>NC_082709.1:23381841-24581841 GCF_030144855.1 Hypanus sabinus
CCTCTGCTTCACATGCTATTCCAGAGCATTTGGTGGGTTCATCTGCAGATCTGTGTAGGGAATGATCAGGTTGATCACAATATAAAATATTAATGTATTAACTCAACTTGAACTTGCTTAGTTCTCGTGCTTCCAAAATATAAAATGGAATAATGAAACAAGGTTCTGTTATTTTGTCATTTTAAGTAGGAGACATTTAAAAAAACAAAAGCATTTATTAATGAAATATCCAAACAGAATTCAAATCACTTAAAAGCAACTTTTCTTAACTCAAAAGGAAGAAGGATGAAAGACAGCATGAAATTTTTAAAAGTTTAGGAGAGATATTAAAAATTAAGTTGTTTCTTGTGAAATCTTTAATTATTTTGTTGCTTTTAGTCCACTTATAGCCCAAAAATAAGGGGATTAACTTTCTAGTGAAATAATCAATGTGCAATTACATAACTATCTAGCAGTTTAGTCAGAAAACATTAACATGGCAATGCTCACTGGCTACTGAAATTCAAAACATTTTTCCACATTTACTTAGATGGCCAATTATTTGTCATTGTGAGTTGCAAACACATTATCAATGTTTAAGTGTGACAAACTTTTCCCCCAAAGAAAAACGTTACAATGCATTTAGAAATAAAATCCCATACCCTGCCGCTGTCTGTAAAGTGTTCACATTGTATGTTCTCCCCACCTTCACCAGAGTTTCCTCCCAAAGTCCAAAGACATACCAATTCCTGAGTTAAGTCACAAATTTGCAGATGTTGGAAATCCATGCAACACACAAAACTCAGAAGGTAAGACAGCATCTATGTGAAAAAAAAATACAGTTGAAATTTTGGGCCAAGATCTGGCCTGCTGAGTTCCTCCAGCATTTTGCGTGTGCTGGTTGGTAGGTTAATCGGTTATTGTAAATTGTCCTGTGATTAGACTAGGGTTGAATCGGGGGTTACTGAGCAGCATGACTCAAAGGGCCAGAAGGGCCTGTTCTGTACTGTACCTCAATAAATAAATATTCACAGTGAAGTAAATGATTGAATAAATCCAGAATAATCCAAGATATGCATCTCCTGTCATTTTCTGTAGCCAAAGAAAAAAACTCAGCACATGTGTGGAGACCGGTAATTTAATACCATCTAGAGCATGAAACGATTCAGCACAGGAATAAGTATCAACATAAGAAGATTATATTCAGTTGGAATGAAGTTGATGCACATTTTCGAATGTTGATCTTGTACAGTTCTGCAATGTAAAGACTGTTTTATATTTGTTTAATCCTTACGGTAAAGGTGCAAAATATTAAACATATAGAAACAAGTATGTACGTTTATTAGAGTATTGTTATCTTTTTATCTGTTTTTGATGGATGAATGATTAGGGAATAGTCTAGGCCATCCGAGACCCTTGGGCCATTAGCTCCTGTACTTGAAAGAAATGTGTTTATTTTTAAAAATGCTAATGCAATCTACCTCAAAGCAATAGCTTTAACAAACGAACAAAATAAATGAGTCAGGAGTTTTCCATAAGGAGCTAGTTTTCCCTATTCTCTCCACCTGTGAGCATCTGCTGTCAGAATCACTGAGCAACATCATATATGCAAAATTAATAAAGTTTCATACAAATCAAAGTAGGCAGAGCAAAGAGATCAAGAATTATTCAATTTAATTTCTACTTCCCCATCACTGTTTGGACTTATAAGGTCACTTACAAAATATAATTCAGTGCCTTTGAAACGTTTGCTACTGTTGACAGAAATCTGCCTGGAGGAGGGCCATTGATAACAATTAGACTGGCCCTCTTACACTACCCTCACAGTATCTGGCTTTTGGTTCTGATGAAAGAAAACCTACTAAGGTTAATATCCCTACTTTGATCTCTGTTGAGATATACTAGAAGGAATTAATTTACATTACAGATGAGAAAAATGTTGACAGTATGAAAAGGCATCTTGTTACTGCTGAGCGAATATTTTGCGAAAGAAGAACCAGAAAGAAGAGGAAGTGAGGAGACAGATGGATAAGCACCATTGCTGCTTTTACAGTGAAGCGGATGAAAGGAGTTTAGATTCCAGCACATTTTAGTTTACAGAAGGTTGTCAACCAAATTCTTCTGGAATCTCAGACTAAATCTTCAGATGAAATGCAATAACAAATAAATGAGTAAAGATTTTAATACGACTAGTAACAGACTTAACATACCATTTCTACGTTTAAATTATTTTTTTCAGAAAATCTTCTAGTTGACGTGCAGAAGTCCACAAGATTGGTTAGAATATAATTGCACCCAATCCTTTTGGTCTTATGAATGCAATGTCCTAATCTATTCCTTAAAGTTTGAGATATGGAATACAGTATAGACTCAATTACAAAGGTTCGGGCCTATTATCTTCTTTGGGATCTGACCTACGGTTGGTACTGTTACATCTAGGAAGATCAAGGTGAATGCTGATTGAGGAGAGGGTTTATACTCCACTTGAGTGTCAGGCGTGGTCTGCAATAGAGTCCCAAAAGTACTGTCACCTAATTCTGTGGAATTTTTTGTATGTATCTTTTGCATAGTGACAAAGGAATGTGGAAACACCTGTGGTTTATTCCTGCAGTGGAGGTTGCTGGATGGTGGGCAATGCTATGTTTGTTCTTAAAGACAAACTTGCGTGGGTAAAAATCTAACATGTTGTTAATTCACAGAATGGCTTCAGCTCAACCACATTTTACTCGGGACACTCCAGCCCGCCAAGGGCATGTCTGACCTGTTCACCAATGTCACGTCTGGTTCCGGGTGAACCGCCTGCAAAGCACACTGGGAACTGAAGTTCTTTATATGTACACACATAATAACACAAGCAAGACAATCAAAACTTTCCCTGATCCCAAGACCCTTCTATAAGTTAGATTTGGTGACTGACTAAAATATGAGTGCATCTCAGATAGCAAGCTAAAGCTAATTTAAAAAGCCTGTTTTAAGCCAATTACTCAGTTTACTTCCCTTCCGACATCCCTACTCCCCCTGCACTCCAACCCACTGTTCCTATATATGCTCAAATCACTGGAACAAGATTCTGATATTTCTTTGTTGCATGATGTTGCTTTATTGTATTTTGAACCACATATTCAGTATATATGTTCAAATTAGTGCCCTTGGTTGAACTTTATTACATGCATGATCAGATAGACACAGGTAGCAAATTGCATCTTATTGGGTGGCTTTTGATAAATTATCAGAGAAAACTAGCTTAACTACTGCTTTATCATTTTCATTGTAATCTTAAGGATGCATTATGAAACTATTTGATGAGTAAACTCTCAATTTAAGGTGTACATATTGGGACCACAGATGAGAAAAGTGAATTACAAACAGATCTGGATTCACTGAGAAAATAGGATTAAGCAAGAAATGTAATTTAATATATATATACATTTGGCATTATGTATGTGAAGACTGAATGGAATGTGTGGAAATTAGTAAGTGTTGAGAATGCAATGGGGCAAGAGAAGCACCTCACTGGCTTTGTACCAAAATATCGGAAGGTTCATAACCATTGACTGCAGTTCTATCAACATGGCAATACACTAGAATATTTTGTCAGGATTATAAGGCACAAAACAAACTAAATGCGGCACATAAACACAAGCGATTCTGCAGAGATGCTTGAAATCTGAGCAACACAATGCTGGAAGAACACAGCGGGTCAGGCAGAATCTAAGGAGGGGAATAAGCAGCCGATGTTTCAGGCTGAGACCCTTTATCAGGACTGGAAAGGAAAGCAGAAGAATCTAGAATAAAGTGGTGGGGGAGGGGAAGGAGTACAAGCTGACAGGTGATTGTTAAAACCAGGGGAGGTGGGGAAGGTTTGTGGGTGGGAGAGGGTTACGAAGTGCACAGCTGGAAGTGGAAGAGGTAAAGGGTTGAAAAGAATTCATTTGAAAGGAGAGGGCAGTGGACCATGGGAGGAAGAAATGGAGTTGAAGGGTGGAGATGATGAAATGAGAAGAGAAAGGCTGAGAAGGGTACCAGAATATGGAATGGAAAAAGAGAGAAAGGGGAGGGGTGGGAAATTTACTGTAAGTTAGTGGTGTTGTTCATGGTTTACATGGCGCACATTAAACTCCCTGACAGCTCTCAGCTACAGCAAAAGCTAAAGGCCTCATGGATAAGTTTGAGGTCCACGTAGAGATACAAAACTTCAGCTAGTTACTCAGGCAAACTTCTCAACCTTTACTTTCTGACAGCAGTAATAACAAAGTTCAAAAGCTGTTAAATCCAGGCAGATAATTAAATATTCATATATCGTAGTCTTTGTCATAAAAGGGAAAAATACTTCAAACAACAGGCAGGAATATTTACTGCCACATTGACCCTTAACAAGCCACCACTTTAGATTCTAAGCCTGACATGAGAACAAAGCACATCAAAGGTTGCAGGCCATGTCTTCCAATAATGGTTCCACCATTTCCTATTATGTTTTTATTATAATGGCATTCAGGTCATAATGATTATAATGTCATTATGGTTCATATCATGATAATGATTTAGGCATTTAAGGAAGGAAGCTAAGTATGAAAATAGGCTTGGGAATAATGCATTACCATTGGATTAGCATTACTTGTTAGAAAGAAGTGCTATTTACAAGAATTTGTTTCATAATTGTGAAATGATATTTTAAGACCATTTGCCATACCTGCTTGGATGCAAATTGCTGCTTCTCTTTGTGTCTTCAATTGCTTGTAGATTTTATGTGCAACATATGCTCTCCAGGCTAATAACAAATGAGAGAATGATGAGCTTGTGATAGGAGGGAATAAAATGGATATGATGCATAATTATTAAAGGCAATCTCTCTTTGGTTGATCTATATTCCCTCAGAATTAAAATGAATGTCATATAGAAGATCAGCGTGGGAATCAAGGGGGCCTTTTTTGGTTGCTGCCAGTAACCAGTGGTGTTATTCTGGGGTTGGTATTGGAACTACAGGTCAATGATTTGTATGACAGAATTGATAGCGTTGTGGCCAAGTTTATGGATGATACGAAGATAGATGGAGGGGCAGGTAGTGGAGAGGTTACAGAAGGGCTTAGATTAGGAGAATAGGGAAAGAAGTGGCAGATGGAATAAAGGCATAGACTACGTTCTAAACTGGGAGAAAAAAGAAGTGTAAAGGAACTTTGGAGTCCTTGTGCAGTATCCCTAAAGGTTAACTTGCAAGTTGATTTGATGGTAAGGAAGGCAAAAAAAAAATCTCTTATCCAAGAAAAGATGAGCTAGCATTGGAGAGGGTCCACAAGAATGATTCCAGGAATGACAGAGTTAACATGTGAGGAGCGTCTGATGGCTCTGGACCTGAACTCATTGGAGTTTAGAAGAATGAGGGGATCTCATTGAAACTTGTTGAGTACTGAAAGGTCTGCATAGACTGGATTTGGAGAGAATGTTTCTTACAGTAGGTGAGCCTAGGACCAGAGGGTACAGCATCAGAATACAAAGACATCCATTTAAAACAGAAATGAGAATTAAATTCTTTAGCCAGAGGATTGTGAATCTGTGGAATTCATTGCCACAGAGAGCTGTGCAGGCCAAGTCACTGAGTATATTTAAAGCAGAGGTTAATTGGTTCTTGATGAGCCAAGATGTCAAAGGTTACAGGGAGAAGGCAGGAGAATGGGATTGAGAGGCATAATAAATCAGCTTTGATGAAATGGTGGAGCACACTTAATGGGCCAAATGGCTTAACTCTGCTCCTATGTCTTCTGGTCTCATATAATTTGGTGGAAATTTTTGATTTTTACTCTTAAAAACAATTTTCACTTATTTGTGGAAAAAATGGGTATATGTAACTAATATTAGTTCTCAAATGACAAGGAGAGGCAATCTTGGCTGACAGAAGAAGTTAGGGACATCATAAAAGCCAAGGAAATTGCACATAAGTTAGCAAAAGTGACTGGGAAGATGGATGATTGGGAAGTTTTCAAAATCCAACAAAAGGCAACTTTAAAAAAGCCATATGGGAAAAGATGATATATATAAGGGCAACCTAGCCAATAATATAAAGCAGGATACTAGAAGTTGTTTCAGTTATATAAAGAATAAGAGAGTTGATATTAGACCACTGGACAATGATGCTGGTGAGGTAATAACGGGAGACAAAGAAATGGCATATGAATTTAATAAGTACTTTGCATCAGTCTTCACCGTGGAAGACACCAACAGTGTGCCAGGGTTCTGTGAGTGTCAGGGGGCAGGAGTGAGTGCCATTGCTATTACAAGGAAAAAGTGCTAGACAAATTTAAAGGTCTTAAGGTGGATAAGCCACCTGGACCAGATGGACGACATCTCAGAGGTCTGAGAGAGGTTGCTGAAGAGAAAGCAGATGCATTGGTTATGACCTTACAAAAATCACTTGATTCTAGCATGGTTCCATAGTACTAGAAAATGCCACTCCACTCTTTGAGAAGGGAGGAAGGCAAACGAAAGGAAATCATAGGCCAGTTAGCCTGACCTCTGTGGTTGGGAAATTGTTGGAGTTCATTATTTAGGATGAGGTTTCAGGGTACTTGGAGACTAATAATGTCAAAGTCAGCATGGTTTCTGTGAAGGGAGATCTTGCCTGACAAATCTCTTAGAGTTCCTTGAGGAAGTAACAAGCAGGGTGGGCAAAGGAGAGGCAGTGGATGTCATTTACTTGGATTTTCAGAAGGCATTTGATAAGGGGCCATGCATAACGCTGCTTAACAAGATAAAATCCTATGGCATTACAGGAAAGATACCGGCATGGATAGAGGAATGGCTGACAGGCTCCTGCCTGTGACAGGCAGCGAGAATAAAGGGGACCTTTTCTGACATGCTGCTGGTGACTAGTGGTGTTCCTCAGGGGTCAGTACTGGAACCACAACTTTTCACATTGTTTGTCAATGATTTAGATAAAGGAATTGATGGCTTTCTGGCAAAATTTGCAGATGATATGAAGGTAGGTGGAGGTGTAGGTAATGCTGAGGAAGCAATGCAATTCCAGTAGGATTTCGACAAATTGAAGAATGGGCAAAAAAGTGACAGATGGAATACAGTGTTGGGAAATGTATGATGATGCACTTTGGTAAAAGGAACAACAGTGCAGACTGTTATCTAAATGCAGAGAAAATTCAAACAACAGAGGTACAAAGGGTCTAAAGAGTCTCCCAGAAGGTTAATTCACAGGTTAAGTCTGTGGTAAGGAAGGTAAATGCAATGCTGGCATTCATTTCAAGGTGAATAGAATATAAAAAAACAAGGAGATAATACTGAGGATTTATCAGACACTGGTCAGGCTGCATCAACAGTCTTGGGCCCCATATATCAGAAAGGATGTGATGTCATTGGAGAGAGTCCAGAGGAGGTCCATGAGAATGATTCTGGGAATGAAGGGGTTAACATGTGAGGAGCCTTTAGCAGCTTTGGACCTGTACTCACTGAAATTTAGAAGAGTGTGGTGGGGGCGGGGGGGGGGGGATCTCATTGAAACCTACTGAAAGAACCAGATAAAGTGGATTTGGAGAGGATGTTTCCTACAGTGAGGATATCCAGAACTAGAGGGCACAGCCTCAAAATTGAGGGGCAATCCTTTAGAAGAGAGGTAAGGAGTAATTTATTTTAGCCAGAGAGTAGTGAATCTGTGGAATGTTCTGTTACAGACTGCGGTGTGGTGGAGGCCAAGACAGTGGGTATATTGAAAGTGAAAATTGAGTTTCCTGGCATCAAAACTTATGTGAGAAAGCAGGTGTATGGGCTTGAGTAGGATCTGGGACCAGCCATGATGGAATGGAGGAGCTGAATGGCTGAATTCTGCTCCCATGTCTTATGGTCTTATACATGATTCATTTTTATAGATTTTAGAAACATTAGAGAATACTAACTTAAATAAATATTGAGAAAATTCATTTCCCTTCCCCATTGTTCAAATTTTTCACTGCTAATATTTTGCTAATGTCTAGTTTCCTCCAAGTTTATTGTAAGGATAGGAAAGCAAAGAGAACTAAGGATTAGCTGTGATCTTATTGATTGGCACGTAGGCTTGGGAAGGATAATGGTTTCCTTCTGCATCTATCTCTTAAGTTTTTCTTTATATTTCCTTTGCTTTGTACATTCTTACAAGCAGTTTTTGGCTTAATTTCCAAAAAAAATGCATCTGTCTCAGAAAACACATTATTTTGGGGAATTAATTTCATTTTAGTCGGTAAGCCAGTATTGGTATAAGCACGTAGATGTGAGAATCAGGAAGTAAACGTGCAATCTAATATCATCACAAGCATAAATATTTAAGATGCTCGTGAAAATGGTGATTAAAGTTGGGTGTTTTTAAAAGCTATGCAAGTTTCTCAAATTCTGCAAACCATTGTCCATATGAGACAATGTGTTGTGGAGGAAGTTGGTTGTGGTTTCAAAGGAAAAGAGCACATTGGTGCAATTATCTAAGCATGTGCTGGTGGGTCCTTTAAGTCAGCACAGCAGAACTTTAAGTTCATTCCTTCACCAGATATCCTGTTTTTTTCTCCGTGCTTACAACATATGGCTCAACCTGCACTTGAAATACTGAATAAATGATCTGCAATAGACTGTTTAATGCTTTTTCTGTAAAACAAGTGTCAAAGTAGTAAAAATTATATTACGTGTAATGCACAAAGTATTGCAAAGCCTTTGCTTTGCTGATAGACATTTGGATATGCTACCACTGCACTTCAAAATTAGTGCTACAATAATATTAATGTTTTATTTGTAATTTTAGCTACAGGGCTACAATGAGCCTTCTAATGAAGATTGGCTAATGATGGCTCTGAGGCTTTGAGGAACAGTCAATCCTTTTGATACTGATGATCTTGATCTCATTATTATGCTTTAGAACAAGTTTAGAAAAATGTCAATAAGATCAACTTGGATAAACTTTGAAAAACTGATATGCTACTAACCTGCATCTAGTTCCTTAGTATTTATTACCCTTAATATCACCGCCCTTCCTCACCCTCCTATTCCTCCCCACTTCTCCTAATCCCCAGCCCCCAACAAACTAGAGATCTATGTGATGCTCAGAGCATTACAGTCAGCCCAGTGAACACAAGCAAAGTGCCACTGTGGCTTCCCAGAATAAGGCTAATAAGGTCCAAGGGCCAATTCAACAGGCCCAGGAGCAGCTACTTCTGCTGGTGCTTCATGTATAACACCGATCTTGAACTCAAAAACAGTTCAAGCTATTTTTTCTCCTCTCTATTCTTACATCTACAATTTCAGTATTAGCAATGGCTCATCTGGTTAACCTACATAACGAAAAACCTACTGAATGTTGAAAGAACTAGATTAGGGTGGATGTGGAGAGGATATTTCCTATGGTGGGGTATCTAAAACTAGAGGCCACAGCCTCAAAATTGAGGGGTGACCTTTTAGAACAGAGGTAAGGAGAATTTTTTTTTATAGAAGTAGTGAATCTGTGGGATGCTCTGCCACAGGCTGTGGTGGAGGCCAAGTCTGTGGGAATATTTAAGATGGAAGTTGTCCATTTCCTGATCAGTCAGGGCATCATAGGATATGGCGAGAAGGCAGGTGTCTGGGGTTGAGTGGGATCCAGGATCAGCAATGATGGAATGGCACAGCAGATTCAATGGGCTGAATGGCCTAATTCTACTCCTATGCCTTATGGTCTATCTGTACTTTCCAAGTTAATTCTACACCTAAATAAGAAAGAAGGTAGTTGTTGGTAAGGATAATTGAGATTTTGTGTGGATGAGGCCACTTATAACATTCAAGAATTTTGTAGATTAAAAATACCTGGACTAATCACATCTGAACAAGAGAGATTTAAAGCAGCACACACAAACATGCTGCAAGTGCTCAGCAGGGCAGGCATCATCTTCGAAAAGAGCACAGTCAATGCTTTGGGCCAAGACACTTCATCTAGACCCTTCAGTAATGGCCGAAACATTATCTGTTTACCCTTTTCCATAGATGTTGCCTGAGCCGCCGAGTTCCTCCAGCATCATGCATGTGCTGCTTTGGATTTCCAGCATCTACGGATTTTCTCTTGTTTTAGAGAAATGTAAACTTTATTTGCTACTCTAAGCCCAACAAGTGAAAAAAGTAAGGTTACCCCTCTTCTTGTCTATTTTTCCTGTTATTTTTACCTGGTGGGAAAACCACAAAACATTCAAACCATGAATTATAAAACCTCTTTCAGCAAAATGATGTTACTGTGCCCAACCTGCTGCAATTTTTTTCTTTTTGTATTTATTGTGGTACAGCATGCTATTCAGCCCATTGGGTTCATGTCCAATGTCAATCAATGCACTCATGGGAAAATTCTACACAGGCATCAATGAGAACTGAAGCCCAGCCTCCAGAATGCTGTGCTCCCACTTGAGGAACAACTTCACCAGTATTGGCAAGTGGGGTGTTAATGGAACGACTGACTGAACTCCCATCTATCTGCAGTTTAAAAGCTGCTCTTTGTAGTGTTAGTTAAATGTAAACAGTATAGACTTAAACAGTTCCAAACAATCCTATTCTATTTATTAGCAACAGCTCGTGCATACCTGACTGGATGATGATGGCACTGTTTTGTTTTTGTGCTTGGGCTCGCTTGTATCTCTTGGCTCCTAGCCAGCCTTTGATGTGGGCTTGAATAACCACAATACTGGCAATGACTTCTCTGAGCAGCAAATTTAACTGTTCTACTTGATAATACTTGAGGAATACCTACAGGAAACAAGTTATCAGCTTTGAAACAAAGTAATATAAATAATCATGAATTAAATGCAAAGGCATATAACATTACAACAGAAGTCCTTTATGTGTCCTTGTGGAAGTCTGTAAACAATTACTTACCCACATTCTGTTTTAATGAGAACCAATAACACTATGCACATCAGACAGCTTTACAAAGGGTATTAGCTCCATTTCACAGGCAAGTCAAATTCCCCAACTAGGCCATGCATAATTGAGAGAGAAATACTTGCAATTTTCACAACTTTTGCATGTCCAAAAGAGATTTACATTCAATGAATCAGTTGGGAACAGAAGACATAGCATCTCAGAGGCAGGCAATTCAGCCCACTGCACCTATAAAAATATAATTTCCCAGTCTAATTGCACTTGGCCCATAACAGATAGGTCCTGGCTCTTTAAAGCATATTTTGTATCTGAATACTACCTTTCAGGTTTCTGCCCCTATCAACCCTTCAGGCAGTGGTTCCAGTGAAAAATAAATTCAGCTTCCCTTCAACCAGTTACTCTAAATCTATGCCCACTGGTTTTTAATCCCACTAATAATCCTAGTTTACTTGATCATTGACACAATTTTCCAGTCCAGGCAAAAACTTCATAAACTTTGTTTGTTTCTCTAGATTCCAATGATGGTAGTCTTCTATTTCTTCATAAATCTCCTGTGAATCCTCACCAGTACAGTCACGTAAAGACCAGAACTCTATACAGTGCTTAGACTATGGGTGAGCTGGTTCACACAGTCTCCCTGGTCTTTATTCGGTGCTTTAGCTAATAAAGGAGAGGATCCACTATGCCCTACTAACTAACCACTTGTTTTAACAACTTTTAAGGATCTTTGTTTTCTCTCTCTCTCTCCCCCTCCCACCCTCCCTCCAAAGTCTACCACCATTATGCTCAATTTCCTTCAATTTATTGGAAATCCCTAACTTTTCTGCACTGAACAGCAAATCCTACAAAAAGTACTGGATGCAATCCAGCCCATCGCGTGTAAAACCATCCCCCGCCATTGAGCACATCTCCACAAAGCTGTCGCAACCATGGACTCTGCTGTGGAGTCTCTGGGCTCCTGCAGGCGGGTTACAGAACAGATTTGACATTTGTGCTGATGAGTATGTGTGTTCTGTTTCATTATGGTGCTATTTAAGTCCCTTCTTTTTGTTCTAGTCTTGTCAAGACGACCAAAAGCACAGCAATGTTTACGCTCTACCATTTTGACAGACGCTTTAAAGGAACGGTACTCATTTAGTATTTGGTTATTGCTTCTAGCCACAGTGTTGGCACCTAACTTTTGGTTTGAGAGTTTTAACTAACAGCCCTGTTGGCCTAGAGTTTATTGTTTTCCTTTTTCTTTAAATTCCACAACAGTTCTCAGTAAAGTCAATGAAACATTGACCAAGTTCAGTGTCTTTCTCTATGCACCTGGGCCATATCTGAATGAAGTGAAAGAAGTGTTGTCGCAGAAAAGCAGCATCCATCGTCAGGGACCCCCATCACATCTCACTCCTGCTCTCATCTCACTCCTGCTTATCAGGAAAAAGGTACAGGTGCATCAGGACTCACAGCACCAGGTTCAGGAACAGGTACGACCCCTCAGTCATCAAGCACTTGAACCAAAGGGATAATCACTCAGCTTCACTTGCCCCATCACTGAAATGTTCCCACAACCTATGGACTCACTTTTAAGGACTTCTCAACCCGCATTCTCAATATTTATTGTTTATTTATTTATTATTCTTATTTCTTTCTTTTTGTACTTGCACAGTTTGTTGTCTTTTGCACCTAAGTTGGTGCAGTCTTTCATTGATTCTATTATGGTTATTCTTCTAATTTGGATTTATTATGCTTGCAAGAAAATGAATTTCAGGGTTTCATATGGCGATATACAAGTATTTTGATAATAAATTTACTTTGAACTTTAAACTTCTCCAAATGCTTTACTTCACATTTTCCTGAACTAAAATCCATTTGTTTCTTCCCTGCATGGATGACCAGACCATCTATTTTCGCCTATAGTCCTAAATTTTCCTTATCATAGTTAATCAGATGGGCAAACTTCGCATCATCTGCAAACTTCCTTATCACATCTCCTACAGTTAGGTAAACAAAATGTAATACATTGAATACTAATTGCTATGGAACTCCATTGGTAACAATCTTTCAGTCAATAAAATATTATTTGCTTCCTGCCAAATAGCCAGTGTTGGGTCCAATTTACAACTCTACCTAGAATTGCAAAGGCCTTTAATATACTTTGACTGCCATAATGTAAAGGATGCAGCAAATTGCCATATGTAGCTTTGCAATATAAACACATAAATCTGTTTTTAAGTAATGCTCATTGAGGAATAAATACTGGACAGTTAAAAGAAATTGGAAATGTATTTATAATCTACAAAAAACAGTGCCATGATTTTTTTTTAAAGTCCATCTCCAAGGGCAGAGAGAAGCCTTGGTTTAAAATCACATTCAAGAGTTGTCACCTCTGACATGATATAATGTAATAAAACTATTTTTATTTACATTTCTCCAATATGTCACTTGGCCACCATAGAAGCTATTTTTGATATTTCAGATATAGCAGGCAAACTTAGTCCATAAAAGTACTCACTAACTTTCTAGTGATCAATAATTCAATTATTTTCCCAACAGCAAAGCTACTGTACTGTCTGACTTGCATACCAAACAACTTCTCTGTTCTCACACAGATCGCTTCTAAAAACTGTGTATGATTTATGAACAGTAACATATTTAGTTCTACAAATTCCATGAAAAAGAATTTCAAATAAATGTAGCTGCCTGGTAACAATCTTTTAATTCTTTGATTTCCTCACTTTTTGTCTTTTGATGAAGAGACAATGACAGAAAACATTGACTCTATCTCTCTCCTCACAGATGCTGCCTGGCCTACTGAGCATTTCTAGAATTTTATTACATTTGTTTCAGAGGTCCAACATCTGTGTTTTATTTTTGCTTTATTGTTCAAATCAGAAACATTATAACTCTGCCAATTGCAACTTCTCAGTTGATTAATTGATAAATTTATAAACCATTTGATGTAAGAGTCAGTGGAACATGAGAATGTAAAATGACTTCATCATTGCTAGATGGGACAGGTGGAATATGAAGTGAAAGCAAAAGTCATTGAAATTCAGCATTGATTATATTGGAATTTTATTGGAAAATTCCACACAAGTCTTTCGAGGCTCCCTTTATGCAGTTAATTTAATCCAAAGATCCAATACTTGTGCCAGAGGAAATCATGTTACCTCAGCTAAGAGCTAAAACTAACTTAGAGTAAGATAAACAATTTCAGTTGGGTGCCATTTCTCCCATGCTGACAGGTTAATCCATCCCATTGCTTAGGAAGCACTCCAGATGGTCTATACACCCACTATACAGGACTTTCAGTGAAAAACCATAGCACAACATTTTACAGCAGCTGAGTCCATTGTGATTCTAGCTTTCCAATGTTAGAATGACAGATCATACTGATTATTTAGTGTACTTTCCATCCAGGTTCATCTGATCTTTCAAGTTTGTGGAGAAGTCAGGATCTTAAGATTAGTTGAGCAACCAACACTCTGCCATCCCCTCCCCAGCTAAACCTGAGGCCCCAGCAACAAAAAAAAAACCATCTGTGAAGTATTTACCATCTATGAAGATCCTTGCACCCAGAGTACTGCATATCCACATCTCTCTAATACCAGCAGATCCTCTTTTAATCCTACCATACATGCATATAACTCTAGCTAAACCACACAGACCACTGTTGTCATACTGTAAACTTACACCTATTAATTCTGTTCATGGAAGTGCGGGAAGGCTTCCATAAAGCAGCTGTACAATTCAAAATAAATACTCAATTTTAAAATGCTGCAAGTGGTTTCTCCAATTCACTGTTTGCAAATAACAGAAAATGCTGGAATACTCATCAGCTTGGGCCATATCTATGGAAAGGGAAGAGAAGCAGAGTTAATGCCTCAGGCCAAAGACTCTGAAAGCTCCGTTTCAGTTCCCATAGATGCAGCTTGGCTTGTATTTCCAGCATGTTTTGTTTTTACTTCTTATTCTTAGCATCTGTATTTTATTCTCCTGATATCCACACACTGTTCAGGAAAACCTTTCAAAAAATCCTTTCCTTTGCACATCACAAGCCCTAAAGTATGCCCCTCAGATGAAGCACCCTGATCTTTTCCCATTCCCTCCACCGCTCCCTTCCAAAAGCTCCCATTATTCAGCATCTTTAACTCTCTCAGAAATTACTCAGTTCCATAATCCATCTTTACATCACCAGCACAACAGTGGAAACTGTGAGCAGCTTCAACTCCTGGGAGGGCACATTTTGCACATCTTCTCATAGTCCCAGAACACCAACTACACAATCAGGAAAGCTCACCGACTCCTCCACTTTCTGAGGAGGCTGAAGAGAGCTGGACCATGTACATCCATATTCATACCATTTTACAGATGTACAGCAGAAAATATCTGTACAGGCTGCATCACTACATGGTTTGGAAACTGTACTGTGGTGGGCAAGGGGTAGTCAAAACTGTCCAATGCACTGGCACTAGCCTACCTGCCATCAAAAGCTGAAATACAGAAAGGTGCCAGTAAAAGGGCAGTAACATCATGAAGGCTACGTACCATCCACGCCAAGACCACTAGACTCAACAACAACTATCTCCCCAAGCAGTAAGGCTGCTCAACATCTCCAACCACTAACCCCTCCCTCCACGCCCCGAACCACCACTACTATATCATTTCCATCTTATGTACAGACATTCCAGTGCCTCACATCAATTTATCGACATCCAATTAATCTACACTGCCTATAAAAGTTATTCAGCCCCCTTGGAAGTTTTCATGTTTTATCGCTTTACAACATTGAAGCACAGGGCATTTAATCTGCCGTTTTTTGACACAGATCAACAGAAAAGACACTTCTGCGACAAAGTGAAAACAAAATTTTACAAATTGGTCTAAATTTATTACAATTATTAAACACAAGATAACTGATTGCATACTTACTCACCCCCTTCAGTACTTAGTAGCTGCACCTTTGGCAGCAATTACAATTACAGCCTTGAGTCTGTGTGGATAGGTCTCTATGCACATCCAGACACGGCAATTTTTCCCCATTCTTCTTTACAAAACTGTTCAAGTTCTGTCAGATTGCACGAGGACCATGAATGAACAGCCTTTCTCAAGTCCAGCCACAAATGCTCAGTTGGATTGAGGTCTAGACTCTGACTTGGCCACTCCGGAACATTAACTTTGTTGTTTATAAGCCATTTCTGTTAGCTTTGGCTTGATGTTTGGGGTCATTGTCTTGTTAGAGAAAAAAAATATTCTCTCAAGTCACAGTTCTCTTGCAGAGTGCATCAGGTTTTCCTCCAGGATGTCTCTGTATTTTGCAGCGTTCATTTTATCCTCTACCTTCACAAGCCTTCTAGGCCTGCTACAGTGAAACATCCCCGCAACATGATGCAGCCACCACCGTCGTTCACGGTAGGGATGGTGTGTTTTTGATGATGTGCAGCATTTGGCTTACGCCAAACATAACATTTAGTCTGATGGTCAAAAAGCTCAATTTTGGTTTAGAACCTTCTTCCAGCTGACTTCACATGCCTTCTGGCAAACTCCAGCTGAGACTTCATGTAAGCGTTTATTCAACAGTGGCTTTTCTCTTTGCCACTCTCCCATAAAGCTGTGACTGGTGAAGCACCCGGGTAACAGTTGTTGTACATACAGTCTCTCCCATCTCAGCCACTGAAGCTTGTAACTCCTCCAGAGCTGTCATAGGTCTCTTGCTGACCTCCCTCACCAGGCCTCCTCTTGCACGGTCACTCAGTTTTTGAGGATGGCCTCCTCTAGGCAGGTTTACAGCTGTGCTGTATTCTTTCCATTTCTTGATGATTGACTTGACTGCACTCCAAAGGATATTCAGTGACTTGGGAATTTCCTTGTACCCATCTCCTGACTTGTGCTTTTCAATAATCTTTTATTGGAGTTGCTTGAGGTGCTTTTTTGTCTTCATGGTGTAGTTTTTGCCAGGATACTGATTCACCAGCAGTTGGACCTTCCAAATACAGGTGTATTTTTGCTCCATTCAATTGAAACACCTTGACTGCACACAGTGACCTCAATTTAACTAGTTATGTGACTTCTGAAACTAACTGGGTGCAGCAGTGATGATTTGGTGTGGCATATTAATGGGGACAAATACTTATGCAATCAATTATTTTGTGTTTTATAATTAATTTAGATTACTTTGTAGAGACCTGTTGTCACTTCGACACTAAAGTGTCTTATTGTTGATCAGTGTCAAAAAGGCCAAATTAAATCCACTGTAATTCAATGTTGTAAAACAATAAAATATGAATCCTTCCAGAGGGAGGGGGAGTGGATACTTTTTATAGGCACTGTTTGTATATGAACTATCTTCTGTTTTTACATTTATTGTGTTTTTTTATTGTTATTGTGCCTTTTATCTTATTGTGTTATTTTGTACTGTATCAGAGCCAGACTAACAATTATTTCATTCTCTTTGTATTACACTTGTTTACTGGAAATGACATTAAATAATCTTGAATCTTGGCTCTTTAGCAATTACTTACAGGTCCACAACATTCCATACAGCACAGTCACCATACCTACTGCTGGCTCAACATCATGCAACATTTCGTGCTTCTCCTCCCTGTGCTCAAAACTCAAGAACACTAATTAACCAAGTAACATCCACAGTCAGTACAGACTAGTAATAATAACTCCTCCTCACTGACAATCAACAGAGATGCATCTTAAGGATGTGTGCTCAGTGCACTGCTCTGCTCTTTCTACACTCGTGACCATATGGCCAGGCACAGCTCTAACACCATCTGTAAATTCACCAATGACACCACTGTTATAGGAGTGGGACAGAACAGCTGGTTGAACGGTGTTACAATAACAACCTTGCATTTCGTATCAGCAAGACCACGGACTTCAGAAAGGCAAACTCAGGAGAACACATACCAATCCACATTTGGGGGTGGGGGAGTCAGCAGTGGAGAGGGTGAGCAACTTCAGTTATTGGTGTCAACATTTCAGAGGTTCTACCCTGACACCAACATACTAATGCAATCACAGAGAAGGCACACCAGCGGCAATACTTCATTAGGAGTTTGAGGACATTTAGTATGTAACCAAAGTCTGCCAAATTTTTTCAGATGTACAGTAGGGTGCACTTTGACTGGTTACACCACTGCCTGGTGCGGAGGCTCCAATGCACAGGATTGAAAGAGGCTGCAGGGGAGTGTAGACTGCATCAGAATCAGAATCAGGTTTATTATCATTGACATGTGACATGAGATTTGTTAACTTAGCAGCAGCAGTTCAATGCAATACATAACCTAGCAGAGAGAAAAATAATAACAATAAATAAACAAGTAAATCAATTACATATATTGAACAGATTTTAAAAACGTGCAAAAAACAGAAATATTGTATATTAACAAAAAATGTGAGGCAGTGTCCAAAGCTTCAATGTCCATTTAGGAATCAATAGCAAAGGGGAAGAAGCTGTTCATGAATCACTGAGTGTGTGCCTTCAGGCTTCTGTATCTCCTGCCTGATGGTAACAGTGAGAAAAGGGCATGTCCTGGGTGCTGGAGGTCCTTAATAATGGATGCTGCCTCCTCACCATTGAGGACATCTTCAAAAGCCAGTGCATAAATAAGGTGGCATTCATCATCAAGGTCCCTTACTGCATGAGACAAGCCTCCCTCTCATTACTAACATTGGGGACATGGTACAGAAGCCTAAAGATCCACACACAGAGAATTAACATCAGCTTTCTCCCCCTGCCATCAGATTTCTGAACATTCCATGAACACTACCTCCTCTTTTGTACTATTTATTTATTTGTAATATTTTATGTCCTGCACTGTACTGTTGTCTCAAAAGCAACAAATTTCATGACACATGACAATGATAATAAATCTGACTGATTTTGATAAAATATGGAGCTCTCTACATACTGCAACATGCGGTTAGTTGGTCGAACCTTTCTCTTCGGGTTCAATCAATGGTGTAATTGTTCATCCTTTACATCTTTCCTATGACTGGAAGATACTGCTGGATATTAAGAACACCAAGCACCGCAGGTCTACCTCACTACGTAGTTACTAGACAGCATGGGCTTGTTGAGTACCATGCTGTTGCTTGCTAAAATATCCAGGGAAGAAGATGTCAGAAGAAGTGCATGGAAGTGGTACACAGTCCAACAAATGGTGCAACTGATTGCAAGACCCTGTTGGACATTGGTAATGTAGAACACTGCAAGTCTGATTCTTTGGTTCATTGGAGAGACCGATGGAGCAGGAGCTGTGTGGTCTCAAGTGCTGTGCGGACCAGGTCCTCATGCTGCAGTGTCACCTGTTGCAGTCGTCCAGGGTAGGAGACACCAGAGACAGTCTGGAAGGGAGCAGAGGTGCACAGGCATGCTGGATTGGGGCAGGCCCCTCTCATTGTGCTGCCCTCCAGTGTTTGCTCTGTGGAAGACCACTTGGATTGCGTTAGTCTGCAACAGGGTCTCTTAAGAGACTATTAAATAGATACATGGAGCTTAGAAAAATAGAGGGCTATGCAGAAGGGTAATTCTAGGCAGCTTTTAAAGTAGGTTATGTGGTTGCCACAACATTGTGGGCCAAAGGGCCTGTATTGTGTTGTAGATTTCTCTGTTCTATGTTCTATGTACTACAACTTCTCTTCTGTCAGCAATCAGTGACTAGTTCCACACAACACTGACAAAAACTTTTAAGGCCTTTGACAAGGTTCCACACGGAAGGTTCAATTGTTACGCATTAATATTGAAGTAGTAAAATGCATTCAACAGAGGCTGGATGAGAGATGCCAGAGAGTAGTGGTGGATAACTGTTTGTCAGGTTGGAGGCCGGTGACTTGCGGTGTGCCTCAGGGATCTGTACTGGGTCCAATGTTGTTTTTCATATACATTAATGATCTGGATGATCTATGAATAATGGTGCATAGTTCCCTGAAGGCGGAATCTCATGTGGATAGGGTGGTGAAGAAAACTTTTGGTATGCTGGCCTTTATAAATCAGAGCATTGAGTATAGGAGTTGGGATGTAATGTTAAAATTGTACAAGGCATTGGTGAGGCCGAATTTGGAGTATTGTGTACAGTTCTGGTCACCGAATTATAGGAAAGATGTCTACAAAATAGAGAGAGTACAGAGGAGATTTACTAGAATGTTACCTGGGTTTCAGCACCTAAGTTACAGAGAAAGGTTGAAAAAGTTAGGTCTTTATTCTTTGGAGCGTAGAAGGTTGAGGGGGGACTTGATAGAGTTATTTAAAATTATGAGGGGGACACATAGAGTTGACATGGATAGGCTTTTTCCATTGAGAGTAGGGGAGATTTAAACAAGAGGACATGAGTTGAGAGGTAGGAGGCAAAAGTTTAGGGGTGAAACGAGGGGGAACTTCTTTAGTCAGAGAGTGGAAGCTGTGTGGAACGAGCTTCCAGTAGAAGTGGTAGAGGCAGGTTCGATTTTGTCATTTAAAAAAAATTGGATAGGTATATGGACAGGAAAGGAATGGAGGGTTATGGGCTGAGTGCGGGCCAGTGGGTCTAGGTGAGAATAAGCGTTCGGCACGGACCAGAAGGGCCGAGATAGCCTGTTTCCATGCTGTAATTGTTATATGGTTATATGGAGTGTCATAGAGTAACATGGACTTTTAGGAGTTAAACTGCCTTTCTTTCCTATAAAATCCTACATTATTCTATGAACCATTTTTCCTCTGTCAACTGCATCTTGAAACACGGGAAAAACCTTCATAGTTAAATTAATTTAACCTAAACCTCACATCCTGTTTCCACTTCTCTCTTGCTACATAGATAATTCTAAAACTAACTGCAATACAAAGTTGATTTATTCACATCTCTTATTGTCAGCAGCAGCAAGAACCTACAGCTTGAACAATAATACACTTAGAACTTCAACGTAACAGAACCAAATCCTGCCCCTAACACTGCTTGACCGCTCGGCGCCAGCACCATTTGCAGGTCCTACCTGTGTGAGATGCTACTGCCCTCGTGATGTTCAAGTGATCATTATATGTATGAAACTGTTCTTTGTATATCTTGTGATTTATGTGTTAGTTGTGTATGTCACATTTATGGTTAGGATTAATTACTGAACTTAAGGAAATTAGTTACTATCATGTTAATGAGATCAGTTTCTTGATATAGTTCGACTGCAAGTTACAGAAAAACATTGACTTTCAAAATTGAATCTTAGGCCTATTTCTTTTGTTTTTATTATCTCCATATACATAACGATGATTTTCCTGATTAAAGGTGTCTTGAGTGGGTACTTCAGACTGCAGAATTAAGTTGAACATGCCCTTAAATACTCCAGCCAGATAGTCTGCATAGTTCTTCAGCACTCTGCTAGTTTCACTATAGGGACAAAAAGTCTATTTATTCACTCTCTTGAAAGATGCCCAGACATTGATTTAATTGACTGACAGACAATACAAGGTCATTCTGAGTTGTGGTGGCTGTTGTGTATTTGATATTCTGAGTGTGAGTGAGTGAGTGTGTGTGTGTGTGTGTGTGTGTGTGTGTGTGTGTGTGTGTGTGTGTGTGTGTGTGTGTGTGTGTGTGTGTGTTTGTGTGTGTGTGTGTTTGTGTGTGTGTGTGTGTGTGTGTGTGTGTGTGTGTGTGTATGTGTGTGTATTGCTTGATTAAGCAATCTTTTTCATTTAAATAATTCATTACAGGTTATATGTAAAATACATTAACTGCATAAGCCATTTCTCTGCCACATGATATGTGCACACCTTGCTTAAAGTAAAGGTGAAGCCAGACCTGCATTCCTGGACTCCCATGTTTTCTTTTGAATTAGTTTAATGTTTTGAAGTTACAAAACATAGCACTGGTGACAAGGTATTTTTTAAAGCAAGCCTGAGACAGTGGCTGACCTGTTAAAGTGCACTGAGACATGCAAACAAAAAAAATACATGCAAAGAATAACTGAATTTAAAAGAAACAGCTGAGCATACGGAGTCGGTCTTTGGAAGGGAAGAAGCAAACAAATCCTTTTTCATATAAAGGTTATAAACAGAAGAATTCAGGGTTCATAGAGAGTGAGTACTTTAATAATCATTTAAAAAAAGCAGAAATGGCTGGCTACTTGGAAAGATTAACAAGTTTGATTACACAGTGAGTAATTGGCTCATGTATACTGAGCTGTTGGAACAGTATTTTGAAGCAAATAAAATAGCCAGTGAAAAGCAAGTGCTAATTTTGCTGTGCATTGGGTTTAAAAGCAAATAATCTATTTTGTAGTTTGACTGCCCCAACCAAATGATCAGAAATGAATGTTGCTGCTATTGTAAAAGAAATGCAGAAACACTTAGAACCAAAACCACTACTGATACAGAACGCTTTAGCTTTCATAAGTGAAATTAAAAGGAAGGTAAGTCCTTTTCAGCTTATATGGCAGAAATGAAGAGATTGTCTGAGAATTGTTAGTTCAGTAATAAGCTTAATGAGGCACTAATAAATCATTTAGTTTGTTGAATCTTAAAAGAAAGCATTCAAAAACAACTCCTGACACACATCTTACATTCAAGCGAGCAATTGAAATTGCTGTATCAATGGACACTGCAAACAGAGATGCCACTCAGTTGCAATGAGGAATGAAAGTGAGTGTGAATAAAATTACATCGTCTAAACAGAAACAGGCCTGACCAAACAACTTGTGTTACCATTGTGACAGGGGCTCACATATACCAGACAAATGCAGATTTAAAGTTGAAACTTGCAGAAAATGCGACAAATCAGGACATATACAAAAAGCATGTCAAGCAGACAAAAATAAATGGACTGCCCAGAGAAGAGAAAATGCTAAAAAGGCAAGTTGCAGTTTCAAAAAGAGCACTAATCCGCACACCATCAATGAAAAATCTGATAATGATGACAGTAACAAAGGCCTTGAGATTTAGAGTGTGAAAATTAGCAATAGACAAACAATATGATTAATGCCAGAAGCGAATGGCAATTAAAATGGCTCAGCTGTTTCATTCAATCAACAACATGAGTTTGAACGGCATTTCAAAGGTACCAAACTGAAGCCTGCTAAGAACTTATACTGGAGAAAAGATAACTCCTGTAGGAACGACCTTCATAATTGTGAAATACAACAAGCAACAAGCCACATTGAGCTTTTACTGTACGTGGTAAAAATAGAAGTAACAGCACTGAGGTGGTGTGATTGGCTGAGAAAACTACAATTTGACTGGAGATCCAGCCACCATTTGCACGCCACATCCCCATGTAATGAAACCATCTGAACATGAATTAAGAAAGGCACTGAATGGTGCCACACCTGTCTCCATGCTGGAACACTGCCCAACAAACAGGTGTTGGTGTCAACGTCTGTGCCTCTGGTGGAAAGCATATTGGACCAAGGAAGGACTATCCTGCTCAGAGGAATCGTGGAAGTGACCGAAGCAGTGGTCTGACTACAAGAGTATTTGTAGGCAATGTACCCGAGAAAGCTTCTACTATGTTAATCAGGCAGCTATTTGTGAAATGTGGCATGGTTTTAAGCTGGAAGAGAGTCCAAGGAGCTTCAGGAAAGTTGCAAGCATTCTGCTTTTGTGAGTATAAAGAAGCAGAATAACCTTCTTGTATCCAGGTTATTTGCATAAACTTCAAGTGGGAAATAAAAAGTTGCTCGTAAAAGTTGATGCAAAGACCAAAGCCCAGCTGGATGAATGGGAGGCCAAAAAGAAAGAAGTCGAAGGACAATACAAAAACAGACAATTTATCAGATGACGCTGTGAATGAGGAAACCAAGAGGAGAGATCAGATCGTGAAGGGAGCAATAGAAGGGTTAATAACAGAATACTCCAGTGAGCTAAGTGCAACTCCCAAGATCAAGATGCACAAACTAGAAGAGAAAGAAGGGAAGCGATAAAGAGAAAGAATGTGAATGAGAAGAGAAAGAGAAATGAGCTGTCAGAACCATTTCCTGCAGTCTCAGAGTCAACAGCTAAAACCACCATGGGGGATGCCCCAAAACCTGAGATCGTTTTCACAGCCACAAGTTTCACCAGCCAGGCAGCATCATCTCCCTTGTCAGGAAAGACATTATCCCATGAAAGCAAGAAATCCTCCACAGCAATTAAATCTTTAAGTTTGAATGGGACAATTTAAAAAATTACTCTGCTGTGGGTGCTTGTTTTTAGTAGTTGCATTCTATAATATGCTGTGTATATAGTTGAGATGCACTCTCTATTTGCTGAGAGTTTATAGGTAAGGAGGGAAGAGTGTTGAGTATTTGATATTTCAATAATATTTGAGTAATTATATACATAAAGTCTTGTTCATTTAAATAAGTCATTACAGGTTATATGTTAAATACATTAATTGCATATATAATTTCACTACCATGTGATATGTACGTGTCTCACTTAAAGTAAAGATGAAGCCAGATCCACGTTCCCAGACTCCCATGTTTTCTTTTGAATTAATTTAATATTTAAAAGTTACAAAACATAAGAGGGGCTTATGTGGGTATACCATGGTTTTCTCTATCAAACCATCATAAAAGGTTTGCCTTTTAAAAATGCACTCCAATTTTCCAACAGCCTTTTTAATCTACTGTACCACTTTTATATTAAATGTTTGTGAACGACTTCTCCAATGAGTACTCAGTTGCAACTGTGTTGCCTTTATGGCATTTATTTAGTTTATAATATTTTCGCTTTAGTAAGTCATTTGTTAGCATTTTTTAGTTAAAGTTAGGATTGTTTAAAGAAAATTCATTGTTTGTGATATATCGCGGCATGTGATGACGTCACATCTGGTTTCGCCGCGTCTTGTGGGAAAATACTGGTTTGGAGAAACGGGAAGGAGGGGGCTCACATGTGCAGGATCAGCGCGAGAAAAGTTGCTTTTCTACGCACTAGAAACATCAGTGAAGCAACGCCGTAAGTTCATGAGATAACCGATATGTTGAATTAAAATGTTAAATTTTAATTCTGTTAAAATTCTCTTAAATTCTGATTCTGTTAAAAGTAATGATGGTTGATAAGGTTTATGTTTTCGTTAGTTAAAGAGTTGCGGATAGTTTGTGTTGAAGTGTATTTAAAGCAGTCAATGGCCTAAGTAGATTCTGACTGTATGCTGCACTTTAATGTAATGTAGTTGTTGTAGTTTTACTTTTGCAAGTATTTACGATGTAAATGTGATATCAAGAAGGAAACAAATACTGTACAAATCTTGTATTGTTTTGTCAACAGTTTTCACCATACGTTAATGAGGAAGAGTGAACAGTAAACGGTTAATCTTACTGCGATCCTGTTTTCATTGACTACGGTTTACCTCGGTGTTTAGTTCAGCGTTCTCTTACACCTGAGCGAGAACACTAGAGTGAAAAGGCGACATTATCAGGTGTTTCAAATGCTGCAATAACAACTCGATCCAGCATCAAGTCGTTGCCATCCAGCGACAGGGGCAGTAGGGCATCATCAAGTAAGACTGCCCATGCAAGAGCTAAGGCAGAAACCGCCAAGGTGCAAGTGTTCTACGCCAAACAAGAAGCAAAATTGAAAATGGAAGTGGCTGCCAGAGAAGCTGAAAACCAGAAGGAAGCAGTTGCCAGAGAAGCCAAAAACCAGTTGGAAAGGGCAAGGTTAGCGTCAGAGTTAGAAGTGCTGACGCTACACCGAGAAGCAGAAGCTGCCAGGCTGGAGGCAGAGTTAATAGAAGATGCTGAAGAAATGCATGATCTGGTTGAAGTAAAATCTACTTCAGAAAAGATAAGATTGGAATGCACAAGCGACTATGTCCAATCTCAAATAGACTGGAAGATTCATTCTTCCTCTCCATACTTAAACGATAACGCCCCACGTCATGAGGAGTCTCAGAGAGGCCCGATTGCATCACATCCATCCGAGGAAGACAATTTACCCTTGCAACTCTGCGATGAATTCAAGAACGAAAGGGCTGATGACAAATACTTCTCGACACCAAACTTACCAGATTTGGTGAGAAGAGAGGCAAAGGCCGAATTCAGAACAGCAAATTCCATAACAGATGTACGCCCTCAGTCATATACCCGCCGACATATTCCCACAGCCCGCATGCCACTTGCAGTTGAACCCATGGCACAGTATTTAGCATGATGAGATCTTGTCACTTCAGGACTATACCAGTTTGAAGATAAACCTGAAAATTACCGTGCATGGTACTCCACATTCACCAACGCTATCGACGGAGTCCAGCTCAGAGCAACCCAAGAGTTGGATCTTATGGTGAAATGGCTGGGAAAATAATCATGCGAACAAGTGAGACGCATACGTTCAGTGTACATCAACAACCCCAAGCTAGCCTTAAGCAAAGCATTGGAGAGACTTCGGGAGGGCTATGCGGCCCCCGAAATTATTGAAGCAGCACTATACTGGAAAATTTTCTTAAGATGTCAGCCAAGGACCACATTAAGTTAAGAGAGCTCGGAGATTTACTCATGGAGATTCAAGGCGCCAAAGAAAATGGCTACTCAACTGGTCTAGTATACCTAGATACTCCATCCGGGATTAGACAAATCATGGACAAACTTCCATTTGGGCTGCAGGAAAGGTGGGTGTCCGTTGGCGCAGAGTACAAGGAAGAGAACAACGGTCAATCTCCTCCCTTCAAGTATTTCACTAAGTTTGTGTGCAAGGAGGCGAAGAAGCAAAACGATCCTAGCATCATGGGTCCAGGAAGCAGTACAATTTACACCAAGCCAGATAAATCCTCTTTAAATAATTTCAACATTAATAACCCTGTCTCAGTGCTTAAGACTGAAGCCTTTACAACTAACAACGACCCTAGCAAGAATCCTCCATTGCATAACAAACCCCACCCCCTCAGAAAATGCAGAACGTTTAGGGAAAAACCCCTTGAAGAGAGGTTGGCTCTTCTCAAGGAGAAAAAAATATGTTTTAAATGCTGTTCCTCGACCTCTCACCTTGCTAGAGAGTGTACAATCTCTGTGAAGTGCCCGGAATGTAATAACACTAATCACGATGGGGCCATGCATCCCGGCCCGTTACCGCAAACCGACAGCGCTCCTTCACCCCCACAACAGGATGGCGGGGAGGGAGAGGCTCACTCCAGGACAACCGTTGTCAGCTCGAGCTGCACAGCAGTTTGCAGTCAAGCTCAGTCAAGCCATTCTTGTTCAAAGATTTGCCTCACTAAGGGAGCCAAAGACAAGGCCATCAAAGCCTATGTAATTCTGGACGATCAGAGCAATCGCTCACTAGTCAGTCCAGAGTTCTTTACATTGTTCAACATTGAGAGTGAGCAGTTCCCATACTACCTTAGAACTTGCTCAGGCAACGTGGAAACTTATGGAAGGAAGGCAGAAGGCTTCCAGCTCGAGTCCCTGGATGGTAAAGTCATCATCTGCCTCCCTCCACTCTTAGAGTGCAATGAGATTTTGAAGAACCGCACTGAGATCCTGACGCCAAGTGCGATGCTACACCAGCCACATCTCCACCACATCGCCAAACACATCCCAGAACTGGATCCAAAAGCAGAAATACTCCTGCTATTAGGAAGAGATGTTCTCCGGGTGCACAAGGTTAGGCAGCAGGTCAATGGACCACACGACGCCCCCTTTGCACAATGCCTGGATCTGGGCTGCGTGGTGATTGGAGAGGTGTGCCTTGGCAATGTACACAAACCGACGGTTAACACATTCAAGACCAATGTGCTAGAGAGTGGCCGCCATTCAATTTTTCAACCCCGCACAAGTGTCATGTGTATTAAGGAAGCACGACAAGGCTTGAACAAATGTAAAGTAACCAACAAGACGCTGGGTCAGTCAGTCAGTCTTCGCTCAAACTGAGCATGATAATAAACTTGCTCAATCAGCTCAAGACGCCATTTTCTTAAAAACAAAGGACACCAAGATGAAGAGATGAAGCAAATAATTGGGTCGCCCCACTACCTTTCTGACAACCACGCCAGTGCTTGCCAAACAACAAAGAGCAGGCAGTCAAGCGGTTCACGTCCTTGCAAAAAACCCTGAAAAGGAAACCTGAGATGCAGCAACGCACCCGATTGAACCACGAGGTACTGTGCACACTAATGGCAGAGGTCACAGCCATTATAAATGCACAACCACTCCTACCTGTGTCTTCTGACCCGGAAAGCCCCTTCATACTCTCGCCATCAATGCTTCCTATGCAGAAGGCAGGAGCCCCCCCTCCACCAGAGGACTTCTCCGATAAGGATTTGTACACAAAGCAATGGAGACAGGTCCAGGCTCTGGCAAATCGGTTCTGGTCTCGTTGGAGACAGGAATAACTACCTTTGTTGCAACACAGACAAAAGTGGACAGAACCCTGCAGGAATCTTCAAATTGGAGATTTAGTCCTGCTCAGGGACAAGCAAATCACCCGCAACAGCTGGCCAATGGTCAGAATCACTGCCATATTCCCTAGTAGGGATGGACATGTCAGGAAGGTTGAGTTGAAAACTACCGACCAAGGTGATGTGAAAATTTACCAAAGGCCAGTTACAGAAGTCATTCTACTTCTACCTAACAACTGATTTAGAGACTGAAGTTTGTATTATGTTCATAGTGACCTTACGAAGGTCAAGCGGGGAGTGTGTTGCCTTTATGGCATTTATTTAGTTTATAATATTTTCGCTTTAGTAAGTCATTTGTTAGCATTTTTTAGTTAAAGTTAGGATTGTTTAAAGTAAGTTCGTTGTCTGTGATATATCGCGGCATGCGATGACGTCACATCCAGTTTCGCTGCGTCTTGTGGGAAAATATCGGTTTGGAGAAACAGGAAGGAGGGGGCTCACATGTGCAGGATCAGCGCGAGAAAAGTTGTCTTTCTACTCACTAGAAACATAGTGAAGCAACACCGTAAGTTCATGAGATAATCGATATGTTGAATTAAAATGTTAATGCTGATTCTGTTAAAAGTAATGACAGTTGATAAGGTTTATGTTTTCATTAGTTAAAGAGTTGCGGATAGTTTGTGTTGAAGTGTATTTAAAGCAGTCAATGGCCTAAGTAGATTCTGACTGTATGCTGCACTTTAATGTAATGTAGTTGTTGTAGTTTTACTTTTGCAAGTATTTACGATGTAAATGTGATATCAAGAAGGAAACAAATACTGTACAAATCTTGTATTGTTCTGTCAACAGTTTTCACCATACGTTAATGAGGAAGAGTGAACAGTAAACGGTTACTCTTACTGCGATCCTGTTTTCATTGACTACGGTTTACCTCGGTGTTTAGTTCAGCGTTCTCTTACACCTGAGCGAGAACACTACAGCAACTATCTAGTGTGCAGTTGGCACCACACACATCCACCAACACAAATTCAGCACTAGCTGTGACATGGGTTACAAAGTTTACTACCCCACTAGAAGCAGCATTTTACTCCCAAGATCTATATGAAAACTTTCTTCTCGATTATTCTTGTATAGTCCCCACTGAGAAAATAACATTCTTCCTTATTATTCTCTTCAGACTATGTTTATGCCTTGTTAATCTTCTACATAACTAAAATTCATAACTTTGGGGGGAGAAAAGTCTTGCTGCCTTTTTTTGCATACTTTACTGTTTAGAAATGCCCAGTTTGAAGGATGGATACCCATTCTTTTAAGCTGGTATTTTAAGCTAGAAAATAAGATAAGTGCATCATGATGCTATTTTGAGCCGTTTGAAATACATTCCCTGCTCTTATATTTGGGAAGTAGGCCTGTGATACCTGATGAATAAAAGCTAATATAATTATTTTTCAGATTTTTAAGTAGAGTCCTATTTTATGTTGTGAAACACCAGATTTGCTTCCCAACGACAGTGTTCACCATTATGATTAGAACA
Organism: Hypanus sabinus; assembly: GCF_030144855.1. Lineage (NCBI taxonomy): Eukaryota > Metazoa > Chordata > Chondrichthyes > Myliobatiformes > Dasyatidae > Hypanus > Hypanus sabinus. Next base: position 23,411,485 of record NC_082709.1, read on the forward strand.
TAAAATTGGCATAATTGTGAATATTTTTAAAGAACTGACTTGGAACTTTCTAAATGTGGATATTTTCCCAGAGTCTCTTAAAGAAGGGATATAGAAACTGGGTGGCAAATATGATGGTCAGTGTCCTATTGTAACTTAGGATTCCCAATACATTTTTCTTCTATTAAACTTCAATAAACAAGCCTTTCAAAACTGAAGCAAAATCTCATTTGCAAATTAATCTTGGATAACATAACATGGGAAAACAATTGAGACATCTATTAGTTACAAGTTAATCTTCCCCAATATAACTATATCACTTCCAAAGATGGTAAAAAAAAAACTTACCATAGCAAAATAAACTACAAAATAAGATTATTTTGAGAGACTGGAGCTCGTCAAAACCCAACTTTGAAATGGTTCAGGAAAACAGACCAGTTTAAATACTAAAAATGATGATGTAATAGCTCAGTTTATAAAGTCTGCAACTTTTTTATGAAGCTGTGATATTCCTATTTATGGAGTCATATCCTGTAATTATTACCATCAGGCTAAAACATTTTCTTTGGTATATTCATAATAACATTTGAAATATAGTCTAGCCCATGAAGATTCAATATGTGAACTTGAAGGATTTTACATAAATAATGGTCATTTAGTTCCATAACATACACACAGAGGAAATATTAAAGGCTGTTTATGGTTACAAACAGCATCCATAGTAATCCTATTTGGCTGAATTTAAGAAATTGCTTAATTTTTAATTACAGCCTCACAAATAATTGTTTTTTTTAAATCAGTCACTTAATATATTCACTTCCTCTACGTCTGTGAAGAGTATTGATTTGGCTGGTTCCTTTCATCTGATGTCAAGAGAGTCTACCCAAATTTCCCAGCATGCACCAGATGAAGGCACCTTCCTTGAAACTGTTTGTTTTTAACCAATAAATTCAGTGCACAAAAAACATTATAAACTATGAACAAGCAATTCTACTTTGCTGATTAAATATGAATAATTTAGTATCATGGCAGCAAGATGGCAAGATTGTTTGTGCACTGGTGCAGAAAGCAAAACTTTTTGTTTCTTGTTACTGATAAATCCCAATTTAAGCATCAAAATGATGTATAATGAACGAACTAAATTATTTATAGCCATGCTGCTTTGTGGTAACATTATCCAGTGAAAGAGGTACCTGTTTTCATATTTATGCTGATGGCAGTTATTTCAAGTATTTAACCAGATCTCTTATTCACCTGCCATGCACTGTATACACTTTTCTCATTTCATCATGTGCACTTTCTCTTTTGTCTTTGGCTCTGGTTCCCCAGTTTCAGTTACTCCGGACATCAACCCCATTGCAGTAATTAACATCATTTTTGAACTGTTGCATTACAAGAAGTAGAGAAATTGCCAGTTAGAAAAAACATGGACTTTAAACAACTGCAGAGAAGATGTCTGCAGTTGGAAGTGCATATACTCCAGCCAAAGGACACAACGGTGTGAATGTGTCCGTCATTGTAGATAAAGAAGGATCAAGAATCATCTTCATTCACCATATACATTAACATGTATTAGGAAGATAAACCAGTTACAAGCTAGAGTTGAATGAGATACTTCTGTGAAAACAAAATTTACATCACAAGATTTAATATAGAAGCATTCAAGAATTTTGAGCTAATCCAGCAAACCAATTCAAAGATTGAAGACCAACATGAAAGCTAAGGGGAATGTAAGACCGTTGTATCCCATGGCCCATGTAAAATCCTGACTTCAGAGGAAAAGGAGAGCAAGAATGGAAAAGTCTGGAGAGAAACATTAGAGTTTATGGTGATTATAATGTAAATAAAGAACATTAAGAAAGTAGGCACCTGATTATTGCACCAACTGTGGAAGATTCTGACAAGAGACCAGATCTTTCCAAATTCAGAGTTGACAAATGTCCACCTTCAGCTTGTCATGACCGTATTAACAAACATGGATTTCTCAAGGCAATGATCTCTCACTGAATATCTCATCTGCCTCTAGACATTTTTGTAGGGCATACAATATCAAACATATAACATGTTATTTGTTATATGTTATATGTTATTAATCACTTCAGCCACAAATAGACAGGTCAGTAATAACAAGCTGAAAGAAGCACTCCAACATGTAGCAAACCATGAAAAATGGGTTAAAGCACTCTAATATGAGGTGTTTCAGAAGTTGACAGATGTAAGATTTCTTCCATAGAACACAGAACATTACAGCACAGTACTTGCTCTTCGGACCACAATGTTCGGCTTAACTTTTAATCTACTCTTAAGATCAAGGTAACCCTTCCCTCCCTCCATTTTGTATCATCCATGTACCTATCTAAGAGTTTATCAATGCCCCTAATGTGTCTGCCTCTACCACCACCAATGGCAGGACATTCCACGCACCCACCACTCTTCGTGCAAAAAACTTACATCTGGCACCTAAGAGGAACATCTTAATGTGATCAAACCAATTTATCATGATTTTATGATAGGTAAATATGTTTGCTAGCATTTTTGAAAATGTAATAAAAAAGTCAATAAATAGGGAAATCTTGACGTAGATTATTTTGATCTAATTAAGCCATTTGAAAAACTGCCACGTAAAAGGCTGTGTACAAGATTAGAGTTCATAGTATTGGGGAAATTGTATTAGCAGGATTGAAGGCTGGTTGTCATATAGAAGGCAGGGAATCAGAACAAATGGCCTTACTCGGGCTGGAAGGAAGTAACTAGTATTATGTCCCAAGGATGAGTTCTTGTTTATAAATCGCTTGCTAGTTACATTAATGACCTGGAGGAAGCAACAGAGTCTCAATTTTCAACTTTGCCAATACTATTAAAACAAGAAAGGCAATTGGATCCTCGACTTCCAAACCGGATAACATATCCTCCTTGCTGACTATCAACACTGGCACACCTCAGGGATGTGTGCTTGAGCCACGGCTCTACTCTCTCTATACACATGACTGTGTGGCTAGGCATAGCTCAAATATCTATAAACTTGCTGAAGATACAACCATTGTTGGTAGAATCTCAGGTGGTGACGAGAGGGTGTACAGGAGTGAGATATGCCAACTAGTGGAATGGTGCCACAGCAACGAACTGGCACACAACATCAGTAAGACAAAGAGTTGATTGTGGACTTCAGGAAGGGTAAGACAAAGGAACACATACCAATCCTCATAGCGGGATCAGAAGTAGAGAGAGTGAGCAGCTTCCAGTTCCTGGATGTCTGGATCCTGGGTGTCAAGGTCCCAACATTTCGCTGTAGTTATAAAGAAGGTAAGACAGCGGCTATACTTTATTAGGAGTTTGAAGAGATTTGGCATGTCAACAAATACACTCAAGAATTTCTATAGTTTTACCATGGAAAGCATTCTGACAGATCGCATCACTGTCTGGTATGGAGGGGCTACTGCACAGGACCGAAAGAAGCTGCAGAAGCTCCATCTTGGGCAATAGCCTACAAAGTACTTCAGGGAGCATGTGTCAGAAAGGCAGTGTCCATTATTAAGGACTTCCAGCACACAGGGCATGCCCTTTTCTCACTATTACTGTCAGGTAGGAGGTACAGAAGCCTGAAGGCACACAATCAGTGACTCTGGAACAGTTTCTTCCCCTCTGCGATCTGATTCCTAAATGGACATTGAACCCGTGAACACTACCTCACTTTTTCTGTTTTTGCTTTTTTTTCAATCTATTCAATATACGTAATTGATTTCCTTGTTTATTTATTAATTATTATTATGTTTTTATTTTATTTATTATTATTTTTTGTGTTATTTATTTATTTTCTCTTCTATATTATGAATTGCATTGAACTGCTGCTGCTAAGTTAACAAATTTCATGTCACATGCCAGTGACAATAAACCTGATTCTGAGTCTGATTCTGACATGTTGCATTGAGGATATTTAGACTCTGAAAAATGTTATAGATAGATAAAGTGTGTAAATAAAGAACAAGGTAATGCAGTTGACTGTGTAAAAAGGGCAAGTTCTGTACTGCTGGCAGAACATCTCCTGAAAACAAAACTCTAGAGAGTATTTAAAAAAATTATTGATGTTTTTAAAACGGTCACAGAAGAGTGTTGTGTAATATTATTTAATTACACCATCATGTGAAATCAAGTGTTAATAAACAAATTTGCAAGAGTGAAAATGCTACGACTACGTGGGATGTCTGCATGGGTTCTTTGTTCAAATTCAAAGTTAAATTTATTATCGAAGTATGTGTAAGAAATGTTGGCATATACTACCTTGTGTATACACTTGCTGGCATTCACAGGAAAATAAAGCAATACAATAAAATTTATGAAAAAAACTATACATGAATAAAGACTGACAAACAACCTATATGCAAGTGAAGATAAATTGTGCAAATAAAGAATAATACTGAGAACATGTGTTGAAAAGAGTCCCTGAAAGTGGATCTGTAGGATGTGGAATCAGTTCAGAAATTTGTTAAGTGAAGTTATCCATGCCAGTTCAGGAGCCTGATGGTTAAAGGCAATAATGATTTCTGAACCTGGTGGTGTGGGACCTAAGGCTTCTGTACCTCCTACCTGATGTTAGTAGCAAAAAGAGAGTGTGACCTAGATGGTGGGGGTCTTTAATGATAAATGCTGCTGTTTTGTGGCAGTGCTTCATGTAATTGGGCTTTGCCTGTGATGGACTGAGCTATATCCACCGCTTTCTGTAGTCTTTTCCATTCCTGGGCATTGGTGTTTCTATATCAGGCCATGCTCAACCAGTCAGGATACTCTAAACTGTGCATCTGTAGGAAGCTGTCACAGACCGGGTAACATGCTGAATCTACATAAACTTCTAAGAAAGTAGAGTTGCTGTTTTGTGCTGGTACCAGAGCAGAATCTCTGATTTGATAATGCCAAGTAATTTAATGCTGCCGATGGGCTATGGTGGAGATGCATTTCTACCAAAGGATGTGTAATGTGCTCCTTCCCTCTGCTCACAAGGTGTAGTACCTGCTTAGTACCCCCTCCCCATCAGGGTCACGTGAAGCCACAAGAGCAGGTGGTGGATAACTGTATGTATGAGCTGTTGGTCCTGCTAATGCAACCACAGATGCCAGCCAGACAGTCTCTGAAGAGCTTTGCTAATGGCTGAAGTCACCGGTCTTGGAAAGACAATGCCCAGAAGAAGGCAATGGCAAACGTCTTCTGCAGAAAAATTTGCCAAGAACAATCATGGTCATGAGACCATGATCAACCACGTCGTACAATGCAGCAATTAATAATGACTATGATGGAGACTCTCTCTACCTCCAATCCCCAGATGAGGTCTGGCTCATGGACTTGCAGCTTTTTCCTCCTGCAGTCAACAATCAGCTCTTTCACTTCACAGACATTAAATGAGAGATTGTTGTTGTGGCGCCACTCAAGCAGATTTCTAATCACGCTCCTACCTTTGATTCACCCAACAACGGAGGCATCATCGGCAAAGTGAAACACGGCACTTAAACTACAGTTACCCACACAATCATAGGTATGAAATGAGTAAAGTAGAGGGGTAAGCACACAGTCTTGTGGTACATCTGTGCTGCTGGAGAATGTGGAGGAGATTTTATTGCCAACCCGAACTGACTGGGTCTGAAAGTGAGAAAATCGAGGATCCAGTTGCACTGTGAGATATTGAGGCCCAGGTCTTGAAGCTTAGTGATGAGTTTCAAGGGGGTGACAGTGCTGAATATGAAGTGCAACAGATATTAAGGATAACAAGCTAACAGCTTAAGATTTATGAATAGAAATTAGGCAATTGGATTATTGGAAAACATAGAAGAAGAAGACAAATGATGCAAGCTCCAAAATTATTTTGAACAAATTCAACTTAAATAACCAGAACAACGGTTAAATTTATGGTTCAATGTTCCCTAGTTTCAGTAAAGATGCTGAACATTACAATTTTCTATTTCCACAGTTGCTGGCAGCCTTCCAAAACCTTAGAGAAGTAGTCTTTCACATAGCAATGTTATATCATAAGATCAGTGAAAATATGGCATAGATCATCTGACCCATTCTGTCTACAGAGGTGCTAGCTCATCAAATGGATGTGTCTATTTTATCCCAACATACTGTTCTTTTCTTATGTTCTTTCAAATTCTCCTCTCAAATAGTTTTCCAGTTCACGGTTACCATCTCTATAATTGATGAAATAACTTAATCTGTGTGTAAGAATTCCTGCTTCCTTTGTTCTACAAGCTACCATTCCACCATTCTAAGAAGTTATAATCAGCATTCCTAGTCCTTCATTACTAATTTCGCTTTGAACTTTGTAACTTTGAAAAATCTTTATAAATTTCTGCTTTAATGTTCTATGTAATATTGAAGAAAACAAAATAAAAGCTTTTAAAATTAAAATTAATAGTTATAACATTACTCTGGCAAATTATGGAAATAAAGTGAAATTATTTGCAAGGTATTTTTATCCTTTTCAAAACAAGACTTCTAAAATTGTACATGTTAGTCTGAATTAATTTCTTACATATATGCAGCATCACTTTTCTGCTGCTAATTTTGAATCCTACCTTCTGTGCATTCTCTGTTGCACTTGAATTTTTGAAGTCAATAAGTTTGTACCAAACTTTAAAAAAAACTACCCCTGCACCGTATCAAGACTGCAACTATTTCGTGTAAATGTCCTTTAAAGGCAAATTTCCTAAAATGTACTGTGAACTGCAAATTCACGAGAACATGTATTCCAGAAGTACAAATATGCTGTGCAATAAGCTAAATTTGATGATCAAGGTTCATGAAGATGAAAGATAATGACAAAAATAATAAAGTTAAGAAAATTCAATGAATTAAGGTAAAGAAATTGAAACCAAAGTAGGAGAGGTTGCAGCACCAGTAGTAAGGACCAAAAAGATATGGACAAGGAAAGCACAGGAGTGCATACGGGACGGCATTGAATGGATGGATTGGACTGTATAAGGGGATTCAATTTCAAATCTGGATGAGTATGCTGCAGTTGTACCGACTTCATCAAAACTTGTGTAGATGAGTGTGTGCCTACAAAGACTTGCTGTACAATCCCAAATCAAAAGCCATGAACAAACCAGGAAGCATGTCATATGCTGACGGCTAGATCTGTGCCATTCAAGGCTGGTAACCCAGGTCTCTACCAGAAAACCAGGAATGACTTGCAGACAGCTACTTCAAGGGCGAAGAGAAAATTTCGAATGAGGTTGGAGGTGACATCAGATGTACAACAACTCTGGCAGGGTTTGCAAGACATTACTTCCTACAAAGTGAAACCCAATAGCATGAATGGCAGCCATGTTTCATTACCAGATGAACTCAACACATTCTATGCCCGCTTTGAAAGGGAGAATATAATTACAGCTGTGAAGATCCCTGCTGCACCTGATGACCCTGTGATCTCTGTTTCAGAGGCTGATGTTAGGCTGTCTTTAAAGAGAGTGAACAATTGCAAGGTGGTAGGTCCCAATGGAGTACCTGGTGAGGTTCTGAAAAACTTTGCCAACCAACTGCTGGGAGTATTCAAGGACATTTTCAACCTCTCACTGCTAAGGGCAGAAGTTCCCACTTGCTTCAAAAGGGCAACAATTATACCAGTGTCTAAGAAGAATAATGTATGCTGCCTTAATGACTATTGCCCAGTAGCACTCACATTGACCGTGATGAAATGCTTTGAGAGGATGGTCATGACTAGACTGAAGTCCTGTCTCAGCAAGGACCTGGACACACTGCAATTTGCCTATTACCACAATAGGTCAATGGCAGACACAATCTCAATGGCTCTTCACACAGCCTTAAACCACCTGGACACACAAACACCTCTGTCAGGGTGCTGTCAATCAACTATAGCTCAGCATTTAATACCATCATTCCCACAATCCTGATCGAGAAGTTACAGAACCTGGGCCTCTGTACCTCCCTCTGCAATTGGATCTTCAACTTCCTAACCAGAAGACCACTATCTGGGCAGATTGGTGATAATATCTCCTCCTCACTGATGATCAACACTGGTGCACCTCAGGGGTGTGTGCTTAGCCCACTGCTCTACTCTCTATATACACATGACTGTGTGGCTCAGCATAACTCAAATACCATCTATAAATTTGCTGATGATACAACCATTGTTGGTGGAATCTCAGATGTAGACGAAAGGGCATACAGGAGCAAGATATACCAACTAGTAGAGTGGTGTCGCAACAACAATCTGGCACTCAACGTCAGTAAGATGAAAGAGCTGATTGTGGACTTCAGGAAGGATAAGATGAAGGAGCACATGCCAACCCTCATTGAGGGATCAGAAGTGGAGAGAGTGAGCAGTTTCAAGTTCCTGGGTGTCAGTATCTCTGAAGACCTAACCTGGTCCCAACGTACCGATGAAGCTACAAAGAAGGCAAGACAGCGTCTATACAAATTCAATGCCCACTGGAAATAATGTCAACATGTTAGGAGATTCATCTAACATCTTTTCTTAAAGTCATGCAAAAATTTAAATACAGGAGGAGGCCATTCAACCTATTGCGACTGTATCAACATCATTATGTGTTGTATTCTGTGGTGTAGGCAATCATATTCTATCCATGATCATGATTGTTCTTGGCAAATTTTTCTACAGAAGTGGTTTGCCTTCTTCTGGGCAGTGTCTCTACAAGATGGGTCACCACTATTATCAACACTCTTCAGAGATCGTCTGTCTGGCATCAGTGGTCATATAGCCAGGCCTTGATATGTACCATCTGCTCATACGACCATCCACCAGCTGCTCACATGGCTTCATGTGACTCTCATTGGGGGTGGGGGGGGAGACTAAGCTTGATCTGTGGGCTAGTGGAGGAAGGGAATGCCTTACACCTCCTTTGGTAGGGACAGATCTCCACCCTGCCACCTAATTCTGATTGGACTGGTCAAAAATATGCAAGCCAATCTTTCAACACTACGTCACTACCTCTCTAGGTTTATACTTTATCTATCTTTATGTTTAGAATTTTATTTTATTCATCAAGTGAATTTGATATTTTGATATATGTATGTATAATTTTGTAGCTGAAAGATTTTGAAATCTTTAATCTAAATTTTGTAAATATCCCTCCTCCTGAACTGTCAGAAGATTATCAAGGAAGTCCGTGAATATGGAGTTAATTTCCACTATTTGTGGCCCAGAACCCACCTACAGATCACTGCACCATTCAAGGAGGGTGCTACCAACCGTGTGGCCACAATAGATCAATGTGGGGTGAAGGGAGTGGTTGGTCAAATACAAGTCACAGGCAAGTCTAAAACAATTTAATATTAGATTAGATATTTGGGGAAAGCTAGATTACTTTTATGAGTAAGGTGAAATGACAATTTAGATTCAGAATTCATTTTTATGCTCTCACAGATACTAAATGATACATGCTAACAGACTTCTGTTTTATAACAAAAATTGTAAAATGTAAGAGTTGTGATATTATAACTACAAAAACCTTTAGTACAATTATATGCATTGCATGAAGTTCAGATGAAAGCTGTCATGGCATAATGCTGCTTACAGTGCAGGTTCACAAAGAAAATACAAAATTAAAAATATTAGACTCTTCTTAGATTACAGGTAATTTTATATAGAGTGACCTGATAGAAATGTTTAAATTAAAAGCCTTGTTACATGAAATTTGTAGCAAGAAACAGATGAAACTAGTATACAAATATTGTTATGAAGGTATGGAATACATTGACAGATTACACAGTTATGTTATAACTGTGAACAAAGTCACCAGACAGACACTGAAACTTGTGGATATACAAGTCTTTATTCAGCAAAACAAGCAGCAGGCTTCATATTCAAGACACTCTTGGCAGAAGAGGCCTGCCTGACCCATTATTACTTGACATTTTTATATGTTAAAGATTAAAGGTAATAGCAGGACAATTCCATAGTTACAACACATCTCTAATGCTTCCTTTGAATTACATATAATTTTCAGACACCTCCATCTTCACACTCACACTCCAGACACCCAAAATGAATGATAATTTCCACCTACTCTGGGCTGCATTCATGCATATGCAAGCATCTGAGGTTAAATGGAGCGTTTCATTATTTACAATCAATCCCTGAAATGCAGCTCCAGGAAAACCACTGTTCAGAGCTGCATTTTAAATTCAATCCACAATCAGGTCTAAAGACTGGTTGCTGTTGAAATTCGTATTTGCTGTATACCACAACTCCAGAATACACACTAACAGCTGAGGCAAAGATCACAAAAGTAGTTTAAAATATGTTGAATAGGCATCCGTTAGTCTCAAGGGACCATGGATTTGCGCCTTGGGAAGTTTCCAGGGCGCAGGCCTGGGCTGGGTTGTATGGGAGACCAGCAGTTGCCCATGCAGCAAGTCTCCCCTCTCCACGTCACCGTTGTTGTCCAAGGGAAGGACAAGGGCTGATACTGCTTAGCACCAGTGTCGTCACACAGCAATGTGTGGTTAAGTGCCTTGCTCAAGGACACAACACGCTGCCATAGCTGAGGCTCGAACTAGCAACCTTCAGATCACTAGACCAACACATTAATCACTTGGCCATATGTCAACACGTATACTGACAGCCATTGATGGACATTGATTAAGTATATCAATCAGGCAGAATAGACTTGGTCTAATGTTAAGTATCAACAAATGGCTACAGGAGCCAAGGTCTTTCCTTCATGTTGTACCTAAAAGTCTAATTCTGCGTGAAGGTTTACATATAAGAGGCAGAATTTCAGCTGGTGATGAGCATACAGAAGTGAGATAGACTGGCCGGCTGAGTGATGTTGCAACACCAATCTTGCGCTCAACATCAGCAAGGCCTAGGAACTGATTGTGGATTCAGAAAGGGGAAGTCAGGAGAGCACAGCAGTTCTCATTGAGAGGTCAGCAATGGAAAGGACGAGCACCTTCAAATTCCTGGGCATCAATTTCTCAGGAGACTCTGCCCTGAGCCCAACACACTGATGCAATCGTGATGAAGTCACACCAGTGGCTAATACTTCATCAGGAGTTTGAGAAGGTTTGGCACATCACCAGAGACTCTAGCAAATTTCTACGGAGGTTTGGTGCAGAGCATTCTGACTCCTTGCATCATGACTTGGTATGGAACCTCCAATCAGAGGATTGCTAGAGGCTGTGGAGGGTCGTAGACGCAGAGGATTGCCAGAGGCTGTGGAGGGTCGTAGACTCAGAGGATTGCTGGAGGTTCCGGAGGGTCGTAGACTCAGAGGATTGCTGGAGGCTCCGGAGGGTCATAGAGGATTGCTGGAGGCTGTGGAGGGTCGTAGACGCAGAGGATTGCTGGAGGCTCCGGAGGGTCGTAGACTCAGAGGATTGCTGGAGGCTGTGGAGGGTCGTAGACTCAGAGGATTGCCGGAGGCTCTGGAGGGTCGTAGACTCAGAGGATTGCCAGAGGCTGTGGAGGGTCGTAGACGCAGAGGATTGCCAGAGGCTGTGGAGGGTCGTAGACTCAGAGGATTGCTGGAGGCTCCGGAGGGTCGTAGACTCAGAGGATTGCTGGAGGCTCCGGAGGGTCGTAGACTCAGAGGATTGCTGGAGGCTCCGGAGGGTCGTAGACTCAGAGGATTGCTGGAGGCTCCGGAGGGTCGTAGACTCAGAGGATTGCTGGAGGCTGTGGAGGGTCGTAGACGCAGAGGATTGCTGGAGGCTCCGGAGGGTCGTAGACTCAGAGGATTGCTGGAGGCTGTGGAGGGTCGTAGACTCAGAGGATTGCCAGAGGCTGTGGAGGGTTGTAGACTCAGAGGATTGCTAGAGGCTCCGGAGGGTTGTAGACTCAGAGGATTGCCAGAGGCTGTGGAGGGTTGTAGACTCAGAGGATTGCTAGAGGCTCCGGAGGGTCGTAGACTCAGAGGATTGCCAGAGGCTGTGGAGGGTTGTAGACTCAGCTAGCTCCATCATGGACACAACCCTCCCCACTGATGACATCTTCAAAAGGCAGTGCTTCAAGAAGGTGGCATCATTAAGGACTATCAGCATCTGGGGCATAACTCATTACTACCATTAGAGAGGAGGTACAAGAGCTGGAAGACCTACATGGAATATTTCAAGAACAGCTTCTTCCCCTCCACCATCAGATTTCTGAATGGACAATGAACCCATGAGCACTACCTCACTGTTCTCATTTGCACTATTTATTTACGACACATTTTGTAAATTATACTAGTTCTTATCCATTGAACTGCGCTGCTGTTGCAGAACAATACACTTAATGATGTATGTTACTGATTAGAAACCTGATTCTGAATTTACTATATTTTCCCATAGTGTAATGCATTCTTTCTGTATTCTGATAATGTCAGAAGTGTTCAATAACTTCTGATTGTACTTATATCCAAATCACTTGCATTAATAAAAGAGGCAGGCAACTATACACTTTCACAGCACTCGACAATCTAAAATATGTCCATTTATTGCAATTTGTATTCCATTTTCTTGCAAATCTCTGGCTTGAGCTAGTGCAGGGGTCAGCAACCTTTACCACTGAAAGAGCCACTTGGACCCGTTTCCCACAGAAAAGAAAACACTGGGAGCCGCAAAACCCGTTTGACATTTAAAATGAAATAACACTGCATACAACGTTTTGTTTTGCCTTTATGCTATGTATAAATAAACTATAATGTGTTGCATTTATGAAATTGATGAACTCCTGCAGAGAAAACGAAATTACATTTCTGCATGCAACAAAAACATTTTGAACTCCGAAAAAAAGACGTTGGGTTGAAGGTTACTTTTAAGTAAAATACTCAACGTCTATTTGAGTCCTTCTTGTATTTATGAAAAACGCCAAACTTAAATTTGCCGCCAGCAGCAAACCAAAAATAACGTCAGCCAGCTGTCAACCTGAAAAATAAAAGGACTATTTCACTGAACAATGAAAACATATGAATATACGTAAAATAATACGCAATTAAAATATTTATCATACTTCTTCAGGTTGACTCACACCTGACAATGCAGTCGTATTCAGTAGGGATGGATCGATGCTTAGGGGAGTGACCGGGAAGGATAATGTGTTTTTTTCCTCTCTGAACTCACAGAAGCGTTTCCCAAACGATGTTTGCATTGCGATGATTGCAGAATGTAAATACTCCGAATTTATCATGTCGTGACATTGTTTGAACTCTCTCAAATTGGGCAAGTGAGACAATGTGCCTTTCAGTAAATCTCTGGCAAGCAACGTCAACTTGCGCTCGAATGCAAAACATCCTCCAACATGTGCAGGGCTGTACGTCCTTTCCCCTGAAGAGCTGTGTTCAGCGTGTTCAGGTGCGCTGTCATGTCTACCATGAAGTGTAGCTTTTCCAGCCACTCTGGCTGTTCCAGCTCAGGAAAGTTGAGCCCTTTGCTGCCCAGGAAAGTTTTCACTTCTTCCAGACGCGCGACAAAGCGTTTCAGCACCTCCCCTCTGGACAGCCAGCGATAAAAACACGTTGTAGCGGTTGCTACACGCAGTCAGTAAACTGCAGTCAAAGATAGCTTTATTCGAACTAAACAGCCTTGCTTTTAAGCCTCCCTCAACCCACCCCCCATGGGCGCGGATGCTGCAAAAGACACGTACTCACAAACCCCCGTAGGCTATCTCCCTTAGCCTGAACGCTGGCTAATTGTGAGCCGGTTCGGATGTGTCAGGAAATGCGTCGCCACAACGTCTTATTTAGATTGTACAAGATCACCATAATCTTCAAATTTAGATTTACATTTCAAAAACTAACAAACTAACATAAAATACATATTAATTAAATACTGACCATGTAGCGGTGTGCTACACGCAGCGCTAAAATTACGACACGGAGTCGGTAACTGCAGTCGAAGGAAAAAAACTTTATTCGAAATCTTCAGCCTCACTTTTAAGCCTCCCTCAACCTGCCCCCCCCCCCCCCATGGCGCAGAGGCTCCAAAGCTCTGTGCTCGCAAACCCCCGTAGGCTATCTTATTGTGAGTCGGTTCGGATGTGCCAGGAAAAGGGTCGCCACAACCAATTATTTCCCAAAGCAACAGGGAGCCGCAGCACAGACGTAAAAGAGCCACATGTGGCTCCGGAGCCGCGGGTTGCCGACCCCCGAGCTAGTGAGTCACAGCAGAACAAAACCCAACTATCACACAAGAGTAGCAACAGTAGTTGGAGAAGAAGAGCACTGACTTTCAGTCTGGTGACATTCTTGGGGTACCATGGAAAACTATTATATCCCACTTCTAGTTTCTAATCACTCAATAAAGATTTTGGATATTACCCAATTTCGTATATTTTAATACTATAGCATATTTGGAACACATGCTTGACACTTAATCACTCTTTGAAATGGCAAGGGACAAAGGGGGTGAACAAAATGCACACTCTGGCAATGGCACCATATATTCCATGAATGAATTAATCAAAATTACTTTATTAATTTAGATTAATTTAGATACATTGACAGTATTTTGTTTTAATGTTAGGAATGAGGAAGAAACAATACAAGAATAATATGGAAGAACTATTTGAACTATAAGATCAAAATTACAATTTAATTCACATTATAAAGGTGACATAATACCAAAATCAGAGTCTTGCCATCTTCAGAAGTTTTCTGATGACTCTGCCACAGTTGGATGCATCGGCAAGGGAGATGAGGCTGAGTACAGGGCTAAGGTGGGAAACTTTGTCACATGATGTGAGCAGAATCATCTGCAGCTTAATGTGAAAAAGACTAAGGAGTTATTGGTGGACCTGAGGAGGGCTAAGGCACCAGTGACCCCTGTTTCCATCCAAGGGGTCAGTGTGGACATGGTGGAGGGTTACAAATACCTGGGGATACAAATTGACAATAAACTGGACTGGTCAAAGAACACTGAGGCTGTCTACAAGAAGGGTCAGAGTCGTCTCTCCTTCCTGAGGAGACTGAGGTCCTTTAACATCTGCAGGAAGATGCTGAGGATGTTCTATGAGTCTGTGGTGGCCAGTGCTATAGTACTATCATGTTTGCTGTTGTGTGCTGGGGCAGCAGGCTGAGGGTGGCAGACACCAATAGAATCAACAAACTCATTCGTAAGGCCAGTGATGTTGTGGGGGTGGAACTGGACTCTCTGACGGTGGTGTCTGAAAAGAGAATGCTGTCCAAGTTGCATGCCATCTTGGACAATGACTCCCATCCACTCCATAATGTACTGGTTAGGCACAGGAGTACATTCAGCCAGAGACTCATTCCACCGAGATGTAACACTGAGCGTCATAGGAAGTCATTCCTACCTGTGGCCATCAAACTTTATAGCTCCTCCATTGGAGTGTCAGACACCCTGAGCTAATAGGCTGGTCCTGGACTTATTTCCACTGGGCATGATTAACTTATTATTATTATTTAATTATTTATGGTTTCATATTGCTATATTTCTTCACTATTCTTGGTTGGTGTGGCTGTAACGAAACCCAATTTCCCTTGGGATCAATAAAGTATGTCTGTCTGTCAAATACAATGTAGTGACACCCTGTTCAGCAATATCTCTTAGTATGTTACTTGAACTCTAGTGCACTTTACAAGAAGGTAATATAACTATTTTCTGAGAATGTCCCGGATTAGTAGAAGAAAATTACTTTGTGAAGGATATTGTGCATTAACCTATTGGCTGCTATGGAGATCTCTCAGTGAGTGTACAAGGCAGGCAAGATAGTTAACTCTGGCTCTCTTCTTCAAGAAGGAAAAGTCACAATCTGGCTGATTTGACAATTAGGGTGAACTACATTCTGGCTTATACCCCTAACTGTAGACTCCTCAGTTTTGTTTCCTAGTCCTTCTGCTGTTCCAATATGCTTGAGTTCAGCCATATGTTCACTGTTTAATACATAATACTCTAATACCTTATATTGATCCTCTGTGAAGTCTTTATACTTGGAAAAGTGGCAATGCCGGTATGCATCTCCATGGTACAATCACCCGTTTTAGAGCTGATTCAGTTAGCGCTCTGTGTATAAATTGCTGAGGCATCAACAAACAACATATTTAGCAGTTGGACATTTCAAGTTTTAGCTGATTTAAACAAAAGAAACAGCTGTGAATGTGACTTGTTAGACATGATGATGAAGACTGGCCTTGAGGATATTAAGCATAATAGATTTGCATTCACGCTCATGCTTATTATACAAGAATTGTAATGAATCTATTTTGCAACATGCAGGAAATGGACTTAGCACTAGAAAGGAATCTGTCTAATGCCTTGTTTATTCACCAAGACTATGGACATTAATACGAATACTGTAGATCATAAACAAAGCTTCTACGTGGCAACACGGCCACTAGTGAAATTGCTGAGTAAGCAATTTCACTTAAAATTCTCCATTTCATTGTGCTCTAAATGTGTTATCACTCCACTGCTTTTCTTCACAGTTACCATATCCCTGACCATTGCGTTCACACACAAATGTGTGGTTAGTGAATAATCATATTTTGAAAGCTACATTTTAATAGCAAAATGTACTTCCTTAATGTTTGAAATAAGTTGTCACCATCAAAGTTCAAAGTAAATTTATTATTTAAGTACATATATAGATATCCATAATTTGGGCCATTTGGCTCATCGAGTCTGCTCCACTGCTTCATCAAGGCTGATCCATTTCCCTCTCAGCCCCAATCTCCTGCCTTCCCCCTGAAACCCTTCATGCTGTGACTAATCAAGATTCTATCGACCTCTACCTTAAATATACCTAATGACTTGGCTTCCACAGCTCCCTGTGGCAACAAATTCCACAATTTCATTACTTTCTGGCTAAAGTTGTTCCTCCTCATCTCCACTCAAAAGGGACATTCCTCTATGTCCTCTGGTCTTAGACTACCCTACCATAAAAAAAACAGCTTCTCCACATCCATTCTATCTAGGCCATTCAACATTTGATAGGTTTCAATGAGATCTCCCCTCATTCTTCAGAATTCTAGTGAGTATAGGCCCATAGCTACCAAATGTTCCTCATATGACAAGCCTTTCAATCCTCAAATCATTTTTATGAACCTCCTTTGAACCCTCTCCCACGTCGGCACATCCTTCCTTAGGTAAAGGGCCCCGAAACTTTCACAATACTCCGAGTGAGGCCTCACCAGTGCCTCATAAAGCCTCAACATCACAACCTTGTTTTTATATTCTGGTCCTCTTGAAATGAACGCTAACATTGCCATTTGCCTTCCTCACCACATACTCAACCTTTTAAACTTTCCTCCATCCCTCCTCCTGTGAAACTCATGCCAGGATGAAGATTCAAGAGGTTACTTTGGGAATTTTGTGTCAGACAGGCAGATCATGTGATCAGAAACGGACAAACATGATCTGAGAGTCAGTGCTGAGGGGCATAACCTACGAGAGAA
The DNA here is from genome assembly GCF_030144855.1 of Hypanus sabinus. Classification (NCBI taxonomy): domain Eukaryota; kingdom Metazoa; phylum Chordata; class Chondrichthyes; order Myliobatiformes; family Dasyatidae; genus Hypanus; species Hypanus sabinus. Next base: position 23,428,830 of record NC_082709.1, read on the forward strand.
CACTGACATTGATCCACATATTCAACTGATGGGTTTAGTGGATTCTGCAGAGACAGTGGCTTTCCCTAGTGTTTAAGATGCCTGTTGTAGATCATCTATGTCTCCAACCTGCACGGATTATTGCTGCCTAATAGACCAAGTTTAGTGATGAATTTGAGGTCTGACATTGAAAGACCGTCTTTTCTTGGAAGTGGCTTGCAAGTTATGTAAAGAAGGTTCCAAATTGTTTTTCAGGGGCTCCTTGTAGATCTTTATCATCCAGGATGTAGGAATGCACCCTTCTGTGGTGTGTCCTGTGCATGTGGGTACCCATGCATTTGCACAGAATGTTATATGTCTTGGTTACTTGATATAGATAACAAAATATTTGCACCTGGAGGTACAAAATGTAAAATCAAAAGTGAATAATGGTCCTACAGCCTCTGGGAACAGAGTTTCTTTTACACTTCCTTTTGATTATTTCCACAATGGAGATGTATTACAATGGTAACACAAAGCAACTTTCTTATAGACTTCCTCACTAGTTTTCATCCTTTGCAAGGTAGTCTGTTCAGTCAATTTTAAGGGGTTAAAAATAGACAACTTCATGTTTGTGCAACTCACCATCAAATTATAGAAATTTTACCTATTCACAATTTACTAGTACTTCATAATTTTTTGCTTCCAGCTCCATTGCCTCTAAAGGTATTTGAGCCATGAGCAAACTTATACAATCGGACAAAAATGAATGATGGATGGTAGATTCCCTCCCTTCTTGAAACATCCAGCAGCTGCTTCATAGATCCCAACGGAGTTGACAAATAAAGGGGATCTGACATTTTATACTATTCAAACCCAGGAATGGTGAAGTGCATTGCAAGTATAACACTAAGCAATCACCCCCTGCCCAGTGATCTCTGTGTCAAAGGATAAATAAAGCACAGTGGAGACCTGATTGCTACAGAGTTCTGAACAGTGTTCAATCATTAGTGCAGTCTACAATGAAATTATAGTGGCAGAATGCTTTGCTTTCATAAACATTAATTGTAACATACTGTATGTTTGTAAATGTGCACATTTAGTCCAATTCTCACCTTGCTCTGAAAAACTGCTGATGTCCATTCTTTGCACAGTGAAAGCATGCACCCATAAATAGTGTTACTTCTATCAATGTGTGGAAAAGAACAATAGAAAAGAATTGCTTTGTTGAACTCTGTATAATAGTTTATTACTGTTCCAACTTAACAGTATATCTTGATATAGATATACCTGAATTCATGCATGAGAATGAAACATCAACTGTTCAAATATTCACAGAGAATCAACTTCCTGACAAAGGAAACTCGAGTGATAAGTAATGATTAAAAATTCCTTATACTGTTCTTACCTTGGTTTTTCCAAGAACCCACTTGTCTAGCCTTGCTTTCTGTAGGATAGCAATGCAGCTTGCACGATCAGCAGGAGGTGTCTGATGTGCCCTAAAGGCAAGGTAGTAATATCTAACACAGAAGAACAAAGCGCAGGTGAACATTTCATAGGGTACAGATTAATAATAACACATCAGTAGTATTAACAAGAAAATTCCACAGGTAGTCAAAACATACTTAAAGCATCTGTAATGAAGTCACCCTTAGGGTAAACAACCAATAATTTTGTTAAGGCAAACAAACAACATTTGACTTTTTGGCAAACCTTTATCCAATTTAACATGTCACAACTCATGCATTTTAAATTGTAATTTTGCTTACTTTCTCTCAGTATTTTTTGTATAAAATGATTAATTTAGGAAAGTAAGAATTATTATCATTAGCTTTGACATATTAAGTGAAATAATATTAATTAATTAATACCAGCATTACGAAATTAGATTAATATCATTAATGATTTTGTATTAGGAACATTTTTCACAAATGTCACTTTGAGGCATATTAATTATGTGCTGATTTACATCCATATAGAATTCAAATTACTTGGTTTGATTTGAAAAAAGAAAATCACTACATTTGCATGCTAGGTGAAAAAAATAGGGTGAATGAAAGGAGAGCATGAAGAAAAAGGGATCAAATAAGAGGAAGGAAAGGAAAAAGGATTATAAAGGCAAAGCCTCATCATCTTTTAAAGTTACTGCTTCAAGGGACTTCAATCATACAAAATTGCAATGCATTCCAATAGGTAAATAAAATAAGCAGTAATCTTGAGCTTACTATCACCTGAGCAAGCCACAACTTTAAAGAAAATACTTTCAGATTAAATTCAATCATAATCATACCTTTGGATGTGGATTGTATTTTCAATAAGAAAGTAAGTTTCAAAACAAAACAACACAAACATTTATCACTCACACTACATCCAAGTTTTAAAATGACAACTTAATTACAGGAATATAATTTGAATCAGTTAATAATTGCATCCTGGACATTTCCACTGGTGTGGCAGTATTGTAATTAGCAGGGAATGGGAAAATGGGGATAAGTAATGTGATAAACAGTAGATCACAAACCCTTCTATTATTTCTTCAGCTACTGGGAAGACAAAAGACACTGTTAGTGGAAAGTCAGAGATCCTGAATGAAGTTCGTTTGTTCACCAACTATAGTTGATAAAAATCCAAGGGAGCAAATAGTACATATTTCTCGCCCTTTGGCTCTGTGTACTGATATTCAGTGCATTCCTGAACTCTATGGTGTAACATGCAGAAGCACTGTTGGACTAAAAGAGGAGGACAAACAGGCAGTGTCCATCACACAAGAAATTTTAAATTAATTTCAGAAACACAAAGGCGAGCAGGCATTCAGCGCCATCTACCAGCCTCTCAGTCGCTAGAGGAAGGTGTTAGCACGTGACAGTCTCTCTCTCTCCCTCGCACTCACAGCTCCCGAAGGAAGGTCACTGCCTCCTGATGGTCTCTCCCTCTCAGTGGATGCAGTCAGAGTCCGGGTCTTGACCAAGTTTCGATCAATGCAGTTTGCATCCTGGATTCTAGTTAATTTACAATGTAGTCCAGGTTTCTGGTTGCCCCTTTTTTTTTGCTGCATTTTGGGCATTTTTGAATCAGAGCATCCTGCAGATAATGAACACTGAGCTGAACTGAAATTATGCCTGGACCCTTTCGATTTCTTGTTTTATACTCTGCATTTATTGCTCAATGTTTTTATTACCATTTACATGATCTGTTTCTTCTCGCATGGGGGGGAAGGTTGATGTTTTTCTTTGAATGAGTTCCATGATTTCTGATTGCAACGTTTAAGATAATTAAAGGATTTGATAGGATTGAGGCAGGAAGTATGTTCCAGATGTTGGGAGAGTCCAGTACCAGAGGGCATGGATTGAGACTAAGAGGTCAGTTATTTAAAACAGAGTTGAGGAAGAGCTTCTTCTCCCAAAGAGTTGCGGAGGTGTGGAATGCACTGCCTCGGAAGACGGTAGAGGCCAATTCTCTGGATGCTTTCAAGAAGGAGCTGGATAGATATCTGATGGATAGGGGAATCAAGGGATATGGGGACAAGGCAGGGACTGGGTATTGATAGTGAATGATCAGCCATGATCTCAGAATGGCGGTGCAGACTCGAGGGGCCGAATGGTCTACTTCTGCACCTATTGTCTATTGTCTATTTTATTTTTTATGTTTCGTGGCTGTCTGTGAGGAAGACAAATCTCAGGGTTGTATACTGCACACACCTTGATAATAAGTGTACTTCAAATCTTTGAATTTCTTAATGGTTAACAATTACTAATGGCTAATATTTCTGAGGTGTCATCAATCTAATCTTTTAAATGTTGTTTCCTATTTGCGTCATATTTCAAATCTGTTCAGTAACTATTTGTGACTAATACTTCTTTGATGAGCAAACAGACACACGTACGTTCAGTTACAAATCTATGTGAGTTTAATGAATTCAAAATCCTGATCCGGTTGGAACTGTAAACATTATGGTTCTACTTTGGTGTTTGTTCCAGGCCTACCTTAATTACTTAATACGTATATGCTTCCACAATATTTTTTGAAGTAACATGTTTCATAAAACTTTTGCTGCATCGACAGGCTTCAAAAACAGATATAATTTATAAATAATCATGTGAATCAGCAGCAGGAGTAAACCACAAGCCTGCTTCATCATTTAAACCCAAGACTGATTTGACAGTAGCCTCACCTCTAATCTTGGCTACCCATGATAACCAATGATATTCTTCCTTATCAAGTTTCTATTAACTTTTGCCTTAAAAATATTCAATGACTCTGCTTTCACAGTTCATTGAGGAAGAGAGTTCCAGTGAATCCTGAGATAAAATATTTTGTCTCATTTTTGTCTGAAATGGTGACCCCTTATTTTTAAGCAGTAACCCCTAGTTTCAGATACTCCCACAGACAAAGCATTGCATCACCCTTGCAAAGAATCTTTGGGAATTTACATGCTTCAATCAAGTTCCCTGTCTCGCTTCTAGGCTGAGTGGATAAAAGCCTAACCTTTTCAACCTTTCCTCATTTGAAAACCCACCCAAGCATGGGCCCAGAAAACATTTGCTTCCAGTGCATTAAAATCCTTAAGTAAGGATACAGCACACCGACTGGAGTCTCATCAATGCCCAATAATAAATGAAGCACTAATTTTGTATTTGATTCCTCTAGCAATAAATTATTATGTTCAGTTAGCTTTCCAAATTACTTGCAGTATCAGCATAACTTTTTGTGAATTTGCATATATGATTCAATATTATGAATCATATATGGGGCAACCCAGACTGGTCTAGCCCTCAGAAATCAGAAATATCCCAAAATATAGGTAAAATAATTTACTATTATTATGCTAAAATTGATTATTTCTCACTTTCCAGATATATTCTAATCATCAGATCTTTGTTCATTTATTTAACCTGTGTCCTTCTTTTGTCCTTTTCATAACTAAATTTCTAATTTGTGTCATCTGTAACTTTTGCAACCATATCTTCTGAACCAACTGTAAAATCATTTATTTAAATAGGAACATCTTATTACACCTTATCAACAAAAAATGAACCATATTTTCCTATTTTCTATTACTTGTTATCTAGCAAATCTTTTCCTCGCCAAATTGTTAACTACTATACTGAGTTTTTACTTTCCCCAATAACTTCTGGTGCAACACCTTCTGGAGAGAGTAAAAGTCCAATAATCTGCAAACGAATCATTGGAACTCAATGGTTTGGAACCTAGTTCACCAGATGATGACTGCGGTACGCCCCAACCACATGCCCCAGTTCCCAACACCTAGTTTTGTAGACTGCATTTCCTTGAAACTTACTAGGTTTATTTAAATGTTACTGAGTAATAGCTTTCAAACAAAGTGAATTAAAATGTGTTAGAGGATTAATAAACTAACTTTTGATTGCCCAGAATGTCTGCTATAGCAGCAGCAACATGGCAGATTAACATAGGCTTACTGTATGGTACATCCACAATGGACATTACTTCATAGTTTTTATAAGATGGAAGATGGCCACCTGGCTCTCAAAGCAATCACATCAATTCCATTTTCTCACTTATTTCCCTGCAGCCTATTCGTTTGTATATGCCAATCAACTTCACTTAATTAGAACCATAGAAATTACAACACAGAAACAGGCCTTTTGGCCCTTCTTGGCTGTGCCGAACCATTTTTCTGCCTAGTCCCACTGACCTGCACCTGGGCCATATCCCTCCAAACCCCTCTCATCCATATATCTGTCCAAGTTTTTCTTAAATGTCAAAAGAGAGCCTGCATTCACCACTTCATCTGGCAGCTCATTCCACACTCAATTCTCCTCAATTCACACACTTAATTCTCTTACCATTTACTCCAGGGGTTATTGACAGTAACCAATCAAGGTCTCAACTAGTGCTCCTTGCTGTACTTCTCTGACACACCCTAAAATTATGAAACAAGGCCATTTTTATTTTGCCAGATTATTTCTCTCACTGCATGGCAATCTTTAATAAAAGCTTCTAAAAATTCCTCTGTGACAGATGTTAAATTAACTGGACTTCCATTTTCTGCTTTTTGTCTCTCTTCCTCCCTTCTTGAAAAAGTAGTTACATCTGCTATATCTCCAATCTAATAGAAACATACTTAAATCTGGGGAATTTTTCAAAAATTAAATTTATGCATCAACAATCCCAATATTCCCTCCAATTAAGACCCTTTAGCACCCAGAAAAACGTGAGCCTCCAGGTACCAATAACTGCATTTATTTATGGATTACAATTGTTCTGAACTTTTTTTTTTATCCCTTCCAGTCCTCGATTACAGATATTTCTGTGACGTTCTCAGTATCCTCTAAATTGAAGACTGATGCAAAATAGCTATATAATTCATCTAATTGTTTTTACACTAATAATTCCTTCATCTTACTTTCTTTAGGACCAACATTCAGTTTGTTAACACTTACCTTTTTATAATCTTACACTTATTTATTTATAGCTAGTTTTACTTCTAATACTTCCATCCTTACTAATCTTTGCTTCTGTTATAATAGCTGTTCCAGTTTTAAAATCTTAAGTTCTTAAACTGCTAAGTGTTCACTAAATTGCCCACATGCAAGTAGGATAACTCGGGTGGATTTGGAGGGAATGTGGCAAGGATAAGTTAGCATAGAGTTAGTTAATTTGGTGTTTGTTGGTTAGCATGAACTCTGTTGGCCAAAGGGCCTGTTTCTGTGCATTAAGACTACAACACTCCGATTTCTTCACAGATTGATACAGTTAGATTAAAAGCAGCTGCTGAACCACAGTGCAAAGAAAGGATTACTTTGACATTTGAAGTTGTAATTGCAATAGGAGATTTTCTGAATACGTCATCTGGGTAACAGTAGGTATAGCAGAAAATGGCTGGGCAGAAAGGCAAGAAAAGCATAAGTGACAGCTCTCAGAAACAAAGAACCCTGTGAGCAGAGAAGGTACAGTTAGGTAGAGTAATGGAATTAGAAAAAGAAGCCAGTTAGGATTTATATATGGAAATGTTAGATTCACTTCTGAGACTCTAATTACATTAGCAAAGTCAGGTTTAACAGCTGGGTGGGATCTTGTGCTGAATAAATGGCAAACTGGCAATGTTTGAGTTTGACATAAATGAATGTGGAAGGAGGAAATGGTGCTGGAAGATGTGGTCTGTAAGACTAGCCCTCAGTAGGCAGAGGGTAGGTGAGGTACCAGAATGGGGCATTTTGGGTTCTAATTCAAATGGGCGAGTGGGTGAACCATTTAGACAATATATCTGCAAGTGCATACAGAGGAAGTTCAGCTTACAAAAAGGCTAAACAAACTTTAGGATAATCATGGTCTGATAACAAATGATGGTTAAACCCAGCATCTTCTCTGAAATATGAGAACATGCAGCATACAACTGTAATGAAGATTTGAAAATGAGACTGCAATTATGTTTTAAGAACCAGAGCACAATGTGTGGCATTATGCAATATCAAATGAAACCAAACAATCTCAGTCATATTAGATATTCATCAAACCCACATAAAAGCAAAGAAATATAAACTTAGCTCATGCAGGAATTTCCCTTTCACTAAGGCTTGCAAAAAGTTGTCTGTGAAGTTATCTACACCTGCTTCTGCAAACATGAAACTAACTTTGATAATCTGGCAGTTCTGCAAAATAGAGAAAAGGGGGAAAAGGCAAAAGAAACAAGCTTTGATTTGCACTGCCAATGCAGCCGTAACAGCTGTAAATAGTAAACCCACTGCCAAGTTCACAGGTAGCTTGAACCACTGCCAGTTTAACCACAGCAATCAGCAGAAATACGAAGTAAAATGATTACTGGTGCTCACAATTACGCTCACCAGAAAAATTAAATATAAAAATAAAAAATTCAGTCTGACTAGCAATTTCTATATTAAATTCTTAATTAAGATCCAACCAGCCCTGCGTAAAGTCATGCTGACTATCCAAAAGTTCAGAAATCTTATCCATAAGACCTTTCCAGTAACTTCTCTATCACCAACATAAAAATCACCTGTCTATGGTTTCCAGCATTATCTCCATTTCTTTCTTGTACAATTGAGTAATATAGCTACTTACCAGTCCTCCAGGACCTTTCTTGTGTCTAGAAGACATAAAAATCTTGGTCAAGGCCCCAGCAAGAGGGCCCGGTCAAGGCGTCTTGCCTCTCAATAATCTGGGGACTTAACCACCTTAATGTTCTTTACAAGTCTCAACACCACCTCCAGAACATTCCATACTGATCTCCCGATTGTCCTCATCCATTTACTTGCTAAATATTGATGCAAGTTACTAATTTAGAACTTCTCCCACATTCTTCACCTCAAGGCACACGTTCCCTCCTTTATCCTTGAGTGGTCCAACTTCTCTCCAGTTATACTCTTGCTCTTGGTGAGTGTATAGAATGCCTTGGGATTCTCTTTATTCCTACTTGCTGTTTCATAGCCCCTCCTTGTTCTCTTAATTCCCTTCTTGAGTTCCTTACTGGCTTCTTTATAATCGTCAAGGGCCCTGGTTGTTTCTGTCTTCCTAAACCTTACACCTGCATTCCTTTTCCTTCTGCAACCGAGGGATAGTGGACCACGTGGATTGTGGATTCATTTAATTTAACACCATGTTTGGCATAGACATCATGGATTGAAGAGCCTCTTCCTGTGTTGTTCCAGTTTTTATGGCATTCAATATGATGACTACTAATCTTTAACCTCAACACAACTGTAACTCCATATCCCTTAATTCCCTTAACAGCTAAAACATTAATTGATGCTTTGAATAGAATAAGACCATCAGATGTAGGAACAGAATTAGGCTATTTGGCCCGTCAAGTCTGCTCTGCCACTTTATTCTGGCTGTTCCAGTTTTCCTCAGCCTTCTCCCTGTATCCCTTCACACCCTTACCAATCAAGAATCTGTCAACCTCTGCTTTAAAGACTTGTCCTCCATAGCTGCCTATGGCAAATAATTCCACAGATTCACCACTCTCTGGCTAAAGAAATTTCTCCTCATCTTCATTCTAAAAGGATGCCCGCTATTTTGAGTTTTTGTCCTCTGGTTTCAGACTCCCCCACCATAGGAACCCTCCTCTCCACATCCACTCTATCAAGGCCTTTCACCATTAGGTAGGTTTCAATAAGGTCACCCCCATTCTTCTGAATTCGAATGAATACAGGCCCAGAGCCATCAAACGCTCTTCATATGACAAGGCATTAAATCCTGCCAACAACTGAGCCACCATACCCAAGGGTAGAGAATACAAAAGTTTCATTAACCCTTGGGTAAAGATATTCTTTCTCATCTCTGTCCTGAATAGCAATGCCCTTATTTTAAGTCTGTTACCTTCACTCCAGCCAGAGGAAACAATATCCCTGTAAAAAGGCTAGTAATATCATGAAGGATCCCACTCACCTGGGTCATGGATTGTTTGTCCCACTCCCATCAAGGAGGGGATACGGAGGCCGGGGTCACCAGACTCAAAAACAGTTACTTTCCCCAAGAATTCAGGCTGACCAACACTTCCACCCACCACTGCTACTTTATAATTTCCTGCCAGGGACACCTCATGTATTTATGCTCCTGTGCCAAGCGTCATGTTTTGCGCATACAATCTATGTAAATAAGCTATCTTATGCATTTATATTTATTACGTATTTTTATTATTGTGTTCTTTATCCAATTGTGTTTTTTGTGCTACATTTCATTCTCCTTTACACCTGAGTGCTAGAAATGACACTAAACAATACTGAATTTAAATAATCTTGTATTTACTCTGTAGTTACTTTTTCAGCCTAGTCTGCTTAAACTCTTCAAATACAACAAATACGTCAGCTCAGGATTCAACCTACTGCACTCTGTCTCTCTTGGCTCTGTTGGGTAACCAGACTTAAGCTCACTTCTCCGGTAGTGTCTTAATACGGGCTTAAATGATTGGAACAAGATAACTCTGCACTTGCCCTAATCGTTTGCTCTGGTTACATGATAATCCTCAGTGATTCACGTACATGGACACAAACTCCTTTTAATACAACACCGTGAAAAAAAAGCCTTGCTTTTCTCGTGTTTCTACCAAAATGGAAGACCCTACATTATCTATTTACTATGCCCTTTCCCATTCACTCATTTTCCCACACCAGTTTTGTATAATTAGTCAACCCAGAAACCTTACATTGAATTCCTTCATCCAAATTGTTAATGTAGATCGTGAAAAGCTAGCATCCCAGCACCAATCACTATGCACATTAGTAGTCAGTCCATTAATGAATCCTCAAAGTTTTATTCCCAACACTTTGCATTGTCATTCAGTTTAATAATTTAATGCATGGCACCTAATTGTAGGCTTTCTATCAGTGCAAAAATGCCAGATCAACTGGTTTGCTCTTATTTATTTTGCTATTTAGAGTACAATCTCAAAATAAGATCTCTAACAGAGTTTTCATATGTGACTTCTATTTCATAAATCAATGTTTACTCTGCCCAATCCCATTATCACTTCTTTACTAATACATTTTAACATCTTCCCTCATACTGACATTGGACTAACTGGTCGATAACTTCCTATTTTCTCTCACCTTCTTTTCTAAACTGGCAAAAAAAATGCCGCAAAGCAATTTATAGGAACATTACTACATAACATGCTTTGGTTGAGTAGAGGTTAGGGCTCACAATCAAAAGGTTTTTGAATAAGCAGATTTTAAACAGGATGGAAGAGAAGTAAAGACATTTTGTGAACTGCGCAAGGAAGACCCTTGGGAGATGAAGAGTGGTAAATGTACAAAGGGGTTGCCCCGAATCAGTTCCTGGTATTTTTATTTCCCCCAATGTAGATGAATGACTTGGAGGCATAGACAGTTGTGAGAATAGCAACTGCTAGGCTGGAGAAGTGGGTGGATAGAAGGCAAGTGAAATTCAATGCAGAGAGCTGTAAGGTATTAAGTTTTGGTCAGAAAGATGAGAAGGAACAAAATACAAACAGAAGGACAAGAGTAGGGAGGTTTACAAAAAAGCTGGATGAACTCAGCAGATCAGGCAGCATCCGTTGAAAGAAGCAGTCAACAGATGCTGCCCGACCTGCAGGAGTTCATCCAGCTTTTTTGTACATCTTGATTTGACAACAGCATCTGCAGTGCACTTTGTGTTTAGTAGGGAGGGTTAGGTGCTTAGTTTGCTGAAGGTGTCAGGGCAGACTGAGATGGTTCAAAAATCTTGTACTTTATGATTAAAGGAACAGAGTACAAGAGCATATAAGTGTTGGTGAACCATATAAATTATAGGTTTAGCCACAACTTAACTATTTCATCTGTTTGGGTGCCACCATAGTCGGAAAGGTATGCAGGTGCAAAAATTATTTCAGAAATGAGGAACTTGCGCTTAGCCACACAATCATGAATGGGGGGGGGGAGAAGAGAGGAGAGAAGAGAGAGAGAGGGAGAGGAGAGAGAGGGAGAGGGGAGAGGGAGAGGGAGGGAGAGGAAGGGAGAGAGAGAGGAGAGAGGGGTAGAGAGAGAGGGAGAGGAAGAGGGGGAGAGAGAGAGGGAGAGGGGGAGAGAGAGGGGGGAGAGAGGTGAGAGAGGGAGAGGGAGAGAGGGAGGGAGAGAGAGGAAGAAGAGGGGGAGAGAGGGGGGAGGGAGGGGGAGGGGAGGGAAAGAGAGGGGGGGTGGAAGAGAGAGGAAGAGGAAGAGGGGAGAGGGGGAGGGGAGGGAGAGAGAGGAAGAGGGGGAGAGAAGGGGGAGAGAGGGGGGAGGGAGGGGGAGGGGAGGGAAAGAGAGGGAGGGGTGGAAGAGAGAGGAAGAGGAAGAGGGGAGAGGGGGAGGGGAGGGAGAGAGAGGGAGGGGAGGGAGGGGGAATGGGGAGAGGGGGAGAGGGAGAGAGAGGAGAGAGAGGGGGAGAGAGAGGGGGGAGGGAAAGTGAGAGGGGAGAGAGAGGGAGGGAGGGAGAGGGAGAGGGAGGGAGAGAGAGGAAGAGGGGGAGAAGGGGAGAGAGGGGAGAGGGAGGGGGAGGGGAGGGAGAGGGAGGGGGAGGGGTGGGAGAGAGCGGGGAAACAGGGAGAGGGGGAGAGAGGAGAGAGAGGGGGAGAGAGAGAGTGGGAGGGGAGAGAGAGAGTGGGAGGCGGAGAGAGAGTGGGAGGGGGAGAGAGAGGGACAGAGAGGGGGGAGAGAGGTGAGAGAGGAGGGAGAGGGAGGGAGAGAGAGAGGGAGGGGGAGGGAAAGTGAGAGGGGAGAGAGAGGGCGGGAGGGAGAGGGAGAGAGGGAGGGAGAGAGAGGAAGAGGAAGAGGGGGAGAGAGGGGAGAGGGAGGGGGAGGGGAGGGAGAGAGAGGGAGGGGTGGAAGAGAGAGGAAGAGGAAGAGGGGGAGAGAAGGGGGAGAGGGGGAGGGGAGGGAGAGAGAGGGAGGGGGAGGGGTGGGAGAGGGAGGGAGGGGGAACGGGGAGAGGGGAGAGAGAGGGAGGGGGAGAGAGTGGGAGAGGGGAGAGAGAGGGAGGGGGAGAGAGTGGGAGAGAGAGAGAGGGAGAGGGAGAGAGAGAATGAGAATCTTCAAGGTCCTTGGTGTCATCATCTGGGCCTAGCACATTAATGCAATCACAAAGAAAGCACACCAGTGGTTCTACTTCACTAGGAGTTTGAGGAGATTTGATAAATCACCAAAGTTTCTTGCAGATTTCTGCAGATGTACAGTGGAGAGTATTCCTACTGGCTGCATGACAGCCGAGAATGGAGCCTCCAATCCACAGGATCACAAGAGTCTACATACTCAACCAGTCTGAAGATGGGCACAAACCTCCCTGCCATTGAGGTAAGCATCCTTCATTAAAAACTCACTATCTGGGACATGTTTTCTTCATGTTACTACCATCAGGAGAGAGGTACAGAAGCCTGAAGACCCACACTCAAGATTTTAGAACAGCTTTTTTCCCCTCTACCATTAGATTTCTGAACAGTCCACGAACCCAAGAACAAGCATTTACACTATCTATTTAATTTTGCAACTTACAGTAATTATGCCCAAAAAATCAACAAATTTCATAACACATATCAGTGCTAATAAACCTAATTTTGATTCTGATTCTATTGTATATTATACAAAGTCATCTAAATCATCAAAGCTCTATAAAGGAAGATAAAACGTCAAGCAGAAACTGGTGATAGAAACACACATTTAATCAGTACTGTTTTTGCAAACTCCTTTTTCAACTCCACCATAATTTTTTTGTGATACGCAAATAATCTCCAGATCTAGGCCTGCTAATGATCTTTATCTAAAATGCAGGTACATAAAAAAGTTAAATAAATATTGTAAAATGTTATCTTTTCATAGATTATTATTAATCTTTAATTCTTCCTGTAAAATAACTTAAAGATTACATCAGTAGAAACACAGAAAACTGTAAGCAACAAAATTATCAATGTTACACCAATTAAGAAAAACATCAAAGTATCCTTTTAATCCATTCACAAAAGGTATTATATTTGTTTCTTCATGAAATTGATAATCAACTGATAATGAACAATAAATGTACTGTATTTCCAAGGGCAGCTATATAAATTATACTTCAATTAAAGTAATCCCCAATCACCTAACATTTGGCTAAATGAATGACAAACCAGTACAACATATTTTGTTGCATAAGATTATACTATGTACCAAATTTTGTTTAGCTTTGAAACTCAAATGCATCAGTAAACTGCCATGCAGTCTGTAGTATGTGGTGCACATCCCTGTTGTTACAGACACTAAATCACACTCAAACTGTGGGCTTATTAAAACTAATAGTACATATTGACATCATTGTCTGTATTAACCATGGGTAGTGAATTGGCTGGAGAAGCCTGCAATCAACCACCTCCAGTGCAATTTAATAGCAGGCAACAATTTTTTTTCAACAAGAGTTCATCAGAGAACAGCATGAAGACTGCCAATCTTGATTGTCCATTGCAGAGAAGGTTACAGCACATTTGCTGAACCTCAAACCCTATTACTGGTTCTCCCACAGCACTCTTAGATCCTAAATTTTCTCAGATCTTCAAAGGAGGCAGTTTGGCCTATTGAATCTATGTCATAAGATTCCCAGCAGTCCCATTCCTTGTATCGTAATTTTCTCACATGACTTTAGGCAGAGAGTCTCAGCACTTTGACAGAGTGAAGATAAAGGATGACATAAGGTGAACAATCAAGTGAACTTCTTGATCCAGGAAAGTTCTTGAATGTGTCTGCTGGAGTAGTCATCAAACAATGTATACTTCTCACTAGTAAAGAGTCAAGGTCAAGGTGAGGTAAGATGACCGGGTAGCAAGTGTAAAAAATTGAAACACTTCCTTTTACTGTTGGATGGCTGAAAACAATTGAAACAAACTCAGCTAGGAGTAAGGTGCTATTGGTCAGTCAGAGTGGAAATTACCCTGAAATGTGATTTCTGACTGGATCCAGAATTACCAGCACAAAGAGATGAAAAAAGGATTACTCCAAAATATGTATGAAGGCACCTGATAAGCCTTGTTCTGCATTCATATCCACAATGACCTGCCCTGTAGGCTAGAAGTGAAGAAATAAACAACAAAGCAATGTGATATCTGTCATACAGACCACTGAAGCTTGGTCATAATTTTTTTTTAAGTATGTGCATGGAGACTAATGCACGGGACTAATCTGATCAATAAAAATTTGTTTTCAGCCGTAATAATGGGCATTCATTATGACTGAAAAATAATCTTTATTGAAAATCTATAAAACCTCCTTCTCCTTTGAAATTCCAAATTCAGTAGGCTAAAATCTTCATGCTGTAACATTGTTTTTCTTGGAAACCCAGCTGCATCTCAACTCCAATCTGAAGTTTACAGTCCGAGGTCTGGAGGATGGGTCCCAAAATGTTGATTGTCCACGGCCCTCCAGAGATACTGTCTGAACAGCTGTGTTTCCTCCAGATCAGCATTGGCAGTCTTTCTTGTGTCTCCAAGTTTGCAATGGCTGTCCATTGCCGCAGACGTGTGAGCTGTACCTTCACAGGTCTCAATAATGAGCTGAGCTTGCTAATATTGAACCACCAATACAAAATTGCTGTACTTGGATAGTATTCACAGCATACAAAAATATTTCAGAGATCAAGGGGTGAATGCTTGTCAGCCTGCAAAAGCGGGCTGCTTATTGCAGCTCAGTGAAATTTATCAGCTCCCAGTTGTGCCGCTCTCAGCAGCCATATGCGAAGAAGGTAAGGGTGGTGGCGGTACAGTGGGAAGGAGGGAAGTCAGGCTGAACTAAGCATCCCTCAACTTCCCTAGTTTCTCTTCTTCCTCAAACTTGCAGTGGCTTTGATATCTCGTTGCTTCCTAGGATGTGAGAGGCAGCCAAAGGCATCCCTTTGTTTGGGAGAATGGACAAGGGATCTTCAGCCTGTCAGCATGCCAAACGATGGCAGTGAGTTAACAACAATGTAAACAGCAGATGTCTCACAGGCCACGGGACCCAAAAGCCCGCTTGCAGAAGTGGCAATTCCGCATAGCACACATTTCAAATAAGCATTAACACCCTCCATAGTGCCACTTACTCAGAATTCCTACAGAAAATTACATTATTTATGCTGTGTTTGAAATCTTATTTGTATCTAGCACCCTACCTAATTCTTCATATGCTTTTCATGTCTGGCATGCAGAATTTAAAAAAACATTTAAAAAAAGGGTAAAACAAAGAGGCCTTAACCTAGAAGCCTGTGGGATTAATGGAAGATTGGAAAGAAGAATTTCTGTTCATGACAAAAAAGATAAATTCCTTCTATTTGCAGTTGCACACAATATTTAGAAAGCCTTTTTGTACTGATAGACTAATACGCACTGGAGAAGTTTTTTCCCTACTGCGGTCACTTTGCTGAACAGTTAACTGCCGGTTAACTGTCGGCTAACTATTACTTGGATTGCACTACTTGTATGTATAATCTATATTTTCATTTATATTTATCATTATTATTGTTATGAGCAGAGAGACAACATCTGCCGGAAGTAAATTCCTTGTATGTGCGCAGGTACTTGGCGATTAAAGTCTGATTCTGATAAACTTCATTTTATAAACTGGAAATCATACTATATATAGTGTTTTTATATACCTTTCAACAAAGTCTTCAAAGTGGATACGATGAGAATAGCCTTGTGCACGAATGTGTATTGTTTCCAAGATGCCTGTGTATCGCAGTTGAAGCAATACTCTTTCTTCGAAGAATTTTCCTGCTTGTCTATCGTCATTGGGTTTGATGCAACGGACAAAATGAGGCTGTCCAACCACCATCTTTGACAGGAGATCCATCAATGAATACTGTCAAACGGAAAAGTAAATTGAAGAACTATTTGCTGACTGATTATAGACAAGGCATGTACAAACTGAAGAAAGCTTGTAACAACTTTTGATGGCAATTACCAAGCGTAACGTGAAGATTTTTACTCCTCACGTATGTGAAGGATGTATGAAATAAAAGTCAATTCAAATTGAAATACCTGATGCCCATGAGGAAAAGCTGGAACAAAATAAGTAACTCTTTTCCTGCTGTCAGCATACAAGAAAATGTCAGCTGGATGCAACCTGTTCCCTTAAAAAGATTACTAAAGGGCTCCTTCAGCCTTTTAAACGCAATGCTGCCTGAAGTTTTAAACACTAATTTTTAGCTAATTGCTCGATTATTTTTTTTCTTGGCAACATTAAAACTATTTAATTATTTTGTTTACAATTTAAAAATATTTCATGATATATCTGTAATTCCAATTCTTTAACAAAATATTTCAGTCAAATTTTTAGACAATAGTTGGAGAATAGAGCTAAAAAACAAAAGCAGATGCACAACATTAAATTCTATAAACTGGCCCAAATCAGCAGTTGAACATAACAGTAGGCTTCTCAGTGCACCCCCAACAACAAATGCATGCTCCCTTTTAAGCCTCACTAAAAATCTGGGTTCTTGAAATTAAGAGAATTTTACATTTACGATTATTGCTAACTTTGTTAATAATCTTACCCTAAAATAAGAAGCCACGGTTTGTCTTTTCATGTTTGTTGTTTCCTCGGGATGTCTCATAAGTTCCATTGTATCGACCTGGTTACAGGGCAGAAAAGAAATGTCAGGAAAATGTAAATTAGAAAATAACCTTAACCTCCCAGAACTACTACTTAAATTCAAGGTGATAAAATTAACAATGAAAAAATGCACAGAATCAGCAATTGAGAGCCAATAAAAATAAAAGAAATCAAAGGGTACTTGCTTAAAGGCATACTATGTATATTAAACCACAACTCAATTCATATCTTTACTATTAAACCAACATAAAATTTCCCCTTCATATAAAATTCTGTCTTCAGAGTAGCCATATTAACCACACTCTATTAACATTTTGATGATGTTATATTTTTCAAACAACATATTTCATCAAATCTAATGAAGCACTAAAATGAATTGCTTCAGATTATGCTTACACTGCCATCATAAATACTGGCTTGCATTTTTGTTTGCCACGTAAATATATTTAGAACATAGGTATGTGTTTAGTCTTAATGCATAATTTATTGTTATATCATTCCACCTCAGCATAAGAAAGAAATTTAGTCTATTTCTGAACTAATAATTTTTCTGAAGTAATTTCCAAACTATGTATATTACAAATATACAGTTATTGACAACTTATCTACATAAATACAACATGAAATTGTTTCCTTTTAAATTTGGGGGATTTCATAATATTATATTAGGTAGCAGCAACATTCTAAACTAGCAAGTGATAACACTTAGCTCCTTCTTGTGACTTCCTGTATAGCAAACTCCACAAGATGGCCCAAATGAAGCAAAATAATGCCATACTTTCCATTCCCGTACAGGTGATTAGAGAGTAAATCATCCCTAATTACTTGAAAATTTAATGACACAGCTTGGGAATAAATCTTCTGTTCATCATAAAAGGAGAGGTACAGAGCATAATTAATGACAGGCGGCAACAGCAAAGATACATAGGAATGGGGTTGATAAGAATGTATTAGTGAATAAACCTTAAGTTTAAAAATGTTTACTATATTTTTTGAAAATGGGGAAATTATTCTAGAAATCATACCTTTTTCAGCTTTCAAGCATGTAAAACTTAATGTACCCAAATTAGTTATTTAAAGACAAATGGATAAAATAAATATATGTAATGCATATAAATTTATCTTCAGCTATTAACTTTGAGTATCAACTTTTCTCTACAAATAGCAGATGAACACTAACTGAGATTTCATTGATTATAAAATACCTAGCTCAAATATTCTTTGACCAAATTATATATTAGAAAAAGGACTGAAATTTCATTTGTCTCATTAAAATTTCTTTTTTTGGTAAAATAATTCAGGTAAAATGAAGCTTGCATTCTGCAATAATCCATAACCAATTACACAGAAAATGTCATAATGGTAGAATTACAGTAATTTATCAAGTTCTATAAATCAGCAAGTAAAATTGTATTTTCATACAAGATGTACTCAAAATTGACAAGATAGTTGAAATACTGAATTGGAACTGGAATACTGGAAATAGATGTGTTGATGCTTCAAAATTTATACTCTCAAAGGATACCAATCCGTAGTGAAAAAGGATTCAGATTTGAGTTTACCTTCTGGAAGTTTATAGGTTATTTCTCCACTTACTTCTCTGTCTTTTGATTATAAATATATTGATCATTTAGATGCTCAACTTAATTTTCACTTGTAACAAAAATTTAAAGCAAAATCCAAATTCCAGGGCGTTATTGTCATGGTGACAGGGCCATTTGGCAGAAAGGGGAGTTGAATGGCAAAATATCAGTAGGCCTCAGTAAAATTGGACAATATTGAGAGAACATTTTCATTGTTTGAGTCTCACATCATTAATGATATTCAATGGAATTGGGACTTGGGAGACCATAAATAAGAGACAGATGAAAGGAATTAAGTCCTAGAAATTGTAATTAATAGTTCTGACAGGGTGGAATCATTGGCACATTTAGCATCAGAGGATTTTGGTATGGTGGTAATTCTGATGAGACAGAGAAATAAAGCTTAGGGTCCTTTATTTGTTTAATTTATGAATGGTGCTGAAATTTTTCTATGTGCCTGTGAAGCTGCTGCAAGTACGTTTTTCATTGCACCTGTGTATACACGTACTCCAGTCTGACACTGATGCTTGGTCAGCAGTAGCACTCATGGTTCCACATTCAGTTAACCTGTTGTTCCTTGGAAGATAATCTTTAGGATTGGATTGCATGAATGCAGTTTGCCTTGATGTTGGGGAAACAAATATTGGAGCAGAGACCATCTATTTCATTCCAATTTAGGTGTCCTATCTGCATTTACAAAGGGGCTGTTACATCCCTCAATTGCAGGTATAGTTTTATAGATCTATACCAAATGTGGTCAGGGCACACATCTGACTCAATGTACATTCAACTTACTTCCTGAAAGTGTATATATATTTTAATAAATGATCTGGGTCTATTTGTTAAGGAGTTTTGGTAAAAACTATCTGGGAAAATTAGTAATGCAACTAAAGATTCTAAACTCAATACTATCCTAAGAATAATAATGCTTTCTCATGTTCTATATGATTAGTAACAGGACTATAGAAAGACAGATTTTGTAAATTACTACTGTACTTCTTGCAGTGTTTAAAATATTGTATAATAAAAGTCACCTTGTTGCCATTCTTACCTTCAGTAAGTACTTAGGAGACTGTATGCAAAGAATAAATAAAATAAAAGATGACCATCAATAACTCAAGAAAATGGATTTCATTCAAGAAATAAAGCAAGAGAGTATTAATGTTGTAAGCTTAAAAGAGGTAAATGCTGAAAGTTGGCCATTTCTACATAACGCCAAGTTGTTTCAAACCCACTTTTCATTTATTTTCTTGTATCACTTATAATTTCCACTGAGAAACAAGTTGGAATAAACTATAAATAAAAACACTATATCCCTCTAACTATCTGCATTGAGCCATAACATCAAAGCACCGGAACTCATCACGACCAAAGAAATATCAGAGTTTCTGATTAGAACTGGAGTGAGGTTCATTATTTAGTCTCTCACATCATAGTGTGAATGCAATCACCAAGGAGTTTTTTTTATTCTGAATCACACTTATTTCTCACAGCTTGTATTATTCTTTTTCTTGAAATCTTAGTAGTATTATGATGTGTAGAAATATTTCTATGAGCTAATTTATTTTAAACATCACTCTAAATGGCACCAGCCTGATGTGAAGGCTACAGTAAATGTTTGCTGTCTTAGTGTACGTACATATTGGCTTTGTGCTGCCTGTGTTCATTGATTGGCTTAACTTCAGTTGTATCCTTTGAAGATAGAGTAGCTAGAGGGGTAAGTACAAGTCCTGGTGACTCACACCATAAGATGCAAATGAAGAGCATAAAAACTAAACCTTTGATATAAATGTAAAAGCAAAATGCAAGATAACAAATTAAAATTAATCAATTATAAACTTTACTATAATAGTAAACATTTTCATTCCAGTTGGATCAACTGCTGGTTAAAGTTTAAATTAATTGCATCTTTGCACACAACTGAAAAGCGGGATGAAATCAATTTCATCAATGTCTCTGTTAATAAACTCATAAAACCATTTTACTGTTTCTCAATTCATACATGAAACAAAAACAATTTGTACAATAATTGAAAAGGAAGCACCATTACCAAAATGGGTTTATTAAACAAGAACAAGTAGTACATTGTTCATTTCGGAAACCTAATTAAAAATAATTCCCTATTTTAAAGAGTCATTTATAAAACAAACAAACCTTGTTCCGGCTTGCATGTAGTTGTGGAGGTAATGATTTAGATGCTGCACTTATTCTTGCTCTTGACTGCGCTAAGTTACCTGGAAGAGGGAAATGTGTTAAATGGTAAATAACCATGTGTAGCACATTCAGGATATGTCAAAGTGTTACTAAGTTTAGCACAAGATGTCCAAATGTTTTTGCTGGCTACATCTTCAGAGGCTAAACTGTGATTAATAGCAATGAAAAGAGCCTTTGAAGAAGGATTGGTGACATCAAAGTCTTAATCCATGGGTGGCAGGATTTTTTTAATTGAGTGGGAAGCATTTTAATGCATTTCAGCAGATTTAAACCATGAATAAACAATAGGCCACAGCAGATATTCCACACACCTTTCAACAAGTACTAAAATCAAGATGAAATTCTCAATTAAAATATGCAGTGTTTTTGCAGCGGGAAGAAATTTACAAGGATATTTTGAGGATCATGCAACAGGTGACAAGAACCATTCTACATTTTACGTTCCACAGGATTTAGTAAAATTGATTCCACAATGTTTCCTTAGCATATCTTATCATATGCTGTCAAAACAGTATTACTACACATAATAAAGCCAATTCTGATGTGGCTTGAATATTAGTCAAGGCATTGAGTTCAACAGCCAGGAGTTTATGTTGCAGCTTTATAAAACTCGAGTCAGCTGCATCTGGAGTATTGCATACAGTTCAGTTTGCCCCTTTACTGGAAGGATGTTGAGGCTTTGCAGAGAATGCAGAACAGGTTTACCGGGATTGCTTAGATTTGAGGGCGTGACCTATAACAAGAAGTTGGGACAAACTTAGGTTGTTTTCTCTGGAGTCGTGGGGGCTGAGAGATCTGATAGAGGTTTAAATTCAGAGTAAATTTATTATTGTACATACATGGCTGAGTTTCATATACTTGCTGGCATTCACAGTAGATACCAATGTGTAAATACAAAAAAGAAAAAAACAATAATAAATAAACAATAAATATTGAATACATGAGCTATAGAGTCCTTGAAAATGAGTCCATAGCTTCTGGAATCGGTTCAGGAGCCTGATGGTTAAGAGGTAATTACTGTTCCTGAACCTGGTGGTGTGGGGACTACAGCTCCTGTTCTTCCTTCCATGAATTATCTTTAAGGCGAGAGGCAGCAAGTTCAAAGGCAATTTTTTTTAACGCAGAGAGTGATGAGCACCTATAATACACTGTCTGGGCTGGTGGCAAAAACAGGTACATTTGGGACTTCTTAAGAGATGCATAGTTAGGCACATGAATGTGAGGAAAATGGAAGGATACGGACATTGTGTAGGCAGAAGACATTAGTTCAATGGTCCATTTGATTACTAATTTAATTGGCTCAACAAAACACTGTTGGCCAAAGGGTACTGTACTGTCCTATGTTATGTTCTATGAATAGCAATTTAGTTGGGATTTTATTCACTAGAAACATTAAGTGAACATTTATTAGGATGAATGTCATTGGATCACTTCCATTGTTTTGACTTTCTACCTATGGTCTACCAACACTATCTAAAGCTGATGTGGAAAGATGATCTTTATGGTTTGAAATATTTCAGACTTTTCCAGTGTGACTTGAACAGTGGCAAGGCGTTTGAAAGTGCGCGGTGAAAACTCTGGCTGTTTAATGCATGAACATTCTGACAACCAGTCAGGCCCAGCACCCAACTTTATCAGCTAGAAGGACTATGTAGGTGTTTAACATTCTTGTAAATGTTCCTAACATTTAAAAACTATTCACAATTGAACACACATTTCAAAGGGTTAAAATCAGAATCAGTTTAATATCACCGGCATATGTCGTGAAATTTGTTAACTTTGTGGCAGCAGTACAATATAATGCATGATAAATATAAAGAAAACTGAATTACAGTAAGTATATATATGTATATTAAATAGTCAAATTAAGGTAAGTAATTCAAAGACAGAATTTTTTTTTAAATTACAACATTTTGAAAAGTAAATATTGATAAACAATATTTGAATGAAGAGTAATGACAAAATAATTAAACTGAACGACGACTTGGACACTGCAGCAGAATGAACTATTTTCAGGATCCGAGAGGTGATTTCCCCAGTGTAAATGCTAAGGTACCAAACAAAGTGGAGCTCAGCTCCTGCAACAGATGTGATGCCATCTGTCATTTGACAGGATCGACAAAAACTTCTGCATTTGAAAACACGTGTGGAAGTCCAAACGCTGCCATTTAAAAGAATAAACACCAGCTTTACTGTGCACCCAATTACCTTAAATGATGCCCACTGCCTTTATCCTTTCTTGTGGATTTCTACATTCAAATCCCCGTATGATTGCCATTTATTGTGAAAAACAAAATAAACTTGCCAAGTGCTGAATATCTAGCAGTTAAGTCCCGTCCTTTTTACCTACCACAGGAGATTTCCAGGATCACTTTGGTAGTAGTATACATTCCACCTCAGACTAATGTAAATCAGGCTTCTGATAATCTGAGCAATGGGATCGAGGAATGACTGTGCAGGCGCGTGGACATCAGTGAGTTAGACTGGCGAGAAGAGTATTAAAAGAAGACAGCTTTATAGAGCGGGAAGCATAAATTGGAAACAGATGTTCTCAGGGAAATGTATGGCAGAAATGTGGCAAATGTTCAGGGGATATTTGCGTGGAGTTCTGCATAGGTACGTTCCAATGAGACAGGGAAAGGATGGTAGGGAAAAGCAATCGTGGTGTACAAAGGCTGTTGAAAATCTAGTCAAGGAGAAAAGAAAAGCTTACGAAAGGTTCAAAAAACTAGGTAATGATAGAGATCTAGAAAATTATAAGGCTAGCAGGAAGGAGCTTAAGAATGAAATTAGGAGAGCCAGGGGCCATGAGAAGGCCTTGGTGAGCAGGATGAAGGAAAACCCTAAGGCCTTCTACAGGTATGTGACGAGCAAGAGGATGAGGCGTGACAGAATAGGATCAATCAAGTGTGGCAGTGGAAAAGTGTGTATGGAACTGGAGGAGATAACGGAGGTACATAATAAATACTTTGCCTCAGAATTCACTATGGAAAAGGACCTTGGCGATTGCACACTCAAAGCTGCTGCGCAGGTTGACTCCGTGGTTAAGAAGGCATGCAGTGCATTGGCCTTCATCAATTGTGGGGCTGAGTTTAAGAGCCGAGAGGTACTGATGCAGCTATACAGGATGCTGGTCAGACCCCACTTGGATTACTGTACTCAGTTCTGGCCACCTCACTAAAGGAAGGATGTGGAAACCATAGAAAAGATGATTTACAAGGATGTTGCTTGGATTGGGGACCATCCCTTATGAGAATAGGTTGAGTGAACTTGGCTTTTTTGTTTGGAGTGATAGAGGATGAGAGGTGACCTGATAGAGGTGTATAAGATGATGAGAGGCATTGATCATTAGGATAGTAAGAGGCTTTCCCTAGGGCTGAGAGGGCACTGTTTTAAGGTGCTTGGAAGTAGGTACAGAGGGGATGTCAGGGGTAAGTTTTTTATGCAGAGAGTTGTGAGTGTGTGGAATGGGTTGCCAGCGATAGTGGCAGAAGCGGATACAATAGGGTATTTTAAGAGGCTCCTGGATAGGTACATGGAGCTTAGAAAAATAAAGGGCTGTGGGTAACCCTAAGTAATTTCTAAAGTAAATACATGTTCAACACAGCATTGTGGGCCGAAGGGTCTGTTTGAGCTGTAGGTTTTCTACGTTTTTTTTATAACATGCACAACACAGCACACCCTAATGCCTTCAGCATTGTTTTGGGGGATTTTAACCAGGCCAACCTGAAAAAAATCACTAAGCAATTACCATCAACAAATCACTTGCAATACCAGTGGAAAAAACACACCGGACCATTGTTACACCAACATCAAGAATGCCTACCGTGCTATTCCACACTCTCACTTTGGGAAGTCTGATCACCTGGCTGTACTTCTACTCCCTGAGTATAGGCAGAGACTGAAGACTGCAGCACCAGCAGTGAGGACCAAGAAGGTTTGGACAAGGGAAGTACAGGAGCACCTACAGGACTGCTTTGAATCGGTGGACTGGACTGTGTTCAGGGATTCACCTTCAAACCTGGATGAGTATGCTGCAGTTGTTACCAACTTCATTAAAACCTGTGTGGATGAGTGTGTGCCCACAAAGACTTACTGTACACTCCCAAACCAATAGCAATGGATGAACCGGGAGTATGTGGCCTGCTGAAGGATAGATCTCTGGCATTCAAGTCTGGCAACCCAGGCCTGTGCCAGAAAACTAGGTATGATTTGCGGGGTGCTATTTCAAGGGTTAAGAGTCAATTTTGAACAAGGTTAGAGGCGACATTGGATGTACGACAATTCTGGCACGATTTGAAAGACATTACTTCCTACAAAGCAAAACCCAATAGCATGAATGGCAGCGATGTTTCACCACCAAATGAATTCAACACATTCTATGCCGGCTTTGAAATGGAGAATATAACTACAGCTGTGAAGATCCCTGCTGTACCTGATGACTCTGTGATCTCTGTCTCAGAGGCTGATGTTAGGCTGCCTTTAAAGAGGGTGAACCCTCACAAGGCAGAAGGTCCTAATGGAGTACCTGGTAAGGCTCAGAAAACCTGTGCCAACCAACTGGTGATAGTATTCACGGACAATTTCAACTTCTCACTGCTATGGGCATAAGTTCCCACTTGATTCAAAAAGGCAGCAATTATATTATACCAGTGCCTAAGAAGAATAATGTAGGCTGTCTTAATGACTATCACCTGGTAACACTCACATCGACAGTGATGAAATGCTTTGAGAGGTTGGTTATGACTAGACTGAACTCCTGCCTCAGCAAGGATCTGGACCCATTACAATTCACCTATTGCCACAATAAGTCAATGGTAGATGTAATCTCAATGGCTCTTCACACAGCTTTAGACCACCTGGACAACATAAACACCTGTGTCAGAATGCTGTTCATTGACTATAGCTCAGCATTTAATACCATCATTCCATAATCCTGATTGAGAAGTTATAGAACCTGGGCCTCTGTACCTCCCTCTGCAATTGGATCTTCAACTTCCTAACCAAAAGATCACAATCTGTGTGATTGGTGATAACATCTCCTCCTCACTGATGATCAACACTGGTACACCTCAGGGATGTGTTCTTAGCCCACTGCTCTACTCTCTCTATACTCATGACTGTGTGGCTAGGCATAGCTCCAATACCATCTATAAATTTGCTGATGGTACAACCATTGTTGGTAGAATCTCAGATGGTGACGAGAGGACGTACAGAAGGGAGATATGCCAACTAGTGGAGTAGTGTCACAGTAACAACCTGGCACTCAATGTCAGTAAGACGAAAGAGCTGATTGTGGACTTCAGGAAGGGCAAGATGAAGGAACACATACCAATCCTCAAAGATGGATCAGAAGCAGAGAGAATGAGCAGTTTCAAGTTCCTGGGTGTCAAGATCTCTGAGGACTTAACCTGGTCCCAACATATCAATGTAGCTATAAAGAAGGCAAGACAGCTACTATACTTCATTAGGTGTTTGAAGAGATTTGGTATGTCAACAAATACACTCAAAATCTTCTATAGATGTACCACGGAGAGCATTCTGACAGGCTGCATCACTGTCTGGTATGGAGGGGGTACTGCACAGGACTAAAAGAAGCTGCAAAAGGTTGTAAATCTAGTCAGCTCCACCTTGGGTACTAGCCTACAAAGTATCCAGGACACCTTTAGGGAGCAGTGTCTCAGAAAGGCAGTGTCCATTATTAAGGACTTCCAGCACCCAGGGCATGCCCCTTTCTCACTGTTACCATCAGGTAGGAGATACAGAAGCCTGAAGACATCACTTTTTAAAAATATGTATTATTTCTGCTTTTGCACGATTTGTAATCTGTTCAATATACATATACTGTAATTGATTTACTTATTTTTTTTCTTCTTTAGGCATTGCATTGAACTGTTGCTGCTAAGTAACAAATTTCATGACACACGCCGGTGATAATAAACCTGATTCTGATTCTGGTGTAAACATTATCTCTCCAAATTAATCCCAAATTTGTTATTATGTTATATAACCAAATGCTGTACTGTTGTGTTTTTGTCTAAATATCTCAAAATCTGACAATAACCAATTACCAGCACTGTGGTTAAGTTCAAGTTTATTGTCATTCAACTGAATACTCGCATACTGCCAAACAAAATACCATTCCTCTGGACCCAGGTGCACAACACAATACATAAATCATGCACAACACATAAAGTAATATTACCAAAAATAATAAAATAGATTCCAGAAGAGTGACATTTAGCTTAATGTGTTTATACAACACAAGTTAAAAATTAGCCAGTGTAATGTCACTGGCATTTCATAAGTGATGAGACAGGAGTTCAGTGGTCTCACAGCCTGGGGGAAGTAGGTGTCTCCCATCCTAACAGCCCTTGTCCTAATGTATGGGTACCTCCTGCACTATGGTAGGGGGTCAAAGAGACTGCGGGATAGATGGGAGTGCTCTGTGTACACAGCACTCCTGATAAATGTCTCGGATGAGTGAAAGAGACTCTGATGATCCTTTCAGTAGTCCTCACAACTTTTTTGTAGAGTTCTGCGGTCAGATGCAATTCCCATATTAGAGACTGATACAGCTGGTCAGGACACTCACAATGGTGCTCCTGTAAAAACTGGTCAGAATGGGGAGGTGGGGGGGCAAAATCATCCCTCACTTCAATTTCCTCAGGAAGAGCAGACACTGCCGTGCTTTCTTGACTAAAGAAGTGGTGCAGAGGAACCAGATTAGACCAGATTAAGGATACAAATTTATAAATCTTCATTTTTTTAACTTTGCTGATTGTTTCCCCTTTAACTTGTTGATCTATTCTACATCTTAAGTTCTCCGACATCAAGATTTTTGCAGAATTGTGTTAAAAACTTAAGAATGTGCATAACTCATACTCATTCCTGGAATCCAGAAACAGAGTTAACTTGGTATATGTATGCATCAACAGAAAGCATAACTTGTTTCTGCTCAAATTTCTTACAAATGTTTGCAGGCACAGTTAATTTGAACTGATATTCACACTGTGCACACTGGAAAGGTTCCAAATGATGTTCTGATTAGAATTAATTACTACTCATCATGCTTTGTAAGAATCCTTAAAAATAGCTTGAGAAAGAATCAGGTCACACCATAGAATTGTGCAAATTACAGCAGTTAAAAAACACAAAGTTGCAAACAAAGTTATTATTTCATAATTCTATGTCAAAATAGGATCTGTTCAATAGTAAAATTGTGAAGTTATTATTTCATTATTCAGAGTTGAAAGGTTGAATGTAATATATTATGAATCTGGTTTCATTACAAACACAATTCAAATAGTTATCTCTTTCTTAACAATTTTTTTTAAAAAAGGGCCTATTCAGCAGATCTGTCTTTGTTAATGTTGTAAATGAATAAAACTTACATCACTGAAATAGCATTTTATCCAGTGACTATTTACCATCATGCAGCCTGTGGTTATATGAATGTTATAGTGAAATCAATAAACTCAGGTAGATACAGTGCAACATAGAAACAGAATACTATAAACACATCTTTTAAACATATACTGTAACAGATTATAAAAAATACAAGTTGAAAGAGTAATATACTTTGTGCTGCTTCTTGGTAAGTAACTTACCTGCAAAGTGATTTCCATAACTGGAAATCTGCTAAATAAATACAAATTAAGTTTGAATATAGTTTAATTTAATTTTATTTATTACTAAACAAAACTAAATCGCTGCATTGAAGCAATATGATTTATTGCTGTACTACAACTGTGGAAGGACCCCTACTGGTTTAGCTGCTGAACTGCACAATAAGCTTCGGCAATCCTTTGTTCTCATAGCACAGCATTATCAGAATAATAATTTGTCGGATGTTGGAAAGTATGAACTTCCTCACATAGTAGCGGAAGAGGTAAAAAAAAAACACTATGCAGCCAAGTGCTTCTGTACTTATTTGTTTAATACAGTAACACAAGGTAAAATTGCAATATCCAAGGAGATACACTCAGTGCCCACTTTATTAGGTACACCTGTACATCTGCTCATTAATGCAAACATCTGATCAGCTAATCATGTGGCAGCAACTCAATGCATAAAAGCATACAAGCATGGTCAAGAGGTTAAGTTGTTGGTCAGACCAGACATCAGAATGAGGAAGGTATGTGATCTAAATGACTTTGACTGTGGAGTGATTGTTGGTGGCATGGGGTGGTTTTAGTATTTTAGAAACTGCTCATCTCCTGGGATTTCCATGTACTGCAGCCTCTGGAGTTCCACCCTGCCCTTAAATCCATTTGGTTTACTTCTGACACCTCCCTCCTCTTCCTTGATCTCTCTCTGGAGGCAAACTGTTGACTGACATCCTATATAAACCTGCCGATTCCCATGGTTATCTTGACTATACCTCTTCCCACCCTATCTCCTGTAACAATGCTATTCCCTTTCCTCAGTTCTTTTGTCTGCTGCATCAGTTCCAAGGATGTGGCCTTTCTTTCCAGGACATCAGCAATGTCATCCTTCAAAGAATAGGGTTTCCTTGCCTCCAGCATTGATGATCCTCTCACCTGCATCTCCTCCATTTCCTGAGCATCCACGTTCACCCCATTTTCCTGCCAGCTTAACTGTGACTGAGCTCCTCTTGTCTTAACTAACACCCCATGAGCCCTCTGCACCCAACACATCATTCTCCACAACTTCCATCATCTCCAGAGGGATCCTTGCACCAAACATATCTTTAACTCCCCTTCTCTCTGCTTTCCACAGGGATTGCTCCCTCCAGTGCTTCCTTCTCCATTCGTCCCTCCCCACTAATCTCCCTCCTGGCACATCCCTGCAAGCAGCAAACATACTACACCTGCCCATTCACCTCCTCCCTCACCTCCATTCAGGGACCCAAACAGACCTTCCAGGTGAGGCAACACTCCACCTGCAAATCTGATGGGGTTGTCTACTGCGTCCAGAGCTCAAAACGTCGATCGTACTCTTTTCCATAGATGCTGCCTGAATTCCTCCAGCATTTTGCGTGTTGCTTTGTATTTCCAGTATCTGCAAAATTTCTTATGTTTATGAGTCTCTAGAGTTTACAGAGAATGGTGAGAAAAAAACAAAAAAAAATCCAGTGAGCATCAGAGCTCTAGGCGGAAGTAAGAGATCAGAGGAGAATGGCCCGACTGGTTCAGCTTGACAGGAAGGCAGCAATAACTCACAAAACACACAGTGCAACTGTGGTGCACAGAACACTTCTGAACACAGAACAGGTCGAAACGATGTGGATGGGCTACAGCAGCACAAGACCATGGACATACACTCAGTGGCCACTTTATTAGGTACAGAAGGAACTTAATAAAGTGGCCACTGAGTATATATTACAAACACACCTGCTTTAAAAATACAATAAACAGCACTAAGTGGTGCAAGCAACTCCACATTGTAAAATATTGCAATATTCTGTACAAAAGGCAAGTTTTAATGAATGCCTGAACAGAAATCAAGAGGCAAACAACTGTAGCAAGGAAACTCTGTAGGTTAGTGTTCAGTATTTACAGATGAAAGACATGGATGCAATTGAAGTAAATATATTACAGGCAGGGACAGAAATTGGAAGGCCATTCTACCAATTAGGTCCATACCAGCTCCATGTAACAGCAGTCCAGCTTGTCTCACTCAGCCTTTCCCCATCTCCCTGCTCTATCTTTTCCAGATACTTATCTGACTCCCTTCTGATGTTGAATTGAATTGATTTTATTTCTTACATCCTTCACATACATGAAGAGTAAAAATCTGTATGTTACGTCTCTGTCAAAACTTGCAATATGCAATATATAATAATTTATAATAAATAGCATGTATATAATTATAAATAAATAGGACAGTCAATATAGCATATGAATACCAATTGTGTCAATGTGAGTTAATCAGTCTGATGGGCTGGTGAAAAAAGCTGTCTGAGAGCTTGTTGGTCCTGGCTTTTATGCTGCTGTACTATTTCCTGGATGGTAGCAGCTGGAACAGTTTGTGGTTGGGGTGACTCGGGTCCCAATCATCCTTTGGGCCCTTTTTATGCACCTGACTCTGTAAATGTCCTGAATAGCGGGAGGTTCACATCAACAGAGGAGCTGGGCTGTTCAAATCTGTACTGATGACCAGTTCTGATAAAGTAAAAATAAACTACTCTTTTTTGGACTTTTGAAGGTCACCTTTATTCCATGTCTCTTAGTTTTTTGACCCCCCCCCCCCGCAAATGAGAACCAATTCTCTCTGTGCATTTTGCCTATATGTTTTCCGATATTAAAAACTACAAAAAGCTACCCTTCCAAAATTTTCTGCTCTGTCTATCCACATAGGTGAAATCCCTGACTTTTGGAACACTTCAGTATCACCCCCCACCCCCCCAAAGCCTTTATATGTTTTTTTACAGATGGGAACTCAGAACTATACCACCTATACCACAATATAGGCACATTACCACCTATGAATGCTAGAAAGGTTGTAATGGGGGACAACAAAATGTGGATTAATTGAATAAGTACTTTGCATCGGTCTTCACTGTGGAAGACACTAGCAGTGTGGTGGAAGTTCCAGGTGTCAGGAGGCATGAAGTGTGTGAAGTTACCATTATTAGGGAGAAGCTCTTGGGAAACTGAAAGTCTGAAGGTGAGTAAGTCACCTGGACCAGATGGTGTACACCAGAGAGTTCTGAAAGAGGTAGCTGAAGAGATTTTGGGGCATTAGTGATGACCTTTCAAGAATCACTAGGTTTTGGATTGGTTCCTGAACGCTAGAACATTGCAAATGTCACTCCACTCTTCAAGAAGGGAGACAGGCAGAAGAAAGGAAACTATAGGCCAGTTAGCCTGACATCCATGGTTGGGATGATGTTGGAGTTGATTATTAAGGATGAGGTCTCAAAGAACTTGGAAGCACATTATAAATAGGTCGAAGTCAGCATGGTTTCCTCAAGAGAAAATCTTGCCTGTTGGAATTCTTTGAAGAAATAACAAGCAGGATAGACAAAGGAGAATTGGTTGGTGTTAGGTACTTGGATTTTCAAAAGGCCTTTGACAAGGTGCCACTCATGTGGCTGCTTAACAAGCTATGAGCTCATGGTATTACAGGAAAGATTCTCACATGGATAAGACCATAAGACAAAAGAGCAGAAGTTGGCCATTCGGCCCATCGAGTCTGCTCCGCCATTTCATCATGAGCTGATCCAATCTCCCCTTCAGTCCCATTCCCCCGCCTTCTCACCATAACCTTTGATACTCTGACTACTCAGATACCTATCAATCTCTGCCTTAAATACACCCAATGACTTGGTCTCCACTGCCGCCTGTGGCAACAAATTCCATAGATTCTCCACCCTCTGGCTAAAAAAATTTTTCGCATCTCTGTTCTGAATGAGTGCCCTGCAATCCTGAAGTCATGTTCTCTTGTACTAGACTCTCCCACCATGGGAAACAACTTTGCCACATCCACTCTGTCCATGCCTTTCAACATTTGAAATGTTTCTATGAGGTCCCCACTCATTCTTCTAAATGCAGGGGCTGATTGGCAGGAGGCAAAGCATGGGAATAAAGGGAGCCTTTTCTGGCTGACTGTTGGCAACTAGTGGTGTTCCACAGAGGTCTGTGTTGGGACCGATTCTTTTTACATTATATGTCAATGATTTGGATGATGGAATTGATGGCTTTGTTGAAATGTTCACAGATGATATGAAGATAGGTGGAGGGGCAGGCAGTGTTCAGGAAGTAGAGAGGCTACGGAAGGACTCAGATGAATGAAGAGAATGGACAAAGAAACAGCGGATGGAATACAGTGTCAGGAAGTGTATGATCATGCACTTTGATAGAAGAGATGAAAGGGTTGACTATTTTCCAAATGGAGAGAAAACACAAGAATCTGAGGCAAAAAGGGACTTGAAAATCCTTGTGCAGGATTCCCTGAAGTTCAATTTGCTGGTTGAGTCTGTGGTGTGAAAAGCAAATGCAATGTCAGCATTCATTTCAAGAGGCTATCATATAAAAGCAAGGATGGAACGTTGAGACCTTATAAATCACTGGTGAGATCTTACTTGGAGTATTGTGAGCAGGGCCACTTATCTTAGAAAGGATGTGCTGAAACTGGTCATGGTTCAAAGGAGGTTCACAAAAATGATTCCAGGATTAAACACCCTGTTGTAGCGGTGGCTAATTGTGAGCCGGTTCGGATGTGCCAGGAAATGGGTCGCCACATTGTCATATTAAAACCGTTCGGTGGCTCTGGGACTGTATTCACTGAAATCAGAAGAATGGGGTGGAGTCATTGAAAACCATCAAATGGTGAAAGGCCTTAATAGACTGGATGTAAAGCGAATATTTCCTATGGTCTAAAACCAGAGGACGTAG
This sequence comes from Hypanus sabinus, assembly GCF_030144855.1. Taxonomy (NCBI): domain Eukaryota; kingdom Metazoa; phylum Chordata; class Chondrichthyes; order Myliobatiformes; family Dasyatidae; genus Hypanus; species Hypanus sabinus. Next base: position 23,461,971 of record NC_082709.1, read on the forward strand.
CCTCAGAATTCAGTGGCATCCTTTTACAATGTTGATGAGGTGGAATCTGTAGAAATCTTTCCCACAGACAGCTGTGGAGGCCAAGTCTTTATGTATATTTAAGACAGACGCTGATAGATTCCCGATCGGTCAGGGCATGAAGAGATATGGAGAGAAGGCAGGAGATTGGGACTGAGAGGAAAACTGAATCAGCCATGATGAAATGATGGAGCAGACTCAATGGGCCAAATGGCCTAATTCTGCTCCTATGTCTTATGGTCTTATGATTAAACTAACACTTCATAAGACCCAGGATCATATATGCTTTTTAATAAATTTCTCAACCCATTCAGTCACTTTAAACAATCTGCATATATCCCCAGAACTTTCCATTCTGGAATCCCACATTGAATTGCGCTTTATAGCTTGTGAATTTTGGGGGGGATAAAATCAAAGATCAGTAAACAGAGAATCAGAAGGCTAGATTAAATTTAAGATACAATAAACAACATTAGAAGCCGTAAGTTTCCTGCACAATAATCAGGTTCTGTACAAAAAGTAAGTTTTAATGAATGCCTGAATCTGAATCAAGAGGCAAACAGCTATAGCAAGGAAACTCTGTATTTCCATTTGTACATTTGTAGATGGAGACACAGTTACTATTGCAATGGCTCCTGGTTAACTACTGCCTAAGTTATAAATATTTAACTCTCTAGTATTATCAACAATAACTCAACAGTGTTAAATTTTTACAACTTAGGCACTAGTTTACCAGGAGTCATTGCAAGTTAGCACGTACAAGAAAGACAGTGAATGGGACTTGGTGTAAGAAAGAAAATAGATGAGTGGAGACAGAGCACCTTAATGATGGCACAAATATCTGGGTCAGAAGCTCATCTAAGTTCAAACACAACAAAGTTGGTAACAGTTCAGTTTCTGAATGAGATGAAGATGGTGGTTGTGATGGCATATTTCTGCTTGTCAAGTGCAGGAGTTCAGGCATTAAGTTTGACAAGTTGGAGACAGAAAATGAATGAAGGGAGGTGGTAGTTGGGTTGAACTTGACATCATTATTGGAAACTGACCTTGACTCATAAAATGATGTTGCCAAAGGCATAATTTTACATTAAAGCTTAAATTAGGCTTATTAAAAATACTTCTACTTTTCCTAACATAGTATTATGACCTTAACTTTAACATCTCAGTTTTCTTTTGCACCAAGGTAAATTTGAAGTCACATATTTTGCAAATAGGAATGAAAGCCGAATATCTGTGTAGAAATTCAAAACAAAAAATTCGTGTCTAATAATTAAGTATGTGAAAAATGATTAAAACCATCCCATAATTTTCCCCCACATCCTTCTCCAATGCAGTGCAGCTCTGGAACATATTTAACCAGCGATTAAATTCAACATTTTAGTTAATCATGGACTGATTTTTTAACTGTAATTGTTTCTCATAGTCCTATCCAATGAGTTTGCTCCAAAGATTTCTGCTTCAAACTAACAACCTTCGCTCACTATTTAAACTAGATGTTTTCTATGGTGGGAGAGTCTAAGATCAGAGCACACAACCTCAGAATAGAGGGGTGTCCTTTTAGAACAGAGATGAGGAGGAACTTCTTTAGCCAGAGTGGTGCGCCTGTGGAATTCATTGCCACAGGCAGCTGTGGAGGCCAAATCTTTAAGTATATTTAAGTCAGAGATTGATGGATTCTTGATTTGTCAGGGGATGAAGGGATACAGGAGGAAGACAGGAGATTGGGACTGAGAGAAAGAATAGATCAGCCATGATGAAATAACGGAGAAAACTCGATGGGCCAAATAGCCTGATTCTGCTCCTAATGGTCTTATTATTACTTGGATTTTTCCTGATACTGTGGTGCATGGTCCAAGTGGTTAAGGCATTGGACTAGCGATCTGAAGATTGTGAGTTTGAGCCCCAGCCGAGGGCAACGTGTTCTGTCCTTGAGCAAGGCACTTAACCACACACTACTCCAGTCCACCCAGCTGAAAATGGGTACCAGCAAAATGCTGGGGGTTAACCTTGTGATAGGCTGGCATCCTATCCGGCGGGGGGGGGGGGGGGGGGTGGGAGTCACTTCGCACCACGGAAACCGGCATAAGCACTGGCCTGATGAGCCTATAAGGCTCGGGACAAATTTTAACTTTTCCTGATACTAATATCATTGTAAAATTCAGATCTGTAAATACAAATACATTTTTAGAACTAATAACATAGTTAATTCCTCTGTTTATGCTACTTGTCAACTTTAATGCTTCCTCATTACTTTGCAGATTTTGAAAGCTCTGTGAACTTCTGTCCTTGATTCCTCAGTAGTGTCACAGCCACGGATTTGGCAGCACATCAGATTCGGCAATTGTGCTCGTAAATATGCACGTGTCAGCCAATTAATATTTAATTGTGATAGTACTTAACTCCATTCATTTCGTTGCAGTATTGTGTTGAGACTTGGACATAGCTACACTTCGTTATCTGCATTCTGCCTTGCCTGAGAAACTGGACTGTCGAGTCAACAACTCTGAAGACTAGCGGTATTCGTTGTATTCTCCGTTGCTCTTTTCAGCCGCAGTGTAGGCTTCGTTTCCGTTTGAGTGTTTTAGTCAATGGCCCTGTTTGGCCTAGCGTTTATTGTTTTCTTTTTACCCTTTAACATTGTTCCAATTAAAGTTTGTGAAATATCGACCCACTTCAGTGCCTCTCACTCCACATTTGGGCCACGTCTGAACCAATGACAAGCAGATCCTGAAACACTCTACAAACGCGTTTTTGGAAGTTGTACATTTATTGCAGCTCAGTTGTACTTTATCATATGTTGGAGAATAGGATAGTGAATAACATTACTTGTTAGTCTACCATCACTTTGCTTGTTTGTTCAATATATCTTATGCTTTTGCCACCCAACATCAACTTCAGTTTTTTCTTAAAATCTTACCTTGTGTCCCCCACCCCCACTGAAAGCCCTGAAAACAATGAATGTGTGTACTTTTTTGTAAAATCCTTCCACTTAGTGGCCTTGGATTCCCTTTGCTCTCACACCAAATGTTCTTTTTATTCATTTTGCTTCTTGTTACAACACCAAAGACCCAAATCTCCACAGAGCTCTTCACCCTCCATCTGCAAAGGGCTCCCTGTTCCTTACTATCTTTACTTGTGTTTTCAACATCACACCCTGGCTAACTCCTTAGAGCAGGGGTTCCCAACCTTTTTTATGTCATGGATCTATACCATTAAGCAGGGCATCTCTGGACCCCCGGTTGGGAACCCCTGCCTTAGAGCATTAACCACCAAGATCTTCATTACAGCACAACTCTTCCAAATCATTTCATCTTTTACCTAATATTTTACCTTGACTATCCAAGAATCTTCATAATACATCTACTTAACCAAGTTGAAGCTTTTCTTGTCCTCACAACCATCCAAATGCTCTTAGAATAATTCTGCTTCCAGAACTTAGTAAGTATTTCTTCTTGAGGAAATATCACTGCATGAGTGCCCAAACATTGCACAAAGAAACCACCCATGATGTGACAATTCAGACTCTTCAAATTGGGAATTAGCTGCCAGAAGCAGAGATTTAATTGCTATCAACTCCTGAGTGCTTTCAGCCAAATACAGCCACTCTGATTCATCTGGTTGATCAGTGCAGGACTATGAACTACAACGATATCGCTGGTGAGCAAATAAATGCCTGACTGAACAACCTCAGGACCACCAAGGAAATAATTAGTGTCAGACATTTTCTTTCCAACTATAGCATAGCTGATACATGCATGTTGATCAACCAGATGAATGTTATTACTGAATCAGTAGAGTTGCCATTAGCTGACACACCGAGGAATTGTTGGGAGGATAAACAGGAGCTAAAGAAAGAATATGGCAATGTTTTTCACCAGAAGAATGCAGAAATGATTACTCTTAGTTGAAAAACTTGTGAATCCAGATCACAGTGTTCTTGTGTTTTTCTAAAAACCTATTATAGTTATTAGTATTAAATCTGGTATGGGGGGCACTGCACAGTATCAAAATAAGCTGCAAAAAAATTGTAAACTCGGCCAGCCCCATCATGGGCACTAGCCTCCCCAGCACTGAGGCCATCTTCAAAAGGCGAGGCTTCAAATAGGCAGCATCTATCACTAAGGAATCCCATACCCAGGACATGCCCTCTTCTCACTGCTACTATCAAGTTGGAGGTAAAGAAGCTTGAAGACACACACACAACATTTCAGAAGTAGTTTCTTCCCCTTTGCCATCAGATTTTAGAATGAACAATGAACCATGACTAAACCGGGGAATTATAGACCGGTTAGTCTGACATCGGTGGTGGGGAAAATGCTAGAGTCCGTTATCAAAGATGTTGTTACGTCCGTAGCCCCCTCCTAGAATCGCAAGATCACTGTTGGGTTGGGTCAAGGGGCCCAGGAAATGAGAGAAGAGACGTGCAGACTGGCTCGTTTCCCCGATGTAAAGCTACGGGACATGGCCAATGTCTCTTGGGGACCAATTTGTGGATTGAGCTACTATGCTACGTGAACGCCCTCAGGCAAAGTGGGCTGGTTGAGGGAGAGAGTGCACACCCCCAACTTGACTGACATCTACGACCTTGCGAGTCAGGATAAGAGAGGGTCTGTAGGAACAGCCCCTCAGACGCACCAGAAGAAACTTTAAGCAACCACGTAACAGCAGGAAGTCATCTGAAGGAGGCCACGTGCGTTCAGTTCCGTTGCTGGAATTGGTGGCTGGAACCACGGAAAACGGCTTTTAGCTAACAACGGGGAGCCCACTCCCCTGACTCAACGGTTTGGCATCATAAAAGACCTGGGCAAGTTTAAACCGCCTCGCTCTTAAACCCAAAAACGGTGCAGCTTGAATGAACTAACAGTGACTGTTATCTTTCCATCAGACAATACATTATCCCCTAGACAACGAAAGAGCTATTTCTTATTGGTTATTATTATACCCGCGCTTTAGATTTAGTATTGACGACGTATATTATCTGTATGTTTGCATTAATCTAATTTTTGTGCCCTTTATCAATAAATACTTTTAAAAATAGTACCATCAGACTTCAACAGACATCTCTATCTTTGCTGGTAAGTGATCCAGTTAAGGGATTTCATAACAATGTGATAACAGCACATTTGGAAAGAGGTGAAATCATCGGACAAAGTCAGCATGGATTTGTGAAAGGAAAATCATGTCTGACGAATCTTATAGAATTTTTTGAAGATGTAACTTGTAGAGTGGATGGGGAGAGACGGTGGATGTGGTATATTTAGATTTTCAAAAGGCTTTTGACAAGGTCCCACACAGGAGATTAGTGTGCAAACTTAAAGCACATGGTATTGGGGGTATGGTATTGATGTGGATAGAGAATTGGTTGGCAGACAGAAAGCAAAGAGTGAGAGTAAACGGGTCCTTTTCAGAATAGCAGGCAGTGACTAGTGGGGTACCACAAGGCTCAGTGCTGGGACCCCAGTTGTTTACAATATATATTAATGATTTAGACGAGGGAATTAAATGCAGCATCTCCAAGTTTGCAGATGACACGAAGCTGGGTGGCAGTGTTAGCTGTGAGGAGGATGCTAAGAGGATGCAGGGTGACTTGGATAGGATAGGTGAATGGGCAAATTCCTGGCAGATGCAATTTAATGTGGATAATTGTGAGGTTATTCACTTTGGTTGCAAGAACAGGAAAACAGATTATTATCTGAACAGTGGCCGATTAGGAAAAGGGGAGATGCAACGAGACGTGGGTGTCATTGTACACCAGTCATTGAAGGTGGGCATGCAGGTACAGCAGGCAGTGAAAAAGGCAAATGGTATGTTGGCATTCACAACAAATGGATTTGAGTATAGGAACAGGGAGGTTCTATTGCAGTTGTACAAGGCCTTAGTGAGACCGCACCTAGAGTATTGTGTGCAGTTTTGGTCCCCTAATCTGAGGAAAGACATTCTTGCCATAGAGGGGAGTACAGAGAAGGTTCACCAGATTGATTCCTGGGATGGCAGGACTTTCATATTTAGAAATACTGGATCAACTAGGCTTATATTCACTGGAATTTAGAAGATTGAGGGGGGATCTTATTGAAACGTATAAAATTCTAAAGGGATTGGACAGGCTAGATGCAGGAAGATTGTTTCCGATGTTGGGGAAGTCCAGAATGAAGGGTCACAGTTTAAGGATAAAGGGGAAGCCTTTTAGGACCAAGATAAGAAAAACTTCTTCACACAGAGAGTGATGAATCTGTGGAATTCTCTGCCACAGGAAACAGTTGAGGCCGGTTCATTGGATATATTTAAGAGGAAATTAGATATGGCCCTTGTGGCTAAAGGGATCAGGGGTATGGAGAGAAAGCAGGTACAGGCTTCTGAGTTGGATGATCAGCCATGATCATACTGATTGGCGGTGCAGGCTCGAAGGGCCGAATGGCCTACTCCTGCACCTATTTTCTATGTTTCTATGTTTACTACCTCACTATTTTTGCCTCTGTTTTTGACCTACTTATTTAATCCATTTTTATACATAACTGTACTTTTTTTCTGTAACATATAGCTTTTTGTTATTTGCGGAGTCACAGGAACAATCACTCACTTAATGTCAGCAAGTCCAAGGAGTAGATTACTGACTCAGGAAGAGGAAACTGGAGGTCCCTGAGCTAGTCCTCATTAGCAGATCAAAGGTGGAGGGGATCAGCAACTTCACATTCCTTGGTGTTATCCATTCAGGGTGCCTGAATGGATATAAGTGCAATGCCAAAGAAAGCACAGCAGCACTTTGCTTCCTTAGAAGTTCGCAAAGAGTCAGTATGACATCTTATACTTTTTCAAGCTTCTGTAGATGGAGAGTAAATTGACTGGCTGCATCTCAGCCTGGTATGGAAACACCGATGCCCTTGAACAGAAAATCCTACAAAGAGTAATGGATACAGCTCTGTTCACCACGGGTACAGCCCTCCCCTCCAATGAGTACATCTACAAGGAGTGCTGCTGCAGCAAAGCAGCATTCATCATCAAGGACTCCGATCACACAGGTCATGCTCTCTTGTCACTGCTGGCATCAGGAAGGTGGTACAGGAGCATCAGGTCTCTCACCACCAGGTTCACAAACAGTTACTACCCTCAGCCATCAGGCTCTTGACTAAAGGGAATAACTTAACTCAACTTCACCTGCCCCATCGTTGAAATGTTCCCACAACCTATGGGCTCACTTTCAAGGACTCTTCATCTAATGTTCTTGAGATTTTTTATTCATTTATTTATTTATTAGTATTTTTTATCTTTTGTATTTGCTCAGTTCGTTTTCTATTATATTGGTTGTTTGTCCGCTTTGTTGGGTATAGTGTTTCATTGGTTCTACTACGGTTCTTGGATTCACTCAGTATGCCAGCAAGGAAACAAATCTCAGGGTTGTAAATGGTGACATATGCACTTTGATAATAAATTTACATTGAACTTTGAATTTATTGCTGCCACGACACAACAAATTTCACAACAAATGCCAGTGTACTAAACTTGATTCTGATTCAAAGCTGCCACACAAGCTGACAGGAAGGTTACGAAGGTGTATGGTGTGTTAGCATTCATTATTCGGGAGAATTGAGTTCAAGAGACGCAAGTTAATGTCGCAGTATAAAACTTCAGGTTAGATACTACTTTGCATTGTGTTCAGTTCTTGTTGCCTCATTATAGGAAGAATGTGTTAACCTTAGAGAAAGTGCAGAGTTGATTCACCAGGATGCTGCCTGTCTTATGAGGAAAGGTTGAGCCAGCTAGTGCTTTTCTCTTTGGAGTGGAGAACAGTGAGAGTTGTCTTGATCGAGGTGTATAAGATGAAAAGATGACAGAGTGACAAACAAGAGAAAATGTGCAGACGCTGGAAATCCAAGCAACACACACAAAGTGCTAGAGGAACTCAGCAGGCCAGGCAGCATCTATAGAAAAAGTACAGTCAACGTTTTGGGCTGAGACCCTTCCGCAGGACTGGAAAAAAAGGTGAGAAATCTGAGTAAGAAGGTGGGCAGAGGGAAGGAAGAAGAACAAGGTAGTAGGTGATAGATGAAACTGGGAGGGGGTGGGGGTGAAGTAAAGAGCTAGGAAGTTGATTGATAAAGGGTAAAGGGCTGGAGAAGAGGAAATCTGACAGGAGAGGGTCGAAGACCATGGAAGAAAGGGAAGGGGGAGGTGCATCAGAGGGAGGTGATGAGCAGGTACAACACCTTATATTCTGTCTGGGGAGCCTCCAGCCTGATGGTATGAACATTGATTCCTCAAACTTCCCAGTAATTGCCCTCCCCTTCACCATTCCTCTTTCCCTCTCTTACCTTATCTCCTAACCTACTGATCACCTCCTCTTGGTACTCCTCCCCCTTCTCTTTCTGCCATGGTCTTCTAACCTCTCCCATCAGATTCCCCCTTCTCCAGCCACTTATCTCTTTCAACTATCAACTTCCCAACTCTTTAATCACCCCTCCCCTCTCCTGATTTCACCTATCACCTACCACCTTGTACATCTTCCTCCCCTCCCCACCTTCTTACTTGGACCTCATCTTTTTTTTCGATCCTGATGAAGGGTCTCAGCCCGAAATATCGACTGTTCACTCTTTTCCATAAATGCTACCAGGGCTGCTGAGTTCCTCCAGCATTTTGCGGAAGAAGGCAGTTTGGTGTACTTAAAGAGGCTTTTAGATAGACATACAAATATGAAGGGAATGGTGGGATATTGGATGGTACACAAGAGGACATTTAGTATAAATTGGCATCAAGATCAGCCACAACAATATGAGCTGAATGGCCTGTCCACTGCTTTATGTTCCATTTTTTGCGGAACGAGTGTTGAGTGCATGGAATGGGCTGCCAGCAACGGTGGTGGAGGCGGATACAATAGGATCTTTTAAGAGACTTTAGGATGGGTACATGGAGCTTAGAAAAATAGAGGGCTATAGGTAAGCCTAGTAATTTCTAAGGTAGGAACATATTCGGCACAACTTTGTGGGCTGAAGGGCCTGTACTGTGCTGTAGGTTTTCTATGTTTCTATGTTTTTCTAAGGACTGAAGAGTATGTGTTCATGCTGTATGAGTCTATGACTCTATAACAATAAATGAGATTATGCGAAATGATTTCAAAAATTAGCATTGATTCAATTAAAGAAAAGGATAATGCCTTGTGGCCTACTATTCTTCTATTTCAGAATTAGAGTTAGAATCAGATTTATCATCAGACAGATGATGTGAAATTTGTTGTTTTGCTGCAGCACCACAGTGCCAAAGACGAAATTTTAAATTACAAATAAGTAAATAATATGTAAAAAGGAATAATAAGGTCATATTCAAGGAAACTGATGTTGGAGGAGAAGGAGCTGTTCTTGAGTTGTCGAATGTGGCCCTTCAGGCTCCAGTACCTCCTCCCTTATGGTAATATGATGAAGAGTATGTCCCAGATTGCAAAGGTCTTTAAAGATTGCTGCTGACTTCTGTAAGTACCACCTCTTGAAGATGGCCTTGATGGTGGGCAGAGTTGAGCCACGATGAAGCTAGCTGAGTCCACAACCCTCTGCAATCTCTTGTGATCCTGTACACTGGACGTTCCACACCAAGCCACAATGCAACCAGTCAGAATGTTTTCCACCAGACATTCATCGAAATTTGCAGATTTAGTGGCTTGACAAATCTTCTCAAACTCCGAATGAATTTGAGCCACTGTCTTGACTGCATCAATGCATTAGGCCCAGGAACTTAAAGCAGCTCACCCTTTCCCCCACTGGCTCCTTATTAAGATCTAGTATGTATTCTCCTGACTTCCCTTCACTGAAGTTGACTGTCAGTTCTTTGGCCTTGCTGATGCTGAATACAAGGTTGATATTGCGACGCCTCTCAACCAGCTAATTTATATGTACTTCTCTTCATTATCATCTCAGATTTTACCAACAGCATCAGTATCATCTGCAAATTAATAAATGGTGTTTGAGCTGTGCTTAGCCACACAGTCACGAGTGCAGAGAGAGCAGGGCAGTGAGCTAAGCACATATTCTTGAGGTCCACCTGTGCTGAATTTCAGTGAGGAAGCACAGATCTATACTGACTGCATCCAATGTTTCTCAATTTGGCACAAATAATATACCAAATCTCCAAAGGTGGTATATATGGAAAAAGGAAGAGATAGAATTTCAAGAAAAGAAGAATTATCTGCTCTCCGTGTATTTTATTTTGGGTCTGGTATCATTATGTATGAGAGGCTGCATTGTAATTGGAAGAATAAGAATGAGCTAATGATTAGTACTAAGAAGTAAGACTTAATGATTAGCATGGCTATCATATTTCTTCAGCACATAGGGAGCTTTTTTTAAGCGGTAGCAACTTGCCTGCAAAGGTTAAAATGATCAAGATGAACAACCTCTGTCACGGAAAGAGTTACAAGGGTGCAGCTTCACTGGATGCCACTGACTGTCTGTAAATGCACAAAGAAGAGCCAAAAATAAATTAATGATGGGTTTAACACAAATCCATAGACTTTGCATTACATTAGGGATAAAAGGAGAAATCCTGAGAGAAAGAAGATGCAGGGGATTTCAAATAAGAACTGATAATCCATTCCAAGGACAAGCCATAGAGCTTTGGATGAAAGATCCATAAGGACTCCACTTCACTCACTTCTTTCCAGAGTATAATGCTGTGGCATAACTTTAGAAAACTGTAATTCAGAAATTCCAATCTTGTGTATGATAAAAATTATTCAAATGTTGGGAATTCAAGCCTATCATGTTGCATAGAAACATCGTCTCTTCTTGTGCATTCCTAAAGTGTCCTTCTTCCATCTGGATCAGCACCCCCTGAGTAGTTCTATCCAAGCAACTGTGAGATGGTTGACTTTTAGAGATAAACTGCAAATGGCTTAGAAGATGAACTTGAAAAGCTTTGGACCAGGAGATGTTGCTGTAAAGTATTCTGTGCCTTCATCTGTATCTGTCAGTTGTTTTAGATCCTCTTTGATTTTTATCATAGTTTATCAACTGTCCTTAAATCTCCTTCTTTCCAGGTGATCGTCCAGATCTTCATTCGCACCTCTTTGCAATCACTTTTCTTTTTCTTCACCGGGTAACAAACAGACCACCGCCCCCCCCCCCCCCCCCGCCCACCAACCCACAGTGCTGACTATACAATTACCCATTGGCAGTATATGATTCACTCAAGGTAAAGATCTCCATGTTTCTACCTGGGAAATGCCAAGGAATTACCTTGGAATCAGTACAAGCTTGTTTATCTAGGTAATTTGAGCCAGTTGTAAGTGGAATTAAACAGTTAACAGTTCTTCTTCCTCCTAATTGTATGAAAGAAGAACAGAAAAAAAATGTTCTCCTATATTTCTCTCAAAGTATTCCAGAAACAATGAGATATCTTTTTTTCCAAAGTAATGATCTCTCACATGTGTGGGAGGCAAGACTGGCACAGTTGGAGTTCTAAGAAACTGCTGGGCTAATATTACAGCTTCAGTATATTAAAGTTCTCTTCAGGCTCGAAGATTAAATTATTCCTGCACAGTGTAGTTTATAAAGATTTAGTTATTCAAGTGCCATGTTAACGGCCACTTTATACTTCTGCGTCGAACCTACGCCTTCCCCAAAAATGTAACTACTTGTCGCGGTGACGCGACGTGATTGGTCTGCTTGGTAGCATTGCATTTCCAGTGGCTCCTTCTTCTCCACCATTTTCGAATTGAGAGAGAAGAAGAACGTGAGTTGAAATGCATCGTCCATGTCTCTCACTGGCCGGACAAGCACAGAAAATTCACCCTCCTTCTGCCTCAATCCTTTCAGTGGTCGTACACACCATCTCCTCTGACTTCTTCTCTCTTTTCTACATTGCAGTAATTTCAATAAAAGTAACTCTCGTTCAACATTTATTAGCTCCAACTCCAACATGATGCGCACAGTTTCAATCACCATTGTTTGAAGCACACAAAGAAACTCAACACAGTGGCATGGAAACCCCACCACCAACTAGCATTTTGGCAGTGAATTGCAGAGCAACGCAGACACACCAATGCACAAGTATAAATGCTCACAATGGTCTAGGCCACTTGCATAGTCTACGGCGTACAGCCTATGTGGAAGTATAAATCAACCTTAATAACACAGCAATGCCCAAGAAAAGGAAAGTGAATGCATTACCCTATCAAACTGTATCAACTGCTTTCAGTTATGTATTATGATTATCATCTGAAATCATGGCAAGATTTGGCCACTGGGTACAATACTGAAGGTATTGCCATCACTTTCCACATGCCACTACCACATCAGTCCAATTTAGTAGATTGCTATTACAGAAATGTCTGCTCTGTTTTGAGCATCAACATTATCCGGTCTCTCACTATTTAAAACATACATTGCTTTTGTGTTTACTGCACCAGAGTGAATGACTCCACATTCTTCACACATTGCATTCCATCCATCATGTCCTGGGTCACTTGTCTAAATATTCTTGAAGTTGCTTTACATCCTCTTCTGTACTCGCCAAGTCTAATTAACTTGGAGATTGAACATTTGTTCCTTCAACCAGATAATTGATAAAAAATGTAAATAGTTGGGACCCAAGCACTGATCCCTGCAACACCCGACTAGTCACAGTCTGCCAACCTGAGAAGGATCAGATTGTTTGCACTTTTAGCTTTCTGAATGATAATTCTCTATACATTAAACCTATTCCATGTACTCTAACTTTGCTCACTAACCACCTGCATTGGATCTTATCCAAAGCCTTCCAAAATATTTAACAGCAGCTGATCCATTGGTTCCCAATAATGCATTCCACTAATCACACCATCAAAAACTGCAGAGATGCCAAGCATTATTTTGTTTTTCATAAATTCATATTGCTCAATCTACTCTGCTCAATTCTACTATTCCTTTCCACACATTCTGTTCTTAGATTTTTCCTAATACTGACAACAGACTAATTGGTCCGTAGTTTTTTGTTTCCCTCCTTGTTTAAACATGACTCTGTCATTTGCTACCTTCCAAACCACGGGAACAATTCCAAATCTGTACAATATGGACAATGATGGCTAGGGCATCCACAATTTCTTTAGCCGCCTCTTTCAAATTCTGTGATATTGATCACTGGGATTTATTGGCATGCAACTTCTTAGTTCCAGCTTTTGACTAATGCTGATTTCATTCGGTTCTTTGTTCTCTCTGGACCCTTGCTTCCTCACCATTGCTGGCAGGATTTTGAGTACCCATGTAAGCAGGCACAAAGCAGTTGTTTAATTTCCCTGCCATTTCCTCATTCACCATTGTAAATTTTCCCCTCTCATTCTCGGTGGCCCACATTTGTTCTCCCTCAGTATTTCCTTGCAACACAGCTATTGATGCACTTAGAATCCATTTTTACATTTTGTACCAGTTGCCTCATCTAGCTTTTCTTAAAAAAAAAAGATTTCTTGTTCTTCCTTATGCCAATTCATACTACCTGAATCAGAAGGCATCAGGACAGTAGATCCCTCTCCCAGCAAGGTATTGCTGAACAGGATGGGTTTCAACAAAAATACGGTACTGTCACATTCTCTATTCCTGATTAATTTATTCATCTGATTTAAATTTTCCACATTGGATTTCAACTCACGTTTCTAGACCAATAGATAAAAAATATTAAGGAGAGAAAAAGGCCACTGAGTCACAACGTCATTCAAATAGTATTGTCTTGAAGGGCCAAACGACCTTGTTCTGATCTCATTCTTACAGCTTTGTCCTCTGAGTTACTGACCGCAAATCACTATAAAGGACTGTGAGGACTGCTGGGCAGTCATCTCCATATTCTAAGGTCAATGGCTATCTCCAGCAACTTTGTAAGCTTTTACCTATTACTTAAATGTAAGATATTGCCTGTCCACTTGTCAAACTTTTCAATGTATTTTCCCAATCAATCATAGGCAGTTCTCTCCTCACAGCTTTATAATTTCCTGTGTTAAGATTCAGCTTGAATTCCATCCCTTTCATCAAGGGTGAGCAATTTCAAGTTCCTGGGTGCCAACATCTCAGAAGCTCTATCAGCCCACATTGAAGGCATTCCAACAACTACAGTTTGAGATTTGCTATATCATCAAAGACCCTGGCAAATTTCTACTAATGTATGGTGTTAGCATTCTGACTGCTTGTGTCACCACTTGGTATGGAGGCTCCATAGCACAGGATCAAAGAAGCAATACCTCGAAAAAGCAGTATTCATCATTAAGCTGCCTCACCATTTGGGATATGCCCTCTTCTCATTACTACCCTTTAAAGGTTCATTAAAAGTTCATCAGTTTACTCATTCTCATTTCACTTCAGTCTTCACAGTGGAAGATGTCTGCAGTGTACTGGATATTCAAGAGTGTTAGGGAAGTGAAGTTTGTGCAGTGAAAATTACGACTGAGAAAGTACTCAGGAAGCTTAATTGTGTGGACAAATCTGGACTTGATGGAATGCACCCTTGGGTTCTGAAGGAAGTAGCTGGAGAGATTGTGGAGGCACTAACAATGATCTTTTAAGAATCAATAGATTCTGGCATTGTACTGGATAACTGGAAAATTGCAAATGTTACTCTGCTATTTAAGAAGAGTGGGAGGCAGCAGAGAAAAAACTATAGACCTGTTAGCCTGACATCCAGTGATTGGGAAGTTATTGGAATCGATTGTTAGGGATGAGATTACGGAGTACCTGGAGGCACATGACAAGATAGGCCAAAGCCAGTATGGTTTCCTGAAAGGGACATTCTGCTTGACTAATCTACTGCAATTTTTTGAGGAAATTATAAGCAGGGTAGACAAAGGAGATGCAGTAGACATGGTGTACTTGGATTTTCAGAAGGCCTTTGACAAGGTTCCATATATGAAGTTGCTTAGCAAGATAAGAGCCCATGGAATTACAGGGAAGTTGCTAGCATGGATGGAGCATTGGCTGGTCGGCAGAAAACAGAGAGTGGGAATAAAGGGATCCTATTCTGCCTGGCTGGCAGTTACCAGTGGATTTCTACAGGGGTTGGCGTTGGGGCCGCTGTTTTTTATGATCAATGTCAATGATTTGAACTATGGGATTAATGGATTTGTGGCTAAATTTGCTGATGATACAAAGATAGGTCGAGGAGTGGGTAGTGTTGAGGAAACAGAGAGCCTGCAGAGAGACTTAGATAGTTTAAGGGAATGGCCAAAGAACTGGCAAATGAAATACAATGTTGGAAAGTATATGGTCATGCGCTTTGGTGGAAGAAATAAACAGGCAGACTATTATTTAGATGGAAAGAGAATTCAAAATGCAGAGATGCAAAGGGACTTGCAAGTCCTTGTACAAGATACCCAGAAGGTTAACCTCCAGGTTGAGTCGGTGGTGCAGAAGGCGAATGCAATGTTGCCATTCATTTCTGGAGGTATAGAATATAAGAGCAGGGATGTGATGCTGAGGCTCTATAAGGCACTCGTGAGACCACACTTGGGAGTATTGTGTGCAGTTTTGGACTCCTTATTTTAGAAAGGATATACTGACGTTAGAGTTCAGAGAAGATTGATAAGAATGATTCCAGGAATGAAAGGGTGAGCAACATCTGGCAGCTCTTGGGCTGTATTCCCTGGAGTTCAGGATAGTGAGGGGGATCTCACAGAAACATTCCAAATGTTAAAAGACCTGAACAGATTAGAGATGGCAAAGGTATTTCCCATGGTAGCGGATTCTAGGACAAGAGGGCACGACTTCAGGATTGAAGGACGTCCATTTAGAACTGAAATGCGGAGCAATTACTTCAGTCAGACGGTGGTAAATCTGTGGAATTTGTTGCCACAAGTGGCTGTGGAGGCCAATTCATTGGGTATATTTAAGGCAGAGATTGATAGGTTCTTAATTAGCCAGTGCATCTACGGGTATGGGGTGAAGGCAGGGGAGTGGAGATGACTGGAAGAATTGAATTAGTCCATGATTGAATAGCAGAGCAGACTCAATGGGCTGAATGGCCTACTTCTGCTCCTATATCTTGTGGTCTTATGGTCTTAAAACAAAATCTGGAATAGCTTTTGCACTAGTTAATCAGCCTTCCTCAGTTGATGAATCAGTACTTCTCCATGTTGAGCAGCACTTGCTGGAGGCATTGAGGATGGCAAGGGCACAGAATGTACTCTGGGTGGGGGACTTCAATGTCCATCACTAAGAATGGCTCAGTAGTGCCACCACAGACCGAGTTGGTCAGGTCCTATTGGACATAGCTACTAGACTGGGATTACAGCAGATGGTGAGGAAACCAACAAGAGGAAAAAACACACTTGCCCTCATTCTCACCAACCAGCCTGCTGCGGAAGCATCTGTCCATGACAGCATTGGTAGAAGTGACCACTGCACAGTATTTATGGGGACTAAATCCCACCTCCACATTGAAGAAACCCTCCACCACGTTCTGTGGCACACCCACTGTGCTAGGTGGTATAGACTTCGAATAGACCTAGCAGCCCAAGGCTGGGCACCTATGAGGCACTGTGGGTCATCAGCAGCAGCGGAATTGTACTCAACTACAATCTGTAAACTCATGGCCCCGCATATCCCCCACTCTAACATTACCACCAGGCCAGGGAATCAACCCTAGTTCAATGAAGAGAGCAGGACGGCATGCCAAGAACAATGCCAGGCATACCTCAACATGAGGTGTCACCATGGTGAAGCTATAATACAGGACTACTTGCAT
Organism: Hypanus sabinus; assembly: GCF_030144855.1. Lineage (NCBI taxonomy): Eukaryota > Metazoa > Chordata > Chondrichthyes > Myliobatiformes > Dasyatidae > Hypanus > Hypanus sabinus. Next base: position 23,478,669 of record NC_082709.1, read on the forward strand.
GCCAAACACTGTAAGTGGTCCCACAACCAAAGGATCAGATCCAAGCTCTATAGTCCTGCCATATCCAGCTGTGAATGGTGGTGGACAATCAAACAACTCACAGGAGGAGGAGGCTCGACAAATATCCCCATCCTCAATGAAACAGGAACCCAGCACTCCTGTGCAAAAAGTAGGGCTGAGGCATTTGCAGCATTCCAATTCACTCCGCGTGATATCAAGAAATGGCTGAAAGCACTGGATACTGCAAAGGCTATGGCCACAGACAAAATCCTGGCAATAGTCCTGAAGACTTGTGCTCCAGAACTTGTTGTGTCACTAGCTAAGCTGTTCCAGTACAGCTACAACACTGGCATCTACCTGGTAATGTGGAAAATTGCCCAGGCATATCCTGTACACAAGAAACAGGACATGTCCAACCCAGCCAATGACCGCCCTATCAGCCTATCTGTAATGGAAGGGGTCATCAACAGTGCTATCATGTAGCACCTACTGAGCAACAACCTGCTTACGGATGCCCAGTTTGGGTTCTGTCAAGGCCTCTCAGCTCCTGACCTCATCACCTCCTTGATCCAAAGATGGACCAAACTAGAGGTGAGGTGAAAGTGATAGTCCTTGACATCAAGTCAGCATTTGACCGAGTATGGTAGCAAGGTGTCCTAGCTAAAAAGAAGTAAATGGGAATTGGGGGGAACCCTCCATTGGTTGGAATCATTCCTGACACAAAGGAAGATGGTTGTGGTGGTTAGAGGTCAAACATCTCATCCTCAGGACATCACTGCAGGAGTTCCTCAGGTTAGTGTTCTAGGGTCAACCATGTTCAGCTGCTTCATCAATGACCTTCCTTCCATCATAAGGTCAGAAGTGGGGATGTTCATAGATGACTGCACAATGTTATGCACCATTCGTAACTCCTCAGAAGGTGAAGCAGTTCATACCCAAATGCAGCAGGACCTGGACAAGATCCAGTCTTGGGCTGACAAGTTGCAAGTAACATTTGAGCCATTCAAGTACCTGGCAATGACCATCTCCAACAGGAGAGGCTCTAACCATCATCCCTTGACATTCAGAGGCATTACCATCACTGAATCCCCTAATATCAACATCCTGGGGGTTACCATTGACAGGAAACTGAACTGGTCTAGCCATATAAACACCGTGACTACCAGAGCAGGTCAAAGGCTAGGAATGCTGTGGTTTGTAGCCCACTTCCTAACTCCCCAAAGCCTGTCCGCCATCTACAAGGCTCAGGTCAGGAGTGTAATGGAATACTTGCCACTCGCCTGGATGAGTGCAGCTCCATCAACACTCAAGAAGCTTGACACCATCCAGTACAAGGCAGCCAACTTGATTGGTACCCCTTCCACAAGCATCCAATCCCTCCACCATCAACGAACAGTTGCAGCAGTGTGTACTTCCTACAAGATGCACTGCAACAACACAAAGTTCCTAAGACAGCACCTTCCAGACCCACGACCTCTACCATCTAGAAGGATGAGAACAGCTGATACCTGGGAATACCATCACTTGGAAATCTCACTCCAAGCCACTCACAACCTGACTTGGAAACATATCACCGTTACTTCACTGTCACTGGGTCAAAATCAAGGAATTCCCTCTTGCCTAAATGACTACCGTCCCTTTGCACTCACATCCATCATCATGAAGTGCTTCGAGAGGCTCGTCATAAGGCATATCAACACCTTGCTGCCCCCCTCACTGGACCCCTGCAGTTTGCGTACTGTCCCAACCGTGCAACAGATGACGCCATTGCCATCACCCTCCACCTGAACAAAAAAGACACATACGTTCGGATGCTGTTCGTAGACTTCAGTTTAGCATTCAACACAATCATCCCTCAGAAACTGACTGGAAAGCTGAGCCTACTGGGCCTGAACACCACCCTATGCAACTGGATACTAGACTTCCTGACGGGGAGACCTCAGACAGTCCGGATCAGGAGCAGCATCTCCAACACCATTAACTCTGAGCACGGGGGCCCCCCAGGGCTGTGTGCTCAGTCCACTGCTGTTCATTCTGCTGACCCACGACTGTGCTACAATACACAGCTCGAACCACATCATCAAGTTCGCCGATGACACGACCATGGTGGGTCTCATCAGCAAGAACGATGAGTCAGTTTATAGAGAAGAGGTGCAGCGGCTAATGGACTGTTGCAGAGCCAACAACCTGTCTCTTACTGTGAACAAAACAAAAGAGATGGTTGTTGACTTCAGGAGGGCATGGAGCGACCACTCCCCGCTGAACATCGACGGCTCCTCGGTAGAGATCATTAAGAGCACCAAATTTCTTGGTGTTCACCTGACAGAGAATCTCACCTGGTCCCTCAACATCAGCTCCATAGCAAAGAAAGCCCAGCAGTGTCTCTACTTTCTGCAAGGGCTGAGGAAAGTCCATCTCCCACCCCCAATCCTCATCACATTCTACAGGGGTTGTATTGAGAGCATCCTGAGCAGCTGCATCACTGCCTGGTTCGGAAATTGCACCATCTTGGATTGCAAGACCCTGTAGTGGATAGTGAGGTCAGCTGAGAAGATCATTGGGGTCTCTCTTCCCGCCATCATGGACATTTACACTACATGCTGCATCCACAAAGCAAACAGCATTATGAAAGACTCCATGCATCTCTTCTCCCTCCTGCCGTCTGGGAAAAGTCAACAAAGCATTCAGGCTCTCATGACTAGACTATGTAACAGTTTCTTCCCCCAAGCTATCAGACTCCTCAATACCCAGCGCCTGGCCTGACAGCTTGCCCTATTGTCCTGTTTATTATTGTAATGCCTGCACTCTTTTGTACACTTTATGCAGTCCTGGGTTGGTCTGTAGTCTAGTGTGGTTGTTGTGTGTTTTTTTTTCTCTGTTTTTTTTTACGTAGTTCAGTCTAGTTTTTGTACTGTGTCATGTAACACCACGGTCCTGAAAAACATTGTCTCATCTTTACTATGTACTTTACCAGCAGTTATGGTCGAAATGACAATAAAAGTGACTTGACTTGACCTAACAGCACTATGGGTGTACCTACACCTCAGGGACTACAGCGGTTTAAGAAGGCAGCTTATCACCAGCTTCTCAAGGGCAACTAGGGATGGGCAATAAATGCTGGCCTAGCTGGTGACACCCACATCCAGTAAATAAATAAATAAATAAATACACGAGTTAATTCTTCAACACATTGATCAAAACAAAAACATCTCAACATCTTATGAATTTGCCCTCCACATTATCACCAGTGGTTTGATTTGCAATTAAGTTCCCTTTTTACTGAATTATTACTGTTACACTTAATGCTAATTTCCCTATTTCTATGATTTCTACCTGGTGGACTATAAATAACTCCTAACAATAGCCCATTTTCTTTATTATTTCTTATCTTTAATTCTGCTGATTCAAGATCATCTTCTCTCACTGCACTGTTTTCTATCATTATTAATAGGACTATATCACCTGCTTTGCCTTTTTGTCTGCCCCTCTGAAGTGGCAGGCTTAAACATTAACTCTCGGCATAACCTCGTGTGCACAAATTCTATCCCCTGGAGAAACAGTGGGGCAGGACCAAAATAACCCATGCCTGTGAAGATGCCCAGCATGAAAGCTGTCAGCCAGTGAAACTATGACCCTGACCTAGCTAGCTGTCAAAACAATCAACTATATCTGACATTTGGAAACATTCAAAAATATTCAGAATTTATGAAAAGCTGGTGTTATTTAACTCAGACAAGTGCAAAGTGATGCATATTGGGAAGGTAGTCTGGGCTAAAACAGGGACAGAGGTTGACTGGGGCTTGGGAAAGTAGTCGAACAAGGATACTTGGAGGATGCAAGTACATATTTCTAAAAAGTGGTTATGCAGGTAAACAGACCAGAGAAGTTGTGTGATAAGCTTGCCTTCATCAGCAAAGGAGTAAGTATAGGAATTGGAACATCATTTTGCAGTTGTACAAGTTGGACTGCATTTGCAGTATTGTGCACAGGTCTGGTTGCTATGTTATTGGAAGTATGTGATTAACATAGTGAAGGGTGCAAAAGAAGAAGATTCATGGATTGGAGGGCTTGAATTACATGGAGAAGCTGGACAGGTGGTATCTGTCACAAACAAGAGAAAATCTGCAGATGCACACTCACAAAATACTGGAGGAACTCAGCAGGCCAGGCTGCATCTATGGAAAAGAGTACAGTTGACGTTTCAGTCCAAGACCCTTTGGCAGGTGGTGTCTGTGTTCCATGGAGTGAAGGAGGCTGAGGGTGACCTTATAAAGATTTATACAATTATGCAGGGGATAGAAAGGGTGGGTAGCTACTGTCCTTTTTCCATGACAGGTGAGCTTAACACAGGAGGACATACGTTTAAGCTAAGAGGGTAAAGATTTAATGGGGATCTGATGGACAATTTTCTTTTTATTTATGCAAATTGTGGGGGTATACAGCAGAACCAGGTGATGCGGTAGAGACAAGTATAAACACGATGTTTAAAAGGCATTTGGACAGGCACTTGAATAGGAAGGCATCAGAGGGCTACAGGCCAGGTGCAATAAATGGGATTACCAGCATGAAAGGCATGTTTGGATCTTGACAGACAGACAGACATACTTTATTGATCCCGAGGGAAACTGGGTTTCGTTACAGCCGCACCAACCAAGAATAGTGAAGAAATATAGCAATATTAAACCATAAATAATTAAATAATAATAAATTAATCATGCCAAGTGGAAATAAGTCCAGGAACAGCCTATTGGCTCAGGGTGTCTGACACTTCGAGGAAGGAGATGTAAAGTTTGATGGCCACAAGTAGGAATGACTTCCTATGACGCTCAGTGTTACATCTCGGTGGAATTCATTGAGTTAATCAATGAATTTATAACCTATGAAAGGTGTCAAAATTGTTGAAAATACTGTGGTTTAAAAATAATAGAACACAATAAATTAAAATAACTAATATCAATTAACTGAAATTAAACTGACTCTGAATGAAAGATTTCTTAATGGACAATAAACCCGTGTACATGGCCTCACTATTTCCTTTATTTTGCACTACTTATTTAATTGTTTTATATATACAGTCTTAGGCACACACATTCACATATCATATATAAGCACACACAAATATGTGTGTGTATATGTATGTGTATATGTATGTATGTATATATGTATAAATACACACATATCTAGGGTGCCTAAGACTCTGGCACAGTACTGTACTTAGTAACGTGGAGACGAGAGCTGCTGATTATAAATCTAACAAGAGCAAAGGATGTTGGAATGGTGAGGGTGGAGCACCGTGAGAGGGGTATGGGACAGGCGGTAGAGAGGGAGTGCCACAGGTGAGGAGTGGCACAGGTACAGAAACACCCAGCCTGAGACACCAGGCAAGGTCATTTGATTCCAACAATTGGTTTATTGACCATTACAGAATGTCTTTCTGGTGCTTCCTGCACTCTCTTCTCTCCTTTCCCAACTATGATTCCCCTCTCACTGCCTCATTACCCCCTTCCACTCTCAGTCCACAACCAAGACCCATATCAGAATCAGGTTTATCGCCACTCACATGCAATACATAAAAGTCTTAGGCACCCTACACACACACACACACACACACATGACTTTTGCACAGTGCTGTACTGTATATTCCTTATTGTAATTTATTTATTTTTATTATTATGTATTGCAATGTACTGCTGCCACAAAACAACAAATTTCATCACATATGCCAGTAATATTAAACCTAATGCTGATTCTCTTGTACTCTAAGCTACAGGTTGTTTGAGCAAATTTCTTAACTGTCTCTGGGAATAAAAAGGCGGAGGTTAGGGTCTGAATTCATAGAATTCTTGTACTTTCTGACAGTTTATGTGGGGACTGCATAATCCAGAACATAACATTAACGCTGGGAGTTGAGAGAGGAGAGTTAGCTTTATACTACAACATTGGTCTTGATTTCTAATAAATTACGTTTGGTACAGTGTTATCTTGATGATTATATTAAATTATAGTTATTAGACAAGGCAACAAGGTTATCCTTAACCTTGTCTCACCTGCATGCGGCAATCAATTTAATTGATGAGCTCATTACACCTATCAGTGGTCAGCAACAGACTCCGACAAATACAAAATATATTTTAAAATATACACGTTCTGATATAAATATTACTATTTGGCCAATCATAACCTTTGCAAATTTTCACTAAATGAATATACTGTAGCGGTGTGCTACACGCAGCGCTAAAATTACGACACGGAGTCGGCAACTGCAGTCGAAGGAAAAAAACTTTATTCGAAATCCTCAGCCTCACTTTTAAGCCACCCTCAACCTGCCCCCCCCCCCCCCCCCCGTGGCGGAGAGGCTTTTCTGTGTCTCTGTGCTCGCAACCCCCCGTAGGCTATCTAATTGTGAGCCGGTTCGGATGTGCCAGGAAATGGGTCGCCACATAACCCCCCGCCAGAACCGGCGATACACCCCACAATGTCCACAGTCTGGGCCAGAACCTGCTTGGGAGGTCGGCCTCTGCGCCGAGGCGCCGGAAACTCGGCCGGTTGTGCCAGGTCCACATGGGCCGGTTTGAGGCGGTCCACCGTGAAAACCTCCTCTTTCCCCCTACGTCCAGCACGAGCGTCGACCCGTTGTTCCGGAGCACCATAAACGGCCCCTCGTATGGCCGCTGCAGCGGTGGCCGATGCCCGCCCCTTTGTACAAACACAAACTTACAGTTCTGCAGGTCTTTGGGTACGCAGGTCGGGTTCCGCCCGTGCTGTGAAGTGGGTATGGGGGCCAGGTTCTCGCGTAGTCTGCCCAGGACTGCTGTGGGATCTTCCTCTTGCCCCCGTGGGGCTGGTAGGAACTCCCCGGGGACGACCAGGGGCGCGCTGTATACCAACTCGGCCGACGAGGCGTGCAGGTCGTCCTTGGGCGCTGTGCGGATGCCGAGTAGGACCGTCCGCCCAGTTGGCTCCTCGCAGGCGGGCCATGAGGGCCGACTTCAGGTGACGGTGGAAACGCTCCACTAGCCCGTTCGACTGTGGGTGGTAGGCAGTTGTGTGGTGCAGCTGAGTCCTGCTGGAAACCATCCGGACAGTTGTCCGGATGGAGGGATGCGCCAAGTTATGAATGGAGTCGAAAACACGGCGCCGCCAGGCTGTCGGGACGACGGGACGGGGCTGGCCGTAGGGTCCTCTCACCCGGGCCTACAGGGAGGTCCTGGAGCTGCAAACCGGAGACTGCGGTTCTGTAACTCGGAATCTCCTCATCCGCCTGCTGCGCCTCTGCCAGTGCCTCAAAGTCTACCCCTTGGGAAAGGGCATGAACGGTAGGGCGAGAGAGCGCATCCGCCACGACATTGTCCTTACCTGAGACGTGCCGGACATTCGTCGTGTATTCAGAGATGTAGGACAGGTGGCGTTGCTGGCGGGACGACCAGGGGTTGGACGCTTTCGTAAACGCAAAGGTAAGCGGTTTGTGGTCCGTGAACGCGGTGAAGGGCCGACCTTCTAGGAAGTACCTGAAATGCCGGATTGCCAGGTAGAGCGCCAACAGTTCCTGGTCGAAAGCACTGTATTTGAGCTCGGGTGGTCGCAGGTGTTTGCTGAAAAACGCCAGGGGTTGCCAGCAACCTGCGATGAGTTGCTCCAGCACCCCACCGACTGCCGTGTTAGATGCGTCCACTGTGAGGGCGGTAGGGGCGTCCATTCTGGGATGTACTAGCATTGTGGCGTTCGCCAAAGCTTCCTTCGTTTGAATGAAAGCGGCGGCGGACTCCTCGTCCCAGGTAATGTCCTTGCTCGGACCCGACATCAGGGCGAACAGGGGGCGCATGATCCGGGCAGCTGAAGGGAGGAAGCGGTGGTAGAAATTGACCATACCTACGAATTCCTGAAGGCCTTTGATCGTGGTGGGTCGGGGAAAGAGGCGGACCACATCTACCTTAGCGGGCAGAGGGGTTGCCCCGTCTTTAGTAATCCTGTGGCCCAGGAAGTCAATGGTATCGAGTCCGAACTGGCATTTGGCGGGGTTGATTGTAAGACCGTACTCACTCAGTCGGGCACAGAGTTGACGGAGGTGGGACAGATGCTCCTGATGACTGCTGCTGGCTATGAGGATGTCATCCAAATAGATGAACGCGAAGTCCAGGTCCCGTCCCACCGCGTCCATTAACCGCTGGAACGTCTGTGCGGCATTCTTCAGGCCGAATGGCATGCGGAGGAACTCGAAAAGGGCAAACGGGGTGATGAGAGCCGTTTTGGGGACGTCGTCAGGATGCATCGGGATTTGATGGTACCCTCGGACGAGGTCTACCTTGGAGAAGATCCGTGCGCCGTGCAGGTTTGCTGCAAAGTCCTGAATGTGCGGCACAGGGTAGCGGTCCGGTGTGGTAGCCTCATTCAGCCTGCGATAGTCGCCGCACGGTCTCCAGCCTCCCGTCGCTTTGGGCACCATGTGCAGGGGGGAGGCCCATGGGCTGTCGGACCGCCGGATGATCCCCAATTCCTCCATCCTCTGGAACTACTCCTTCGCCAGTCGGAGCTTGTCCGGGGGAAGCCGCTGAGCCCGGGTGTGGAGGGGTGGTCCCTGGGTTGGGATGTGGTGCTGTACGCCGGGGCATGGCCGCTGTGAACTGCGGTGCCAGAACCGATGGGAAATCCGCCAGGACCCTGGTGAAGTCGTTGTCGGACAGCGTGATGGAGCCGAGGTGAGGGGCTGGCAACTGGGCTGCACCCAGGGAGAACGTCTGAAAGGTCTCGGCGTGTACCAGTCTCTTCCTGGGCAGGTTGACCAATAGGCTGTGAGCCCGCAAAAAATCCGCACCCAGAAGCGGTTGGGCTACGGCGGCCAGTGTGAAGTCCCACGTGAACTGGCTGGAGCCGAACTGTAGCTGCACCTGATGGGTGCCATAGGTCCTTACTGTGCTGCCATTCACGGCCCTCAGGCAGGGACCCGGTGCCCTGCTGTGGGTGTTGTAACTCGTCGGAGGTAAAACGCTGATCTCGGCACCAGTATCGACCAAAAACCGGCATCCCGACCTTCTATCCCACACATACAGGAGGCTATCCCGATGGCCAGCCGCCGTAGCCATCAGCGGCGGCTGGCCCTGGTGTTTCCCGGGAACTTGCAGGGCGGGCGGCAACGGCGGGCTTCTGCGCCCCACCGCTGGTGGTAGAAGCACCAGTGTTCCTTGGGCCGGGGGTTGGCGGGCTCTGCGGCCGGGCCTGGACTGGTTTGCTGCCGGGAGTGTGGCTGGGAGATCTGTGCGATGGACGCCCCGCTCACCTTTTTGGCGTTCCACAGCAAGTCCGCCCGGGCTGCCACCTTCCGGGGGTCACTGAAATCCGCGTCGGACAGCAGCAGGCATATGTCCTCGGGCAGCTGCTCCAGGAATGCCTGCTCAAACATGAGGCAGAGTGTGTGTCCGTCGGCCAGAGACAACATCTCATTCATTAAAGCCGATGGAGGTCTGTCGCCCAAGCCATCCAGGTGCAGTAAACGGGCAGCCCGCTCGCGCCGTGAGAGTCCGAAAGTCCTGAGGAGCAGGGCTTTGAATTCCGTGTACTTGCCGTCTGCCGGGGGCGACTGTACGAACTCCGCGACCTGGGCCGCTGTGTCCTGGTTGAGGGAGCTCACCACGTAGTAGTAGTGGGTGTCTTCTGAGGTGATCTGGCGAACGTGGAATTGGGCTTCGGCTTGCTGGAACCATAGGTTCGGTCGTTGTGTCCAGAAACCCGGCAGTTTCAACGAAACCGCATGAACAGAGGCGGCGTCAGTCATTTCTGGTCCAAAAATCGTTTGGACCGTCGGGGTCACCAATTGTAGCGGTGTGCTACACGCAGCGCTAAAATTACGACACGGAGTCGGTAACTGCAGTCGAAGGAAAAAACTTTATTCGAAATCCTCAGCCTCACTTTTAAGCCTCCCTCAACCTGCCCCCCGTGGCGCAGAGGCTCCAAAGCTCTGTGCTCGCAAACCCCCATAGGCTATCTAATTGTGAGCCGGTTCGGATGTGCCAGGAAATGGGTCGTCACAATACAGTAATTTTCTAGAAAGTACCTGGGAAAAAGAAGTTAAAATGCAAGTGTGATTAAATGGTCACAAATTAACTTTTAATTTGTCATAACTACAGTATTTATGTTAAATTTCCAGTGGTAATTAGAAGCTGCAGTATTTTATTGTGACACATTAGTGTTCTGATCCATTGCTACAAGCATTGTGAGGATTCGCAGAAATATCTTTTCAGTTCAAACTGCTTTCCATTATTTTTTAAACTACTTTAAAAGACAAAAACTTCTGCTTAAGTCTAATCATTTAAAAATACATATACTTTAAATTCCTCAGATATAAATTGAAGCCCATTATCCTTTATATAGAAGCATTGTGTTGCATTTATCAGTGTTGATAGCCACTTAAGCTCAGCAATGTATTCTTCAGAAATCTAGGCTTATCCAATTATTACTTCACTTTCTACAAACATATGAAAAATCATTTGTGGATAAGGATTGTTTATAAACCATGATAATGATGCAATGGTTACATTACCAGACTAGTAAACTAGTGTGCTGGGCTTTTCCAGGGTTTCTTGTTGTATCTCCATGTCATTTTCAATGACATGAAGGACAACAAGGTCACTATGGATATCAACAACTTTCAACCTCTCATCATTTAAAACATTATTCCATCCTTCTACTATTTGTCTATATTATTAGCAAAGAAGTGACCTCATATTTTCTACATTCTCTTCTGCCTGCCGTATCTTTTCCCATTTAATCCACTGATATTCCCTGCTGTCTCTCTATATCCTCTCACAGCCCACACTGCCTTACTGTAACATCAGCAAATTTGCAGGCATCATACTTGACTCCCTCATCCAAATCATTATTATTGATTATGAACAGCTGGGGCTCAGTAGTGATACCTGCAATATCCCATTTGACACAAACGCTCAACCCAAAACTGGCCTGTTTATTCCTCCTTTGTTTTCTATCTATTAACCAATCTCGCAAGTTTATTACCACCCCCTCATGCCACGCACTCCAAATTGCCATGATAATACTTATTTAAAGATAGATCCCAGCATTTTCCCTACTATTGCTGTCAGGCTAGCAGGACTATATTTCCAAGTCTTTTTCTGTTCCTCCTTTCCGACATAATAATATTTGTTATTACTTAATCTGTGGGAACATTCTCAATCAAATGTATATAAATTTGGAGATGACAACCACCTCTTACAAAGATTTTAGAATCTGGTCTTCTGAATTTTTCACTTTATTATTCTCATTAATATTTTAATGTTAATTTTTATGCCTCTTCTCTTTAAGATAAAATATGAGGGCAGCATGGTAGCGTAGTGGTTGGCACAACACTTTACATTACTAGCAGCCCGGGTTCAATTTGCTCCACTGTCTGCCAGGAGTTTCTACACTCTCCCTGTGACCACATGGGTTTCCTCCAGGCGCTCTGGTTTCTTCCCACAGTCCAAGGGCCTACTGGTTGTTAAGTTAATTGGTCTTTGCAAATTGTGCCATGATTAGGCTAGCGTTAAATCAGGGCTGTTAGGCAGTACAGCTTGAAGGGCTGGAAGAGCCTATTCCACGCTGTATCTCAATAAATAAATAAATCTGTTTTGTTCACCTTGTCCTAATTTTCCACTATAATTTCTCCAGCCTTAGTTTATACAGCACACACATGACCCTGAGCTTATCTTTTTCTCTTTTTTATACATCCAGAGGCTCTTCTGTCTGTTTTATGCTTCCTGACAGCATATCTCACATTCTAATTTGCATTTACTCATCATTGCAATTGCCCTTCCTTTCAATAAATTTCAAACTTTCTGAATCCCACACATACTGCTTTACTTGTGGAAAATTTTATGCAGTTTTTTGTGAGCTGTTACTTCTCTTGCTAACCCTGGCTGGACCACACATTCTGTTTTCTTTTTGACATTGAAGGAAAAAGATGGGAAAGAAGGACAAGACAAAAGAATATGGTCTCTATCTGCTCTTCAGAGAGAAATAAACTATTAGGGAGTGACGGCAATGTTAGGACTGTGCTTAATGTCAGTGAAATAAAGCAACAATAGACATAGGGGTGGTTGGGGTTTGATTGTGCATTACATCAGGAGTGGTTTAATGTGTAATTCATTGTGGGAGAAATCTAAAGGTGATAAAGGGAGTAAAGTGCTGGTAGAAAGATGAGAATAAGGAAACGAGAATACGGCAAGGATAATGTAAAGGAGGACAGGAGGCATAGCTCCAGAATGATTAGGGATGTTGACAGAGTATTTCCCTTGCAATTCTATGCCCCTTTCTCAATAGCTAAATATCAACATTGGCCAGGAACAATTACTTTTTACCCAATACATTGAAACCCTGCTACTAATGTGAAATATCTATACAGTCTATTCTTGGTCTTCAGTTTAACAGAGAAAAAGAAATACAGTAAACCCACTGGCTTTCATTTCTACCATGTCCCTTTTCCTCATGTTTATTCTCCCCTAGCACTTTATACCCTTAGCAATCTACTTGTTTCACTTCCTCCCTTGTGCCAGGACTGTGTAGTTTTATCTCAACAATACCACCTGTCCATGTGGGTTGATTTACTCAGAGGTACAGCATGGAATAGGCCCTTCCATCCCTACGAGTCTCGCCACCCACCAATCCAATCCCAATTCAATCACCAGCCTAATCACAGGACAATTTACAACGGCCAATTAATCTACCAACTGGTACGTCTTTAGACTGCAGTAGGACACTGCAGCACCTGGAGGAAACCCAAGCGTTCACAGGGAGGATGTACAAACTCCTTACAGATGACATCAGAATTGAACTCCAAACCCCAACGCCCCAAGCTTGCAAATAATATCAAGGTGGATACTAGAAGTTTTTTCAACTATGTGAAAAATAAAAGAGGAATGAGAGTGGGTACAGGACCGTTAGAAAATGAGGCAGGAGAAATAATAACAGGGGACAAGGAGATGGCTGATGAGTGTTGTGCATCACTCTTCACTGTGGAAGACATTAACAGTATGCCTGATGTTGTGGTGTGTGAAGGAAGAGAAGTGGGTGCAGTTATTGTTACAAGAGAGAAGGTGCTCAAAAAGCTGAAAGACCTAAAGATACAAGTCACCCAGACTAGAGGAACTGCACCCTAGGGTTCTGAAAGAGGTAATGTTAGAGATTGTGGCGGCATTAGAAATGATCTTTCAAAATTCATTGGACTCTGGAATTGTGCCAGAGGACTGGAAAATTGCAAATGTTACTCCACTTTTTAAGAAAGGAGGAAGACAGCAGAAAGGAAATTATAGACCAGTTAGACTGACCTCAGTGGTTGGGAAGATGTTAATTGTTAAGCATGAGGTGATGGAGTATTTGGTGACACAAGACAAGATAGTACAAAGTCAGCATGGTTTCCTTCAGGGAAAATCCTGCCTGACAAACCTGGTGGAATTCTTGGAGGAGATTACAACTAGTTGCAGTAGATGTTGTATATCTAGACTTTCAGAAAGCCTTTGACAAGATGCCACACATGAGGCTGCTTACCAAGTTAAGAGCCCATAGTATTACAGTAAAGTTACTAACATGGTTAGAGCACTGGCTGATTGGTAGGAGGCAGCAAATGGGAATAAAAGGATCCTTTTCTGGCTGGCTGCCAGTGACTAGTGGTGTTCCATATGGATCAGTGTTGGGACTACCTGTTTTTTATGCTGTATATAAATGATTCAGATGATGGAATAGATTACTTTGTTGCCAAGTTTGCAGATGGTACAAAGATTGATGGAGGGGCAGGTAGTGTTGAGGAAACAGGTAGGATGCAGAAGGTCTTAGACAGATTAGGAGAATGGGCAAGAAATTGGCAAATTAAATACAATATTGGAAAATGCATGGTCATGCATTTGGTAGTTGAAATAAATATGCAAACTATTTTCTAAATGGGGAGAAAATTCAAGAACCTGAGAGGCAGAGGGACTTCAAGAGATGTAGAATACAAGAACAGGGATGTGATGCTGAGGCTTTATAAGGCACTGGTGAGGCCTCACCTTGAGTATTGTGAACAGTTCTGGGTTCCTCATCTTAGAAAAGATGAGCTGGCATTGGAGAGGGTCCAGAGGAGGTTCACAAGGATAATTCCAGGAATGAAAGGGTTATCACGTGAGGAACGTTTAATGGCTCTGGGTCTGTACTCACTGAAATTCAGAAGGATGAGAGGGGATCTCATTGAAACCTTTTGAATATTGAAAGGCCTAGACAAAGTAGATGTGGAAAGGATGTTTCCCATGGTGGGAGAGTGGAGGACAAGAGGACACAGCCTCAGGATAGAGGGGCGCCCTTTCAAAATAGAGATGCAGAGAAATTTCTTTAGCCAAAGGGTGGTGCATTTGTGAAATTTGTTGCCACTTGCAGCTGTAGAGGCCGGGTCATTGGGTGTATTTAAGGCAGAAATTGATAGGTAGTTGATTGGACATGGCATCAAAGGCTACGGGGAGAAGGCTGGGAACTGAGGTTGAGAAGGAGATTAAAAAAAGGATCAGCCAAAATAGAATGGTGGAGCAGACTCGATGGGCCAGATGGCCCAATTCTGTTCCTATTTCTTATGCTCATTTGGTAATAGTGTTGCACTAACCCTTACGCTACTGTGGCTTACTCAGTGTATTCTTGCCTTTGTTGACCTTACTCAGTTTCATTGAAGAAATAGCATGTAGCCAATTTTATAAACTCTGCCTAGTTTCTTTTTTTAATTTCCTTCCATCACACTGACTTCATGACATTGATATGTGTCTAATCAGAGTGACATAAAATATATGTTTAAATGATCTTCAAAAATGAGCCACAGCGAACTAATCATCTACTATAATCATTCTGAAGCCAATATTATGCAAGTTGTCAAACTTTGTCTATGAATAGCACTTATATCATGCATATTTGTTTTAATGAAAACAGTTACGCAAAATTATCATACAACCCCAAAGGTTTTGTCAAGGGAACTAATTACAGATCTTGTTAGCTTGGACAGCCAAAAGGAGCAGTTGTCCTACATACTGCGGCAAGAGCAAATAAATCTGATAACTTTAACTACTGCAGCACATACTTCTATAACTATATTTCAATCCATGTACACAGGACATCTAAAGATTATTTTGGTTGACCAGAAGCATTACTTTTATAGTCAACTGACAATCACTGCAATTTCAGAAACAATGATAATTATACAACAAAAGTAGTCATTTAAAAGAAAAATTCTGCTTCCACAATCCTAAAATCTAGGCACTCCATTTATTAGAGATTGCTAATGACGCTAAACAATCCAGCTACCATATGAGCATAATGGAGGTAGGACATAATCTCAAGGTACAGAACCTATTTGTTTTCTAGACCAGGGATGGCCAATCTGTGGCGCATGTACCAGAAGTGACGCATTGGATGACTAGAAGTGGCGCATTGCACCCCAGTGATAATAGTAAAAAAGTAAGCCTACTCATGCAAAATGTATTAACCAAAAACTGACTTTTAGAAAAAAATCTATAACAGGAATTCAAGTAGCTTAGAGCTAGAAATGGGTTTTACTGAGAATAAGTCTAAAACTTAGCAATTATTTTTAGCGATTTTATTATTTCGTGCACATCTTTTGGCGAATGTTATCTTCTTTCACATTAATCTGTTTTCAATTTTTAAAAATGTTCAATGAGTCAAACTTTTGTTCTGCAGTCATTCCATAACTGTTCAATATATGTTTGATACTTGTTTGATCCTGAGGCACCAGGCATCTGCACTAGCAGTGCGTTGCAGGTTTTTGCCAGTCAGTTTACAATTGACACTCGTGCGCTACAGAGTTGTGCTTTGTTCGTCCTTTGTGAACATTAGCAGGTTTGTACTTTTTCAAAAATTAAGCCTTGTTTTTCACGGTGCAAAAGAAAATGAGCAAAAGAAAAGCAGAAAGTGATAGTAAGCGTGAATTCAATGAACAGTGGGAAGATGAGCTCTTATTTATAGCGGGTCCGTCAGGTAAACTGTTGTGCATTATTTGCGAAAACACTTTCTCACATATTAGAAGACATTATCTTAATAGATACTATAAAACACAACATCGGACTGAAATAGAAAGAAAACTGAAGCTAGTGTTTGGGTCTGATATACAGAAAGAATGTGTGATTAAGAAAAAGGAAGAAATCAAAGAAGACAAAATATATTTGTTAAAACTCTCATTAAGGTATGTAATGTTTATCTTGTTTATATATTAAATCAATATATCATGTAAAAATGTTAAATATGTCTATATTAACATACTTTTACAAGAACTGAATGGGGGTACAAGAGTTGTATGGCGCATCTGAACTCGTGCATGAAAAAATTGATGCATGGAATGCAAGAGGTTGGCCACCCCATTCTAGGCTCTCAACAGTAGGCCTTTTGTTTATTACTATTTTATTACTAAGTCGCAAAAGGCTCTCTGAGCATTGAAACCAGATGTATTCAGGTCTAACTACAGTTAACATTTACCTGGTATAGATTAAGCAAGGTTGTAAATGACTTTACAGTAATATTTTTCCCTCAACTCAAAGTGAAGGTGCAGACTTCTCAGGAAACCAAAGCCAATTTTATGCTTAGTCCCATATTTTTAGCCCAGATTAATTTTTAAATCGGGTGAAATTCCAAATAGAAAGGGTCCACCTTGTCCCAACTGCGTAGCATGAAAAACACATACAAAATGCTGAAAGAACTCAGCAGGCCAGGCAGCATCTATGGAAAAAAAGTACAGTTGTGTTTCGGGTCGAAACCCTTCGGCAAGAATTGAATTGGACTGAATTGACTTTGTTTCTTACATCCTTCACATACATGAGGAGTAAAAATTTTTATGCTACGTCTCTGCCTGAATGTGCAATATGCAATCATAGTAATTTATAATAAATAGAACAGTCAATGTAACATAGAAATACACTCAAATCAACATGAGTTAATCAGCCTGATGCCGTCGTGGAAGAAGCTTTCTCGGAGCCTGTTGGTCCTGGCTTTTATGCTGCGGTACCATTTCCCAGATGATAGCAGCTAAACAGTTTGTGGTTGGGGTGACTTGGGTCACCAATGATCCTTCAGGCCCTTTTCTCACACCTGTCATTGTAAATGTCCTGGAAGTTCACATCTACAGATGCATTGGGCTCTCCACGCCACTCTCTGCAGAATCCTGCGATTAAGGGAGGGACAGTTCCTGTACCAGGCAATGATGCAGCCAGTCAGGACGCTCTCAATTGTGCGCCCCTGTAGAAAGTTCTCAGGATATGGGGGGTCCATACCAAACTTCCTCGACTGTCTGAGGTGAAAGAGGTGCTGTTGTGCCTTTTTCACCACACAGCTGGTGTGTACAGACCACGTGAGGTCCTCAGTGACATGGATGCTGAGGAACTTAAAGCTGTTTACCCTCTCAACCCCAGATCCATTGAAGTCAATAGGGGTTAGCCCACTCCATTCCTCCAACCTGAGTGTGGCCTCATTACGACAGTGTAGGAGGCAATAGATGGACAAATGGGAATGGGAAGTGGAATTAAAAAGGGTGTCCACTGGGAGATCCCACTTTTAATTAAAATGGATGGCCACTGGAGAAATGGCACCTTATATTCTGCTTGGGCAGCCTCTAACCTGATAGCATGAACACTGATTTCTCAAACTTCCGGTAATGCCTCCTCCCCATTTCCCTCCCCTTATCCCTCCCTCACCTTATCACCTTGCAGCCCCCATGACCTCCCTCTGGTGCTCCTCTCCACTTTTTCTTTCTTCCATGGCCTTCTGTTTCTTTCACCAATCAACTTCCCAGCTCTTTGTTTCATCCCTCCCCCACCAAGTTTCACCTATCACCTGGAGTTTCTCTCTCCCCCCCACCTTTTAAATCTACTCCTCAGCTTTTTTTTTTACCAGTCCTGCCGAAGAGTTTTGGCCCGAAACATCAACTGTACTTTTTTTCCATAAACGCTGCCTGGCCACAGAGTTCTTCCAGCATTTTGTGTGTGTTGCTCAGATTTCCAGCATCTGCAGATTTTCTCGTGTTTGTGCATAACACAAGGAAAGGATACATTGTGTAAGCTTACAAGACAGCCCAAATTATTATAACAATACCTGAAATAAATCTGCTGGTACATTGGCCTGTGCCACATGTAGATTGCGTTACATTTTTCATTCTGCTCTTTCTCAACCTAATATAATCAATGCTAGTAACAGCCTTTATATACAAATAATCATGTGTGAATTTTGCTCCTTAGCAAGCCATCCCAACCCAAGTTTCTTATGCATATGAGCCCAGATAATAAAGGAATTATCTGTCACTATATGGTAATATTGTACTTCAGACAACTGATTGGTATCTCAAGATTGAAAACTGAACAGACATTATCTGCAATAAAAATCCCATGTGAAATGGATGGTGACAGTGTTTCCTTTGAGGCCTGGCTGCCACAGTTTGAATATTACGATGGGATAGGATGGAAGGGGATTCAGCGACGTGGTTTACATGAGCATGTGCTTAAATATGACAACTCTTGCTTGTCTGCTTTCAACAAGCAAGAATGGAGTTCCAAAATTCAATGTCCGATAAAAAGTCTATTAGCAGTCCTTCAACAAACGTCAAAGACAAAATCTTTTTCCATTAGTTTTTCGTTTTTAGTCAAGTAATATTTCATAACTTTAGCTCTGGCAGCTGTGTTCCAGAATTCTTTTCCCAAGAGTAAATAAGTCTGGAGAAATATCGCTACTCTTGTCCCTCTTCTAACTTTCTCGTAGCATATTGTGATATATGACAAAAAATACAAATCGTAATAGATAACCTTGCTTCCCGTCATCAATAATAGCAACAGACACCAGGTTTACATCTCAACTGCAGGCTGCAAACCATTTTTTTTTTATTTATGGAAATTGTTGCCTGGCCACCTGAATACTGTCTAAATACTGAATGCCAGAGTTTGATTATGCTCTCAATGATCCTAGCAAGTTCTCAGCTATTTGGCACACAACTTGGCTATTATGTCAACAAAGATAAATGGTGCTTTGCTTTAAGATTCTAGTCACAATAAATCTGCTGCCTCTTATCAATCTAAAAGGCTGAGTGAACTAAATACACAAACTTAAGAGACTCACATTCACTTCCCATCATTATTTAGACATTTATACTCAACACCATCAATTTTACCCTTTCCAACATTCTACTTGCTTTACCAAGTAAATGTTAACCCTCACCAGACAGTCATATTGCCTTTACTATTTATGAGCAATAGATCTCTCATGGCAGGCTTATCAATACACCTTTAATCCTAATTTGATTTTACATTATTCTCCCTTCATGCGGACGATTGCACTTTAGTCTGAGTAGTAATGGATTTTTTTTTTTTGTTATTGGTCCACGTTTTCATCTCCTGTTTGATTTGGCAGAGGGTCGGCTGGGGAAGAATGTCTGGGTTGCGAAGGGTCTTTGAGAAAGCTGGCACCTTTATGAGGCAGCCAGAAGTGCAGACAGCATCCATGGAGGAGAGGATGGTTTCCATGATGGCCTGAGATATGTCAACAACTCTGCATTTTCTAGCGGTCATGGGCACAGCAGTTGCCATACCCAGCTGTGACGCATCAATTGCCTTCTGGGGAAGCAGAGGTAGCGCTGAACTTACTTAGCCATGGTCTCAATATGGTTGGACCAGGACACACAAAGGTTCAAAGGTTCATTTTGATTGTCAAAGTATGCATGTACAATACAACTCTGAGATTTGTCTACCCCAGATAGCCATGGAATACAGAAAGACCATGGGTGTTGTTGAAAGAAAAGACATCAACTCCCCCCCACCCCCGGGGCACAAAAAAGGTAAGAAATAAAACTTGCAGACCCCAAAATACCCACCTCGCATGCAGCAAAAAACAACCACAATAACAATCAACGATGCTCTACACATACCAATCCCCGATCCCCTCCCTGCAGAAAGAACAGTAGCACCAAACCCCCAAACCTACACACAAAAAAATTAACAGATCACCCACCCACCAATCGTCCACAAGAAACAAAACACCAAAAAACTGAAGGGAAACAGCACTACTAAGCCCCTCCTTTACTCCCTGTATACCCATGACTGTGTCACCACCCACAGCTCCAATCTGCAAATTAAATTTGTTGACGACACTACACTGATTGGCCGCATCTCAAATAATAATACTCCTTGGAGTTTAAAAGAATGAGGGGGGACCTCATAGAAATATTTCGAATGTTGAAAGGCATGGACAGAGTGGATGTGGCAAAGTTGTTTCCCATGGTGGGGGAGTCCAGTACGAGAGGGCATGAATTAGGGATTGAAGGGCACCCATTCAGAACAGAGATGCGAAGAAATTTTTTTAGCCAGAGGGTGGTGAATCTGTGGAATTTGTTGCCACAGGCAGCAGTGGAGGTTAAGTTATTGGGTGTATCTAAGGCAGAGATTGATAGGTATCTGAGTAGCCAGGGCATCAAAGGTTATGTTGAGAAGGCAAGGAAGTGGGACTAAATGAGAGAATGGATTAGCTCATGATAAAATGGTGGAGCAGACATGATGGGCCAAATGGCCAACTTCTGCTCCTTTGTCTTATGGTCTTAATATCCAGAATTGATTGGAAAAGGACACTGGCAGGGTTGATGGCAGAGCAACAATGGCTGAGATTTCTGGTAAGAAATTCAGAAGGCCCAGGATATATGCACCTCAAAGAAGAAGTACTGTAAAGGCATGATGACATTACCATGGCAGACAAGAGAAGACAAAACCAATATAAAAGCCAAAGAGAGGGTATATAATAGAGCAAAGATTAGTGGTAAGTTAAGAGGATTGGGAGGCTTTTAAAAATAAACAGAAGACAACGAAAAAAAGTCATAAAGAAGACAAAGATGGAATACAAGGGTAAGCAAGCCAATAATATGTATTTTTTATTTATTAATTTACAGGATGTAGGTGTCACCAGCTAAGCCAGCATTTATTGCCCATCACTAGTTGCCCTTGAGAAGGTGGTGATGAGCTGCCTTCTTGAACTGCTGCAGTCCCTGAGGTGTAGGTACACCCATAGTGCTGTTAGGGAGGGAATTCCATGATTTTGACCCAGCAACAATGAAGGGATGGCGATATGTTCCCAAGTCAGGATGGTGAGTGACTTGGAGGGGGTTTTCCAAGTGGTGCTGTTCCCAGGTATCTGCTGTTCTCGTCCTTCTAGATGATAATGATTGTGGGTCTGAAAGGTGCTGTCTGAGGAACTTCGGTGTGTTGTTGCAGAGCATCTTGTAGAAAGTACACACTGCTGCAAATGTTTGTTGATGGTAGAGGGATTGATTGCTTGTGGAAGGGGTACCAATCAAGTTAGCTGCCTTGTACTGTATGGTGTCAAGCTTCTGGAGTGTTGATGGAGCTGCACTCATCCAGGCGAGTGGTGAGTATTCCATTACACTCCTGACCTGAGCCTTGCAGATGGTGGGCAGGCTTGGGGGAGTCAGGAGGTGAGTTACACGCCACAGGATTCCAAGCCTTTGACCTGCTCTGGTAGGCACAGTCTTTATATGGCTAGACCAGTTTCCTGACAAAGGCAACCCCCAGGATGTTAATAGTAGGGGATTTAGTGATGTTGATGCCACTGAATGTCCAGGGATGATGGTCAGAGCCTCTCCTGTTGGAGATGGTCATTGCCTGGGACTTGAATGGCTCAAATGTTACTTGCTACTTGTCAGTCCAAGACTGGATCTTGTCCAGGTCCTGCTGCATTTGAGTGTGAACTGCTTCACCTTCTGAGGAGTCACGAATAGTGTAGAACATTGTGCAGTCATCTGTGAACATCCCCACTTCTGACCTTATGATGGAAGGAAGGTCATTGATGAAGCAGCTGAAGATAGTCAGCCCTAGGACATTTCCCTGAGGAGCTCTTGCAGTGATGTCCAGTGATGAGATGATTGACCTCCAACCACCACAACCATCTTCCTTTGTGTCAGGTATGAATCCAACCAGCAGAGGGTTTTCCCCCTAATTCCCATTTACACCTTTTTAGCTAGAGCACCTTGATGCCATACACGGTCAAATGCTGAATTGATATCAAGGGCTATCACTGTCACTTCCCCTTTAGTACTTAGCTCTTTGGTCCATCTTTGGACTGAGGATGTGTTGAGATCAGGAGCTGAGTGGCCTTGATGGAACTCAAACTGGGCATCTGTAAGCAGGTTATTGCCCAGTAAGTGCTTCATGGTAGCATTGTTGGTGGTCCCTTCCATTACTTTGCTGATGACTGAGAGTAGGCTGATAGGGCAGTAATTGACTGAGTTGGACTTGTCCTGCTTCTTGTGTACAGGACATACCTGGGCAATTTTCCACATTGCCGGTTAAATGTCAGCATTGTAGCTATACTGGGACAGCTTGGTTAGTGGCACAGCAACTTCTGAAGCACAAGTCTTCAGAACTATTGCCGGGATTTTGTCTGCAGTATCCAGTGCTTTCAGCCATTTGTTGATATCATGTGGATATCTTGATATCCTCTTTAATATCTTGATATTAATGAGGATGCCAAAAGTTTCTTCATAGACATAAAGTTTAAAAGAGTGGCAAGAGTAGATATTGGACTGCTGGAAAATCATGCTGGAGAAGTAGTGCAAATTGCAAAGGGACTTGGGAGTCCCTTTAAGGTCTAGAGAAGGTCTTTTATATCCATATACTTGTCCAAATGACTTTTAAACATTGTAACTGCACCTGTTGCTACAGCTTGTTCCAAATTTTTGTGTGAAAAATTTGACATTTAGGTCACTTTTAAATTCCACCCCGCACTCTAGTTTTAGCCTCTATTTTGATTACATGTATACTCTTCCTCTCAGCTGCCTATAACAGTTCACTGAGTACAGAGCATAAAAAGTTAAACAGTTGGCTAGAATTCTCCTTCCTGTTAAAGATCCCTTTAGTAAACTCCCAGGAAATCAATGAGCTCTCCAGTGGCGCCTTAGGATACATCATAATGCATTACTCAAGCAGCACTTGTACCCTCATGATATCCAAGGTCCTTAACACACAAACGTGCATGGGCTGGGACTACCTGCCACCAAGTTACTCTCCCTGGATGATTTCCCTAATCAAAGCACATAAATCCAAACTGCATCTGCTTGAAGCGTTGTTCAACTTTTCATTATCAAGCGTATAAGGACACAAATGACGAGGAAACTTGTGACTACTGTGGGCATATCTGTTGTCTATTGTTTTCTCAGTAGTCATTATTTTATTTTAACATTTAAAGAACTGCATTTAAGTTTGTTTTAAGGCAGCGAGCATTATGCTCTAAGATGACAGGTGTTTGAGATGGTAATGAGCTGGCTTTGATGTTGTTTCAAATAGACTTCAAATAATAAACAATTAATTAGCTTTACTAGGTGAACAATAAACACCTCGCAGTGTGTTGGTGAGCTGTTAGTCCTGCTACCCTGCAGGGAATCTGGCATACCTTCCCTTTCTGCTGTGAGTAACAAGGAGTACATGCAGACTCCAGCAGACAGCCAAGTTTATAGAAAAAGAAATTAAAAACTCCACAAGCTTGCAAGACAACAAGGTGAGATAAGTTTACTTCAACAAATATGTTGAAAAGAAAGACTTGCATGACTAACATAAAATAACACTTGCACTGCATCCCAATGAAGTGAATACATTAAAAAAGTATGCAGTTTCAAGTTCAAGTTCAGTTTATTGTAATTCAACTGTGCACATGTATACTGCTAAGTGAGACCACGTTCCTCCGGATAAGGTGCACAACAGGTGCATAACTCACAATTGTAACACATAAAATATTAACACAAATAAATTAACAAACAATAAGGTACAAGTACGATACAAGTTAAAAAGTAAACAGTATAATTCAAGTGGCGCTTCATAAGCGATGAGACCTGGGTAGAGGCAAGGAGTTCAGTAGTCTCACAGCCTGGGGTAAGAAGCTGTTTCCCATCCTAACAGCTCTGGTCCTAATGCTATGGATGTTTGCCCCTCCTCCATCACTTTCTCCCATGGTCCATTCTCCTCTCTTATCAGATTCCTTCTTCTTCACCCCTTTACCTTTTCCACCTATCACCTCCCAGCTTCTCATTTCAACATCCTCCCCCATCCACCTGCCTTCATCTAACGCTTTCCAGCTTGCCTCTTCCCTCTTCCCCCTGTCACCTCCCCCTCAACTTTTTATTCTGGCATGATCCCCTTCCTGCTCAGTACTGAAGAAAGGCCCCGGCCTGAAATGTCGACTGTTTGCTCGTTTGCATTGATGCTGCCTGACCTGTGTGTTCTGCGTGTCTTACTTCAGATTTCCAACATCTGCAGACGTTCTTGTGTCTGTGATTCAGCACTCACTCAGTACTGCTTTGGAACATCAGCCGAGATCTCTGCTCAAATCAACAAGGAACAGTGATGCACAACAGGCACAAGATAGACTGCAGACACAGGAAATCCAGAGCAACACACACAAAATGCTGGAAGAACACAGCAGGTCAGTCAGCATCTACGGAGGGAAATGAACAGCCAACAATTCAAGCAAAGACACTTTATCAGTAATAGAAAGAAAATGGGCAGAAGTCAGAATTAGAAGGTTGGTGGGGGGGGGGTGTGGGGATAGAGCACAAACTGACAGGTGGTAAGTAAATCTGGATGAGAAGGGGAAGGTATGTAGGTGGGGAGGGGGGAAGTGGGAAAGGCTTGAGAGCTCACAGCTGATAGATGGAAGATGCAAAGAGCTGAACAAGATGGTATCTGATAGGAAAGGATACTGGTCCATGGAATAAAGAGAAGGAGATGGAGAACAAGAGGGAGGAATATGTGAAAAATGGTTAAGTTATGAGGATGGAGAGGAGAAAAAATATGGCCAGAGGACCAACGGAAAAGAAAAGGTAGGGGGTAGAGGAGAGTGGTTACTGGAAGTTGGAGAAATCAATGTTAATGCTGTCAGTTTATAGATTGACAAAACAAAATATCAGGTGTTCTTATTATAATTTGCAGTAGAAGAGGCTGTGGAGAGACGTGTCAGTGTGAGACTGGAAGTGGAATTAAATTAGCTGACCACCAGGAGATCCTGGCTGTTACAAAGGTACTTGACGCAGTAGCTTCGGGTCTCAGTGAATTACAGGAGGTCATACCAGGAACACTAGTTGCAATAAATGACATTGATGGATTTACATGTGAATGCTGCCTCACCTGGGAGGACTGCTTAGGGCTCCGAATAGTGGTGAAGGAGGCCACCAGATTAGTGCCTCAAGGCAGAGAGGAGGGGTAAGTGGATAAGGAAGTCACACAGAGAGCGATCCCTGCAGAATGTGGAGCAGGGAGAGGAAGGGAGCAGGGAGGAAGATGTGCCTAGAGGTGGGGTCTTATTGGAGATTGCATTTAAAATATATTTATGTCGAGTTGCTGCAAAATTTGACCTTGCTGTGCCAAGTGTTTCTGGTCTACAATTAAAGAGGTTGATAATTCAAACATGAAAATAGCTTCACACTTGAATTGTGCTACTATGCAACTCCACATTGCATAGCATGAGACAGCTCTTATCAAAACATGTTTGGCTTAGGAACAACTAATGCCACTCAACTGAATTATTTCATGTAACTTTTAAAATACCAAGTAAACTACAGTACTCAGTTAATTGGACAGCAGTGGGTCATGAAATATAATATTAAAATTTAAATCTAAATTTTCTATTCTATGGAAAAAAATGGTTTACTGAATTTTCTGTACAGAAAGTGCTCCAGTGATAGTTTAATGATTTGGATGGAGGTTCCTACAAAAGGTTCCAACCATATTTTTGCATGGTTCATAACCCAACAACACATTGAAATTGTTAAATGCTTTTCTCTGCCTTGATTCTGGAAATAAATCCAAGCCAAATATTTTGATTTCTAGTTGCTTTATATGAAGCTAATAGTATTACAGTACTAATATTCTAGTCTTTAGGAAATATACCAGAAAAAAAAGAATCAGGTACAGGTCAGAAAGTCCATCTGTCACTCACACTAATGAAAAGGTATATAAAATGGTATTCAGTGCTTAAAAAAAAGCTTAATTTATGAGAAACAGTAGGGATTGGAGTTAAAATATAATTATATTCTGTTGCGTAAAATAAATCAGATTTTATTTGACAATGCAAAATATGTTGACTAACAGATTTTCTTCGGGTAAGTATACTAACAATAAATCAATCATGCAGTTGCAATCAGAAACTGACTGTTAATTATCTTTAGCTTAGGTCAGATCCAAATTGGTGAAGTCTTTTATTACAAGTGAGTTGGCTGAAAGAAACATCTTTACAGATAAAGTTAGTCAGATCAGATCTGCACCCACTGAGGTGATTACAGGATAAGACTAATTACAAGGAAAAACTGTCAGTGTTTTGTACAACTACGGGCAGTATAGTAGCTATGGTAGAAGTAATTCTGGTTTAAATGGAGCAAATAAATCCATCAACATCTAAATTATTATAATCTTGCTATTGAAGCAAATGTTTTTATGCAACAGGGAGTAAATGACATTGCCTGCCTCTATTTGGATATAAAACTTAAATCATTAACTCCTATTCTCCAAGTACAAAACAACGCACTGAATACCTATTGAGAATGCCATTAATACAACTCTGCATTTCATAATCTGACGAGTTCCATAGGGTAAGATTATCCATTTAATGCATGTCAGAAATTAAACAGCTGTCCTGTGATTGCAGAAAATCATTTTTGCAATCTGTTGATATTATTATGTAATATACTGCAGATATTGAACTAAACCATTTCACTTTAGAAAAAAAAACAGGATGGTGCAGCGGTGTGCTACACGCAGCGCTAAAATTACGACACGGAGTCAGTAACTTCTGTCGAAGGAAAAAACTTTATTCGAAATCTTCAGCCTCACTTTTAAGCCTCCCTCAACCTGCCTCCCGTGGCGCAGAGGCTCCAAAGTTCTGTGCTCGCAAACCCCCGTAGGCTATCTAATTGTGAGTCGGTTCGGATGTGCCAGGAAATGGGTCGCCACATAACCCCCCCCCCCCCCCAGAACTGGCGATACACCCCCCAATGTCCACAGTCTGGGCCAGAACCTGCTTGGGAGGTCGGCCTCTGAGCCGAGGTGCCGGAAACTCGGCCGGTTGCGCCAGGTCCACATGGGCCGGTTTGAGGCGGTCCACCGTGAAAACCTCCTCTTTCCCCCCAACATCCAGCACGAACGTGGACCCGTTGTTCCGGAGCACCATAAACGGCCCCTCGTATGGCCGCTGCAGCGGTGGCCGATGCCCGCCCCTTCGTACAAACACAAACTTACAGTTCTGTAGGTCTTTGGGTACGCAGGTCGGGTGCCACCCATGCTGTGAAGTGGGTATGGGGGCCAGGTTACCGAGCTTCTCGCGTAGTCTGCCCAGGACTGCTGCGGGATCTTCCTCTTGCCCCCTTGGGGCTGGTAGGAACTCCCCGGGGACGACCAGGGGTGCGCCATATACCAACTCGGCCGACAAGGCGTGCAGGTCGTCCTTGGGCGCTGTGCGGATGCCGAGTAGGACCCAGGGAAGCTCGTCCGCCCAGTTGGCTCCTCGCAGGCGGGCCATGAGGGCCGACTTCAGGTGACGGTGGAAACGCTCCACTAGCCCGTTCGACTGTGGGTGGTAGGCAGTGGTGTGGTGCAGCTGAGTTCCCAAAAGGCTGGCCATAGCTGACCACAGGCTGGAGGTGAACTGGGCGCCTCTGTCGGAGGTAATGTGGGCTGGTACACCAAAGCGAGATATCCAGGTGGCGATCAGGGCTCGGGCGCAAGATTCGGAGGTGGTGTCGGTGAGCGGGACCGCCTCTGGCCATCTTGTGAACCGGTCCACAATAGTCAAGAGATGCCGCGCTCCGCGCGACACTGGCAGGGGGCCCACAATATCCACATGAATGTGGTCGAAATGCCGGTGGGCGGGATGGAACTGCTGCGGTGGGGCTTTGGTGTGCCGCTGCACCTTGGCCGTCTGGCAGTGCATGCACGTTTTGCCCCATTCACTGACCTGTTTGCGGAGTCCGTGCCAAACGAACCTGCTGGAAACCATCCGGACAGTTGTCCGGATGGAGGGATGCGCCAAGTTATGAATGGAGTCGAAAACGCGGCGCCGCCAGGCTGTCGGGACGACGGGACGGGGCTGGCCGGTGGCGACGTCACAGAGTAGGGTCCTCTCACCTGGGCCCACGGGGAGGTCCTGGAGCTGCAAACTGGAGACTGCGGTTCTGTAACTCGGAATCTCCTCATCCGCCCGCTGCGCCTCTGCCAGTGCCTCAAAGTCTACCCCTTGGGAAAGGGCATGAACGGTAGGGCGAGAGAGCGCATCCGCCACGACATTGTCCTTACCCGAGACGTGCCGGACATCCGTCGTGTATTCAGAGATGTAGGACAGGTGGCATTGCTGGCGGGACGACCAGGGGTCGGACGCTTTCGTAAACGCAAAGGTAAGCGGTTTGTGGTCCGTGAACGCGGTGAAGGGCCGACCTTCTAGGAAGTACCTGAAATGCCGGATTGCCAGGTAGAGCGCCAACAGTTCCTGGTCGAAAGCACTGTATTTGAGCTCGGGTGGTCGCAGGTGTTTGCTGAAAAACGCCAGGGGTTGCCAGCGACCTGCGATGAGTTGCTCCAGCACCCCACCGACTGCCGTGTTAGATGCGTCCACTGTGAGGGCGGTAGGGGCGTCCATTCTGGGATGTACTAGCATTGTGGCGTTCGCCAAAGCTTCCTTCGTTTGAATGAAAGCGGCGGCGGACTCCTCGTCCCAGGTAATGTCCTTGCTCGGACCCGACATCAGGGCGAACAGGGGGCGCATGATCCGGGCAGCTGAAGGGAGGAAGCGGTGGTAGAAATTGACCATACCTACGAATTCCTGAAGGCCTTTGATCGTGGTGGGTCGGGGAAAGAGGCGGACCACATCTACCTTAGCGGGCAGAGGGGTTGCCCCGTCTTTAGTAATCCTGTGGCCCAGGAAGTCAATGGTATCGAGTCCGAACTGGCATTTGGCGGGGTTGATTGTAAGACCGTACTCACTCAGTCGGGCACAGAGTTGACGGAGGTGGGACAGATGCTCCTGATGACTGCTGCTGGCTATGAGGATGTCATCCAAATAGATGAACGCGAAGTCCAGGTCCCGTCCCACCGCGTCCATTAACTGCTGGAACGTCTGTGCGGCATTCTTCAGGCCGAATGGCATGCGGAGGAACTCGAAAAGGCCAAACGGGGTGATGAGAGCCGTTTTGGGGATGTCGTCAGGATGCATCGGGATTTGATGGTACCCTCGGACGAGGTCTACCTTGGAGAAGATCCGTGCGCCGTGCAGGTTTGCTGCAAAGTCCTGAATGTGCGGCACAGGGTAGTGGTCCGGTGTGGTAGCCTCGTTCAGCCTGCGGTAGTCGCCGCACAGTCTCCAGCCCCCTGTCGCTTTGGGCACCATTTTCAGGGGGGAGGCCGTGGGCTCATGGGCTGCCGGATGATCCCCAATTCCTCCATCCTCTGGAACTCCTCCTTCGCCAGTCGGAGTTTGTCTGGGGGAAGCCGCCGAGCGCGGGCGTGGAGGGGTGGTCCCTGGGTCGGGATGTGGTGCTGTACGCCGTGCCTGGGCATGGCCGCTGTGAACTGCGGTGCCAGAACCGATGGGAAATCCGCCAGGACCCTGCTGAAGTCGTTGTCGGACAGCGTGATGGAGCCGAGGTGAGGGGCTGGCAACTGGGCTGTACCCAGGGAGAAGGTCTGAAAGGTCTCGGCGTGTACCAGTCTCTTCCTGGGCAGGTCGACCAGTAGGCTGTGAGCCTGCAAAAAATCTGCACCCAGAAGCGGTTGGGCTACGGCGGCCAGTGTGAAGTCCCACGTGAACTGGCTGGAGCCGAACTGTAGCTGCACCTGACGGGTGCCATAGGTCCTTACTGTGCTGCCATTCACGGCCCTCAGGGGGGGACCCGGTGCCCTGCTGTGGGTGTCGTAACTCGTCGGAGGTAAAACGCTGATCTCAGCCCCAGTATCGACCAAAAACCGGTGTCCCGACCTTCTATCCCACACATACAGGAGGCTATCCCGATGGCCAGCCGCCGTAGCCATCAGCGGCGGCTGGCCCTGGCATTTCCTGGGAACTTGCAGGGCGGGCGACAACGGCGGGCTTCTGCACCCCATCGCTGGTGGTAGAAGCACCAGTGTTCATTGGGCCGGGGGTTGGCGGGCTCTGCGGCCGGGCCTGGACTGGTTTGCTGCCGGGAGCGTGGCTGGGAGATCTGTGCGATGGACGCCCCGCTCACCTTTTTGGCGTTCCACAGCACGTCCGCCCGGGCTGCCACCTTCCGGGGGTCACTGAAATCCGCGTCGGACAGCAGCAGGCGTATGTCCTCGGGCAGCTGCTCCAGGAATGCCTGCTCAAACATGAGGCAGGGTGTGTGTCCGTCGGCGAGAGACAACATCTCATTCATTAAAGCCGATGGAGGTCTGTCGCCCAAGCCATCCAGGTGCAGTAAACGGGCAGCCCGCTCACGCCGTGAGAGTCCGAAAGTCCTGAGGAGCAGGGCTTTGAATTCCGTGTACTTGCCGTCTGCCGGGGGCGACTGTACGAACTCCGCGACCTGGGCCGCTGTGTCCTGGTCGAGGGAGCTCACCACGTAGTAGTAGCGGGTGTCTTCTGAGGTGATCTGGCGTACGTGGAATTGGGCTTCGGCTTGCTGGAACCATAGGTTCGGGCGCTGTGTCCAGAAACCCGGCAGCTTCAACGAAACCACATGAACAGAGGCGGCGTTGGTCATTTCTGGTCCAAAAATCGTTTGGACTGTCGGGGTCACCAATTGTAGCGGTGTGCTACACGCAGCGCTAAAATTACGACACGGAGTCGGTAACTGCAGTCGAAGGAAAAAACTTTATTCGAAATCTTCAGCCTCACTTTTAAGCCTCCCTCAACCTGCCTCCCGTGGCGCAGAGGCTCCAAAGTTCTGTGCTCGCAAACCCCCGTAGGCTATCTAATTGTGAGTCGGTTCGGATGTGCCAGGAAATGGGTCGCCACAATGGAATAAAAGATCAAAATTAAAAGACTTAAAAATGTTGATCTGGAATCAAATCACCTACAGTATTATTAAAAACTTTCAAGTTGGCTTCTTCTTGAAAACATTTACTTCAACTATTCAGTTCGCATTTCATCCAATAATCTATCTAGAACAGGGGTTCCATGGACTCCTTGGTTAATGGTAGGGGTCCATTGCATAAAAATAGCTGGGAACCCTGATCTAGAGTGAGTCATGATGTCTCAACTTACCTTTCAATGCATTTAACGAAGAATTAAATGGTTAACACCATCTTTATGTTTAATTCACTGTAATCAACCCTTTTGAAACACATGACAAATTTTGTTTTAACCACTGTCTGTAAACACATACACACAATAGATTTTGTGGATGCTGGAAATCCAAAGCAATACACACAAATGCTGGAGGAACTCAGCAGGTCAGGCCACGTCAATGGAAAGGACAAAACAGTCGACGTTTTGGGTCAAGATCCTTAATCAAGAGTGGAAAGGGGACAGGAAGAAGCCAGGATACGAAGGTGGAGGAGTGGGAAGGTGGACAAACTAGAAGGTGATAAATGAAGCCTGGTGGTTGGCGGAGGAGGTGTGAAGCTGGAGGTCATTGGTGGTAAAGGGCTGAAGAAGGAGGAATCTGAGAGGAGAGGAGAGCGGACCACAGACAAAAGTGAAGGAGGGTCACCAGTAAGTGGTGATCGATAGGTGAAGAGAATGGAAGAGGTAAGAGGGGATCCAGGGTGGTGAATGAAAGACTAGGGAAGAGGGAGGGTGGAGAAATTACTGGAAATTGATGTTCATGCCAAAGGGTTTGAAGTTACCCAGACAGAATGTGAGGTGTTGCTCCTCCAACCTGAAAGTAGCCTCATCATTGCAGTAGTGGAGGTTGTGGACAGACATGTCGAAATGGAAATGGGGATTGGAATTAAAATGGTTGGCCACTGGGAAATCCTGCTTGTTGTGGGTGAAAGAAATGTGCTCAACAAAACGGTTCCCCCAGTCTACATTGGGTCTCACCAATGTAGAGAAGGCTGCACCAGGAGCACTGGATACAATACAAAAATTGTAGGGTTTTGTTGAAGGTGGCTGTGAAGAATGATGTGCTGGATGTAAAGGTTCAAGGGAACCTATCATTCAGCACTCACAGGACAACAGTGTCTTGTCAAGATTGCACTGAAGCTAAGACATTTGTTGAGTAAATGAATCTTATATCTTGATCCTCAGCACAAACACCAGCATTACATCACAACACTTGGCCTCATAATCTTGATCCTTTCTTCTAATTTCATCACCCTTAACTAAATCCAGAACATCAGTCTTTCAATTCCTCCTCACCACTTTCACCAAATACTGATCTGTGCTTCAATCCCAACATCTGTGTCAGGCACAAATGCAGCATCCCTACTCCCTGGTCTTCACACTGGCCCAGTAGCATCCACATCCTAATCCTACTTTCTGAGTGGAAAGAAATGGATAGCACTTTTCTGAAAGTGTGTAATGCCTGAAATTAGATCCTGAGTTTTCAAGCTCAGATGTAAACGGAACGTTCAACGGAGGAGGGGTAATTAACCTCCCACTGTTGTGAAAACCTAGCTCATCCTTTAGGGCTCCAGAAGTTTTAATCAACAATTTAGCAAGATTTTATTTTGAATCTGTTTCATACAACATTAGATTGCAATTTTAACTATTTTGCTTCAGTGCAATTTGAAAATATAAGGTCACCAATTAATTTTGAAAATGCAATGCTCCTCAGAAAGGTGAAATTAAAAACTAAGTTGTATTAAGCCAGACATAGTTTTTAATAATTACTAAATATTTTATATTGTTTGTCTTTTTAAATGTCATTTTTCATTTTTAAATTCATATTTTCAGAGATGATTCATCATTTCTCATTACTCCGTAACATAGTCATCTGTAGTATTTTTATTTTCAACTATATTGAGTATATATATTTACTTGCAATGTCAGTAAGTAATATAATTAATTCAAATGTAGGCAACTTTTGCATATAACTCACAGATAAACTTCACTATTTATATTTTATATTTTGTGACAATTTTTAACCAGAGGAATTTACATATTCAGCTACTGTTTCATGGGACACCCTTCGTAAAGTCTGATGCCTCCTTCATAAAACTAAATAACTTATTTTACTTTTATTCATGTGGAATGCCACAGGAAATCAAATATGTTCACACAATGCACATTTAACATATTATGAACAAGCAGACACTATTAGCAATAGTGAACAAATAAGGATATACAAGATCATTCCTACCTGTTTTAGTTAGTGGACCAGAAAAGAGTTGTTGAAGCAATTTATTTTCTGATGTCCTGAGCACAACTACTATATCTGCAGGAAGTGTGTCTCTATTTTTTTCAAGGAAACCACATGCATCATAGAGAACCTGCATAAACATCAAAAATTACTCTGTGTATTTTTCTGATTTCAATTTATTGTAAAGTTATTACACATACAGATGCTTAACATGTTTAAAAATTATAATTATATTCCAACTTTAATTATGTTAAAATTACAATAAGATAAATATATACTTCAGATATTACACACTTGTCATTTTAAATCTTTGTTCATACCTTGCCAGCATAATGTTCAACACCAAAACACAATTCCATGCCTTTTGGTCTCCAAAAATAATTTGTCCGTAGGTTGTCTTCAAACTTATCTGAAATATCATGAAGAAAACAAGCATCACTTGTATATCCACAGGAGACTGAATTTGAAGCCAAATTTAAATGACAAATTGATATACTAAACATAATCTCCATAGTAAACCACAGAGAAACCTGAAGGATAATTTCTAGATATGTAGGTTAAAACTGAGTCCTTTAATTCATCCATACAACATGATTTTGTCAAATAACTTGTCCTTAATTTAAATTCGTACAGATCTTCTGATGAAGATGCATCTGGTTTTGCTGGGTGGATTTCTATGACTTAGACTGAACAAAGATGAAGAAATAATAATGTACTTCCTTCAGGAACTTCTGTGTGAGTTGGGAGGAGAAGTAGGAATGGGATGAACAAACATGCAAGTTCAGTGGATTTCTCTTAATTGGGCCATCAGTTCATCAGGTCAGACGCTTATTTCGGATAACTCTTAAAGAACAAAAAAAACAAATCAACAAAATAGCCAGGACTCCTTTTGTTTAGTTGGGGCACTATGCCGCTTAATTGGGACAGAAGACTATTGTCAAACAGTTTCTAACTAGATCCTGTTGCGTGCATTTGTGGGGCTCTTAGACACCAATCCATGTTTAAAGCAAGTAGTTCTTAAATAGCATCAATTGTGTGTGTTTGTGTTCAAACTGCAGTGATTTTTGTCACTGGTAGATGGGGAGAAATAACCTAAGACAATTCAGAACTGTTTTGCTCACTGTGGTTTTGGGCATTCTGGCTTGGAGCTGCGAGAAAAGGCCAGGAGTGAAAATGAAAGAATTTCTCAACTTCAGCAAGTTAGGAACTATGAAGAATTTGAAGACATCAACAATTATCTTGAATGTTACAATGAAAATAAGATTTGGAGGATGCAATCATTGAAAAACATGGCAGTGTATACTGCATAAATATCTCCATCGATAACTGTTAGGGAACTAGTAGACTGATTTATTGTACTGTAGCGGTATTGGTAGTGTTCTAATTTGTTTGGTATTTCATTTAATGCATAATTTGTTACTCAGTTTAACAGTACTTTGTCTTTTTTATACCTTACAACTATTTCCATGAAACTTCAACTAACTGGGGCATGCAGTTAATTGGGGCAAAATGCACTGGTCCTGATGTGTCCCAGTTAACTGGAATCCACTGCATTCCCTAATCCTTCTGGTGGCAGAAGTGACAACTTTGGGAGGTGCAGTCAGAGTAGCCTGGGCTAGGAACAGTTGTACATTTTATAGATGGTGCACTCTGCAGCTGGGGGTGAGGGGGGTTAATGTTGAGAGAACTGTGTGGAGTACTTATATGTGAGCTACTTTGTTCTCTATGGTGTCAGACCTCTTCAGTAATATTGGCATTGCAGTTGTCCAGGCACGTGGGAAATCTTCTATCAATTTTGACTTGCATCTCATGCACGTGTGGAAAGACATTCTGCTTCAGTTATTGTTGGCTGGACTAATTAAGTTTCTGGTCAACGGTGAGCTTTCGGGTATACACTGCTTTACTTGCTGAGAGGTAGTGAACAGAATGGAGCTATGTATAATAATGAGTAAGCATCCCCACTTCTAACATAGTAAAGGTCAGTGATGAAGCAGCTGAGGATAATTGGACCTAGAATACTGCTCTGAGGTACCCATTCTGTGAAGCCTTTTAGTCTATAGTCGGATTTGGAATTGGTTTATTATTCTAACATGTACTCAAATCTTGTGTATTGTTCATACAGATCAAATCATTACATTGTGCCTTAAGGTAGTAGAAAGCAAAAAAATAACAGAATGCAGAATAAAGAGCAACAACTACAGAGAAAATACAATATAGGTAAAAAATAAGGTTCAATATCAATACATGATAGATTGTGAAATCAAGAGTCCATATTATCATACTAGGGAACTACTCAAAGTTTTATAACAGTGATAGATTAGCAGTCCTTGACCCTGGCCTTGGCATCTTCTGCCCGATGGGAGAGGAGAGAACAGACAATGTCGGAGGTAGGTGGGGTGATTGATTATGCTGGCTGTTTCACTGAAGTATTGAGAAGCAAAGACAAAGTTCATGGATGGGAGGTGGGTCTCTATGGATGTACTGAGCTTATTTCACGGAGCTGTTTCTTGTGGTCATGGGCCATACCAAGCCATGATGCATCCTAACAAGATGCTTTTTATGATGCATTGGAGGTCAAATTTCTTGAGCCTCCTGGGGAAGTAGACATTGGTGAACTTTCCCGGCTATGGCATCTGTGTGCTTGGACCAGGACAGGCAACTGGTGATATTCACTCCTAGGAACTTGAAGCTCTCAACCCTCTCAACTTCAACACCATTGACATAAAAGGGAACGTGTGCACCACACAGTCTCTCTTAAGTTAGTGACCAGCTCTTTTGTTTTGCTGACATTGAGGAAAAGGCTGTTGCTGTGACAACATGCTTTAGGATCTGATTCTCCTTTCTGTATACTGACTCATTATCATCTGAGATATGGCCCAGTACAGTGGTATCATCTACAAATCTGTAGATGGAGTTAGTGAAGAATCTGACCACGCATTCATTAGTGTACAAGGAGTAGAGTAGGGGGCTGAGGATGCAACTTTATGGAGCACCAGTATTTACAAAAATTGTGGCAGAGATGTTGCTGATGTTTGGTACTGACAGTGGTCAGTTAGATAGGAAGTCAAGGACTTAGCTGCAGAGGGACTTTGATCAAAGCTGCAATTAGGTGTGGAACTGTGGTCCAGAGAACCATAATACCAGAAAGAGTAATGGTTATTACACAATGGTGATTTTGTTAGATATGGTAATATTACATTATATTCAAATTTCTAGGATTAACTCTTTTAAGTTGGGACTTTGTAATATTTTTGCAAAACAGGTACTCCACAATTTTCAAGAAAGCAGGTTGAGAGGGAGCAGGCAGGGAACTATTGACAGTTGGCCTAAAATCCACATTTTAAGTATAAAATCACATTGGAGGCTATTACTAAGAGACCTTATTTGTTTCTTGGTAGTTTATCTGATTGTTTATTGCTTAGCTAATGTTGTTCCATTCTTTAAGAAAGGCTCTAAGAATATTAAAGGCCAATTAGGAATAGAAATATTAAAGGGAAATTAAAGGGCAGCGAGCCTGGCATCAGTAATGGGAAAGTTATTGGAAGCTCCAACTTCCATCTTGCCCTTAAATTCACTTGGTCAATTTCTGTCACTTCTCTCTGCTTCTTTGATCTCTCTGTCTTCATCTCTAGAGATGAACTGTCTACCAATATAACATAGAACATAGAATAGTACAGCACATTACAGGCCCTTCAGCCCCACAACGTTGTGCTGACCCTCAAACCCTGCCTCACATATAACCCCCCACCTTAAGTTCCTCCATATACCTGTCTAGTAGTCTCTTAATCTTCACTAGTGTATCTGCCTCCACCACTGACTCAGGCAGTGCATTCCACGCACCAACCACTCTCTGAGTGAAAAACCTTCCTCTAATATCCCCGTTGAACTTCCCTCCTCTTCCCTCAAAGCCATGTCCTCTTGTACTGAGCAGTGGTGTCCTGGAGAAGAGGTGCTGGCTGACAACTCAGTCTATTCCTCTTAATATCTTGTACAACTCTATCATGTCTCCTCTCATCCGCCTTCTCTCCAAAGAGTAAAGCCCTTGCTCCCTTAATCTCTGATCATAATCCATACTCTCTAAACCAGGCAGCATCCTGGTAAATCTCCTCTGTACCCTTTCCAATGCTTCCACATCCTTCCTATAGTGAGGCGACCAGAACTGGACACAGTACTCCAAGTGTGGCCTAACTAGAGTTTTATAGAGCTGCATCATTACATCGTGTCTCTTAAACTCTATCCCTTGACTTATGAAAGCTAACACCCCATAAGCTTTCTTAATTACCCTATCTACCTGTGAGGTAACTTTCAGGGATCTGTGGATATGTACCCCCAGATCCCTCTGCTCCTCCACACTACTAAGCATCCTGCCATTTACTTTGTACTCTGCCTTGGAGTTTGTCCTTCCAAAGTGTACCACCTCACACTTCTCTGGGTTGAACTCCATCTGCCACTGCTCAGCCCACTTCTGCATCCTTATCAATGTCTCTGCAATCTTCGACAATCCTCTACACTATCTACAACACCACCAACCTTTGTGTAATCTGCAAACGTGCCAACCCACCCTTCTACCCCCACATCCAGGTCGTTAATAAAAATCACGAAAAGTAGAGGTCCCAGAACAGATCCTTGTGGGACACCACTAGTCAAAACCCTCCAATCTGAATGTACTCCCTCCACCACGACCCTCCGCCTTCTGCAGGCAAGCCAATTCTGAATCCACCTGGCCAAACTTCCCTGGATCCCATGCCTTCTGACTTTCTGAATAAGCCTACCACGTGGAACCTTGTCAAATGCCTTACTAAAATCCATGTAGATCACATCCACTGCACTACCCTCATCTATATGCCTGGTCACCTCCTCAAAGAACTCTAACAGGCTTGTTAGGCACGATCTGCCCTTCACAAAGCCTTGCTGACTGTCCCTGATCAGACCATGAATCTCTAAATGCCCAAAGATCCTATCTCTAAGAATCTTTTCCAACAGCTTTCCCACCAGACGTAAGACTCACTGGTCTATAATTACCTGGACTATCCCTACTACCTTTTTTGAACAAGGGGACAACATTCGCCTCCCTCCAATCCTCCAGTACCATTCCCGTGGACAACGAGGACATAAAGATCCTAGCCAGAGGCTCAGCAATTTCTTCCCTTGCCTCGTGGAGCAGCCTGGGGAATATTACGTCAGGCCCCAGGAACTTATCTGTCCTAATGTATTTTAAAAACTCCAACACCTCCTCTCCCTTAATATCAACATGCTCCAGTACATCAACCTCACTCATATTGTCCTCACCGTCATCAAGTTCCCTCTCATTGGTGAATACTGAAGAGAAGTATTCATTGAGGACCTCGCTTACTTCCTCAGCCTCCAGGCACATCTTCCCACTTTTATCTCTAATTGGTCCTACCTTCACTCCTGTCATCCTATTGTTCTTCACATAACTGAAGAATGCCTTGGGGAGTTTTCCTTTACCCTACTTGCCAAGGCCTTCTCATGCCCCCTTCTTGCTCTTCTCAGCCCCTTCTTAAGCTCCTTTCTTGCTACCCTATATTCCTCAATAGACCCATCTGATCCTTACTTCCTAAACCTCATGTATGCTGCCTTCATTCCACCTGACTAGATTTTCCACTGCACTTGTCACCCATGGTTCCTTCATCCTACCATTCTTTATCTTCTTCACCAGGAGAAATTTATCCCTAACATCCTGCAAAAGATCCTTAAACATCGACCACATGTCCACAGTACATTTCCCTGCGAAAACATCATCCAAATTCACACCCGCAAGTTCCAGCCTTATTGCCTCATAATTTGCCCTTCCCCAATTAAAAATTTTCCTGTCCTCTCTGATTCTATCCCAGTGGCCACCCAGTATATATAAAATATCTTTTATAAACCCTCTGATTCCCACTGCTATCTAGACTATACCCATACCCCACCATCTCCTGTAAAAAACGTCACTCCCTTGTCTCAGGTCCTTCATCTCTTCTGCATCTGTTCCCAGGATGAGGCTTCCCTTTCAATGTCCTCCTTCTTCAAAGGACAGGGCGACCCTTCCTCCACCATTGATCTGCCCTCAGCCGCATCTCTTTCATTTCCCGGACATCTGCACTCACCCCAACTTCTCACCAGTGTAAAAGGGACAGACTTCCTCACCTACCACCCCATGAGCCTCCGCATTCAACAAGCAAAGAAGAGGAAATCTGCAGACGCTGGAAATCATTAACACACACAGATTACTGGAGGAGCTCAGCAGGCCGGGCAGCATCTATGGAAAAGAGCACAGTCAACATTTCGGGCCAAGGCCCTTCATCAGGACTGGAGAAAATAAGATGAGGAGTCAGAGTAAGAAGCTGCGGGGGGGGGGAGGAGGGGAGGGGAGGGGAGAAACACAAGGTGATGGGAGAAACCAGGAGGGGGAGGGGTGAAGTAAAGAGCTGGGAAGTTGATTAGTGAAAGAGATACAGGGCTATAGAAGGGGGAATTGAGTAAGAGAATACCAAAGGCAATGGAAGAAAGAAATGGGAGCACAAGAGGGAGATGATGGGCAGATAAGGAGATAAGGTGAGAAAGGAAAAATAGGAATGGGGACTGGTGAGGGGGGGGCATTACCAGAAGTTCGAGAAATCAACGTTCATGCAATCAGGTTGGAGGCTACTCAGACAATATAGAGTGTTGCTCCTCCAACCTGAGTGTAGCCCTCATCATGACAGTACAGGAGGTCATGGACTGACACATTGGAATGGGAATGGGAAGTGAAATTAAAATAGGTGGCCACTGGGAGATCCCGCTTCTTCTGGTGCTTGGCAAAGCGACCTCCCAATCTACATCGAGTCTCACCGATATAAAGGAGGCCACACCGGCAGAACCGCATACAGTAGGTGACTCCAGACAGATTCACTCACAGGTGAAGTGCGGCCTCACCTGGAAGGTCTGTCTGGGGGCCCTGAGTGGTAGTGAGGGAGGAGGTGTAGGGAAGGTGTAGCACTTGTTCCGCTTGCCAGGATAAGTGGCAGGAGGGAGATCAGTGGGGAGGGACGAATGAACAAGGGAGTCACTGTGGAGAACAGAAAGTGAGGTGAAGGGAAATATGTGTTTGATAGTGGGATCCCATTGGAGATGGCGGAAGTTTTGAAGAATTATGTGCTGGACAGGGAGGCTAGTGAGGTGGTAGGTGAGGACAAGGAGAACCCTACCCCTGTGAGGTAGTGGGAGGATGGGGTGAGAGCATCTGTGCTTGAAATGGAAGAGATGTGGTTGAGGGCAGCAATGATGGTGGAAGAAGGTAAGCCTCTTTCTTTGAAGGAGGAGGACATCTCTTTAGTTCTGGAATTTAAAGCCTCATCCTGAGAGTAGATGTGTCGGAGATGGAGGAATTGAGAGGAGGGGTGGTGCTTTTACAAGTAACAGGGTGGGAAGAGGTATAATCCAGGTTGTGAGAGTCAGTGGGTTTGTAATAGACATCAGCAGATAAGCTGTCTCAAAAGATGGGGACAAAGTGATCAAGAAAGAGGAGGGAGGTGTTGGAAATGTAACAGGTAAATTTGGGGGCAGGATGAAGTTGGAGAGAATGTTGATGAAGTCGACAAGCCCTGCATGGGTGCAGGAAGCGGCACTAATGCAGTCGTCGATGTAGCCTAGGAAAAGTTGGGGAGTGATCCCAGTGTAGGCTTGGAACATAGACTGTTCCATGTAGCTGACAAAAAGCAGGCATAGCTGAGACCCATGTGCTTGACCGTGGCTACACCTTTTGTTTGAAGGAAGTGGGAGGAGCCAAAGGAAAAATTATTGAGAGTGAGGACAAATTCCGTCAGATGGAGGAGAGTGGTGATGGAGGGGATCTGGTTAGGCCTGGTGTCCAGAAAGAAACAGAAAGCTTTGAGGCCTTCCTGGTGGGGGATGGAGGTGTATAAGGACTGGACATCCATAGTGAAAGGAAGATGATGAGGGCCAGGGAACCTGAAGTCATTGAAACTATCAAGGGCGTGTGAAGTGTCATGGGTATAGGTAGGAAGGGATTGAAAGGTGGGGATAAAACTGAGTCAAGGTATGCAGATACAATTTCAGTGGGATAGGAACAAGCAGAAACATTGGCCTACCTGGACAGGTAGGTTCGTAGATCTTGCAGAAACAGGAGGTGTGGGGTGAAGTTGGAGACAGTGGATAGGAGATCCCCGGAGTTAATAAGGTCAATGAAGGTGTGGATCATCCTTCATAACTTCCGCCATCTTCAGCAGGACTCTACAG
Organism: Hypanus sabinus; assembly: GCF_030144855.1. NCBI lineage: Eukaryota > Metazoa > Chordata > Chondrichthyes > Myliobatiformes > Dasyatidae > Hypanus > Hypanus sabinus. The sequence continues at coordinate 23,520,199 of NC_082709.1, forward strand.
CCAAACACGTCTTTACCTCACCCAAACCACTCTCCATTTTCTGCAGGGATCACTCTCTGTTATTCCCTTGTCCATTCATCCCATTCCACTGATCTCCATCCTGGCACTTTAAGCAGTAGAAGGGCTACATCTACCCATTCACCTCCTTCACCTCCATTCAGCACCCCAAACAGTCATTTCAGGTGAGGTAATACTTCACCTGTGAATCTGTTGGGGTCGCCTGCTGTATCCGGTGCTCCTGCTGCAGCCTCCTCTACAATGGTGAGACCTTACAAAAATTAGGATAACGCATTGTCAAGCTCCTCCACTCCTTCCATAAAAAGTGGAATTTCCTGGAGGCTAACCATTTTAATTCCTACCCCTCATTCCCATGTCAACTTGTCAGTCCACGGCATCTTCTTCTGCTAAGATAAGCCCAGTCGCAGGCTGGAGAAGCAACACTTCATATTCCGTTGAGGTAGCATTCAAGCTGATGGCACTTACATCTATTTCTTCAACCTCTGGGAGTTTTTCCCCTCACCCTTCCCTCATTTTCAATTCTCCACTTTGGTCTCTTAACTCTTCTCCTTTCCTGCCTAGCACCTTTCCTGGTGCCCCTCCTCCTTCCCTTTCTCCATAGTCTACTCTCCTCTCCTATCAGATTCCTTCTTCTCTAGGCCTTTGCCTTTTCCACCTCCCAGCTTCTTACTTCATCCCTGATCCCCCACCTACCTGGCTTCAGCTTGTTCTCCTTCCCCTCCCACCTTCCTATCCTGGCTCTTCCCACATACTTTCCAGTCCCAATGAAAGGTCTTGGCCTGAAATGTCAACTGGTTATTCACTTCCATAGATTCTGCCTGACCTACTAAGTTCCTCCAGCATTTGTGTGTGTTGCACAGGTATTCTAGGGAACTGAATATATAAGTATTTGGATAGACAAGAATTGATCAGGGACAGTCAATATTGGCAATGTGCATTGTAGCTCGTTTCTAACCAATCTTTGAAAGTTTTTTCGTGGAAGTTACCAGGAAAGTTGATGAAGGCAAGACAGTGGATGCTGTCTACAACGACTTCAGCAAGGCTCTTGACCAAGTCCCGTCAAGTAGGTTCAGTCATTTGGCATTCAGGGTGAGGTGGTAAATTGGCTTTGCAGGAGAAGCCAGAGAGTGGTAGTAGATGGTTGCATCTCTGACTGGAGGCCTATGATTAATGGTGTGCCACAGGGATCAGTGTTGTTTGCCTTCTATATCAATGAACTGCATGATAATGCAGCAAACTGGATCAGCAAATTTACGAATGACACCAAGATTGTGGATGAAGTGGACAGAGAGGAGGGTCATCAAAGCTTGCAGTGGGATCAAACTAGCTGGGAAAATGGGCTAAAAATGGCAGATGGAATTTAATGGAGACAAGTGAGAGGTGTTGCACTGAGGGTGGACAAACCGGTGTGAGACTTACACAATAAGTGGAAGGGCACTAAGGAGTGTGGCAAAACAAAGAGATCTGGGAATACAAATCCATAATCCCTTGGAAGTGGCATCACATCAAGATAGGGTCGTAGAGAGAGCTTTTGTCATATTAGTTTTCATAAATCAAAGCACTGAGTACAAGAGCTGAAATTGTATTAGAAGTTAGTGAGGCCTAATTTGGAGTATTGTGTGCAATTCTGGTCAACTACTTTCAGGAATGATATTAATAAGATTGAAGGAGTGCAGAAGAAATTTATAAGGACATTGTGAGGATTTGAGGACCTGATTTATTGGAAAAGGATGAATAGGTTAAGACTTATTTCCTAGAATGTAGGGGTGATTTGATAGAAGTATACAAAATTATGAGGAGTGTTCATAGGTTACATGCAGGCAAGCTTCTTCCACAGATGCAGGGTGAGACTAGAACTGGAGGTCATGGGTTAAGGGTGAAAGGTGAAATGTTTCAGGGGAACTTCTTCACTCAGTGCAGGGTTTCCCAACCTGAGTGCAACCGATCCCTTGCTTAAAGAATGGTATAAAAAAAGGTTGGAACCCCTGACTCAGAGGGTGGTGATGCTGTAGAACAAGCTGCCAGTGAAAGTAATGGATGAGATTTCAATTTCATCGTCTAAGAGAAAATTAGGTAATCACATGTGTAGGAGGGGTATGGTCCAGGTGCAGGTCGATGGGACTAGGCAAAATTAATAGTTTGGCATGGACTTTCTGTGCTGTAGTCTTCTATGACTCCACGGCCAAGAAAGTAGCAATCAGACAAAAGAAAAACAAAATACAATTAATCTTTTATGACTAATCTTTACATTAATTATGATTTTTACATGGAAATAGTATTTGACAAGTGTAATGCTCTTTGGGAATCTAATTACAGCGTAAAATAGGGAACCACCTCTTTTATTTCAATTTCCAATAGACTTTTCATAGAGTGTGACATAAAAGGATTTAAACAACTTAAGTGATTAGGCAGAAAGATGGCAGAGAAAGCATAATATATTCAAGTGTAAGGTTAATCATTTTAGTAGGAAGAACAAAAAAAGACATTATTATTCAAGACTAGTGAATGTTGGTGCTTGGAGAGATCTGGTTGTTCTTACACAAGAAATACATAATTAGCATGCAAATATTGTCCAGGATTTTAAAAAAGCAAAGAGAATATCTTTTATTGCAAGAGGGGTGGAGACAAAAAAGTTGAGAAATGTGACCACATCTGGGCTAATGTAAAATGTTTTGGATTCCTTAGTAAGAAAGGATATAGCTGCCTAGAGGCATGCAGAATAGATTCTTGAGATTTATTTCTCAGAAGAAGTTATGAAGATTGATAAAATAGACTGGAATTATGCTATCCAAAGTCTAGAACAAAAGATGATCTTACTGAAGTATATGGGATTCTGAAGGTTTGGTGCATAAATGCTATGATAAAGTTTCCCTGGTAGGTGACCCACAACTAAGGAGTTTAGGATGAAGGGTCATCCATTAAAGCCCAAGATTAGGATGAATACCTTTTCCCATATGATTGTAAATCCTTGGATTTTCCTACCTTGGATTGATCCATATATTCTAGGTCAGGGGTTCCCAACCTTTTTCATGCCATGGACCCCTATCATCAACTGAGGGGTCTGTGGACCCCTGGTTGGGAAGAACCCCTGTTCTAGGCCGAGAGATAAATGAACTGTAAGAGAACTGGTGGTTATGGGGATTAGGCAGTTAATTGAAATTGATGACAACAATCATACCATTAATAAACAGAGGAGCAATCTTCAGGGGTCACACGGCCTGCTCTATTTTCTAATGCTCGGATCACATTATGATGTCTTTAATAATGGATTTCAGCATCTGCCCAACTACTCCATAGATCTATACTTTCTTTCTTTCTCCTTGCTTTATTGATTTTTTTATACTCGCTGCTTTCCAATCCACAGGGAGCTTTCCAGAGTGGATCTAAAGAATTCTTAAGGTTTACCACTTGTATCTCTGGAGAGCTATCTAGTTTAGAGTGCTATGTGTAGATTATCAGGTGCAGGGAATCTGACGATTTTGACTCCCTTAATTTCTTCAATATGTTTCCTTACACCGATGAATAAGTTCTTGGCTGCCATTGATTGTTAGTGACCCCACTATTTCAATATGTTATGTCCTCTGCAGTGAGAACATACTCAATGCATTTGTTTATGAAAAATAAACAGGAAATGCTGGAAATGGCAGGTCAGGCAGCGCCTGAGCAGGGAGAAACACAGTTAACGTTACAGGTTAAAAACACAAAATGCTGGCAGAACTCAGCAAGCCAGACAGCATCTAAAGGGAGGAGGTAGTGACAACATTTCAGGCCAAAGCCCTGCATCAGGACATTACAGTTTGTTCAAAACTGGGCCAGAACTATCTCCAAGGGGTCTAAGATGTATTTTGTTACATTCTTCTTTTTACATAGTTACATAAATTTTCAAAATCTTTTTAAAAACACTTGCAATTTCCCTCATTTTCTACATTCTTGCCCTATCATTTTTGCTGATTCCTATAACTTTCACGATCTCCACTCTTCTTCATAGTATTCCTTCCTTTAATCTAGCATCTCTTTAGTTTGCCACAGATGGATAACTTCCAGTTAAGTTTATATTTCTCACTGGAATGTATTTTGCACATTCTTTGTGATCTTACAATCAATGATTTTTTTTCTATCTGATTTACTTCGCTTTTAAAATCACCTGTTTGACTGCATCTGTAACAAAATAAGGAATGGAGTATGATGGAGTTAATTCAATCTCAGATCCACTGTAGAATCTGGAATGGAACAGTATTAGTGCCCAAGATTTATCACCTCACAGGGAAATAACTTCCAATATATTTTTATTGATTCTTTTCTGTTCACTAGATGAATTATTATTTTCCTTTTTGTTACAGGCTAGATTATTTGTACTTCTGACTAGATTTCTCAGTCAATCTCACAGTCTTCCATTTTATACTTTCTTCACCTTATGGAAGTCCTTGACATTTTGGAGCACTGCTATTTGTCTTTTTGCTGAATACAAAACTTGTAACTAAACATTATTTAGCATTTCACTCTCTCTGTAATCAAGGGACTGATTGTTAAACTCTTAACCCTGATCATTTGTCCCCACTGTACCAGACAGTATGAAGACAAATGATCAGGGCTGAGAGTTAAAAACTCAAATGCCAGTCAACAAGTGAGACCTAGACTATTTTAGGCCTTAGTCATCATTTGTTACCTGAACGACCTACTATCTGGTACATGCAGAATTTCAATGGCAGATTTAATAAATATTTACACTGGAAATGTAGAAGCTATGTTTGTATATGTAACTCTGTGTATTCAAATCAAAGTTATATTCTCTATTATTAATGATGATTCTGCAAAATGCACTTTCCTTAATTCTGCCACAAAGCACAGCCATTTGGTTCCATATTCCCATGTCGGCACTAGCCATTTGCAACTTCCCTAACAATGACTCTGCTTTTGTGCTGACAAAAGGGAACTAACATTGATGCCTGCCAAGTGAATAATAGTATGGCCAAGTAAGAAAGAGATCCCCACTGCCTATGTCATGTGCCATCACAACATCCTGGGGGGGAATCACTGTTCACAGAACTATTTCAGCCAGTTCTATTCACACAATGGCAATCAAAGTCGACCAGAATCCGGAAGGCAACGTTGTAATATCTGTGCATGCTTCAAGAAACGCAAGTTGACAAAAAATGCGTTGATTTATTTACTTTCCCTGCCCCATCCCCAACATCAATTCCAAATGAAAGAATCTTACTCTCAAACTTCTGGGTGGTACTTCGCAAATTCTGTAAGGGTAAATTTTATTAGCCTAAATGGCCATAACATGGGATTCATTGCACTCCTTAGCTGAGCGCCTTGCCCATTGGATTGTTAAATCTCTATTAACTGCATGGCTCATATCAGCATAACAGAATATTCACCTTTTGGACACACCTCTACAACGATTGAGAAGGTCAGCACTGTCCAATTTGACTGGCTTCTCTGTCTTTGAATTCATTGTTTCTTCTCCCCACATTATGACTTATCGAAAGGATTCCCTGAACTAATTCAGGTCCTGTGATCCCTCACACTGAGAAAGCTAAGCATTAATGCTTCTGGAATGATATCTTGGGCTATGCATAACTATTTATTTATTTCACAAGAAATCTTCAATGAAGGCCAACTTGATGACAACATCACAAAAACGCAATTATTTTTATTTGTTTATGATTAAGGAGTGCACTAAAAAGGGAAGGAAGGAAGAAAGGGTCGAGTGGTGGGGTGGAAATACATCTCTACCAACGGAGGTTTAACATGCTCCTTTGCTCTGCTAGCCTGCTGGTCACCTGTGGGCAAGGTGTAGTACCTGCTTAGCTCCCCAATCAGAGTCAAGTGAAGCCATGGGAGCAGATGGGGGATAGTCATATTAGCAGCTGGTACATATCACAAATCCTGGTTATGCAACCAGATGCCAGACAGACAATCTCTGAAGAGTATTGATAATGGCTGGAGTCACCTGTCTTGTAAAGACACTGTCCAGAAGAGGGCAATGGTAAACTACTTCTGTAGAAAATTTGCCAAGAACATTCATGGTCATGAGACCATGATTGCCTTCGTCACACAATATAATGATGATAATGACTAAAACGGGTAAGCTAAAAATGTTGACACTGCCTTTCTCTATTGCTGCATCTTGATTCACCTTTTAACAACATCTCAAACTCCTCCCATCATCACTCAAACATCTCTTTGGGACACATTTTCTGTTAAACTCCTGTACACACATTACCTGATATTACTCTTACCAATTAGTGTTTGATCAGATGCTTTTGGAAATCGGCTTTCTTCATCAAGCAAAGACAATAAACCCATTGGTTTCTGAAGAAACATGTCCAGAATTGGTCGATTATCTTGGTATTCCACTTTTACAGCACCAATTCCCTCATTTTGGTATTCAGTCTATAAATAATCACAAGTAAAACACTGAGTTTTAAATAAAATTATCCCTCATGAGAAACCTCTCAAAACTATTATTTCTTTAAACATGCTCTCCTTTCAGCATGCAAATAATGAAATAAATCCAGAAAGAAATAGCAATGAAACAATTTTCACTAAGTTATGTCAAATCATATTTTCTATGAAGGATAAAGGCATTTAATTACTAGCTACAATCTTAAAAGATCAAAGAAAGTTTATAACTTAACTCCTTATTTACAATCAGTAGCTATTTTATTAGGTATCTCCTGTAGCTAATAAAGTGGCCAATGAGTACGTTTATGATCTTCTGTTGCTGTAGCCCATCCACTTTATGGTTCGACATATTGTGCATTCAGAGAAACTCTGCTGCACACCACTGTTATAAAATGTAGCTACTTGAGTTACTGTCCCCTTCCTGTCAATTTGAATCTGTCTGGCCATTCTCTCATTTTTGCTCACAGAACTACAGACTCCTGGATTTATTTTTTGTTGTTTTGCATCAATCTCTTTAAATTCTAGAGACTGTAGTGTGTGAAATTCTCATGTATTAATTTGGTCTGAACAACAACTGAACCTCTTGACCATTTCTGCATGCTTCTATGCATGAAATTGCTGCCATATAATTGGCTGATTACTTATTTGTACTAACTAGCAACTGTACTGTTGTACCTAGTTAAGTAGCTTATGTTCACCTATAATTTCACTCTCACAATAACTTAGGCCGTTGTAAATTTCACTAACAAAATACAGGTTATTACTTACTTAATAATAGTTACAACTTAATGCCAACAAATGTAAAAATAAGGTTGATTTAAATCTAATAATCAGAGCAAAATTATCTAGTAATTTGAAGAAAGAATTCATTTATAGCATGTTTCTGTAAAATTAAAATACTCATATATTGCTGAATTCACTTTGAACTTTAAAATACTGAGCCCAAGTTTTCTAAACTAGATGTAGTTCACACAAAATGATGCAAACTTTTCTCATGGGAATGATATTGAATTTTGGAAATATATACAGCTTGAGGAATATAAAATACATTGTACTTGTCAACTTGACCTACTTGACAACAGAAGTCCTTTGATTACCACCCTGGAGCCATGGAAATCATCATTTCTAATATCAGTCAAAAGTATCCTGTGCACATTCACAAAAGAACAGGATGAACTTTTGGAAACACTTTTTGAAAGTTAATTGTGAATTCTGCACTTTAATATGATATCCTTGCTATTGTGGTGGGTGGGGGGGGGGGGAATGCAAGACGAGATTCTACATGCTGTATTTAGGAAGCTAGAAAATAAATTACAAAGTAGGTCTACAGGATTGCTAGCCAGGCCAATGCTTGTCAGAATAGTTAGGATGAATATGATGTGGCTGGTGCTGTGAAGCAGGAGGGAGTGGTTCAGATTCTAGGGGCATTGGAACCAGTTCTGGAGGAGGTAGGACTAGTAAAAACACCTGAGCAGGATCAGAATCAAAGTTCCTCAGGGAATTGTTTGCCATTATTGTTGGGGAGCTTTAACCTAATATTTCAGAAGAATGGGAACTCATACAGAAAGATGGAGGAAAGCAAGACAGAGACCAAAGCAAAAGTTAGAAGAGTGGGGTACACAAAGATGCACAAAGATTGCTGCATTATAAGAGGTCAATGACTGTAAGGGCACTTTATCTAAGTACCCTTAGTATTCAAAACAAGGTCAGAAAACTTGTGGCACAAATCAGTACAAAGGGTGCAGTTTAATGGCCACTACAGAAATATGATTGCAGGGTGAAGATAAATAGGAATTCAATATCCAAGGGTATCAGCTAATATGGCAAGAAGAGAAGGGAGGTTGGGTAGCACTCTTAATTAGGATGAGATCAAGGCGATGGCGAAAGATGATGTCAGAACTAAGGAGCAGAATGTTGAATCCAACTAGGCAGCTATCAGGAATAGTAGAGAGGGTAACATCACTGATGGGAGCTGGTTATAGGCCACTGTGGTGAACTACATATACCTGTCTGGACACGCTCCCTGCTGACTGCTCCTGTGGCTCCTCCCACAGACCCCGGTATAAAGGCGATTGAGGCCTGAGCCCGGCCTCTCAGTCTCCAGGATGTAGTATGGTGGTCACTCACTGCTTGTTCCTTCTTCCAGTCAATAAAAGCCGATATCTCGTCTTACGTCTCAGAGTGAGTTATTGATGGTGCATCAGCCACAAAATAATAACGTTACAGTAGCACCGGCAACAAATGAAGAAATACCTGATGCATATAAGAATGAAGCAGCATGGGGGACCTTAGCTTGTACATAGACAGGACAAATCAAGTTGGTCAAGGCAGTCTTGAGGAGGACTTCATGGAATGAATTGTGTTAGTTTTCTTGAATAGCATGTTTCTAAAGTTACAAAGGAAAATGCTTTCTTCAATCTTTCCAGTGCAATGAAACAGAAATAATTAAATATCTTGTAGTTAGAGACTCTCTTGGCAAGAGTGATCACAGTATAATTGAATTTCTCATACAAATGAAGGGTGCAATAGTTTGACCTATTATGCCTAATCAAGGGAAATTACAAAAGGATGAGGAGGAGCTGGCTAATATACACTGGGAATACAGACTATATGGTGATTCAGTTGAGGAACAGTAAATTGAATTGAGTTGAATTGACTTTTATTACTTACATCATTCACATACGAGGGGTAAAAATATTTATGTTATGTCTCCGTCTAAATGTGCAATGCACAATTTATAGCAATTTGTAATAAGTAGTATGTACAACAGGACAGTCAATGGAGCTTAGAAATACAATTGTGTCAGCGTGAATTAATCAGTCTGATGGCCTGGCGGAAGAAGCTGTCCCAGAGCCTGTTGGTCCTGGCTTTTATGCTGCTGTACCTTTTTCCAGATAGTAGCAGCTGGAACAGTTTGTTGTTGGGGTGACTTGGATCCCCAGTGATCCTTCGGGCCCCTTTTACACACCTGCCTCATAAAGGTCACCAAAAGCATTCAGGTTAAAAGTCAGAACAGTCAGAGTGGGGAAAGCCAGCCTTGGATAACTACGGAAATAAAGAAAGGTATCAGACAAAAAGCTTATACATTGTAAGTTGCCAAAAGTAGTGGGAAGATTAGGAAAACTTTAAAAAGCAATAAAGAATCACCAAACAAGCAATAAGAAAATAGATTATGAAAGTAAACCTGCACAAAATATAAAAACATTTAGTATTTTTTAATAATTATACCAAGCAGAAAAGAGTACAGGTAAATATAAGTCCCTTGGAAGCTGAGAAGGGGAAATTAATACTGAGCAATGCAACAATGGTGAAGGCTTTACGTTACTATTTTGTCTCAGTCTTCATGGTGGAGCACACATCTTATACTCCAAAGAGAGATGTTATCGATAGGATGGGAGGTGAGGACCTTGATACAATTGTTATCACTAAAGAGGTAATGCTGAACAAACTACTGGGCCTAAAGTTAAATAGGTCCCCTGGTCTCAATTGGAAGGCATTCCATGGTACTGAAAAAAATTGTGTAAGTTATTGTAGAGGCAATTGTGCTGATTTACCCTTGGGCAGATCCCAGAGAACTGGAAGACAGCAAATGTCACACCACTCTTTAATAAAGGATATTGGCAAAAGGCAGCAACTATAGACCAGCTAGCTTAACGTCTGTAGTCAGAAAGATGCTTGAAGCTATCATTAAGGCAGAAACATTGAGACATCTATCAGGTAGACACAGCATAGATCCATGAAGAGCAAGTTCTGTTTGACCTGGAGTTCTTTGAGGATGCATATAATGATACATTGGATAGAGGGAAACAGGTGGATGTTGTTTTCTTGGACCTCAGTAAGGTGCTGCATAAAATACACATCCATAAGGATCCGTGAAGTTGGTAGTAATGTACTAGCATGGATAGATAACTGGCTAATCAATTTTAAGCAGAGTTGGGATGAGTGGGTGATTCTCTGGTTGGCAATTAATGGTCAGCAGAGTGCCACAGGGGTCAGAGCTGAGCCTGCAGATGTTCGTGATATATGTTAACAATTTGGAAGTGGAGACTGGGTGTGACATATTTAAGTTTGCTGGTGACACTTAACTGAGGGGAAACACAAATTGTGCAGAGGTTTCACGGAGTTTGTAGAGAGATATAGACAGGTTAAGTGAGTGGGAAAGAGTCTGGCAGGTGGAGTCAATGTTGGTAAATGCGAGCTATCCACCATGGAAGGAAAAGTAGAAGATCAGATTATTATTTAAATAGAGGAAGACTGAAGCTTGATGTTGGGCAGAGGAAATTGGGAGTGCTTGTGCATAAATTGCAAGAATGCTGGTCTGCAGGTGCATAGGTTATAAAGAAAACAAATGATTGTTGTCCTTCATTGCTAGAGGGGTTGAATTTGAGAGCAGTTATGCTGCAACTGTAAAGGGGCTGGTGAGGCTGCACCTGGAGCACTGTGTGGAGTTCTGGTCACCAGAAAAGATATACTGACTTTGCAGTGTGCAGAGCAGGTGCACCAGGTTAATTCTGGAGGTGAGCAGTTAGCCTTGAGGAGAGATTGAGCTGCTTGGGACTATACTCACTGGAATTCAGAAGAATGAGAGGTGATCTTATAGAAACATATAAAATTGAGAAAAGAATAGATAAGATAGAGGCAGATATGATGCTCCATTAGCAGGTGAGACAGGAACTAGGGAACATAGGCTCAAGGTTTGGGGGAATAAAATTAGGATGGAGATGAGGAGGAACTGCTTTTCCCAGAGCAGTGAATCTGAAATTCTCTCCCTGGGGAGGTGGTAAAGGCCTCCTCATTAAATATATTTAAGGCACAGTTAGATTTTTGTATAGTTGGGGAACCAAGTATTATAGGGAAAAGGCAAGTAGGTAAGCTGAATCCACAACTAGATCAACCATGATCTTATTGAATGATGGAGCTGGCTCAAGTATCCAGATGGCTGCTCTTATTCCTATTTCTCATGTTCTTGTGTTTACATGGGGAGCTCAAAGCTCACTAAGAAAACGAGTACCTCTGTCCTCCATAAAACCTGAGTGACATTTTCAAGCTCCGCACCTAAGTGCTGGCACCACATCTGATTCAGCTCATAGTATTTCAAACACTTTTTCATATTTCCTCTTGACACAGGAGGTTAGTACGACACTAAGCCTCTGGCAGACCCGGTAGTGCTGCCTTAAATGACATGAAATTTATTGAATATACGTATTCAACCCGTGAATGCTTGCCTTTTTGCATTATTTTGTAAGTTACAGTAGTTTTGTGTCCTTGCACTGACGTGAAATAAGTTGCATCTCATACATGTCAATGATACTAAATTTAATTCTAATTCTGAGCATACCTATTGATCTTATTCTTCTCCCTCAATTCCCTCTTTCCATCAACTCTTTGCTTCACAAGGGCGCCATGGTAGTGCTGCACTTAGGGCCACCCTATTATACCTTAGGCGTTTTGGAGTTCGATTGTGGCACCATCTGTAAGGAGCTTGTACATTCTTCTCATGAGCCCTGATGGTTTCTTCCCACAGTCCAAAGATGTACCAGTTTGTAAGTTAACTGGTCATTGTAAATTGTCCTATTATTGGTTGGCATCTGTCTGTCTCGAAGGACAATGGGTGATGATGATCATCATCGTAACCCTGGGTGGAAGGTATGGAGATCCAGAGATGCCCAGTCATCAAGATCCCCCTCTCAGCCTCACCAGTGCAGTCCAAAGGAAAGCTTATGAAGCAATACGCTTGGGTCCAGCTTGGCTGCAGGAGCTGCTGGATGGATATTCAATGTCGCCCAGCCACCTCAGGGGCTCCGCTCTGGATTTGCTGTCTGGGTTTACTCCCGTAGCCTTGGTCTCTCCCGAGGCTGCCCACAAGGCAGTGGGGCTAGTTACCCATAGCTGGGGATCTGGTTCACAAGCACCAGGGCGTGTCCACACACCGGTGTGTGTACAGGGGCCAGATATCCTCCTCATCCTCTGTAATTCAGCCTGAGTCCAAGAGGAGTTCAGTTTCCGTGTGTCACCAGCAAGGAGGCATTACATGAGACTTGCTGTTGGAGAAGCTGTGCACTGGCAGGGAGACACTTACACATTCAGCTCTCCTTTTCGCGAGACTGCTAGCCAGTGGTGGGAGCTGCAAGTGAGAATGATAGGCACTACCCACTACACCACTAGAAGAGTCACAACAACCATTTTGACGTTATTAAACTGGTGTTAGTCCTATTATTAAGCTAGTGTTAAATAGGTGGGTTGCTGGGTGGTGAGGCTTGTTGGGCTACAAGGGCCTGTTCCCTGCAGTTTGTCTAAATAAATAAACAAAAAAATATCCTATCACCATTCACTGCAACAGAAGCAATAAACATTGCAGCATGTCTTTGGGAAACTGGAGTATCTGCATACATTCAACAAAACCTCTGAGATAACTCTATCCATACAGTGCCAGGAGTCAGGATCAAACTCACGTCACTGAAATTTTCAATATGCTCCCAGGTGACCGTACCATCCAGATCTGTAACTTTTCCAGTACCAGCTGTTACACTGTTCACCCAAACCCATCATCGTTCCACACCACGGAAATGCAAAGTGCTGACTGTTTCGAAACAAGGATATTCCTCCTAATCTCAGCAATGATATTCTCAACTAGCTCACATTTATTCATAGCTCAGGTACAATCACAGCAATGGAATCAATGAACCACAATTCAGTATCAATTTAGGTCAACGAAGTATTAATTCAGCTGTTTGGGCAGTGATGGTGTTTCGTTATAATGCACACAGGAAGCATCCTTTCTTATATCGAAAAAACCCTCCAAAGTTTACTATTGCCTTAGAGACTTCTGATTACCTCTTAATTTTACTGACCTGTTCAAGAGCGAAGATGTGTTGGTTGAAGTAAAATTGGATTTGTTCATTGGCAATATTGATACACAGTTGCTCAAAGGAATTCTTCCTGAAGTTCTCAAATCCAAAGATGTCCAGAATCCCCACATTCATCCCACTTTCAGAATCGCTAAGGGAAATTCGAGTTCAACAATTGTTAAGCAACATGTAAGAAAAGTCTAGGAAAGATTGTTATGACCACAAAGGACTGGAACTATGGATAAGCCCCTTTGTAAACTTAACATCAGCTCTCTTTAGTATCTTATTTCAAATGAGATTTTAAAATACCCCAATTATCCCATCTCCTTGTATAATTAAAATTCAAGCCGGCTTGCATTCACAGGAATAAAATAATGGCATGTAACAAATTTCACAAAAATAGAAGTTAATTATCAAATGTGATTTCACTCTGTAATTTACATCAAAGCTCGTCAAATCTGAGTATCAAGCAGTGACTATTTTTCTCATCTGTTCCTTTCTGTCACATAGTAACCCAGCTGGCAATTTATTAGTTCAAGAAATCAAAAATCACCACCTTAGATGATTCTGCAGTACAGGATGTCACTTAGCTGACATTAACATTTGAAACAAGAAGAAGGACTGTAAAGTATGTATAGTGTCCACACTGAACAACTTCAGTATGTACAGTATTTACATTTATCTCACACTACACAATATACCATTTTGGAACAACTATTTGGTTCAGTCAGAAGATTATTAATTAATCCAGGTCAAATAAACTTACAAATTTTAACATATGTATGTTTAAATGAGACAAGGTTTGGTTGGCACTTAATATAATAACATCATTCTTTTTTACAGTAAAGCTTTTCTTTTCTCAATCACAGCACCATAATGGCAAGGGGATGATTAGTGTTTCTCCCTTCCTCTTTAAGAGCAAAAACAGTTTTCCAGAAAGTTTAGTTTTATCATAAAGACCTTTTCACATACTTTTCACAATTCAGCACATTTTTAATATATAATTCTTTCACCTACCATACACTTTTGTCAGGTTGAAGAAGGGTATTAATGCGGTTTACAATCCAGCTGAAGAGCCTCCCGTATAAGGCCTTTGACATGGCATCTCTGACGTCAGATGCCTCATCCACAGTATTTGTGCGAACTATTGTTTCCCCACGGGTCACAACACAATGAGAAGTAAGTGCTTCTTGAAACTCTTCAGGCCCAATACCAAGTAGAGCTGCAGCTGGAAGAAACCCATAGTTCTGAAAGTTATTTCCTCTTGTGTCTACTGTAGTTTTACCACATGATGCTCAGAAGGATCAATGAGGTTGAATTTCAAAACATGAGCTTGCTTTTTCCCACCAACCTCCCTTGACCCCACAACTCATTTCCACCAACTGCAGAGGAACCTGGCTCTGGAATGTTATGTTACTGAATGAAAATCAGAGTCACTTGATAGAGTTAGAGTCCCCAGAAGTAAGTGTAAAATCTGTGCAAAATCCTTCCAGAATGGTTTCACAAACTGACTTACATGAATGACATCAGATTTTTAAAGGGACATTAGTCTGTGCGGGGAGATCGGCATAAACTCCATTACTGTTACTGCCAAGAGTTCTGAGATTATAATTGGCTCACTTCTGAATTCCCTGCACCCTTACGAAGTCAAATTAGCATTTGATGTTCATCATGGTTTATGTTTTATTACTTGGAGAAACATGTGGAAGAAGACGAAATCCATTGAAATTAATTTATCAACACTTGCATTCTTAAGATATCAGAAGCAGTGGAGTCCTTACAGAAAGCTGGACTTAACCCACTCTAAAGGCAAGAATCAGTATCCTGAATATGTCCGGTTCCTCAAATATTCTTTACCAAGCATAATGGTGCTGATCTCCTGTGTGACCTGCTGCTTAGCAGACTAAAATGGCCGTGCTTTGACAGCAGCTGTCAAAGTCACCAATACCCTTAACAGTTTCTGCTTTAGTTCTTTCCAGAGATGTAAAACTGTTTTGATCTCCCCAAGCTAAATACATAAAACCCTTAGATCACAAAAGCAGCCACTTGCATTTCTAACCAACAAAACTTTGCTCTTTGATTTGTCTTGCAGCTGAGAAGACTGGAGTTACCCAGAATAAGATGAGGAAAAATATCTTCCCTCATATGATCGTGAGTGTCTTGTGATCTCCACCCTAGGGGGCTTTGGGATGTTGAATATATTGATAGTAAGTATTGATATTTTGGGGTACTAATGCTGAGCTGGGTACATGGAAATTTAGAGAATGCTTTCACAGTTACATAGTCTGTTCCTGCTCTCATTTCTTATGATATTCAGTACAGTTCAATAGTGACCCCTGGGGGGAAAAACTTACTGTTTTCTAATGGCTTGGCATCAGGAATTTCACTTTTATCCATCTGATGTTTCGAGGCTCTGGATGCAAATTCAATGTTTCCAGTATTTAGGATTGCAGCAAGCACTCTGTACACAGAATGAACCTCCTGAAAAGAGAGATAGTTCAGTTATGCAAAGTGCAATGATTTAAAAGCTTCCTGTTCAATATATATACTGCCTTCTGATGAAAAGCCAATCACTACCGACTCAGATGAATTATGTGAGAGAGCTTTTTACTGTTACAAGTTAATGAGCTTTCCTCCTGGCATATACCCTGAACTTTGGATACATTTATTGATAGTTTGCAAGAATTACAAGTAGCGTTCTTTTCAAACTCCTATAATTCATGGTCATAGAAAAATATAAATAATAGGAGTCTGAGCTCCCCATGTTCTCAAACACAGACTTTGTATTTCATGAATGGGATTAAAATGCTTTAGGTTAAGCAATACCTATATTATAGAAATATTTTTAACTGGGGGTTGTGTTATCCACCTTTTCAAAAAGCATCATCGTGCTGTCAATAACACTACTCCATTGAACCTACATAATATTTTAAATGGAACATGGTACACTAGTAACACACAAAATGCTGGAGGAACTTAGCAAGGCCAGGCAGCATCAATGGAACTGAACAAACAGTCGATGTTTCAAGGCGAGACCCTTCTTCAGGACTGGAAAGGAAGGGAGAAGATGCCAGAGTAAAAAGGTGGGGGGAGGGGAGGGAGGACAGCCAGAAGGTGATAGGTGAATAGGAAAGGTAAAGGGCTAGACAGGAAGGAATCTGATAGGAGAGGAGAGTGGACCAGAGGAGAAAGGGAGTTAGGAGGGGACCCAGTGGGAGGTGATAGGCAGATGAGAAGAGGCCAGTGTAGGGAACAGAAGAAGAGGGGAGGGGGAGGAATTCTTTTTTTGGTCAGTAGAAATCGATATTCATGCCATCAGGTTGGAGGCTGCCCACACAGTATATAAGGTGTTGCCCTGAGCGCTGGGGGCGACATCATTTTGGCACAATATGCAACCAAGAACTGACATGTCGGAACAGGAATAGGAATCGGAATTAAAATGTTAGGCCATCAGGATGTTCCACTTTTGGCGAATGAAGCAGAGGTGCTCAATGATGCGGTCCCCCAATTTACAATGGGTCTCTTCAATGTAGAGAGGGCCACACTGGGAGCACCGGACACAATAAATGACCCCAGCAAATTCACAGATGAAGAGTTGCCTCTTGTTTGTGACCCTGAATGGAGATGAGGGAGGAGGTGAATGGACAAGGTGTAGCAATTAGGCTGCTTAAGGGATAAATGCCAGTAGAAAGATTAGTTGGGAGGGATGAATGGACAAGGGCTAGAGAGAGCAATCCTTGTGGAAAGCGGAGGTTGGGGGGGGGGGGTTAAAGATATGTTTGGTGGTAGGATCTCTTTGGAGACAGTGGAAATTGTGGAGGATGATGTGCTGGATGTAAAGGCTCATGGGGTGGTAGGTGAGATCAAGGGGAACTCTATCACTGTTGAGGCAGCGGAAAGATGGAGTGAGCACGGATGTTCAGGAAAGGGAGGAGAAGTGAGTGAGGGCAGTAGAGGTAGAGGAAGGGAAATCCTTCCTTCTGTCCAACAATTGCAACACAGCGACAAACAAACAACGGCTGCAGCCTGTATGAACTGAAATGAACTTTAGATTTCCATCGGACAATTCATTATCCTCTAGTCAACGATAGAGCTTCTTTCTTATTGATTATTATTATACCCGCACTTTTAGGTTTAGTATCCTCTGATGTCCTGGAAAGAAAAGCCACATAAACCACAGGGATAATGGTGTTGAAGGAACTAAGAAAAGGGAATAGCATTTTTACAGGTGGGAAGATTAGTAGTTAACTATTACACCAGTATCCAAAAGACTTGGACTATATGACGGAAGCCTATTCAGATCTCCATGAAAGCTGGGAAATTAAAATGCTGTTGCAAAACTCTGAAATAAAAAGGCATTTAAGAATATACACAGATGGTTCCAAAATTCTATTTGGTCCACTCATGTCAGGGAAGGAATTCCTACAGAACTGGATCTACTGTTCAGATTCCAGGTCATTGTAGCTGTCTCTTTAATCCACTAAGAAATGGACTATCAAGCCATCCAGTTTAAGAACAATGAAATACAAATATTCAATGCAAGCCTTCCCAGCACTACTCATAGTCATGAATGAAAGCAAAATTATTACAAGAATTACAGATATTCTCTTCACTTTAGGAGGGAGGGAAGCAGGGAAGGAAGGGAGGAAAATCTCACAGTACAGGGGTCAAAGCTGTTCCTAAAATGTAGTTTGTGCCTTCTAGCTCCTGTACCTCCTCCCTGATGGAAAGCATGTCCTCGATAATGGGGGTCCTTAATGACGGATGCCACTTTTCTGAGCCATCACCTTTTGAAGATGTCCTCAATGCTGGGGAAATTAGCACCCATGAAGGAGTTTGCTGAGATGCAACCCTCTGCAGCTTGTTTTGATCCTGTATAGTGGCCCCTCCATATCAGACGGCGAAGTAACCAATTAGAATGCTCTCCATGGTACATCTGTGGTGACATTCCAAATCTCCTCAAACTCCTAATGAAATCTAGCTGCTGGCACGTCTCCTTTGTAATTGCATCAATATGTTGGGCCCAGGACAGATCTGCAGAGAAGTTGACAACCAGAAACTTGAAACTGCTCACTCTTTCCACCGCTGATTCCTCAATAAGTACCAGTGTGTGTTCCCTCGACTTCTCTCTCCTCAAGTCTAGAATCGATTCCTTGGTCTTAATGAGGCTGACTACAAAGTTGTTGCTGCAACACCACTCAACCAGCTGATCTCTCTCCTATCCAGTACGGATAAAAGATGAAAGTTGGTTTACTTTTCTACACATGCTGCCTGTTGACACTTTCTGTATCATTATCAATATGGCACTGGAATTAAACATCGTTGAAACAATTTTTACATACATTTATCATTTCAAACAGAACCATCTGGATGCAATTTGATTAATTTGCTTCTTGGAGACTTTCTAGTTTCCACAGAAATAATTCATTATTTAACATTTATATTAGCATCCACTCAATGTTTGAAGATAACCTTTCACAGAGATTGATTTTAATTTCACAATAAATCAGCAAGTCTAAAATTTCACAGTAAAATACAATTGGAGATGTCTAAGCTTACAGCAGGGATTCCCAGACTTTTTTGGGTTACAGCTCCCCCAGTTCCCAGACCACATCCCTTCCCTTTCTGGCCATTACATTAAAACAATAAAAAATTTTGACTTACAATGCACATTGAAAAAAAATCAGAACTGCAAATTCAACACAGCGACAAATAATTGCAAAAATGTTGTTGTAACAACAATCTTGCACTCAGCATCGGTAAGACCAAAAATTTGATTGTGGACGTAGAACACAGAACATAGAAATCTACAGCGTATTACAGGCCCTTCAGCCCACAATGGTGTGCTGACCACGAAACCTACTCTCGAAACTGCCTAGGATTTTCCTACTGCATGGCCCTTTATTTTTCTGAGCTCCATGTACTTATTTGAGAGTCCCTATTGTATCTGCCTCTGCCACTGTTGCTGGCGGTGTATTCCATGCGTCCACCACTCTCTATATGAAAAAGCTTACCTCTGACATTCTCTTTGTCCATATTTCCAAGTACCTTAAAACTGTGCCCCCTCATGTTAGCCACTTCAGCACTGGGAAAAAGCCTCTGGCTATCCACACGATCAATGCCTTTCACCATGTTATACACCTCTATCAGGTCACTTCTCAACCTCTGTCGCTCCAAGTAGAAAAGGTCAATCACTCTCCCTATTCACAAAAAGCATGCTCTCCAATCCAGGCAACATCCCTGTAAATCTCCTCTGTACTCTTTCTATAGTATCCTAATCTTTCCTGCAGTGAGGTGATCAGAACTTCAGGAAGGGGATGTCGAGAAAGCAGAGACTAGTCCCCCTCAAGGGCTGAGCAGTGAAAAGGGTAAGCAGTTTCAAGTTCCTGGGTGTCAACATCTCTGAGTTTTTATCCTGAGCCCAACATAAAATTACAAAGGTGGCATGAAAGTGGCTATATTTCATTGGGAGTTTAAGTCTTGGTATGACACCAAAGACTCTCACAAGTTTCTACAAATGCACAGTGGAGATCATTCTAATGGGATGCATCACCAACTGGAATGGAGAGGTGGCTACATAGGATCTGAAAAAGCTGCAAAAACTCAGCCAGCTCCATCATGGGAACTTGCCTTCCCAGCACAGAGGACTTATTCAAAAGGCGATGCTTCAAAAAGGTGGCATCCATCATTGAGGACTCCCATCACCCAGGACATGCACTCTTCTCATTGTACCATCAGGAGGAGGAGCCTGAAGACACACTGAATGCCTTAGAAACAGCTTCTTTCCCTCCACCAACAGATCTCTGAATTGCCAGTGAACCAATGTACACCACCTAATGTTTTTTGCTCTCTTCTTACACTAATTATTTAATTTTTAAAATATATTTCTTATTGTATATAATAGTTTTTATTATACAACCAATTTCACGATACATACCAGTGATATTAACCCTGATACTGAATTCTGAAATTATTCAAATCAATATATTTACAGCCACAAATAATTACAGTGAAAATAAATTTCATCCACAATTTTGGAGTGTACATTCATAGTCCATCAATTCCCTGCTTCATTGCTTTTTCACCTTTCAATAAGATGGATGGGTTTGTTGCACTGATATCAGCTTCACAGCATCAGGCTGAATGTCACTCAGGAATCTCAGATCCCCACGTTCAGTAATTTGCAATCTGTTTCATTGCTTTGAAAGAAGTTGGGTGACTGAACTGAAACTATGCTCCAGTAAATCTGATGTTGAAAAGGCAATAATGAACATCTTGATCTTTTTCCACAGTGCTGGATAGCATTCAGAGATTTCTTTATGGAACCAAGTCTTGATATGATTTTTTGAACCTCAACTTCAGTTCTAAGTCATTTTGTAGCAAGATCATTTCTTCCTCCGCCCTTCCTGTTAATTCTGTGTTGCGAGTGTTCAGGAATGGAGTTATTACCCAACCTGGAATTTGAATCGAGTGAAGATCCTGAAATATCTCTGACATGTTTATACATAGCACACCCAGATGAGCACAGTATACTTAAAGATCATTTGATTTTCTTTCTTCTTCTTCTAACTCAGAGAGGCTCAGAAATTGGAAAAGGTCATGACAGCCAATGTTGCACTTAAATAGGGTTAACCTGAACAGAAATGTGGACATGTCTGATTTGACTTTGATAAGATTCACATCATTTCCTTGCAATCGAAGATTGATTTCATTAAACTTTGCAATTAATTCTGACAAATAAGCAATGTCATGCCTAATATTCCTGTGTTAATTACTGAATGAAGTATTCAAGTCTTCAAAGAATTTTATCACAGTTTCAAAAAGCACATAAGAGTGTCTCAGGTAGTTCTCCTTTTGAGAGCCATCTGACTTGTGTGTGCAACAGCAAGAATTTAAAATGTTCACCACTTTCAATACATAGCTCTCAAAATAGTTGAGAATTGAGAACATGGGACTTGATTTTAGCCACTGTGATAACAGTATTTAACGATTTGTGCAGCTGACCACTCAGATTTTTGCGACAAGATGTTGTCTACGAGTTGCACAGTGAATGGTAAATATGTTAGGTACAGCTTTTTTCAAGGAAGTGATAACACCACAGTGTCATTCTGTCATTTAAGGTGCCCCATCTGTGGTGCAAGCAAGAATGGTGGTGAGCAAAATGTTTTCATTGAAAAATTTCTCAACAACCTGAAATATTGACTCCCTGTTCATTTCTAGTCCCCTTGCAAATAACAACTCTTGAACCATGTTTTCATCTCCTACATATTACTTCCGGGGCGCCACTGATATAGGTGATTCTTGTGAGGAACTCTGATGGGTACCATCAAATATTCTCATTTCATCCTGCTATAGCTGACAACCACAACTGCATCTAAGGTCTGGACAGTTAGTGATGATGTTTTAATGTGATTAGACAATCTATCTCCACTTAAAATTGATGGAAATAGATTGGATTCTGGCTGGTGCCCTGCCCCTTTAAGATAACGGAGGAAAAGAGGTCATCGTGCTGGGCTAAAGGTGATTTAAGAAAAAGAGGCTTTCGACTCCCAATACTGACTATCTTGCTGGCAAATATACAGATTCTGGTAAACAAATTTGAAGATCTCAGAGCTTGGGTACTGTATCAGAGGGACATTAGGACTACCTGCATCTTTTGTTTCACGGAATCTTGTTTAACCCCTTCCATTCTGGATGGAGTGATTCAGATTGATGGGCTAATACATTGCCAAGATAAGATTGTTAAGCTTTTTTAAAGTCAAGGGTGGTCAGGATGCTTCACGATCAACTCCTCGTGGAGTACAAATGTGACGGTGCTGTCCCAGTCATGAGACCTGGAACACCTCACAATCAAGTGGCATCCATTTTACCTGCCACGGGAGATTTCAGCAATGATTTCGGTGGTACATCCCACCACAGGCCAATATTAAGCAGGCTCTAGATGAACTGAATGATATGATCAACAGGCATGAAACAGCACATCTTGATGCTTTCCGTCAAGAGTGCTTACTGTACTATTACATGATCACTCTTTGGAAAGTCTGGTCAGCTGGCTGTACACCTCCTCCCTGAGTATAGGCAGAGACTGAAGCACCAGTAGTGAGGACTGGTACAGACAAGGGAGGAGCACAGCAGGAGTACTTACAGGATTGCATTGAATCAGTGGTCTGGACTGAATTCATGGATTCATTTTCGAGTCTGAATGAGTACGCTACAGCTGTCACTGACTTCACTAAAACCTCTGTGGATGACTGTGTGCCTACAAAAACCTACTGTACATACCCAGATCAAAAGCCATGGATGAACCAGGGGGTTCGTTGTCCACTGAGGGCAAAATCTGTGGCACTCAGTCTGGCGACTAAGGTCTGTATAAGATAACCAGATACGACTTGTGGAAGTCTACTTCAAGAGCTAAGGAACAATTCCGAGCGAGCTTGGAGGCAACATTGGATGCACGTCAACTCTGGCAGAACTTGCAGGCCATTATTTCCTACTAAGTGAAGCCCATCATGAATGGCATGATGCTTCACTCCTGGATGAGCTCAAAGCCTTTTATGCTCACTTTGAAAGGGAAAATAAAACCAGTGACCCTGTGATCCCTATCTTGGTGGCCAACATCAGGCTGTCTTTCCGGAGGGTGAACCCTTGCAAGGTGGCAAACCCCGATGGAGTACATGGTAAGGCTCTGAAAACCTGTGCCAACCAACTAGTGGGGATGTTCAAAGACATTTTCAATCACCCCATGTTACAGCTGGACGCTCCCACCTGCTTCAAAAGGGCAACAATTCCAGTGGCCAAGGACAGCAGGATGAGCTGCCTGAATGACTTGTGGTGAACTACGTATACCTGTCTGGACACACCCCCCCCCCCCTTGCTGACTGCTCCTGTGGCTCCTCCCACTGACTGTGGCTCCTCCCACGGACCCCGGTATAAAGGCGATTGGAGACACAGCCCTGGCCTCAGTCTCCAGGATGTACTGTTGTGGTCAATTGCTGCTGGTTCTTTCTTCCAGCCAATAAAAGCCTATATCTCGCCTCACGTCTCCGAGAGTTATTGATGGTGCATCATGACTATCATCCAATAGCACTCACATCTACAGTGATGAAATGCTTTGAGAGATTGGTCATAGTGAGAATCTCCGCCTGCCTCAATAAGAACCTGTCCCACTGCAATTTGTTTATTGCTACAATAGGTCTATGGTGAATGCAATCTCAATGTATCTCCATGTGGCCTTGCATCACCCAGTTAGACAATACCTACGTCAGGATGCTGTTTATTAACTACAGCTCAGCATATAACAGTATTATTCCTACTGTCCTGATCAAAAAACTACAGAACCCAGGCTCTGTACCTCTCTCTGTAACTAAATCCTTGACTTCCTAACTAGAAGAGCATAATCTGGGCATACTGTAAATAACATCTCCTCCTCGCTGACAATCAACACTGGTGCACCTCAGCAATGTGTGCTTATCCCACCACTCTTTTCCCTCTACACCCATGGCTGTGTGGCTAGATACAGCTCAAATGCCAACTATAAATTTGCTGTTGATACAACCACTGTTGGCAGAATCTCAGATGGTCACATGAGGGCGTACAGGAGCAAGACACACCACTAGTTGAGTGGTGTCACATCACTAACTTTGCACTTAACATCAGCAAATCCAAAAAACTGACTGTGGACTTGAGGAACTGTAAGATGAGGGAAAACACACCACTCCTCATGGAGAGAGAGCAATTTCAAGTTCCTGGGTGTTAATACATCTGAGGACCTCTCCTGGTCCAACATGCAACTATAAAAAAGGCAAAACAGCGGCTATATTTCATTAGGAGTTTGAGAAGATTTAGTTTGTCACCTGGAACAATCGAAAATTTCCAAAGATATACTGTGGAAAGCATTCTGACTGGCTACATCACTGTCTGGTATGGTGAGGGCAAGGCTGCTGCACAGGGTCAAAGTAAGCTGCAGAGAATTGCCCAACATGGGCACCAGCCTCCACAGTATCCAAGACATCTTCAAGAAGTGGTGCCTCAAAATGCCGGCATCCATTATTAAGGACTCCCACCACCCAGGACATGTCCTCTTGTCATTGGGGTGTTCCAGATTGAGCAATGAGCAATGAAATCTGGAATGAAACAGGCACACCACAGTGTTTTCACAAAGTGACTGAAAATAAGCCAAGATCTTGTTTGCTTGATCAAAGTGCATTCTCTTCAAATGTTCAAGGAGTCTGAATGATGTCATTGCCTGATTTGGAAAAAAAAACGTTTGTCACACTACAGGCACATTGGCTGTTGTAGGCTTGGTGCAGGTATAAATCCATAGTTCAGATACTCTACACTTTATTGTCTACATAACTTTTTCGTTTGGTCTGCTTCTGCCATTTTTGTTGCGGGTTAATGACCCTGGTCAATCACCTATTGCTTAAATCCAACCTCAAGTGCTGCGATCAATAAAGGGGAAAGTTATGACATCATGCGCTTCTGTCTGAAGATACAGGAAGTTGGGCAGCAGTTTCTCAGTTGGGCCATGGGCTAGAGAAATGTGGTCAAGACCATTCAAAAGGAAAGATTCTGAATTTTACCCCAATGAACGCCATACCCTAATCAACAGGAACTGTATCACCGCGCAACAAGTGTATGGTAATCATACTACCTAACCCTGTACTCAGCAGTGAACAGCAATAATACGCAGGCTGGGCCCAGAAATAACACAATTTCTTCAGACCAGATTTCTTATAATACATCAAATACAGAAGTGTCATATTGCTTTTCAAAAACATTTTAAGGAAAGTCTAAGAGAATGGTGGGTTAGCAAGAGATTAGGTGATTATGTGATCATTGTAATCAATTATGAGGTGGTGAGGATCAAATGCTTATAAGTAGTTCATTTCTTAAATTAAGCCTGCAATCCTTCAGCTGCACCCCTTGTTACCAAGCGCTCCCCCATCACACCCTTTATTTTTTCTCGCCCCCTTAGAAATTCCCCACTGCCTCTAGAGGTCGATATTGCCGACTTAGGGAACCATTGGTTTAGAGCTAGATATGTACTCATAATTGCTGAAGTAAATGTTACCATTGTTTCAAGTGGAGTTGCTGCTCAGATACCAATTTTTCCAATTTTCAATGCATTATTAACAGATCAAAAACAGATCATGTCAATGGGGACAAATCAGGTTAATGTTTCAGGATAATGACCTCCAATGGATCTGAGATATTAACATAGCTTTACACTATAGTCTTCTTTTAGTTCCCCGAAGTGAGCTCTTTTTAACATAAATGGAAAACGCTTTTGAATACTGATATCCATTTCTAGTTAAAATAGGGGCGTGGGAGGGTAGAAAAGGAAAACACCCCCTTTAGCCAAATCAAGAGCATAGGAATGTACATTTACTGGCATTTGCAAGGGAAAAATAACACTTCCTTATTGTTAATGCAGTAAATATCTGAACTTCACTTTTATAGTCAAATAATTTTTCAGGAGGCCCAGGAACTGTGCAGAGGAGTTCAAATTTGCTGGCTTTTGGAGAGGTACTGCCAATAGTTATGATTACTTCAGACATGGGCCATTCCAACTTTCTGCCACCTGATCCAATTTAGCTTTTGATGTAGGCCTATTACTCAATTCCCAAGGGTTCTGGTGGACAAACTGTAGTCCTACAGCTGTTAATGTAATTATCAAAGAAAATATGTAAGGCACACCTTTGGCAATATGGTGAGCTCAAAGGGCCATGACTTAGATTAGGAGAATGGACAAAGATGGAATACAGTGTGGGAAGTGTATGGTCATGCAATTGCTGGAAGGAACAGAAGTGTAGGACTATTTTCTAACCGGGAGGAAAACTCAAAAAGCTGAGGTACAAAGGAAGTTGTGTGACCTCGTGCAGGATTCCCTAAAGGTTAACTGGCAGATTGCAGCATCAGCATTCATCCTGACAAGACCAAGATATAAAAGCAAGGGTGTAATGCTGAAGCTTTATCAGGCATGTGGAGAAGATGTTTCCTATAGTGGGGCAGTCAAGGACCAGATGGCATAACCTCAGAATAGAGGGATGCCCATTTAGAACAGAGATTAGGAGGAATTTCTTTAGCCGGAAGGTGGTGAATCTGGAATTTATTGCCGCAGGCACCTATCGAGGCCAGGTCACTGAGTACTTTTAAGGCAAGATAAGATAATCGAAATGTTATGGAGAGACGGCAGGAGAATGGGGTAGAGAGGGAACTGGATCAGCCATAACCAAATGGAAGAGCAGGCTCTGCTCCAATGTTTTATGGTTTTATGGGGATAAGTTGCATTTTTGAGACCTTCATTGAAAGGTTAATACTGTACTTCCTGAAAGATTTGGGAAAGAAGGCATATATTTATGCTGTTGTCCCCTAAAGATATTATTTAAATATGCTTTGCAGTTTTCTTTCCAGACCAACAGAATATGTGTTTTTAAAACATATACAATTTTGTTCATGAAACAGTGGTTTAATAAGTTATATAGAACAGTACTGCACTGGACAGGCCATTCAGCCCATCATATTGGGCCAACCATGATGCCAATTTACACTAAATGTTCTCCTCCTGTGTATCATCCACATCCCTCCATTCCCTTCTTATTCATGCATCTATATAAAAGCCTCTTAAACTTACCAGACTGCCTGATTCCACTGCTACCCCTGGTCCAGGCTACTAGCACTGTCTACCTGAAAAAAACTTGTCCTTCATGTCACCTTTAAACTTCCCATCTGAACCTTAAAAACATGTCCTCTGGTGCTTGATACTTCTACTCTGGAGAAAAGATTCTAATGTTCTTGTCTCTCATAAGTTTACAAAAGTCTATTCTGCCTTCCTTCAATTTCTGACATTCCAGGGGAAAAAAAGAACAAATTTGTCTGACTTTTCATGATAGCCCAAACCCTCTAATCCAGATAGTATCCTGACAAACCTTCCTGACAGTCTCCACAAACTTCCTATAGTGGAGTGATCAGACTGCATGCATTATTCCAAGTGCAGTCTGACTAAAGCTTTGATAGCTGCAGCACGACTGCCTTAATTTTCTTCTCAACATCCTTACTAATTTAAGCAAGCATGCTATATGCCTTCTTTCACACCTTATCCATTTATGTAGTCACTTTCAGTGAACTATGGACCTGGGTTCTAAGATACCTCTGCACCTCAATTCAGGGGCTATTCAGGAGTCTACCATTACTGTATACTTTCCTCTTTCATTTGACCACCCAAAGTGCATTCAACTCTATCTGCCACTTCCTTGCCCATGTCAAAGTTCAAAGTAAATTTGTTATCCGAGTACATATATAGTAGGTCAACGTATACTCCCCTGAGGTTCACTTTCTTCAGTCATTCACAGGATAAAAAATGCAATAGAATCAATGAAAAGCTGTCTGTAACTGATCTATATCCTGCTGTGTTCTTTGATAGTCCTTTACACTACCCCTAACTCCACCAACCTTGCTATCATTCACAAACTTGTTAATCCACCTATCTATAATTTCATCTACTTCATTGATATATATCACAGAAGTCCCAGCATCGATCCCTGTGGAGCACCGCTGACTACAGACCTCCAACTGGAATAACTTCCTCCTACCCCTGTTTTCTAAGGGCAAGCCAGTTCTGAATCCAAACTTGTAAATCACCCTGGATCTTGTCAATCAACCGACCATGAGGGACTCTATCAAATGCATTACTAATGTAGATAACATTCACTGCCAAACCCTTATAGCTTTCCTGCCTTGAGGTGAGGCTCTCTGGCCTATTATTGCCTGGCTGACCCTTATTTCCTTTCTTGAACAAAAGCACCTTTGCTACTCTCCAGCCTTCTGGGACCTTACCTGTTGCTTGTGAAGACACAGAGATCTTTGTCAGTGCCCCAGCAAACTCCTTACTTACTTCTTTTCACATTCTTAAATATATGCCATCGGACCCTGAGGACTTACCCACCTTAATGCTTTTCAGCATTACCTCCTCTGTATTCTCAAAATGACCCAGCACAATAGCATGCCCCACTCTCCCTTTCCTATCCTCTAATTTCTCCAAATACTGACACAAGGTACTAATGTAATACCTCAGCCAATCGTTCTGACTCCAAGCACAAATTCCTTCCTTTATCCTTGGATGTACCTAGATTCTCCTTAGTTATCCT
Organism: Hypanus sabinus; assembly: GCF_030144855.1. Taxonomy (NCBI): domain Eukaryota; kingdom Metazoa; phylum Chordata; class Chondrichthyes; order Myliobatiformes; family Dasyatidae; genus Hypanus; species Hypanus sabinus. The sequence continues at coordinate 23,548,628 of NC_082709.1, forward strand.
CTTTTTCTAAATATAAAATGTCTTGGGATTCTCCTTGATCCTGCTTGTCAAGGCATCGTCAAGGAATGTTAGAAAGTGCACAAACGGACTATCTGGCATTCCTAATGGTCTGTTTGAACACTTTCTTGCTACCTTTATATTCTCCAAAAGCCTAGTCAATTTTTGCTTTCCAGATCTTGCCTACGCATCCTTTTCCTTCCTGACCAAATTCAGGACCTCTCAGGTCATCCAAGGTTCCCTTACCACCGTTGTCCTTGCTCCTCATTGGAATATGCTGATCCTGAACTCTTATCAGCTGGTCTTTAAACAACTTCCTCATGTTATGTTCCTCATGGACTTGCCTGACAGCAGCTCCTCAGTTCTTGCGTTACCCTGTTATAATTTGCCTTCAAGCTTCTTACTTTACCACCCTCCTCCACCAACCTGGCTTCACCTATCACCTTCTAGCTTGTCTTTTTTTCCCCTTCCCCCACCTTCTTACTCTGGTATCTTCCGTCTTCCTTTCCTGCCTTGCTGCTGTGATTCCCACCCCACCCCTACCACCGCCTCTCTAGGTTAAGCACTCTTAAGTAGCACATGGAAACCTCCAGCGAAGATACTGGTTCCCCTCCAGTTCAGATAAAAACTGTCTTCATTGTATAAGCCCTATGAACTCTGTAAGTGAGCCCAGTGATCTATAAATCTGAAGTCCTCCCTTCTGCCCTAACTCCTTAGCCATGTATTAAGCTGCACTATATATCGATTTGTCACCTCACTAGCACTTGATAAGGGCAGTAATCTTGAGATTGCAGCCCTGGAAATCCTGCTCCCTAAAATCCCTTTGCCTGCTCCTGCCTATGTAATTCGCTGGAGTGGCAGGAGCAGGGATGATATGACCACAGGTCACAACAAACATTTTAAAATGCAGTAATTTAATTGTGGACTTCTTCAATGATTCAATTGTCATTGAATACGCTATCATTAAACCAAACAAGTTTGATACTTCTTATTTTGTTTACTGAAAATCAGGCTAAGAAAAGAATTCATTTATATTTCATCTCTTCACTCTCTTTTGTTCTATTGGAATAAAGCTGTGCACAAGTATAGAATAAGGGACAATTACCAAGTCCATTGCCCCAGGAGGTAATACTATTTACTTCAATCGTATTCGGGGTTTAATTTAAACAACTATTTATGCCCATTTTGGGTTCACTCACCTCATCAGTAAATCCAATGATTCTGAAACAATGTTGAATTGCTTCAAAACATTCCCTGTACAAGCTGTTGGTTAAAATATCTTGCATGTTCTTGCTTGTGTCATTGTCAATATACCTAATTAATCAAAGAGGAGTCATAGAATATCACAAAGTTAACTCTGCAATCCAAAATTCAAGTATTACAGATGAGTAATCCATGGTTATTTAAAGGCACATGCTGTATTTTTATTTCTGGAAGAAGCTGAATTGACACTAATGTGGTAGGAAAGCAGCTGTATAATCAGTGCAGAATTAGAAGAGGATATCATGAATTACCACTCCACAGGGCAACAAATTAACAAAGATTTGCATTCTGAAATGAAATAGTTTCTACGGAAAAAAGTAAACAGTCGACTTTTCAGGCCGTCCATTCAAGCACATTTACTCTTCAGCTTTTTTTCTCCAGTCCTGCCAAAGGACTCCGGCCCGAAATGTCAACTGCACTCTTTTCCATTGTTGCTGCCTGGTCTGCTGAGTTCCTCCAGTATTTTGAGTGTGTTGCTCAGATTTCCAGCATCTGCAGATCTTCTCTGGTTTGTGGTTTGAATAAAGGTGTTAAATCGACTACCAGAGGTCTGGAAATCAATAAAAAATGGGAATGGAGCAGCAAGGTCACAGAACGATAGGAACTGGTGTGCAAGACCAGCAAAAAGATAGCATGACAAGCAGCAGTGTGAAGAACAAAACCAGCAAAAGGATGTATGAAGTAGTTGTTTATCCATTTTAGCAGACACTTCTGGTGTTTCTAAGTTTATAGAGCTTTTCAAGGGGGGTACAAGACAAGTTGATGAGACACTGGATGATATCTACATGGACTTAAGCAAGGCCTTTGACAAAGACCCATGTGGGAACCTGGTCCAGAATATTCAGTTGCTTGGGATTCAGGATGAAGTACTAAATTAGATCCAATATTGGCTTAGTGGGAGAAATCAGAGAGTGGTAGTAGATGGTTGCCTCTCAGACTGGAGACCTGTAATTAGTGGTGTGTTGCAGGGATCAGTGCTGGGTCTGATGTCGTTTGTCATCTATATTGATGACTTGGATGATAATGTAGTAAACTGAATTAGCAAAGAAGCAGATGACACCAAGATTGGGGGCACAGTGGTCAACAAGAAAGTCTATCAAAGCTTGCAACATATTGATGCAATGAAAAAGAAGGCACGAAAGCCGATATATTTCATTAGGAGAATGAGACTTTATTATCAAAGTACATTTATGCCAACATATTCAACTCTCAGATTCATTTTCTTGTGGGCATTCACAGTAAATACAAGAAACATAATAGAATCAATGAATGACTGCACCCAACAGGATGAACAAACTATCAATGTGCAAAAGACAATTGTGCAAATACAAAATGAAAAAAATTATTAAATAAGCAATAAATACCAAGAACGTAAGATAAAGAGTCCTTGAAAGTGAATCGATTGGTCATGGAAACAGTTCAGTGATGGGGCAAGTGAAGTTGAGTGAAGTAACCCCCTCTGGCTCAAGAGCCTGCTGAATGAGGGGGTAATAACTGTTCCTGAAAATGGCAGTGTGAATCCTGAGGCTCCTTCACCTTCTTCCTGATAGGAGCAGCGAGAACAGAGCATGGTCCTTGATGATGGATGCTGTGACAACCCTCTGTATAAATGTGCTCAATGGTGGGGAGGGATTTACCCATGATAGACTTGGCCATATCCAGTACTTTTTGTAGGATTTTCCATTCAAGGGCATTGGTGTTTATATTTAAGGCTGTGATGCAACCAAACAATCATAGTTCATTGGGGGCTGTGGGGGGTTTGTGAAGGTGCCTCCATCTTTTGACAGTAAAAGTGAGCATAACAGATATTGAAGGGTCTCAGCCCAAATCGTCGACTGTACTTCTTTCTATAGATGCTGCCTGGCCTGCTGCGTTCCACCAGCATTTTGTGTGTGTTGCTTGAACTTCCAGCATCTGCAGATTTCCTTGTGTTTGCGTTTTTAAAGACATTGAGATCATCTGGGATTGAGTTGTGATGTTATCCTTGTTGCCTGGTTTCACTTTGTTGGACGTGATAGTACTCAAGCCTGGCCACAGCTGTCAAACATCCTTCAGAGATTCAAGTTTGGTCTAGAATTGCCATTTCGCACCTGAGATGGCTTTCTGGAGATTGTATTTGGACCTCTTGTTGGAAATAACTCTGAAAATGAGTAGCTTGGGTTGAACTGTTCTCTGTTCTTGACAATCCACTTGCAAACGTTTCATCACCATACGAGGAGACATCATCAGTGCGCTGTTCATTTGCGGTGTGTCCTCCGAATGTTTGGCCTTCATATACTTATCAATCAGCTAATTGGTCATCATTACAAAAACTAAATTGTGACATAGGGAGGGGGTCTTGTCACTGATCGGTTGTGTGGCAAACTCCGTGCGTTGTGGACTGGAATTTTGCGAGATTTGCTTATAAAAAGGATCCCCGTCTGCATGTCTGTTTACAGAATCGTTTGTGGAAAACCATGCTTCCAGGAATTCTCTTGCGTGCTACGTGTTTGCCTTGGTCATGGCTTTCATTGATGCCCAGTTGAATTTGTGCCCCTCTTGATTTTCATTGGTAGAAACTAAGGAGAGTTGCTCACGCCAGTTCACAGCCAGTAGATCCTTGTGGATAGTTTTCTCCCAGTTTGACCAGCTTAATATTTGCTGCAATCCCCAGATGGGATTTTGTCGACCACACTGGTCTTGTCCAAAAGCTTGGTTTATTCTTTAGGTCTGCAGAGTACTCTCCTCAATGTTGCTGTTGGCTTATGCACAACAAAAATTCTATGTTCTTGGTTCATTCACAGCTTCTGGTTGGGGAATAGTTTGAATAATATTGTTGGGATACACTCAACTATGACTGTTTTTATAATGTATATGATAACTGTGGTATATTTGTTCAAATCCTCTGATGAATCCTTGAACACGGCCCAGTCTACTGATTCAAAACAATCCCGTAGCCACTCTTCAGCCTCCAACAATCACTTCTTTGATGTCCTTATCTCTGAACCCTTGCTCTTTAGCCTCTGTCTGTGCAGGTAAGAAGACAGCCAAGTGATCAGATTTCCTGAACTGCCATCTAAGCATGGAACAGTAGACATTTCTAATTGTAGTATAGCCCTGGTGCTACAGGTGATACATTAATGATAATTGGGCAGAGATTTCTTCAAACAATCCTGACTGAAGTCCTCAACAATCAGAATAGATTGTTTCTTGTTTGCTGATGGTGACATTCAGTTAATTGAGTGTCTGCTTAACACTGGCCTTTGGCGGTATGTAAACCGCAGTCAGGATCATGGAGGATCTCTCTTGGTAAGTAGAATGGTTGACAATGGATTATCAGATATTCCAGGGTGAGGGAACAAGAATGTGATAAGAACACTGCATCCGAGTTTATCATGTAAAGCAGATCCCCCACCTTCTGCCTTCTCAGAATCAGCAGTCCAGTCCATCCAATGTATCAAGAAGGCTTTGGGTCTTACCAGAGTATCCTGTGTGAGCCATGTCTCCATGAAACAGAGAACACATCAATTTCTCATTTTCTTCATTTACAATCAATCGAAACAACATGACAGTGTGCACTGGATGAATTCCTCCATCAACAACTGTTAGGAACTAATAATGAAGTAGTATTGATAATGTTCTAATTTGTTCTGTATTTCAATTATATACATAATTTGTTACTCAGTTAAACAGAAGTTTACGTTTTCTTTTTTACCTTTTTAACTACTTCCATGAAACTTGGGATAACCACTTGATTGGGCCAAAGTGTATTGGTCATAATGTACCATAATTAATCAGAATCCACTGTATTTCTGATTATAATTTACAGTTTTTTATTATGCATTGCAAAGTACTGCTGCCACAAAGCAACAAATTTCACAACATATGCCAGTGATAGTAAACCTTATTCTGCTTCAGTGGGATTTGGAGCAGCCCAAAAAAAAGAGCTGAAAACAGCAGAACTTAATGCAGTCAAACGTGAGGTATTGCCCTTTGGGAGGACAAACCAGTGTAGGATATACACAGCGAACAGTAGGGAGGCATGCAGTAGAACAAAGGGATCTGAGACTACAGATCCATAACTTCTTGAAAGTGGCATCACAGGTAGATAGAGGTAGAAGGGAGCCTTTGGGACATTGGTCTTCATGAAGCAAAATATTGGGTACAGGAGTTGGGATATTATGCTGAAGCTGTAGAAGTCATTAAGAAGGTTAGATTTGGAGTATTGTATGCAATTGTGGCCACCTACCTAAAGGAAAGATATCAGTAATGCTGAAATACATCCTAGGATGCGCAGAGACACATCATCGGTGATGTAACCTGGGGTCATCAGGTGTTTCGGGTCTTTCAACATCAGATACATTTGCCCAGGCAACCCAGCCAGAGCTGATCAGGCCCTGATTATGTCCCAGCAGCATTAGTCCACGGGTCACACCTCTTGATCCGTAGCCATCAGCAGCCTCTGTTATGTTCCTGATGGCTCTTTTCTTTGCAGCCCCCCCAATGCCAAGAAAAGAGTAGGTTCTGCACAGCAAGCAGCCAGCAAAACCTCTACACCACACCTCTGTTGTGCCATTGTGCCCTCCATCCTCCACCCCTGTCTCTGGCACAGCTCTAGCAGCTCCTGATATTTTGCTTTCTTATACTCAAATGCCTCCTCAATCCAGTCTACCCAAGGCGCTGTTAGTTCTACCAAAGCCTCCTGCTTTGAGGTTTCTGACAGAATGACCATGACAAGCCTCCAGGATGATGATGTGATGGTATCAGGAAACTTTGAAAAGGTACAGAGAAAATGTTGCTGCAAATTGAGGACCTGAGTTATAGGGTGGAGGTTGAATAGGTTAGGAGCATAGGAGATTGAGAGGAGATTTGATAAAGGTATACAAAATTATGAGGTATAGATAGGGTACATGCAAGCAGGCTTTTTCCACTGAGGTTGGGTGAGATGAGATCTAAAGATCATAAGTAAAGGTGAAATGTGAGATATTTAAGAGGAACCTGACGGGCAACATCTTCACTTAGAGGATGGTGAGGGCGTTGAATGAGCTGCCAGCAGAAGTAATGAATGCAGCTTTGAATTAAACCTGTAAGAGAAATTTGTATATGTGCACATGGATATGGGGAGCTATGGTCCAGGTGTAGGTTGATAGTACATGCAGAGTAACACTTCAGCACAGACTAGATGGGCCAAATGGCCAGTTTCTGTGTATTCATGCTCCATGACTCTACAGGTAAAAGCACAAAGTGAGGGAAGAATAAGGTTGCATCTTGTATTATGGTCCCATCTTAAGCTATAGACACCATTGTGTGATCAAGCAACAGTAAGCTATAAATTGTGCCATTTTTGAAGGGGGACTATTAAAGTAGGATTGGGTTGAAGTTGGGGGGCAAATGTTCAAAAGCAAAAGGCAGATGATGAAGGGTAGTGGTTTCAGACATAGATGCTGGAATCTTTTTTTTCTCTCTAGTTGCCAATTAGACATCTGAAGCACTTCTAACAAGAATTTTGCCTGGCACATTTGACATTTTAGCATGTTTTATGCCTGTAAAATTTACATGTCTAACATTACCTAACGTTTTTGCCGGTGATACTGAGTTAATGGAAGTTAACATAAATCAATGGTAAAAGTTTGTTCATACAGTTTTAGCCTAATTATCACTCCCTGTCAGGCACATGTAGTGTTACCTTTGAAGTGATCTCCCGGAGCTCAATTCAGTTTTGCAGAGAGTGCATGATAATGAGCCAACTTCATAGCATCTAGCAAGGCGAGCTCATTGTTCAGTCAAAGCAGGATTTAGGCCTTGCACAATATCTTTATTAGCCCAGTTTGCTGATTTGGACCAAAAAGCTTTGATCCTGAAAAGTCTATAGAAATGTTTTCAAAATCAATGCAGTCTGCTTGAGAACTGATACCGAGATCTGAAGAGTTTCTGATGATGCAGAAACACAAGTCTGCTAAGGGATGAGAGTATAGAAAATAAAGTCAAATGATGAGAGAGAAGTGAGATACAAAAAGAAAACTTTTTATTCCTCAAATTAAAGGTTCAAAGGTACACTTAGTATCAGAGAATGCATGCAGTATACAACCTGAAATCTGTCCTCTTCACAGACATCCACAAAACCAATAAACCCCATAGAATGAATAATGGAAACGTCGAAGCCCCGAAAGGCTCCATCTCCACTCTCTTCACACAAGTAGCAGCAAAAACATCGACATCCCCTTCCCATTCCCCCCCCCAGAGTTATAAAAACTAACAAAAAGGTACTATACATGTTTTATTTTGTATGTTCTGTATAGGATCTAAAATGTCACTATTAATATTTCCACTGAGAATGATTTGGAAGGAATGTGTACCATGTCTCCCATGTATATTTCAGATGGCTATAATAACTTTAGATCTAATTTTAATTTGGGCTGGGAAGTGGGTTCCAAGGCAAATATCAAACTTCCCCTCACACCGACTGTCCCTTTGCAATTCCTGCCCCCACCAGAACCCCAAGAATTTTTAAAAAATACTAATTTTTGAAATCCTCAAGCTCCATTGCACAGGGGCTTCTTGGCTTAGCCCAGCAAGGGCACCTCTTAAGTTCATGTCTCAAATATAGGCTACAAGTTGATGTTATTAATGAATGTATAATTACTCACCTAGGAGATTTATTTTCAACAAGTCGATATTCTGCTAACTTCTTCTGATGAAAGAGACCAGCATAGATATAATAAAAAATATGAAAATTTTTCTCACTCCTGAAAGGAAATAATATTAATATAATTAAAACACAATAGATTTTACAAACTAATGTTTAAAATTTGACCTGAATCAAATGCTAAAAGCAAAACTCAAATTTTCAACAAGGAATTCTGATTGTTTTAGAAAATGACGATTATCAAATCAAATTTAAATTTTAATTACTTATAAGTAATTTTACTTATTTACAATTTTGACATAACATTCCATCTCCAGTACTCAATACTTTGGTTTATGAAGGCCAAAGTGCCAAAAGCTTTCTTTACAACCTTATCTTCCTGTGATGCCACTTTCAATGAATTATGGACCAGTATTCCCAGATCCCTTTGTTCTGCCACACTCTTCAATGTCCTACCATTTACTGTGTACGACCTAACCTGATTGGTCCTAGAGTACATCTATATCCAGTAAATCTTTCATCTTCCATGATATTGATAATTAAAAAGGCATTGGTGAATGTCCATTGTATGGTCATGACTTAGTTTAATTATTGTATGTCCTACTTATGTATCTGCATAACAAGTTTTGGGAAATTTAGCCTCTCATCTGACCATTCATCCACAGACCGCACCATCTTTTGTTTTGAAGTAATACCATTTCTAACTTTACATCTCACAATGCAACTCCCAATGAATGTGTTTATTTTATAGAAGAAAAATATTAAGGGATAAAACTGATCTACAATGACATCTAGGCATTGTCTCACTACCGAAAACCCAGGTTCTGGAAACTGCACCCTTAACTTCTCTCCAGCTTTGTTTTTCTAACAAGTCATTCTGGATATATAAACACTGCCCCACCTATGTTAGTCTATACATATATACATTCTTGGCATTATACAACTAATGTGGGTAGAGTTAGAAAGCAAATCATCTATTAAGTAAGCATTATAAATTCCAAGGGACAAATGACCAGCTCATTGTTATGGCTTATATTAAGTTCAATATTCTTCCAAAATGACTATTTGGTCTATCTATATGGCCCATTTTATGTTGTTTCTGTACACCTTTTTGCTATTGGCAAACAAGCATTCCAAACTAACTCATCCAAACATAGCAACAGCTGAATCCAGGGTTAACCTTATTTGCACCACATTTGATCCTTCCCTAATTCAAACAACTATTCAAGCTGCATAGAGGCAAATAGATAGTCATTGTTTCATGTCAATGAATGTTAATATGAAATGTTGACATTTCCTTTGCATCCACATATCCCGGCCTGATGATTTCATCTAGCAGCTTGCTATTTGTTCCAGATTCCCATTTCTGCAATCTCTTGTATCATCCTAAATCTTTCAATAAAAAAAACTAGCAGTTAGGTTGACACAAGAGTTAAAAACATTGCATGACGAAGTTGATTGGAAAGTTACAACACAAAACTTGAACTTTCAAGCTAAAAATTAGAAAGGAGCAAAGACTAACAAAAATAGTACCAATGGTTGAGTGTAGCGAAGAACGAGTTTGAGTTGAAGACTAAATAATGACTAAAAAATGTTCAGCATCGTTAAGTAATTGAACAAAATTACTCTGTTGCAAAATACTTTTTCTGGACAGTTTGAAACAAGTCTAATATTTATCACTATTTTGTGAGATTGAATTATTTTTGTGATTAGAATTTAACTGTGCTAAAATGCAAACTACAATAATTTTTAGAGAAACTCATGGGAAACCAATTCATTTCAGTTTTAAAACTCCACATGGTCAGTTTAAGAAAACAGTAATTGCTAGAGAAAAGTGTTATAACTGAAGGTCACATACACTGGCTGTTGAATAACTCTGGATTTTTCTAAGAGATATTCAGAGATTTTCGCTCCCATCACAGCACCCGTGGGAGTAAATTTCATTTCTAGGTATTTCCCAAATCGACTGGAATTATCATTGATCATTGTGCATGCATTTCCAAAAGCTTCCACAAGTGGATTAACCTGAAGGATTTTCTCTCTCAGAACACGGTTATTTGCCTGCAAAGTGTAAAGCAAGGAAAATGCATTACCAAGAAGAAGCTTATTGAAATCATGTTTCACTTTCTGTCCTTCTTTGTTTTTCAGTTAGCACAACAAAAACCACAATGAGGAAGCAATCCTCTCCATCCTATGTTCAAAGGATCCTTACTGCCCCTTCCAACAGGTCCAATGTGACGTCACTACTAAACATTTTTACCACCTCTTCACCTTCATTGGTCTCAAGTGGTCATTTACTGTAATGCATTCTCACTCACTCCTCAATCACCATCTTATTTCATAGGCCACATTCCTATGTGACAATACGTGCCATTTTACTTCATCATGTCCCAGCAACCAGGGCCCCAACATTTTTCCAATGTGAAATGCTGACTTAAATGGACTACTTTTAATTTATTAGTAAGTTTTTGGGGTTCATAATAGAGTGCTTCCTTACAATGGAGAGACTAAATGGAGAATTAATTAGGAACAGATTCCTTCCTTCACCCGTTAAATTCCTGAACTGTCCGTGAACACCATCTGATTATTACTTTACTATTTATTTACTTATTTTGGACATATTAATTTCATGTCTTTTTACAGCAGTCACAAAACATTTTACATTACATAAGATGGTGACAATCTTGCTTCCAGTCTCACCACAGGTGAGGTCACTGGCTTCCATTTGACCATCACTTTAATTTTCCATCCCAGTTCCACTCAATATTTCTCTCTGATTTCTGTGCACTCAAACTCTCAACCATTCCAATGAAATTCAACATTAGTGCAAGGAACAATATCTGAGCTTTTGACAATGTCTTATCAGCTTACTGCACGGATATTAACCTGAATCCTGGAGCACTTTCTCTTTTTACACCAGGACGCAAGTCTTGGAATCCTGTGGAAACGTTTACTGTGTGGGTGACTGAAGTCATCCTGGTAGGAATCAGGTCCACTCAAAGAAGTGACAGCAGGTATACATTTGGCCACAAGTGACAGTAGCAGTAGCAGATTGGCGAGCAGCAGGAAAGGTTTAATTGTCCAAGTTGTACATCACAGCAAGACCATGGTACACATCAGAAGTATTGCTCCAGGCTCCAGATGGCCCATGAATATTGTTACTCAGTTTTCGTGTTTGAAAATAAAATATAATCAGAGCATACGTCAAAGCTAATCGGTTTTGATTCCGTTTTAAAGTGCAAATTCAAAAGTTCAAATGTTGCCATTTCATTGTTGTATGCACAAAACTACTTGTTCAATGGGTGCAATCTATTTAAATTAATAATTCTCAAACGTACCTTTCCCAGATAAGTTAAGTGCTGAACAATCAAATGTGCACTCTCTGTCTTCCCAGCACCACTTTCTCCACTTATGATAATACACTAGAGCGATCAAAACAAATGACACTTTAAAAAGAGCTGATTAATAGTCAACATACATTCTGCACAGCTGTACAATACTACAATGCTCTTCTGAAGTGCTACAAAAAATCACATTCAGGAATATTTTTGATTATTGAGGTAATAATGCTACAAATGAAGGAAGTATATTTTTAAATTCTTATGAAAGCACCAACAGCAAAACTGGACAACAAATTTGTTCAAAAGTGTTGTTTCCACAGGATTTTTTTTTTTGTTTATGATAGACTGCTTGAAGCTGAACACAAATATAATTTCAGATGACTTGTATCACATGGGAGTGCGAGTTTGGATCACACCAAGCACCGCCAATTTGGTGAGGTCGAGTACAGCTTTGGGCTATGTGGCCCAAGTGTGTCTGGATAATTGAAACGCTGGTCCAGACAGACTAGAAAGCCTGAGTTTCAGAACGAGAGACAAGGGTTGGGTTGATTTCACTCGTTCTCTCACGATGTCCATTCCTCTCTCAGCAGCGTTGAGGTTGTGAACTGCTTCAGTGGCTATCGTCTCTATGAGTTTCACGACATTTTTGCCCCACTATGATGAACTGAGTTTGAGGTTTGGGCCAATGAACTCAATCTGGCTCGGAATGTAGTCATTTGATTTTATTTGTGTGTGCGTGTGTGTGTGTGTGTGTGTCTGTGAGAGTGAGTGAGGGTGTGCGCGCGTGCGTCCCTGCATTTGTTTTTTCCCTCCACCTCAGTGTACTGGTTATGACCTTTTTTTAAAATTGGGTTCTTTGGGTTTCTGGCTTTCTGTAAGTAGACAAATCTCAAGGTGTATAATTGATACATTCTTTGGTAATAAATGTACTTTCAATTTTTGATTCTTCAAATTTGGAGAAACAAAAAATTAACTTTTATTGAATATAAAGTGTTTCATTGCATAATACTGCTGACAATATGCAATTGTTTATTAGTTCATAAAAGCTAAAAATGCATTGTTGGTTTTTGTTTTCACTCAGAAGCTTCTGGCTTGAAGTGTCCAACAATAATCAGCCAGCTTTGATGGATTCCAGTTGCCCCATTCTCGTTTCTCCATGACCATGATGTCCTAGTGAAACCTTTCACCACGCTCATCACTGACAGTGCCAAGATTTGCAGGGAAGGTTTAAGTTGGAATGCAAAAAATGAACCTTTAGTGACATGTTGCACTTCATGGTATGCTAAAGCACGTTGTCAACCAGCTACATGTAGTTTGGTGCTCTGTAGTTGCCAAGAAAATTTTCAACAACATCCTTGAATACCTTCCATGCAATTTTCTCTGGTCCCATTAGAAATTATTCAAACTGCCTGTTATTGGTGACCTTTTTTGACTTGTGCACCAACAAAAATGCCTTCTTTAATCTTGGCATCAGCTATTCTGGCAAACTATAAATTGAAAGAACAGATATAGGCAATTTCACAACTGTGATCCATGGTGATTTTCAGGATCAACAGCCCAAAAGCCACAGGGTACATCCAAAAGCAAAATCTTTGTTGTCCAATGTAATCAGAATCTTTACAACACCAGAGGCTCTTGAACACAAGTTCATGCTATCTTTCCTCAAAGCAATCTACTCCATTTCATTCCCTGTTTTATCCCAGTATTTCTCAATTGTCTAGCCTAGCTCCACTTTAAATCATTGACAGTTCCACTTTCATCACCCTCATCATCAGTAATTTCCAGGTTATTACCACTGTGTAAAATAGTTCTTCCTCATTTTTTGCCTGAATCTATTACCTAATCCTTGTACCATCAAGCTGAATGAAAATGGTGTTTCTTTGTTGACTATACCTAAACTAATAATAATCTACGTTCTTTCAACATATTTTTCCAATCGTCTTAACTTCTCCAATCTACCTACTGTTGCTAAAACTTTACATCTTTGGTGCAATTCCAGTTTATCTTCTCAGCACCTCTTTCAGGGTTCTTCATATCCTTTCTAAAGTGTGTGACTTTACCACCGGTGCTTGTAAGGAGTTTATACATTCTCCCCGTGACTGTCTGGGTTTCCTCCGGGTGCTCCAGCTTCCTCCCATAGCCCAAAAACATACCAGTTGGAAGGTTAACTGGTCATTGTAAATTGTCGCAATATTAGGCTAGGATTAAATCAGAGGTTGCTGGGCGATGCAGCTTAAAGGGCTGGAGGGTCCTATTCTGTGCTGCATCTCAATAAGCAAATAAATAAATCATACCTTAGCCATTGCATAATTTGAGCTTTACAACGATTCAGCATTTATCTCCCACTTCTACATTCAATAATTCTGTGAAGTCTAAAATCCCGTATGCAGTTTTAAGGTGCTTGGAAGTAGGTACAGAGGAGGTGTTGGAGTTTTTTTTTATACGGAGAGTGGTGAGTATGTGGAATGGGCTGCTGGCAACAGAGGTGGAGGCGGAAATGATAGGGTCTTTTAAGAGACTCCTGGACAGGTACATGGAGCTCAGAAAAATAGAGGGCTATGTGTAACTCTAGGTAATTTCTAAGGTAAGGACATGTTTGGCATTGCTTTGTGGGCCAAAGGGCCTGTATTGTGCTGTCGGTTTTCTACGTTTCTATTTATGCACATGAACTGCCAGGCATCTCTGTTCCTGTTATTAAGTATATAGTGCCTCCTGCAATCACTAAATACATCATTTCCCACTGCTGTATATAAATTCCATCTGTCAAGTGTCTGTTTATTCTACCACCCTATGTCCTGTTAATTGTTACATCAACAACTTTTAAATAATTGGTAGCAAGCAAAACATTGTAAAAATTTTACTAAGATGGATAAGAAGTAAAAAAAAAGGCATGTAGTAGAGCAAAAATGAATGTGAAGTTAGAGCATTGGGAAGCTTTTAAAAAACAAGAGAAGGCAACTAAAAAAGAAGTAGAAGGGAAATGATGAAACGTGAAGGTAAGCCAGCAAATAATATCAGAAAAGATACCAATTTCTTTCAGATATATAAAGAGTAAAAGAGAGTTGAGATTAGATATCAGACCGCTGGAAAATGATGCTTGAGAGGTTGTAATGGGGGGAGGGGGGCAAGGAAATGGTGGATGAACTGAATAAGTATTTTACATCAGTCTTCACTGTAGAAAGCACCAGCAGTATGCTAGAAGTTCAATAGTGTCAGGGTGAAGGAGTGTAGTTGCTTTATGAAGGATAAGGTACTTGGGAAGCTGAAAGGTCTTAAGGTGGATAAGTCACCTGGACCAGATTGCACCCCAAGGCGCTGACAGAGGTAGCTGAAGAGATTGTAGAAGCATCTGCATACATTAAGATGCTCTTTATCGATTACACCTCAGCATTTAATACCATCATCCCCTCAAAACTGAATAATAAACTCCAATACCTTGGGCCTCAATACCCACCTGGATTTCCTCACTTGCAGGCCACAGTCACCCTGGATTAGCAAAAACATCTCCTACACAATCTCCATCAACACAGGTACACCACAGGGCTGTGTGCTTAGCCCCCTGCTCTACTTGCTTTACACCTATGACTGTGTAGCGAAGTACACTTCCAATTCCAAATACAAGTTTGCTGATGACACCACGGTTGTGGGCCTTGTTACAGGTGGTGATGAATCTGCATACGGCAAAGGAGATTGAAATTCTGGCTGAGTGGTGTCATAACAACAACTTCTCATTCATTGTCAACAAGCCCAAGAAACTGATCATAGACTTCGGCAGAGGGAAACCAGAGGCCCATGAGCCAGACCTCATTGGAGGATCAGAGGTGGAGAGGGTCAGCAACTTTATATTCCTGGGTATCACTATCTCAGAGGACCTGTCCTGGACCTATCATATAAATATTATTGCGAAGAAAGTACAACAGCGCGTTTACTTCCTCAGGAGTCTGCAGAAATTTAACACATCATCAAAAGCCTTGTCAAGCTTCTATAGGTGTGTGGTGGAAAATGTGCAGGCTGACTGCATTACGCCCTTGCATGGGAACATGAATGCCTTTGAGATAGTGAAGTTAGGCCAGTAAATCACGGGTAAAACCCTCCCAACCATTGAGCACATCTAAATGAAACGCTCTCCATCATCAAGAACCCGGCCCATCGAGACCATGCTCTTTTCTTGCTGCTGCCATCAGATACAAGGCACAAGTGGCTTAAGACTTGCACCACCAGGCTGAAAAACAGTTACTACCCCTCAACCATCAGGCTCTTAGACAAAAGAGGGCAACTACACTCATCTATTGAGATGTTCCCACAACCAATGATCTCACTTTGAGGACTCTTCATCTTGTTATTCCAAGTTCTTAAAATTATTATTATTTATTTATATTTTCATTTGCACAGTTTGTTTTCTTCTATGCTCTACTTGCTCTTTCATTGATCCTGTTTACAGTTACTGAGTACGGCTGCAGGAAAAAGAATCTCAGGGTTGTATGGGGTGATATCCATGTACTCTGATATTAAATTTTCTTTGGACTTTCCAAGAATCACTAGATTCCTGCATGGTTCTAGAAGACTGGAAAATTGCAAATGTCACTCCATGCATCAAGAAAGGAGGGAAGCAGAAGATAGGAAATTAGAAACCAGTTAGCCTGACCTTAGTGTTGGAGTTGATTAAGCAGGATGAGGTCTCAGGGTACTTGGAGGCACATGATAAAATAGGGCGTAGTCAGTATGGTTTCCTCAAGGGAAAATCTTGCCTGACAAATCTGTTGAAATTCTTTGAGGAAGTAACAAGCAGGAGCATCGGTGGATGTTGTGTACTTGGATTTTCAGAAGGCATTTGAAAAGGTGCAACACATGAAGCTGATTAACAAGATAAGAGCCCCATAGTATTGCAGGAAAGACTCCAGCATGGGTAGAGCATTGGCTGATTGGCAGGAGGCAAAGAGTGGGAATAAAGGAAGCCTTTTCTGGTTCACTTTCAGTGACTAGTGGTGTTTTGCGGGGACTTTTTACATTATATGTGAATGCTTTCGATGATGCCATTGATGTCTTTGTGGCCAAGTTTGCAGACAATATGAACATAGGTGGAGGGTTAGATAGTGTTGAGGAAGCAGTGAGTATGCAGAAGGTCTTGACAGATTAGGAAAATGGGCAAAGTGGCAGATAGAATACAGTGCTGGGTAGTGTATAGTCATGCACTTTGGAAAAAGGTTATAAGGCACAGACAATCCTCTAAATGGAGAGATGATTCAAATATCCAAGGTACAAAGAGACTTGGAATTCTGCCTGCATGATTCTCTAAAGGTTAATTTGCTGGTTGAGTTTGTGGTGAGGAACGAAAATGCAATTCTAGCATTCATTTTGAG
Organism: Hypanus sabinus; assembly: GCF_030144855.1. NCBI lineage: Eukaryota > Metazoa > Chordata > Chondrichthyes > Myliobatiformes > Dasyatidae > Hypanus > Hypanus sabinus. Next base: position 23,565,214 of record NC_082709.1, read on the forward strand.
AAGACTAGAATATAAAACAAGGATGCAATGCTGAGGCTTAATAAGGCACTGGTGAGGCCTCACTTGGAGTATCAAGAGCAGTTTTGGGCCCATTATCTAAAAAAGGATGCAGTCAGCAGGATGACCTGCAACATAAAAGGCGTACAAAATCGAAAGGGGTGAATACAGGACTGAAAGTGTTATATTTGAATGCACACAATTTACGGAACAAAGTAAATTAACTTGCAGCACAGCTGCAGATTGGCAAGTGTGATGTTGTAGGCATCATGAATCATGGCTGAAAGAAGATTATAGCTGGGAGCTTAATATGCAAGGATACACATTGTATCGAGAGGATAGGCAGGAAGGCAGAGGGAAAGACGTTGCTCTGTTGGTAAAAATGAAATCATATAATTAGAAAGACGTGACATAAGGTCAGAAGGTGTTGAATCATTGTGGATAGAGCTAAGGAACTGCACAGTAAAAAAAACCCTGATGGGCATAGTATACAGATCTCCAAACAGTAGTAAGCATGTGGACTACAAACTAACATGGGAAATAGAAAATGCATGCCCAAAGGGCAATGCTATAATAATATGGGGGACTTCAATATGAATGTAGTTGGAAAAATCATGTTGATTCTGGATTACGGAAGTGGTGATTGCTAGAGTACCTAAGAGATGGCTTTTTGGAGAGGCTCATGGTTGAGCCCACAAGAGGATCAGCTATTCTAGATTGGGTGTTGTGCAATGAACCAGAATTGATTAGAGACCTTCAGGAAAATGAACCCTTAGGGGCTAGTGATAATATGATCAAATCCATCCTGAAATCTGAGGAGAAACTAAAGTCACACATATCAGTATTGCAGTAGAGTAAAGGGAATTACAGAGGCATGAGAGAGGAGTTGGCCAGAATTGATTGGAAAAGAACACTGGCAGGGATGATGGCAGAGCAGCAATGGATAGAATTTCTGGAAGCAATTTGAAAGGCTCAGGATATATACATCCCAAAGAGGAAGAAGTATTCTAAAGGAAAGATGACATAATCATGGCTAATAAAGCCGACATAAAAGCCAAAGAGAGGACATACAATAGAGCAAAAATTAGCATGAAGTTAGAGGATTGGGAAGCTTTTAAAAACCAACAGAAGTCAACTAAAAAAGTCAAGGTAAAGATGAATATGAAAGTTAGCTAGCCAATAATATTAAAGGGGACACTAAAAGTTACTTCAGATACATAAAATGTAAAAGAGAGGCAAGAGTGGATATTGGACCACTGGAGAACAATGCTGGAGAGGTAGTAATGGGGGACCAGGAAATGGCAAATGAGCTGAATAAGTATTTTGCAACAGTGCTCACTGTGGAAGACATTAGCATTATGGTGGAAGTTCCAGGAGTCGGGGGCATGAAGTTACAATAACTAGAAAGAAGGTTCTTGGGAAACTGAAAGGTCAGAAGGTAGATAAGTCACCTGGACCAGATGGTGTACAACCCGAAGTTCTGAAAGAGGCAGCTGAAGAGATCATGGAGGCATTGGTAATGATCTTTCAAAAATCACTAGATTCTGGAATGATTCCGGAGACTGAAAAATTAAAAATGTCTTCAAGAAGGGAGAGAGGCAGGTGAAAGGAAACTATAGGCCAGTTATATATATATATATAACTTCTGTTTTACACCATTTTTTGACTATTTCATAAACACACATGCACTTAGCGTAATTGATTTACTTCTTTTTTCTTTCTATATTATTATGTATTGCATTGAACTGCTGCGGCTAAATTAACAAATTTACGACATATGCCGGTGATAATAAACCTGATTCTGATTACTGAAGAATGTAATTGATGGGGCACTTGCGCATTGAAATGATATTTGCCACTTATCAGCCTGAGTCTCATTGTTGATCTTGATGTGTACAGCAACAATAGTTTTATTATATACTGATTTTTGAAAGGAGTTCAATGTTTCCCATAACTCTACTGCCAAAATAATAAAGGTGTGAAATTTAATTCAGTGTCCTATCCTCTCCAGTTTGTCTTTTGTCTGACAGGGAGAAAGATACTTATGAGGATTTTGAACCTGGCATTTTGCTGCATTCTATCTTGGATCAACAAATGATGCAGCTGAGGGGCAGGAACACAGCTGCAAACCATTCAAATTAACATTTTAAATTGTATCTTGGGTGTTTCATCACTGAACTAACATAACAAAGCAAATTAATTGATTTCCCATGGCTTAATATAGTGATAGTCGAAGCAAATGTGAACTTTTCAATTCAAACAGACTTAAAGATAGGGTGAAAAATGGAAACAGTGGGGGTGGGGTGGGGGTGGCTATTGAAAAGAATGTTATTTGTAAGGAGAAGATGGAAGCAAGGAAGAAAGAAAACAGAGAGCAGAAAGTTTCAAAGAGAAAGCCTCAGCTCAGTGGGAAGCAAGAAAGAAATATAGGGCTGTCAGTCAACTAATATAAATATTATGGTTTGCACAGTTAGAGATTGAAAATTCAATTGAGGGCAGGCATGCCTGCAAATTATAAAGGTGGTATAGGGGTATATGGGGTGTCCAGGAAGGGATAGCATTTCTGGTGAAGGGGTCCATTCCAGGGCAGTTCACTCACCTTTGGTCCCCGCTGGACACTCAGCTCCCACCTGTGGCTCCAAGTTGGCGTCTGCATGTGACAGTAGCCGAACACTGGTGCACCACTTTGAGAGGCAAGGTAATCCGGGTGAGGGCAGCCAGCGGCCTCATACCCTGGTGAGATAAGGACATGCCTGTCCTTCCTTCCGTGCAAGGCCAGCTCAAACGGACTGGGCAGATGAGAGCTACAGTGAGATCCAATGAGCAGGAAGGTAGTTCTGCAATGCTTCATGGACAGCGAAGGGCATGACAAGGCACAGACAATGACATGGTCATCCATTGAAATCAAGGAAGAATGGATCTGGACTTCTGAGGCTGAGTGAGGGGAACAGCTGCAGCGCAAGGGCTTTTCCAATTTAAAAACAAGTTTCCTGTCATTGTCGGACATGATGGACAACCACCACACAGTTAAAGGAGCACATGAATGTCATTCAGAGTCAATAGGATGGTTGATGAAAATGGATGGACCACGAGTAGAAGGCTGGAGTTAAAACAGTTGTTTTAGTTGTAAATGAGATCAAAATCTTATTCATCAGTAATGGAAGGTAAGATTGAGGTAAGGAAGGAGGGTCTGTTTAGTATTAACATTAACAATTTCTTCAGTTGCAAAAGAACATGGGCAACACTGATCAACCAACTATGGTGCACAAATACTATAAAAAATTATTTTTCTCCCCTTTTTTATAATTGTAAAACATACCTTCTGTTTTACTTGCAGTATATGTTAAGTATTTGAACAATCTAGTTACCCCATATAGAAAGAATTAAAAGATTTCACTGATGTTGATGTTTTAATTGGCCTTATTCTTACCTGGTCTTTGTTAAACGTCACCATTCCTTGGTAAGCAGCATCTGCAGTGGCAAAGATATGTGGTGGATTTGAACAACGCCTGACTCCGTGATAAACCTTTGAAAACTGTAATTAAATGCAAGACTGTTTAATGACATTTCCTGTACCCAAGTGTAAGGAAAGTGAAATCCCTAACTAGGAACTTTGCAACACTAAGAACTGAAAGCTAGCACCATGATTGGGAACCAGAGTAGCCGCTACATTCCTACATGTAGAGAATGTATTAAAACAAATCAAGAAAGTAATTCCAGATAAGTTACGTGTCTTCTTTAAGCAGTCATTAGAACCAAGGATAAATTGCTTCCACACTGGTTTAGTAGGTTCCGTGACAGCTACTGTGGAAATCACTGATCTGTCTTTAGATGTTGCTTCTTATCAGCATTGGTGTTCAGAAATATCACACTAAGAATAGATTACTAGAAAGTAAATACAAACTGAAATACCGTGAAATTTCCTCCACTTAAACAACAGTAAAAGCTCTACAACATCTTTAGTTGAGATCAACTTATTAATTGTCTTCTTCCTGTGCCTTTTCTGCTTTGTATGGTTTATTCACACACAAACTTGATGAATCACTGATTGTTAGCTGGTTGAGCACCATTTGTTATCTGAAAATTACAAATGGTTACTCCACTCTTTAAGAAAGGAGGTTGCAAACGTTATTCTACTCTTTAAAAAAGGAGGAAGGCAGCAGTAAGGAAATTATAGACCAGTTAGCCTGACCTTAGTTGCTGGGAGGAGGTTAGAGTCAATTGTTAAGGATGAGGTGATGGAGTACTTGGTGACGCAGGACAAAATAGTACAAGGTCATCAGCATGGTTTCCTTCAGAGAAAATCCTGCCTGATGAATTTGTTGGAATTCTCTGAGGAGATTACAAGTAGGACAGATAAAGGGCTTGCAGTGGATGTTGTATATCTGGACTTTCAGAAAGCCTTTGACAAGATGCCCCACATGAGGCTGCTTACCAAGTTAAGAACCCATGATATTAAAGGAAAGTTACTAACACAGTTAGAGTATCGGCTGATTGGTAGGAGGCAGCGAGTGGGAATAAAAGGATCCTATTCTGATTGGCTGCTAGTGACAAGTGGAGTTCCACAGAGGTTGGTGTTGGGACCACTTCTTTTTATGTTGTATTTAAATGATGGGATAGATGGCTTTGTTGCCAAGTTTACAGATGATACGAAGATTGCTGGAAGGGCAATTAGTGTTGAGGACACAGGTAGGATGCAGAAGGACTTAAGACAGATTAGGAGAATGGGCAACTGAAATACAATGCTGGAAAATGCATGATCATGCCCTTTGCTAGTAGAAATAAATGTGCAGACTATTTTCTAAATGTGGTGAAAATCCAGGAATCTGAGATGCAGAGGGACTTGGGAGTCCTTGTGCATAACATCCTGAAGGTTAACTTGCAGGTCAAGTTGATAGAATTGAGGAAGGCAGGTCAAGTTGGTTGAGTTGAGGAAGGCAAATGCCATGTTAGCATTCATTTCAAGAGGTCTAGAATACAAGAGCAAGGATGTGATGCTAAGGCTTTATGAGGCACTGGTGAGGCCTTACTTTCAGTATTGTGAACAGTTTTGGGCACTTCATCTTAGACAAGACGTGTTGGCTTTGGACAGGGTCCAGAGGAGGTTCACAAGGCTGATTCCAGGAATGAAAAAGTTATCATACATGGAACATTTGATGGCTCTGGGTTTGTACTCGTTGGAATTCAGAAGGATGGGGGGCGGGGAAATCTCATTGAATGTTGAAAGGCCTAGACAGAGTAGATGTGGAAAGGATGTTTCCCATGGTGGGGGAGTCTAGGACAAGAGGGCACAGCCTCAGGATAGAAGGACGCCCTTTCAAAACAGAGATGCAGAGAAATTTATTTAGCCAAAGGGTGGTGAATTTGTGGAATTTGTTGCCACATGCAGCTATGGAAGCTAGTTTACTGGGTGTATTAGAGGCAGAGATTGATAAGTTCTTGACTGGATATGGCATCAAAGGTTATGGGCAGAAGGCCGTGAACTGGGGTTAAGGAGATAGAAAAAAGGATCAGCTATGATTGAATGGCGGAGTAGATGCAATGGTCCAGATGGTCTAATTCTGTTCCTATGTCTTGTGGTCTATGGTCTAAAATTACTTGAAAGGTCCCACGAATGCCACAAATCCAGATTACATATCCTCTTCTCCACGCATCTCTTGTGAAGAGGTAATTTTGTTTTTTTTTGTAAAGGTCCCATTGGCATAAAGAGATAGAGGAATTCTACAGCAAAATTCCATCTTGTTACAGATTCAATTCCATCAAAAAATGGTATCACAAGAAAAAGCACACCTACCAACTAACCAATCAACACCCAATGCTGCCCCCGCCCATGACTCCTTCTCCCTAATGATGCTCAAATCTTTGCAATATACGAGAACTTAGATCTTACCTCTGGAGTGTATATAGATAGATCCTGGAAAGGGTTCAAAGCAATTAAGATGTCTCCAACATAGGTGTATATCAGTAACTCTGAATACCTTTTCTGTAGGCAATTGATGATGGTTTCCTTGGAAAATCAATAAATGTAAAGTTTTAGGTTTTCAAATAGCTGCATTGTAAAGATGCTGCTCACGAGTTGCAATGAATAAAAAGAAAAAAGAACATTCTAGAAAAAGTCATTAACATTCAAAAGCATAATATAATCCTTCCAGGGTTTATGAAAATAGGTTCAAAACAAAAACAGAAAATCAAACAGCTGCACCTATTTTACATTTTCATAGAAAAGTTTTTAAGTCAGTCATGCCCAGGTACAGACCTCAGTTTTTTTTATTGAATCTGCCAATCTGCCATTTTAAGGAGAATCTGTCATTATCTTATTGGTAGTTTCTTTGCCAAAATTAGGAGACACTACAGTTAAGGAGTATTGACAAAGAAACTAAAAAAAGGAATCAGAAGACATATATGATAACAATTGTAAAACCACACAGTGAATGCTAAAGTGGAAAGTAATAGAAAACTAAATGGCAAATGTACGAGGGGGAAAAAATAATAGGAATCTTCATGCAACCTAACTTCTCCAGGCTACAGATTTTAAATTCATGCAGGCATTACAGAATCCGCAAGGACAATTCTTTATTTTTAATTAATAAGCAGTAAACAGCACAAAATATGGCATTCATTTTTTTAATAAAATGACAATATTAATATAATACTAATATTAATACAATGATCTTGTTAATATTTTGGGTTGATAACCTTGCACCAAACTTTAATCTTCATTGCTTTGAAATGTTGTTGACTAAACTCTCTTCCTCAGTGTGCAGTGAAAGACTTTTTGAATGTTTAGAGCTGAGATAGATTCATAGATATTTGATAAGAAAAGGGGCATAAGATCATCAGGGGTAGATGGGAATGTATGGTTGTGGTCACATCAAATCAGCTTTGATCTATACTGATCTTCTGCTCCTATTTCATATCTTCAGTTTCAATATTCCTTTTAGAACAGAAAGGCACGGAGCTCTGCTGGAATAATCTACACTTGCCTGGATGCATACACTTTCAGCAACATTCAAGAAACTTGACAAAGCAGACAAGTTGATTAGAACCACATCTACCACCCTAGACAAACATTCCCGCTGCCACTGGTACACAATATCTGTAGTTAACATCACCTACAAAATGCACTGCAGTGACTCTCCTGAACTGTTCAGATAGCAATTCCCAAACCCACATCTAGATCACCAAGAGGAGCAACACTGCCAATGCAAAGGAGCATTATCAGCTATAGATACCCCTTCAGATCACACATTATCCTGTTACTGCTGGGTCTAAGTCCTAGAACTTCCTACCCAGCAGAATTGTAAAGTACATTCACTGGAAAGATCGCAGGGATTCAAGGCAGCAATTACCAATATGTTTTCAAGAACAATTGGAAGTGACCAATGAAATCTGGCCTTGTCATGTACACTCAGATCCCAAAAACTAAATTTAAGAAAAGGGCTTTGGAGTTCCTTCAAATATCAGAAACATCCAACATGATCTCACAGGTTTGATGGCCAGCGAGATAAGTTGGTGTCAGCTTTCCGCTATTAGTTCTTACATCTTTGTCTTGTGCTGTGGCTTATAACTGCAAGGCCCTTCTATAGAAAATTCAGGCAGCATTTCAGCATTGAGCTTGGAATCTATAAGTTCCAGTCAGGCATCCACATGGATTGAAAGGGGAAAGTGCTATATTTCAGATGCATCCCATTATGCAAAGGCCCATCTTGTGCAGGCATGCAAATGCTGTGCAGGCTGTGGGTAGGGGCAACCTAGATCAATAGGTCCCACCCCAATCTCCAAAGCAAGTCTTTACTCTTTTCTTATATTTGTTCATCAGAATAAAACAGTACCACTGAGACGTTACAGAAGTGTTTATTTACAATGATAGATAATATTCACCTTAGACAAAGAAGCATTTAAAAAAAACCGTACCTCATCAAGGAATTCAAGGGTTACTAAGTCATCAGACATGTTCTGACCACTGCTCTCTGAGGCCCTCATGTGATGATTTCTTCTGTTACAGGTGTGCTCTTGCCTGTTTAAAACAAATGACATGGAATAGGCATGAACAGAATGATTGGATAAATAATTACACAGCTTGGATTAAACTAATTATGGAATTTTATAATACCGTTTCTTTGGCTTCCTACTTAATACTAGAAAGCAAAGGCTCTGTCTGTCATTATTACAAATGCATGCATTCAGATTAAATGTCTTCATTTTTTTACATTTTCCCCTATTCTGATTCTAGTTGGACAATATGCTAATATTTGCATCTTTGTTCCTTCATGTTACACTCTGGTTATTATAACTCATTTTGATAACCTGCACCATCAGCTTATCCTTTTTGTGTTTAATTTTATAAATTTGCTCTCTGCAGTCTTCATCACGCATGCTTTGATTGTGGATGGCTGAGTAAGAGCCCCAGCAACTTGAGCATAAGACTCAACACCTATTGCAAAACAAAAAGTCTGTCACACATTCCTTGACTCCAAAGGTCTTTTAAATCTCATCTAAATAGTGAGCACTGCAGCTGGCCAAGCAGATAAAGCTGTTAAATTCAGTGGTCTCACTGGCATCCTAAATGAATACATAATTATCCCATCATTGGCCAAGTTGAACAGGAGTGTTCCTCCAAGCCTCACAAGACCTTCTGCTCAGGTTAATCTTTTCCCTTCCCACATGTCCATTAGAATAACAGGTGGCCTTGCAGTTAGTGGGACGATATTACAGCTGGGAGAGTCGGACTTTGGGGTTCAATCCCAGCGTCCTCTGCAAGGAGTAGGCACATCCTCCGCGGAATGTGTGGGTTTCCTCCAAGTGCCCTGGTTTCCTCCCACAAAGACACACGAGATAGTAGGTTAATCGGTCATTGTAAATTGTTCCAAGATTTGTCCAGGATTAAATTGGAGGGTGCTGAAAGGCCTATTTTCTGCTATATCTCTAAATAAAAATAAAATAAATAAAGAATAAAGTAAACTTCACTCCACAGCCAAATATTACTCTAAACTCCAGCCTGTGCCCCACACCATCCAACTTCCAACAGCTGATGGCTAATTTACTGTCACTTTCCACTGCCTGCATCTTCACCAGCACACACAAGCAGTGTAGATGAAAAAACATTAAGTAGTGTTACAAACAGAAGAAAATCTGCAGATGCTGGAAATCTAAGCAACACACACAAGATGCAGGAAGAACTCAGCAGGCCAGGCATCATCTGTGGAAAGGAGTTAACAGTCGACGTTTCGGGCCGAGACCCTTCATTAGGACTGGAAAGGAAGGGAAGGAGTCAGAATAAGAAGGGAGGGGAAGGAAAGGAAGTAGTACAAGGTGGCAGGTGATTGGTGAAACTGGGAGGGGAGAGGGGTGAAGCAAAGAGCTGGGAACTTGATTGGTGAAGAAGATAAAGGGCTGGAGAAATGGCGGGGGGGGGGTTCTGATAGGAGAGGATTGAAGACGATGGAATAAAGGGAAGGGGAGGAGAACCAGAGGGATGTGATGGGTAGGTAAGGTGAGAGAGGGAAACAGGAATGTGAAGGAGAATTGTGAAGGAGAGGAGCGGGGGGCAATTACCGCAAGTTCAAGAAATTGATATTCATGCCATCAGGTTGGAGGCTACCCAGATGGAATATAAGGTATTGCTCCTCCAACCGGAGTGTGGCCTCATCGTGGCAGTAGAGGAGGCCATGGACTAGCATGTTGGAATAGGAATGGGAAGTAGAATTGGAATGGGTAACAAACATGAGAAAATCTGCAGATGCTGGAAATCCAGAACAACACACACAAAATGCTGGAGGAACTCAGCAGGCCAGGCGGCATCTTTGGAAAAGAGTAAACAGTTAACATTTCAAGCCAAGACCCTTCCTCAGGACTGGCAGCAAGGGAGGAGGTGTAGAGGCAGGTGTGACACTTGTACCATTTGCAAGGGTAAGTACCAGGAGGGAGATCAGTGGGGAGTATTGCTCCTCAGCTCTTCCCAGGCTACATCAATGACTGCATTGGTGCTGCTTCCTGCGCCCATGCTGAGCTCGTTGACTTCATCAACTTGCCTCCAACTTCCACCCTGTCCTCAAATTTACTTGGTACATTTCCAACACCTCCCTCCCCCTCTGTCTCCACTTCTGGAGCAAGTCTATCCACTGGTATCTTTTATAAACCCACTGATTCTCACAGCTACCTGGACTATACCTCTTCCCATGCTGTCACTTTTAAAACTGTCTGTCTCTGACACATCTGCTCTCAGGATGGTGCTTTTCATTCCAGAACTAATGAGATGTCCTCCTTCTTCAAAGCAAAGGGGTTCCCGTCCTCCACCGTCAATGCTGCTCTCACCAGCATCTTTTCCATTTCATGAAGGTCTGCCCTCACCCCATCCTCCCGCCGCCACACCAGGATAGGGTCCTTCTCGTCCTCACCTACCCACCCACAAGCCACTACATCCAGCACACAATTCTCCATAACTTCTGCCATCTCCAAAGGGTTCCCACTGCCAAGCACATCTTTCTTTACACTTTCTGCAGGGATCGTTCTCTACGCGACTCCCTTGTCACTCATCCCACTCAACTGACCTCCTTCCTGGTACTTATCCTTGCAAGCGAAACAAGTGCTACACCTGCTCTTACACCTCCTCCCTCATTACCATTCAGGGCCCCAAACAGTCCTTCCAGGTGAGGTGGCACTTTCCCTCTGAGTCTGCTGGGGTCATCAATTGTATCTGGTGCTCTCGGAGTGGTCTCCTGTATATTGGTGAGACCCAACATAGACTGGGAGACCACTTCACCGAGCACTATACTCCATCTGCCAGAGAAAGTGGGATTTCCTTGTAGCCACCCATTTCAATTCCACTTTCCGCTCTGACACATCAATGTCTGGCCTCCTCCACTGCCACAATGAAGCCACACTCAGGTTGGAGGAGCAACACCTTATATTCTGTCCGGGAAGCCTCTATAAACATAGATTTCTCGAACTTCAGGTAATTGCCCCTTCCCCCCTTCAACATCCCCCATTCCCATTTCCCTCTTTCACCTTATCTCCTTACCTGCCCATCATCTCCCTCTGGTGCTCTTCCCCCTCCCTTTCTTCCACAGTCTTCTACCCTCTCTTATTAGACACCATCTTCTCCAAACCTTTATCTCTTTCACCAATCAACTTCCCAGCTTTTTACTTCACCCCTCCCCGTCTTGCAGTTTCACTTATCACCTACCACCTGTTGTACATCTTCCTTTCCCTCCCCGCCCCCCCCCCCCCATCTTCTACCTCTAACCTCTCATGTTTGTTTTCCAGTCATGATTGAGGATCTCGGCCAAAAACACTGACTGTTTACTCCTTTCCATAGATGCTGCCTGACCTGCTGAGTTCCTCCACCATTTTGTGTCTGTCACTTGGATTTCCAGCATCTGCAGATGTTCTCTTGCCAGTTTCTCTGTTGTATATCCTGCATTCTGTTTTGCTCTTACTACCTCTACGTACTTAGGTCGGGGTTGGATCTGTCTGGATGGCATGCAAACAAAATCTTTTCACCGTATCTCAATACATGTGACAATAAGAAACCAACTACCAGTATCAGGCATCCATGTTGCAGATTTTTCCATTACAGCCTTATCGAGTCTATTTGACAATATTATCTAATCCCTTAATTTTCTACGGAGACTTAGAATAAATCTTCAATGTTAATATCAAGTATTCAAGGAATTGCCACATTTCCCTCAACAGAAATTCATCAAGTCAGCTCTGTAAAGGAAAATCAGTCAGATGTTTGGATGGTTTCTGTAAGGTGAGGCAGACATGTTGCTTTAAAAACCAAAACTCAGTTGGATTCCAAAACTCAACAGGTAAACACTGTTAGAATTATTTATTAGCCAAGCACTATCCTTGGACAAGGTGCTGTGCTTCATAAATTCCTTGTTGATATACAAATATCTTTTGTACTCTGCATTATCACTAGATACCAAAGGCATGCTGTGCTTGTTGAAGCAGAATATGGACAAATTGAAACCTCTTTGCAAGTGTTTTAAGAATATTTTACAGCTGTAAATCAGAGTAGTACGCATTGTTGCCATCAATAACTGGCAGTTCAGATGACATAAAACGTTGATTACATTCACAGATTAACCTCCAAAACTCAGAGCAATGCACACAAAATGCTAGTGGAACTTTGCGGGCCGCAAAGCATCTCGATCAAGGAATAAACAGTCAATGTTTCAGGCCAAAACCCTTCATCAGGACTGCAGAGGAAAGAGGCAGAAGGCAGTGGCAGGGTAAGGGGAAAGAGTTCAAGCTAGCAATTGATAGGTGAGAGGGTAGGTTGGAGGGTGGGGAGGAGGAATGAAGTAAGAAGCTGGGAGGGGATAGTTGGAAGAGGTAAAGAAGGAAGGAGGAATCTGATAGGAGATGACAGTGGACCGTGGAGAAAGGGAGGAGAAGAGCAGGAGTAAGAGGGGAAAATGGGGAATGAAAAATAAGAGAAGGGGGTGGGGGAAAAGTCATTGGAAGTTAGAGAAATCAATGTTTATAGTGTTAGGTTGGAGACTACCCAGATGGAATATGAGGTCCTGACAAGAGGTCTCGGCCCGAAATGTCGACAGTGCTTCTTCCTATAGATGCTGCCTGGCCTGCTGCATTCCACCTTGCTGGAATATGAGGTGTAGCTTCTCCAACCTGAGAAACCCTTATCATAACAGTAGAGTAGGCCATGGACCAACATGTCAAATTAGGAATGGGAAGTAGAATTGAAATATGATCGTGTGGATAGTCAGAGGCTTTTTCCCAGGGCTGAAATGGTTGCCACAAGAGGGCGCACAGGTGTAAGTTGCTGGGGAGTAGGTACAGAGGAGATGTCAGGGGTAAGTTATTCACTCAGAGAGTGGTGAGTGCGTGGAATAGGCTGCTGGCAACGTTGGTGGAGGTGGATACAATAGGGTATTTTAAGAGACTTTTGGATAGGTACATGGAGCTTAGAGAATAGAGGGCTATGGGTAAGCCTAGTAATTTCTAAGGTAGGGACATGTTCTGCACAACTTTGTGGGCCAAAGGGCCTGTATTGTGCTGTAAGTTTTCTATGTAACCTCTGAGAAATCCCACCTTTTGTGGTGGATGAAGCAAAGGTGTTCAACGAAGTGTTGCCCCAATCAATATCAGGTCTCACTGATGCAGAAGCCACACCAAGGGCAAAGGATACAGTAGATGACAGTGAGAAACTCACCAGTGAAGTGTCACCTCAATTGGAGGGACTACTTGGGACTGTGAATGGTGGTGAGGGAAGAGGTAAAGAGCAGTTGTACCACTTGTCCTGCTTGCAGGGATAAGTGCCAGGAGGGAGATCAGTGGGAGGGGACGAACGGACAAGGGCGTCACTTAGAGAGCGATTCCTATAGAAAGCAGGATAGGCAAAGATATGCTTAGTGGCAGTATCCTATTGTAGATTGTGCAAATTATGGGGATTGATGTGCCAGTTACAGAGGCTTGTGGGGCGGTAGGTAAGGACAAAGGGAGCCCTATCTCTGTTTTGGTGGTGGGAAGATGGGGTGAAGGCGGATGAGCGGAAAATGGAGGAGATGCAGGTGAGGACAACATCAATAAAAACCCTGATCTCTGGAATAGGATGACATCTCAGATGTTTTGAAATGGAAAGCCTCATGCTGAGAACAGGTGCAGCTGAGAAAAGGAAATAACATTTTTGCAAGGGACAGGTTGAGAAGAGATATAGTCGACATAGCTGTGAGAGTCTGTAGATTTATAAAATAAATCAGTAGATATATAAAAGATACCATTGGAGAGAGGTTTCAGAATGGACCAAGTAAACTTGAGGGCAGGGTAGAAGTTGGAGGCAAAATTGAGTAAACTGACTAGCTTAGGTTGCAAGAAGCAGCATCAATGCAATTGTTGATATAGCATAGGAGAAGAGCATTACTAGTGTATGCTGGGACATGGACTGTTCCATATAACTAAAGAAAAGACAGGCTTAGCTGGGGCCCCATTTAGCTGCTCATCGCTACACCTTGGGTTTAGAGAAAGTGGGAGGAGCCAAAAGAGAATTTGTTGAGGGTGAAAACCAATTTCACCAGATGGAAGAGGGTGGTGGTCGAAGGGAACTGGTTAGGTCTCTGGAAAGGAGTGGAAAGCGTTTAGGACTTTCTGATGTGGGACAGGAGTGCACAGGGACTGGACATCCAGAGTGAAAATCAGGTCAGGGAACTTGACTGAGGGCAGATGAAGTGTCATGGATGTAGATAGGAAGGGATTGAACCAAAGGAACAAAATGGAGTTGAGGCATGTGGATACGAGTTCAGTGGGGCATGGCCTTCCCAGACAGTCAGTTTTGTGGATCTTGAGTAGAAAGTAGAAACGAGCAGTATGGGATAAGGAAACTAAGAGGTTGGTGTCAGTGAATGGGAATCTCCAGAGTCAGTAAGGTTGATGATGGTGCAGGAGACAATGGTCTGATGTTCCTCAGTGGGGTCTTGTGCAAGAGGTAAGAAGAAGTGTCTGAGGGAGTCCACCCTGGCCTCAGCAAAGTAGAGATCAGTCTGCCAGACTGCAACAGCACCCTTCTCATCTGCGAATTTGATGATGAAATTGGGATTGGTACGGAGAGAAAGATATCTATGCATTCAGAGATATAAGTCTCAAATAGGAGAGAGGAGTGCTTAAGTCAAGGCCACTAATTAGATTCAAATTTCATCACTGAGCAAGATCTTTAGTCCCAATGTATCTTTATGCTCTATTTTGTGATTTCATAGTTTTTGGTCATTTGGCACAAGACTGGATTTTATTATGACTGTATAAGATGGCTTTTGATCAGATGCATGCGTAATTATTTTTCTTAAGAATCAATTTTGAATTACATTCTTGTGGTTTTGATTTATAAGTACACAGTTTCTTACAGAATTCACAGCTCACCATAGAGAATGATTGCAAATTATTCTAGGTAAGGATGCAGAAAGTCTGATTAGTTTTCCAAAAATCCAAGAAAATAAAAGTATTTTATTAAAAAATCTATGTGCACAGAAAAAGATAAAAATACTCATTTAAACCTGAGAATACTCACCAGAACCTAGAGTAACACTTCAGAAAAAGAAACCCTGAGGTTATTATAATTATTTATACTGCAGACTAATTTGGAAAACATTTAAAAATGGCCACAGGAATCACAAATTGCCAATTGCTTCCAGTGGAAACAACACACCAGCTATGAGCTGCTGGCTGATTGACATAATTGCAGCATGCAGCCAGTGCTTATTGCACTGTTCATTGGCTTAGCACCTCAGCAGGAAGCACAATTTCATGAATAGTTAAAACTACCCTGTACTACTATCCCATTTTCTTTCAACATCCCTGTCCTTTAACCTCCTTCACATTACTTTCTTAATACAATGCAAAGGAGGCTATTCAGCCCATAAAGTCAATGCCAGCTCACAGCACAGCAATGCCACTTTGCTTTACAATGGTGCCATGTGCATGTCTAATTGTTCAGGGGTGTGGCAGGCAGCTTGGTTCCTCCCACTAGGTATTTTGTTTCTCTGTCAAGGTCCTCCAAAGGGTTGCAGGGAGAAGGCAGGAGATTGGAGTGGGGTAAGTGGGACCGCCATGATGAAATGGCAGAGCAGACTCAATAGGCCAAATGGTCTAAGTCTGCTGCTCTATCTTACGGTCTTATGGAAAGTGGACCCTTCCTGCCTCTTCTTATTTCCCTGCCACTCTGCATTCCATCTCCCTTTCCCTCTTTTATGCCCTTCTTTGCCAGATAAATTATTTTTCGTCATAAACTTATACTAGAGGTAATTTGCAGAAGCCAATTTATGTACTGGCATGTCCTTGGGATGTGGGAAGAAGCTGGACCATTCAGCCCGCTGACTAGTGAAGGCCAGCACACCATACACCTTAACCACCCTATCAACCTGCACAGCGACTTTGAGGGATCTATGAAGAACCCTGTTATTAACCTTGTATTCTGCCCTCAAGTTCAATCTTCCAAAGTTTGTACTTTTCCAGGTTTAACTCCATCTGCCACTTCTCACAAAATCACAAAGAGCTGGGGTTGGGGTTCCCAGATCAGATGAGTCACCAACCCCCAGGCAGATTGCACTGCGCCTATTACCACCCTCTGTCAGTTCTAAATCCATTCAGCCTCGCTTCTATGAATCCCATGCCTCATGAACTTTCAGATGAGTCTACCATGGGGAACCTTGTCAAACACATTATCAAAATCCACACACACCACATTCAAAAATCTCAATTCATCAATTTGTTTTGTCTCTTCCTTGAAAAACTCAATTGGGCTAGTGAAGCATAATCTGCCCCTCACAAAGCAATGCTGGCCATCTCTAATAATACTGAGCTTCTGCAAAGTGACCATTAAAGCTAGGTATTGATTACACACCTCTCTTACCTTCTTGCACTGCTTATCTTGAGCAGTCCTGCCTCAAATCTAATTGTCCTCTTGTGCTTCACATACTTGTAGGTCAGTATTATAAAGCGATTGGAGTTTAGAAATAGGCAATATTTGTTACAATTGCAAAGAATGTTCATAAGACCACAGCTGGATTACTGCACATAGTGCTGATACCTTGCCTAAGAATGATACAGTAGCACTCCAGAAGAGATTCACCAGATCTGCTCCTGGGATGAGACAAGTTAGAAGAATGAAGTGATATCTTATTAAGACATACAAGATCCCAAGGGCCATGAAGAGAAGACATCAAAAAGCAGTATTTGGGCATTCAGCCAACCAAGTCTGCTCTGCCTTTCAACTGTGGCTCATTGATTTTCCCTCTCAAGTTATTCTTCTTGCCTTCTCCCCATAACCTTTGTGCCCTAACACATCAAGGATCTATCAGCCTTCGCTTTAAATATACCCATTGACTTGGCCTCCATAGCTGTCTGTGGCAATGAATTTCACAGATTCACCATCCTCTTGGCTAAAGAACTCCCTCCTCATCTCTGTTCTAAAAGACCATTCTTCTATTCTGCAGTTGTTACCTCTGGTCTGAGAGTCTTCCAGCATAAGAAACATCCTCTCTACATCTACTCCATCTTGCGCCTTTTAATATTCAGTAGGTTTCAATGAGATCCCCCCTCATTCTCCTAAACTCTACCTAGTGCAGGCCCAGAACCGTCAACTGGTCCTCATAAGTTAACTTTTTCATTCCCGGTGTCATTCTTGTAAACCTCCTCTAGACTCTCTCCAATGTTTGCACTTTCTTAGATATGGAGCCCAAAACTGCTCATAATACTCCAGGTGTACTCTAAGGAATGCCTTATAAGGCCTCAGCATTGCATTCTTGCTTTTATACCCTTGTCCTCTGGAAATCAATGCTAACATTGTGTTCACCTTCCCTACTGCAGACTCAATCTGCAAGTTAACCTTTAGGACTCCGAAGTCCCCTTGGCACCTACATTCTCGGAATTCGCTACCCATTTAGAAAATAGCCTAGGCTGGCATTGCTTCTACCAAAGTGCATGAAAATTCACTTCCCTACATCATATTTTATCTGCAGAATTAGGCCATCTGGCCCAACGAGTCTGCTCTGCCATTCAATCATGGCTGATCCTTTTTTTTCCTCCTCAACCCCAGTCCTAGCCTTCTCCCCGTAAGCTTCGATGCCATGTTCAATCAAGAACCTATCAATCGCCACCTTAAATACACCGAACTACCTGGCCTCCACAACTGCATGTGGCAATGAATTCCACAAATTCATCGCCCTTTGGCTAAAGAAATTTCTCCATATCTCTGTTTTGAAAGGGCACCCCTCTATCCTGAGGCTGTGTCCTCTTGTCCTAGACTCCCCCACCATGGGAAACATCCTTTCCACATCAATATTCAAAAGGTTTCAATGAGATCCGACCTCATCCTTCTGAATTCCAGCGAGTACAAACATCAAACATTCCTCATATGCTAACCCGTTCATTCCTGGAATCATCCTTTTGAACCTCCTCTGAACTCTCTCCAATGCCAGCACATCTCTTTTAAGATGAGGACCCCAAAACTGTTCAAAATACTCAAGGTAAGGCCTCGTCAGTGCATTATAAAGCCTCAGCATCACATCTTGCTCTTGTATTCTATGCCTCTTGAAATGAACACTAACATGGCATTTGTCTTCCTCACCACCAATTCCACCTGCAAGTTAATCTTCAGTGTGTTCTGCACAAGTACTCCCAAGTCCTCTTGCATCTGCCTGAGTCAGTGGTGGAGGCAGATACACTAGTGAAGTTTAAGAGACTACTGGACAGGTATATGGAGGAATTTAAGGTGGGGGGTTATATGGGCGGCAGGGTTTGAGGGTCGGCACAACATTGTGGGCCAAAGGGCCTGTAATGTGCTGTACTATTCTATGTTCTATTCTATCTCAGGTTTTTGGATTTTCTCCCCATTTAAAAAATAGTCTGCATATTTATTTCTACTACCAAAAGGGCATGATCATGCATTTTCCAGCATTGTATTTCAGTTGCCCATTCTCCTAATCTGTCTTAGTCCTTCTGCATCCTACCTGTGTCCTCAACACTAATTGCCCTTCCACCAATCTTCGTATCATCTGTAAACTTGGCAACAAAGCCATCTATCCCATCATTTAAATACAACATAAAAAGAAGTGGTCCCAACACCAACCTCTGTGGAACGCCACTTGTCACTGGCAGCCAATCAGAATAGGATCCTTTTCTTCCCACTCGCTGCCTCCTACCAATCAGCCGATACTCTAACCATGTTAGTAACTTTCCTTTAATATCATGGGTTCTTAACTTGGTAAGCAGCCTCATGTGTGGCACCTTGTCAAAGGCCTACTGAAAGTCCAAATATACAACATTCACTGCATCTTCTTTATCTATCCTACTTGTAATCTCCTCAAATAATTCCAATAGGTTCGTCAGGCAGGATTTTCCCTGAAGGAAACCATGCTGACTTTGTACCATCTTGTCCTGTATCACCAAGTACTCCATCACCTCATCCTTAACAATTGACTCTAACATCTTCCCAACCACTGAGGTCAGGCTAATTGGTCTATAATTACCTTTCTGCTGCCTTCCTCCTTTCTCAAAGAGTGGAGTGACATTTGCAGTTTTCCAGTCCTCTGGCACCACGCTAGAGTCCAATGATTTTTTGAAAGATCATTTCTAATACCACAATTTCCAATGCTACCTCTTTCAGAACCCCAGGGTGCAGTTCACCTGGTCTGGATGACTTATGTACCTTTAGATCTTTCAGCTTTTTGATCACCTTCCCTCTTGTAATAGTAACTGCACCCACTTGTCTTCCTTCACACACAACAACATCAGGTATACTGCAGTCTTCCACAATGAAGACTGATGAAGAATACTTATTTAGGTCATTAGTCATCTCCTTGTACCCCGTTATTATTTCTCCTGCCTCATTTTCAAGTGGTCCTATGTTCACTCTCATTTCTCTTTTATTTTTAACAAACTTGAAAAAACTTTTACAATCCACTTTGATATTATTTGTTAGCTTGCTTTCCTATTTCATCTTTTTCCTTCTAACGATTTGGTAGTTGCTCTCTGTAGGTTTCTAAAAACTTCACAATCCTCTGTCTTCCCCTTAATTTTTGCTTGTGTGTTGTGTGTCCTTTCTTTTGCTTTTACAATAGCTTTGACTTCCTTTGTCAGCCATGGGTGTACTATTTTGCCATTTGAGTATTTCTTCATTTTTGAAATACATATGTCCTGCTCCTTCCTCATTTTCCCCAGAAGCACATGCCGTTGCTGCTCTGCTGATATCCCCGCCAATAGCTCCTTCCAAATGACTTTGGCCAGCTCCTCTCTGATACCACTGTAATTTCCCTTACAGCACTGAAATACTGCTATGTCAGACTTTACTTTCTCCCTATCAAATTTCAAGCTGAACTCAATCATATTGTGATCACTGGTTCCTAAGGGTTCTTTTACCTTAAGCTCCCTAATCACCTCTGGTTCATTACATTCCACACAATGCAGTATAGCTGATCTCCCAGTAGGCTCAGTGACAAACTGCTCTAAAAAGCCATCTCTTAGGCATTCAACAAACTCACTCTCTTGAGATTGATTACCAACCTGATTTTCCCAATCGACCTGCATGTTAAAATCTCCCATAACATTGCCCTTTTGACTTGCCTTTTCTATTTACTGTTGTAATCTCTGGTCCACCTCCCAGCCACTGTTGGGAGGCCTGTATATAACTGCCATCAATGTCCTTTTACCCTTGCAGTTTCTTAACTCAACCCACAAGGATTCAACATCTTCTGAACCTATCTTTCTGTCACATCTTTCTACTAATTTGATGCCATTCTTTACCAGTAGAGTCACACCACTCCCTCTGCCTATCTTCCTACCTCTCCGATATAATGTGTAACCTTGGACATTCAGCTTCCAACTATAACCATCCTTGAGCCAGAATTCAGTGACGGCCACAACATCATACCTGGCAATCTGGCTTCTTGCTCCAGTTCAGTTCTTCACCACATCCACACCCAACTCCCCATTTACCCCAGTACACTTCATATATCGCTATTAATATTCCCAGATTTGCATCCCAGCCTGGTATGGAGCCTCCAATGCACAGGATCACGTAAGGCTGCAGAGGGTTGTAGACTTAGCCAGTACCATCATGGGCTCAACCTTCTCTCTCCACCATCGAGGACATCTTCGAGAGAAGACGGCATCCATCATTAAAATGCTCACCATCCAGGACACTACCTCTTCACACTACTACCATCCAGGAGGAGATTCTGGGGCCTGAAGACCCACTCTCAACGTTTGAGAACAGCTTCTTCCCCTCCGCCATCGGACGTCTGAATGGTCCATAAACCCAGGAACACCACCACATTGCTCGTCTTTGCATTACTTTTTTTTTGTAATTTATATGTAAATATAAACTTTATGTCCTGGACTGTATTGCTGCTGCAAAACAACAAATCTCACATTTGTCTGTGATGATAAACCCAATTCTGATTGGTTTATAATTTGCCTTTGCCAAGCATGCAAAAGAAAGTTCGTGATGTATGCAAGAGCCATTCGGTGGTACCTGGCCCTGTCCAAGCATTGCTCAGACATTACTAAATTATGTGGTTGCAATCTCATAACTAAAATGTTCACATAGGGGCTGCAAAATTACCTTTGAGCCAGTGAGTTAAGAACACCAAGTATTAAAGTGATCTCAGTGCAAAACCGTTATACTCAGCTGTATCCTGCCACTCACTGGCCAATTCCAAATATTGCAACACAGACTGAAAACATTATTCAATAAAACAAGTATACATATCGATGCCTCGTACTACAAAGAGAGTGCATTCTTGTAAAAAACTTGGTAATGTAAAATATTGTTATGTATGATAACTACATAATAGATAATGGAGATAAGAATATTTCACAATGTGGAAGTATGCTTAATTAATGCTGTTGTTTCATTTGGATCAATAACAATTAGTAAATTTGTATATGCTAAGATTTATATTATATAAAATGCTTTTAAAAAATATAACACGTGAAAAACTGCAAGCTCAAATGATAAAATGTAGTCGAAGGAAAAAGACTAAGTTCTTCATTGACTGGCTATTGCAAACTGCATACAATTTATTATTTAGCCATACAGAGTGGAGTTGACCCTTCCAGCTCTTTGAGCCACGCCACCCCAGCAACCCCACAACCACAATTAACCTAATCCCAGGACAATCTAAAAAGACCAAATTAAACTACCCCATACGTCTTTGCACTGTGGGAGTACATCGGAGCATCTGGGGGAACTCTTGCATTCCATGGGAAGGATGTACACAGACTCCTTACAGAATGGCACCAGAATTGAACTCCAAACTCCAGAACACCCTGAGCTGTAATCGCATCGCGCTAACTACAATGCTACCATGGTGCCCCTGCATTTGTGGTCCTAACTTTTGAACTACTGCATGGATTTTTTTCATATTTTTCTCGTGAGAATAAAAAGAAAGGAGGTTCCAAGAACAACTTCACTATGATGATCTTTATTCTATATGCACTCAATGGTGCAAGTTACTACTGTATAAAGCTTTAACTGGAAAATATTTTTTCTACCACTGACAGACTATACTGTAATAAAAATACAATCTTATCAATTACTTTACAACATGCTTTTATGATGATTATGAATTATTGTTCAATTACAAATTATTTTCAAATACTACTGACCATTTTGAAGTATCTTATCTAAGACCAGCACATTAACAGTATAGTGTCATACCTAGTTTTCGCCGAACATTCTTCTTGCTGTACTTTGATCAGATTAGCTAGCTGCTGCTGTAGCTTTACACCTTTTCTATGAGCTGGCTTTATAAATGGGTGGTCCAATAAATATTCAACTGAAGGACGCTCTTCGAAATCTTTAATCAGGCATCTGAAAAAAGTGGCGTAAAATGATATTAAAAGCCTGAACAAGCATGTGGCTAAAATGCTGTGTTATCCATGCAGTGGCAATCAGGTCATTCAAATGCTTACTCACACTAAAAACATGGAATACAAAATTGTACATTATCTGATCATACAGTATGATTCTTGATACTTAACTGTTTCTAAATAAGCCAAAAACATTTCAAAAACCTGCAAATATTATAGAAAGAATGTCACTTTACCATTTTAACATTTTGTAAGGTACAATGATGAATTTATATGGACTAAGATTGTGCCATTGAGCCTAAAATGACAGAATTAAAAAAAAGCAAAAAAATCAAATGCCAAAGAAATTATCATAGCTTTGAAATTTCAACTAAGATCAATAGTCTGGAACATTGGCATTTCCTTACTTAAGGCTAGTCTTTTGTATTCAGTAAATAAAATTTATGTTATATAGCTGATATATGACTACTTTAAAATATCGTCTGGCACTGCTTAAAATAGTAAAGTCATCTCCTCCCACAACTATTATAAAAAATAACCTCCAAGTAAAATCTGCATTTAAATTATAAATACGATGTACTGTATGTGAACAATTCTACCTTTACTTCTGACACAATTATTCTGACAGAGTAACTCTTGCTTTCTATTTCAGGAAATAGTGTAAAGTTAAACAAAGGCATATGAAACAAGCTCTGATATAAAAACAGATTTGACTCATATTACTTAAAAAGTTTCGCCTACCACTGGATGAGTGCAAGAACATCATTCCTTGAACAATAATTCTACCAGTGAAGGATAAGCCACTTGTTGTTCCTTCGTTTAGCCCAATTTTTCAATTGGTCTAACATCTTATTCTCCAAGGAGGTTCTTCATAATCCTGTATGATCACACCAGCCACTGGTTGTGCACTGGTTGGCACTACCTCATGTGTTAGACCAGCACTTTCCTGGCAATGATGTAAGCAGGGTTTGCAGGACGCTGTGTGTTATCGTTATTTATTGCAGCTTGCTGGTGAAAGTGCAAACAAAATGTGATGTTTCCACCTTTTCCATCTATTTGATAAAAGAATCAACAGGTCCACCCAGAGAAATTTATCATCTTCTAATTAATTTAACAGCTGTCTATTACTGAACGCTATAACTAGTATTTATCATATGGACATCTGAGGGCTCATTTTCAGCAGTTTTATTTAAATAGGTGGCAAATTTAGATGAATTTATATTCATCTGCTACTTACGCATTTTACTAGTTACACTTCATATTCAGTGATTGGCAAAAAAATGGTTTTCATTTCAAACATTTGTGAAAAATATTTTTAAGGGCTCTAACTAAAAGAAAACTGCATTTCTATGTTTAAGTTATATGGTAAGTAATTATTAATTTGTTTTGTTTATACTCAACATTGGCAGTCATCTTATGATGTATTGCATCCTATCACCTCTAATTTATGAGGTCAGAAACAATTGTCCACCAGCAGAAAACAAAAACCCAAACTCTAGTGACACTGAGTCTCTTATCTTGTTTGACATTCTGGCTGGCTTCAACAGGCTTCCTGAGCTGAAAATTAATTCTCAGAATTCATTAGTGTTACAACATTAACCATAGGTTGCAGCCATTTGCTGCAATCTAGCAACTCGGCATCTAAACACCATTTTCATTTTGTCACATTGAGCATCTATTTGCTGCCATAATTGGAAGCCGAGGATAAACCATTTATTACCCATGAACAAGAGCCGACACCTACATATGGTTCTGCATGATGTGGCTTGAAAATCTGCAGGCAGCTTGCAGCTGCTGATAACATTGTTTGTGTTGCTATCCCTTAATGATGTAAACTGCCATTTTGTTATTAGTAAATCAGATGCCAATATTGGAAGTCTAACAACCAGGGGGAAAAATGTCATTTATGAAACAGAATACAAAGTATGCAGTTACAGAACACGTAATATTAATAACTCATGTTACCAAAACTCAGGCCACCTGAATTTAATCAAAATAGAAAAAAACACTCACAACAACAAACATATCATTCTTGAAAATTCCCTGCAATGAACTACTCTGTAGTTAGGGCTTTGTGTTCATTTGCACATTTGTTAGAGCCTGCATGTAAAACACACCATTTCCCACTAGTCTTGTATGTGGTCTGTATATCAGATTCCAATCACATTCCCCGTCTGGTAACAACTATCTTCTTACAGTTCTGTAACATAGTTCAACTTTATTCCTACATCAAGTCATTCACACTTTACCTACCCTTCATCTGGTTATTCCAATGCTTGTGGCTGACTGCCCAGCTTTTAATCAAATCTTACATTGTAGCTATTACGTCTTTGCTCATGCATTCTCTTATCACCAGCCTGGAAAAAAGGTCTCAATGAAACAAGGTTTTAAAATCAAAAAATACAATTGTAATCTCAAGTTCTGCAACCCTCATCAGATCTCTGCATACATCCAATTCTGGCCAGTTTAGTTGATACTGATTTATATAAATATAATAATTTGTAACGATGCCTTCAGTTGCCCAAACCCTAAGTTTGAACTCTGCTCAGTGGTTTCTACATTTTCACCTTTTTCCTTAACTGTCACTTATCAAGGTTTTGGTCCTAATATCTGATCTTTCTTGCTGTCAATTTATTTGATAATACTCCTAACTTGATTTATTTTCAGATTGCCATAATGCAAACTTTTTCACTCCAATGAACCAGCTCAATGAATGGCATTAGCACAAACAGAAATTTTGTAAAATTTTAGTAAACAGTCCTGTCTTGACATACAAAGTCTGTAAGACCATAAGATATAGAAATAGAATTAGGCATTTGGTCCATTGAGTCTGCACCGCCATTTCATCATGACTGATCCACTTTCCCTCTCAGCCCCAATCTCCTGCCTTCTCCCTGTGTCCCTTCATGTCCCGACCAATCAAGAATCTATCAACCTTTGCCTTAAATATACCCAGTGACTTGGCCTCCACAGCTGCCTGTGGCAATGAATTCCACAGATTCTGGCTAAAAGAAGTTCCTCCTCATCTCTGTTCCAAAAGGACCCCCCTCTATTTTGAGGCTGTGTCCTCTGGTCTTAGACTGCCTCACCACAGGGAACATCCTCTGCAAATCCACTCTATCTACATTTCAACATTCGATAGGTTTGAATTAGGTCACCCCTCATTCTTCTGAATAGAGACCCACAGCTGTCAAATGCTCCTCATATGACAAGCCTGTCGATCCTCCATTCATTTTCATGAACCTCCATTGAACCCTCTCCAATATCAGCACATCCTTTCTTAGATAAGGGGCCCAAAACTCCTCACAATACTCCATGAGAGATCATACCAGAGCCTTATAAAGCCTCAACATTACATACTTGCTTCTATATACTAGTCCTCTTGAAATGAATGTGAATATCACATTTTCCTTCCCCACCAACTCAACCTGCAAATTAACCTTCAGGAAATCCTGCACAATCTTCAGAAAGTGGGGATATATGGTCAAAGAATGTCAAATCTTTGTGAGTAGAGATAAGAAACTGAAAGGGTTAAAAAACACTAACATGGGAATCATATATAGGCCTCCAGATAGCAGCCATAATGTGGGGTTGAGAGTGCAAAGGGAACTAGAAAAGGTATGTAATAAGGATAATGTCACAATTGTAATGGCGGACTTCAATATGCAAAGGGATTGGGGAAAATCAAGTTGGTGTTGGATCACAAAAGAGGGAACTTGTTGAATGCCGATATGATGGCTTTCTAGAGAAGCTTATGCTTGAGCCTGCTTGGGGAAAGGCTACCTTAGATTGGTTGTTGTGTAATAACCCAGATATTATTAGGGAGCTTAAGGTAAAGGAACCCTTAGGAGACAGTGAGTGTAAAAGCAATAGAATAAAGGGAATTATAGAGGCATGAGAGAGGAGCTTACTCAGGTGGACTTGAGGAGGGTTCTGGCAAGGATGACAGCAGAGCAGAGATGGCGGAAGTTTCTGGAAATAGTTCACAAGGCTCAGGATAGAAATGTCCCACAGAAGTTCTCAAATGGCACAGGTAGGGAATCAAGAGAGTCACAGACTGCATAAAAGCCAAGGAAAGGACATATAATGTAGCAAAAGTGAGTGGGAAGTTGAATGATTAGTAAGTTTTTAAAATCCAACAAATGGCAACTAAAAACGTCATAAGAAGGAAAAGATTAAATATGAGACCAAACTAGCCAATAATATAAAGCAGGATATGAAACATTTTTCAGTTGCATAAAGAGTGAAAGGGAGGTGGAGAGCGGCCAGTGAGTGTGTGGGCCAGTGAAGGAGTGGAGCTGTGAGGCTTCGACGAGAAGAGGCGGAGGACGAGCTTGCTCCCAGTGAGGTAAGGCCAGGTAAGTTTCTTTAAAT
Source organism: Hypanus sabinus (assembly GCF_030144855.1). NCBI lineage: Eukaryota > Metazoa > Chordata > Chondrichthyes > Myliobatiformes > Dasyatidae > Hypanus > Hypanus sabinus. The sequence goes on from NC_082709.1 coordinate 23,591,914, forward strand.
AATTTAATTCACTTAGGAGTTGGTAATGGAGACAGTAGAGGGGACAGTCCAGTGCTCCAATTGTAAGATGTGGAAAGTCAGGGACAGCACAATTGTCTCTGATAACTACACCTGCAAAAGGTGCATCCAGCTGCAGCTCCTGACAAACCGAGTTAGGGAGCTGGAGCTGGAGCTAGATGAACTTTGAATCATTCGGGAGGCAGAGGCAGTAATAGATCAGAGTTTCAGGAAGACAGTCACCCTAAAAGTCAGGAGACAGGTAACTGGGTGACTGTCAGGAGAAGGAAGGGGAATAGATAAAAAGAGCAGAGCATCCCTGTGGCCATTCCCATCAACTATAAGTATACTGTTTGTGGGGATGACCTACCAGGGACAAGTTGTAGTGGTCGTGTCTCTGGCACCGAGACTGGACCCTCAACTCAACAAGGAAGGAGGGAAAAGACAAGAGCAGTAGTGATAGGGGATTCAATAGTTAGGGGGACAGGTGAAAGTTTCTGTGGGAGAGACTGAGAACCCCGAATGGTCTGTTGCCTCCCTGGTGCCAGGGTCCGCAATATCTTGGATCGAGTTCTCGGTATTCTCAGGAGAGAGGGTGAGCAGCCAGATGTTGTGGTCCACGTGGGGACCAATGACATAGATAGGAGTAGGGATGAGGTCCTGAAAAAGGAATATAGGGAATTAGGAAAGAAGTTAAAAAGCAGGACCTCAAGGGTGGTAATCTCGGGATTGCTGCCCGTGCCACGAGACAGCGAGGGTAGGAACAGGAAGTTATGGCAGGTGATTGCGTGGCTGAAGAGTTGGTGCAGGGGGCAGGGGTTCAGATTTCTGGATCATTGGGATCTCTTCTGGGGAAGGTCTGAAATAGTATGTGGACCAGTTGACAAGAGGAGAGGCCATACTGTATCTAGTTCTAGGTAATGAACCTGGTCAGGTGACAGACCTCTTGGTGGGGAAGCATTTTGGTGAGAGTGACCACAACTCCCTTAGCTTCAGCATAGCTATGGAAAAGGATAAAAACAGACAAAATGGTAAAGTGCTTAACTGGGGAAGGGCTAACTTTGAAGGGATGAGGCAGGAACGAGTGAGAGTAAATTGGAAACAGGAGATCAAGGGTGAAAGCACAGAAGTAATGTGGAGAAAGTTTAGGGACCACTTGTGCTGGGTTCAGGATAGGTTTGTCCCACTGAGACAAGGAAAAAATGGTAGGAAAAGGGAACCCGTAGCTGACGAAACGCGTGAGGCAACTCGTCAAGAGGAGGAAGGAAGCATATGTTAGATATAAGAAGTAGGAAGCAGGAGGGGCTCATGAGAAATATAGGGTAGCCAAGAAGGAGCTAAAGAATGGACTTAGGAGAGCTCGAAGGGGGCATGAGAAGGCCTTGGCATGTAGGATTAAGGAGAACCCCAAGGCATTCTAAGCATATGTGAAGAACAGGAGGATGACGAGAACGAAGGTGGGACTGCTAAAGGATAGAGAGGGCAACACGTGCCTGGAGGCAGAGGAGGTTGGGGAGGTCCTAAATGAATACTTTGCTTCTGTATTCACAAGTGAATAGGATCTTGATCAGGGTGAGGTCGAAATAGAGCAGGCCTGTGTGCTGGACAATGTGGAGATTAAGGAAGAAGTGCTGGATCTTCTTAAAAACATCAAGATTGATAAATCCCCAGGGCTGGATATGATACACCCCAGGTTGTTGCGGGAATTGAGAGAAGAGATTGCTGGAGCATTAGCTATGATCTTTGAATCCTCTTTGGCTGCAGGGTAAGTGTCGGAGGACTGGCGAATGGCAAATGTAGTTCCCTTGTTTAAAAAAGGTAATAGAGAGAAACCTGGGAGGGTAGTAGTGGAAGGAAAGTATTCTGCCTGGAGGTCGGTGACTAGTGGAGTGCCACAAGGATCTGTCCTGGGACCCCTGCTCTTTGTGATTTTTATAGATGACCTGGATGAAGAGGCAGAAGGATGGGTGAGTAAGTTTGCGGATAATACAAAGATTGGAGGAGTTGTGGATGGAGCTGTAGGTTGTTGAAGGTTTTAAGAGGATATATACAGGATGCAGAGTTGGGCAGAAAAGTGGCAGATGAAGTTCAATCCGGATAAATGTGAGGTGATGCATTTTGGAAGGACAAACCAGAAGACTGAGCACAGGGTTAATGCTCGGTTACTTAAGAGTGTGGGTGAACAGAGGGACCTTGGGGTTCAAATCCATACATCCCTCAAGGTCACTGCACAGGTTGATAGGATAGTTAAGAAGGCCTATGGGATGCTCAGCTTCATTAATAGGGGGATTGAGTTCAAGAGTAGCGAGGTCATGTTGCAACTCTCCAAATCCCTGGTGAGACCACATTTATCGAGTATTGTGTTCAGTTCTGGTCACCTCATTATAGGAAGGATGTGGAAGCTTTGGAGAGGGTGCAGAGGAGATTTACCAGGATGATGCCTGGATTGGAAAACAAGTCTTATTAGGCAAGGTTAGCAGAGCTGGGACTTTTCTCTTTGGAGCGTAGAGGAATGAGAGGGGTCTTGATAGAGATCTACAAGATTATGAGTGGCATAGATAGGGTGGATAGTCAGTACCTGTTTCCCAGGGCACCAATAGCAAACACCAGAGGGCAAATGTACAAAGTTAAGGGAGGGAAGTTTAGGGGAGACATCAGGGTTAAGTTTTTTACACAGAGGGTTGTGAGTGCCTGGAATGACTTGTCAGGGATGGTGGTGGAGGCTAAAACATTAGGGTTATTTAAGAGCACATGCACAAGCACGTGGATGAAAGAAAAATAGAGGGTTATGGGGTAGTGTGGGTTTAGTACTTTTTTTTTAGGAATATATGGGGCAGCACAACATTGAGGGCCGAAGGGACTGTACTGTGCTGTAGTGTTTTAGTGTCTAGTGTCTACAGGTGACAGTTGATGGACCACTGGAAAATGATGCTGGTGATGTAGTAATGGGGGACAAAGAAATGACAATTGAACTTAATGAGTACTTTGCATCAGTCTTCATAGTGGAAGACACTAGCAGTGTGCCAGAGGTCCATGAGTGTCAGAGAGCAGCAGTGAGAGGCATTGCTATTACAAAGGAAATAGATCTAGGCAAATTGAAAGAGCTTTTGGTGGATAAGTCAACTGGACCACATCCCAGAGTCCTGAAAGGGGTTGCTGAGGAGATAACGGATGCATTGGTTATGATTTTTCAAGAATCACTTGTTTGTGGCATGGCCCTGGAAGACTGGAAGATTGCAAATGTCACTTCACTCTTTAAGAAGGGAGGAAGACAAAAGAAATTAGCCTAACCTCAGTTGTTGGGAAAATGTTGAAGTCTATTATTAAGGTGAGATTTTGGGGTACTTGGAGACTACTGATAAAATAAGTCAAAGTCAGCATGGTTTCTGTGAAGGGAAATCTTGCCTGGCAAATCTATTAGAGTCCTTCGAGGAAATAACAAGTAGGGTGATTAAAGGAGAAGCAGTGTATGTCACCTACTTGAATTTTCAGAAGGCATTTGATAAGGTGCCACATCTGAGGCTGCTTAACAAGATAAAATTATATGGTTACAGGAAAGATACTGGCACAGATAGAGGAGTGGCTGACAGGCAGGAGGCAGCGAGTGGGAATGAATGGGCCTTTTCTGGTTGGCTGCCAGTGACTGGTGGTGTTCCTCACAGGATAGTATTGAGACCGCTGCTTTTCACATTGTTTGGCAAAGATTTACATAATGGAACTAATGGCTTTGTGGCAAAGTTTGCAGATGATTACTAAAATGGGTGGAGGGGTAGGTAATGCTGAAGAAGCAATGCGAATGCAGGACAGACAAATTGGAAGAATAGGCAAAATAGTGGCAGATGGAATACAGCGTTGGGAAATGTATGATAGCACATTTTGGTAAAAGGAACAAAAGTATAGACTATTATCGAAATGAGTAGAAAATTCAAACATCAGAGGTGCAAAGGGACTTACAAGTCCTCGTGAAAGACGCGCAGAAGGTTAATTTACAGGCCAGGTCTGTTTTTTTTAGTGTGTCGCACCAGACAGTTAGCCATTCTTGTCTGGTACGTGGTATCAGGATTGGTCTTCTTTGGGATTAACCGGGTCATGATATGAATGTTCCTGACTCGACTCTTGTTTTTTTAATGAGGCCGAGTGGCTAGCTCGACACTCAACCTGGCACGGATGGAAAGCGTGCTCAGGGGTGGCCCAACTCAGATTCGCACTCGGGAGCCTTCGCTCCGGAGTCCAGCGATGACGCCACTGCGCCACCAGCCGGCCTAAGTCTGTGGTAAAGAAGGCAAATGCAATGTTCGCATTTCTTTTCCAAAGGGAATAGAATATCAAAAACAAGGAGATAATGCTGAGGCTTTATAAGACACTGGTCAGGTCTCACTTGGAGGTATTGTCAACAGTTTTGGGCCCCATATCTCAGAAAGGATGTGTTGTCATTAGAGAGAGTCCAGAGGGGGTTCACAATGATAATTCCAAGAATGAAGGGGTTAATATATGAAGAGTGTTACGAATGAGGAGCAACTCTGATGGGCAGAAGGGTGCAAAGTTGCCTCCCCCCTTTTTGAGAATCATAAAATCGCTATTATTTCAGCTCTGATACCAAGGAAATGAGAGAGATAAACAGCTCATACAAATTTATGAGAGAGAGGCACAGCACAGGTTGGAATGTCTCCTATTGACAAAGAAAGAGATTACTGCTATTGTCCCTTGGAGAAGGAATTGTGTATTGAGTACTGTACTATTCATTGAAACCCCTCAGGGGGCAACCAGAGTGGTCTGGTTGGGGGATTGCATCATCCCAACCTGAATGACACCTGAGACCCCATGAGTAGGGATAAAAGTAGGGTCTGGGGAACACCCCTCAGACGCACCAGGAGAGATGCTACGAGACCGGTGGGGGCTTGTGCGTGTGTCCACCCTTGCCTGGATGACGAGTCCTCCACGGAACGGTCTGGTCATACGCAAATGGCCACAAAAACAACATATCGACGGATCAAGATCGTAAAAGGAAAGTCAGCAAGTTAATAGCTGTTATTCTCTCTCTCTCTCCAACAATTGCAACACCGCGAACAACAACTACTGCAGCCTGCATGAACTGAATTGAACTTTATATTTCCATCGGACAACTCATTATCCCCTAGACAACGATAGAGTTTATTTCTTATTGATTATTATTATACCCGCAATTTTAGGTTTAGTATTGATGACGTATATTATCTGTATATTTGCATTGATTTATTTTTGTGTATTTTTACTAATAAATACTGTTAAAAATAGTATCATCAGACTTCAACAGATACTCCTATCTTTACTGGTAAGACACCCAGTTACGAGGTTCATAACAGAAGCGTTTAGCAACTTTGGGCTTGTTTTTAGAAGAAAGCAAGCGGATCTCATTGAAACCTACTGAATGTTGAAAGGACCAGATAAAGTGGATGTGGAGAGGATGTTTCCTCTGGTGGGGTTGTCTTGAACTAGAGGGTACAGTCTCAAAATTGAACAAAGATGGAGAGGAATTTTTTTAGCTAGAGAGTAGTGAATCTGTGGAATGTGCCATAGACAGCTGTGGAGGCCAAGGTTGTGGGCATATTTAAAGCAAAAATTGATAGTTTCCTGATTAGTCAGGGTATCAAAAGTTATGGCAAGAAGGCAGGTATATGGGGTTGAATGGGATTCATCATTAGACATGATGGAACGGCAGAGAGTATTCCATTGGTTGAATGGCCTAGTTCTGCTCCTATGTTTTATAGTCTCATGATGTTATGGCACAAGGACTCCCAAGTCCCGTTACACCTCAGATTTTTGAATTTTCTCTCCACTTAGAAAATAGGCTATGCTTTTATTTCTTTGACCAAAGTGCATGACCGTACACTTCCATCTGCCACTTCTTTGTCCATTCTCCTAATTTGTCTAAATCCTTTTGTAGTCTCTTTACTTCTTCAAAACTATTTGCCTCTCCACCTATCTTCACATCATCTGCAAACCTGGCCACAAAGCCATCAATTTCATCATTGACATAACATAAAGAGATGTGGTACTAACACAGACCCCTGTGGAACACTACTAATCACCAGCAGCCAACCAGAAAGGGCTCTCTTCCCCACTCTTTGCCTCCTGCCAATCAGCCAATGTTAAATCCATGCTAGTATCTTCCCTCTAATACCTTAGGCGCTGAACTTGTTAAACAGCCTGGCGTGGCACCTTGTCAAAGACCTTTTGTAAATCTAAGTGCACAGCATTCACTGATTTGTTTTTGCCTACCCTGATTGTTATTTCTTCAAAGAATTCCAACAGATATATCAGCCTCCACAATCTCTTCAGCCATCTCTTCTAGAAACTTCTGGTCCAGAAAACCTTCAAACCTTTCAGTTTCCTAAGAACCTTCTCTCTAGTTATGACAACTTTACACACCCGACACTTTCAAACTCCTAACATACTGCTAGTTTATTCCACAGTGAAGACTGATGCAAAATGCTTACTCAGTTCATTCACCACTTCCTTGTATCCCATTACTACCTCTCCAACATCATTTCCCAGTGTTCCGATATCTACTCTCACCTCTCTTTTAACTTTATATATCTGAAGAAACATTTTGCACCCACTTTGATATTATTGACTAGTTTACCTTCCAATTCCATATTTTCCTTCTTTATGACTTTCTTAGTTGCCTTCTGTTGGTTTTGAAAAGCTTCCCAGTCCTCTAATCTCCCACTAATTTTTGCTCTATTATATGCCCTCTCTTTGGCTTTGACTCTTCTTGTCCTGCCTTTGGGATGTAAATATCCTGCACCTTTTGAATTAGCTTCTCGTTCTCAAATTTCAGGCTGAATTCAAACATATTATGATCACCTGCCCCCAAGCATTCTTTTACCTTAAGGTCTCTAATCAATTCTGATTCATTGCACAACACCCAGTCCTGAATAGCTGATACCCTAGGGGGCTCAACCACGAGCTGCTCCAAGAAAGCCATCTTGTGGGTATTCAACAAAATCCCCCTCTTGGCATCCAGAACCAACCCAATTTTCCCAATCTACTTGCATGTTGAAATCCCCCATGATTATCATAATACTGCCCTTTTGGCATGCATTTTCTACCTCCCGTTGTAATTTGTAGACCACTTCTTTACTACTGTTTGGCAGTGTAAGACCCATCAGGGTCTTTTTTCACCCTTGCAGTTCCTTAGGTCTACCTATAATGATTCAGCACTTTCTGACCTTATGTCACCTCTTCATAATGATTTGATTTCATTTTCTTAACCAACAGAGCCACATCACCCCTTCTACCAACCTGCCTGTCCTTTCAATACAATATGTATCCTAGAGCACTAAGCTCCCAGTTATCATCTTCTTTCAGCCATGACTCATTGATGTCCACATTACACATGCCAATCTGTAACTATGCTACAAGTTCATCTACCTTATTCCATATACTGCATGCATCAAATACAACACCTTCAGTCCTGTATTCACTCTTTTCAATTTTGTCCACCTTTTACATTGCAACATCCTGTTGACTGCAATTTTGTTCTTTTATTGGCCTCTCCTTGCTAGCAGTCTCACGAAACACTGCCTCTGACTCACTACACTACCTCATCCTCGGCCCGATCACTCCAGTTCCCATCCCCCTGCCAAATTAGTTTAAACTCTCCTAAACAGCTCCAGCAAACCTGCCCACAAGGAATTTGGACCCCTTGGGTTCAGGTGTAACCCATCCATTTTGTACAGGGAGTACCTTCCTCAGAAGGGATCTCAATGATCCATAACTCTGAACCTCTGCCCCCTGCACCAGTTCCTCAGCTACGCATTTGTTTGCCAAATCATCCTCATCTTCCCCTCACTGGTGCGTGGAATGGGCAACAATTCAGAGATTACTATCCTTGAGGTCCCGTTTTGCAGCTTTCTACCTCTCTACCTCAAAAATCTCTCTGCAGGGCCTCCTCATCTTTCCTACCTATGCCATTGGTGCCAATATTTACCAAGACTTCTGGCTGCTCACCTACCCCTTCAGAATGCCATGGATCTGATCCAAGACATCCCTGACCCTGGCACCTGGGAGGCAACACACCATCCATGGTATCTATTACCCCCACAGAATCTCATCTCTCTTCCTCTGACTATAGAATCTCCTATCACCACTGCAGTCCTCTTCACCTCTCTTCTCTTCTGAGCCACAACACCAGATTCACTGCCAGAGACCCAGTCACTGAAGCTCTTCCCTGGTAGGTCATCCCCCTCAATAGTATCCAAAGTGGTTTTCTTAGCATTGAGGGGAAAAGCCACAGAAGTACTCTGCATCCACTGCCCATTTCCCTTCCTTCTCCCGACAGTTACCTGCCTCCTGCAACCTCGGAGTGACTACCTCCCTGTAGCCCCTATCTCTCACTTCCTCAGTCTCCCATCAAGGCACAGCTCCAGTTCCTTAATACATTTTTGGGGGAGCTACAGCTCGGTATACCTGGCTGGAGGCCTCCCAGAAGTCCCACATCTCACACACAGAACAAAACACAGCCCCTGAAACCACTCTCACTGCACTAATAGTACCCTAACAGTCAAGCAGAGCAGATACATTTAGACCTGCCTAATATATGAACTTTGCTGATGTGCAATCATAAGTATTACTTTTCCCCCTCCATAATTTATGGAATAAATTGTAATTTGTATCTCATCTGGCACTACTGCAGCCAAAATCAGATAATGGATTGAATCTGTGTTATTTCTCTGACAATTCAGCAAGCTGTACAATAAACTCAAAAGCTTCAAGGGACCTTCAAGTATTCACACTGAATGTAATGCTCTCTGTTGCCTGGCTTACAATGAAGAGCTCTTCACTTTTAAATGATGACTATTTAAAGTGCAGATCTATACTTAGTGTTGTAACTTCCTCAGGTTGAAAAGAGTACTTAAAAGCAATCGATCTGTTGTTCAGCTGCTAAATGCCAAAACCAAGCAAACAAACTATATCAAGACTTCAAATATCATACCAAGGAAAGACAGACAATGCTGAGAAGCAAACATTTTAATCTCAGTAATAAAGTGAAGGTAAGCAAACTATTTTTTGAAAGTGTATTATTCAAGCACACATTACACACAGGGTTTTCACATTATGAACATTGCAGTATTACAACAAATATCAGAATCAGTTTTAATATCACCAGCATATATCATGATATTTGTTGTTACATGGCAGCAGTGCAATGCAATACGCAATAATGGAGTTATATATATATATATATATAAATAATGGCTAAGTTAAATAAGCAGTTCAACGTCCATTCAGGAATCGGATGGCAGAGGGGAAGAAGCTGTTCCTGAACTGAGTGTGTGTCTTCACACTTCTGTGCCTTCTTCCTGATGGCAACAATGAGAACAAGACATGACCTGAGTGGTGAGGGTCTTTAATGATGGACACCACCTTTTTGAGGCACCTCCTTGAAGATGCCCTGGATAGCACGGAGTCTAGTGCCCATGATGGAGCTAAGTTTACAACTCTGCATCTTTCCCCTCCCCCCACCCCCACACCAGATGGTGATGCATTAATACATTTGGAAATCAAGGGTGCTTCAAAGTGCATACACTCATTTACTTCCATTTATAAACTACAAGAAAATATTCGGGGAATATGGCATTAGAGTGCAGAGTGAGTGAGGATTTGTTACTTTTTCAGCAAAATTGGAGAGAAGGCTGTTCATGGCCATTCCTTGCTTCTCAATGTTGCCAGTAATTTAATAGTTCTTTGGTAGCAAATTCATTTTATGTAAAAACGCACATGATGTATCTAAACTCAATTCTGAATAAATTTCTTGACCAGCTACAACACTTTCTTCTCCAACTGAAGAAGTTTAACATTATCAGCTTTGGCATGAAACACTATCACATAATGAGTATGATATTCTCTCGCCCACCCTCTTCAAACAAATTTTACCCCCTCTTTTATCTGTGTTAATTTTTGTGTGTGGCCTTGTGAAACGCTGTGAAGAATGACAAATAACAAATTAAAACAGATGCGTAGCATTCGATAAATATCGGCACCGCCTGCATGATGGCTGTTCGGGTAGCAGAAATTTAACTTTACACAATTCACAAATCATCACCAAATTTATGTGATAAAAGTAAATAAACACAAAATGTATGTATTTTTTCAACTTGCATTTCTTGGCACATTCACAGGTGACATGGCTTCATATTACAGAAAATCTTTTTCTAGGAACACAGTCCACACTGCCCTTGCTGCCCCCCCCCCCCCCACACCACCCTCCTATAATACAGGAGACGCAAGCAGGTAGAAGTGGGTCAAGGCAATGTGCATTTCAGCTAGAAACTTCATTGTACTGGACCAAACTTACTTACTATTTACTAGGAAAGTCCAACTTTGGCACACAAGCTATTACTTATTCTTCAAACGAAAACATTGAAACAGGAGAACTGGACATTTATCATAATACTGCTTGTGATGTCTTGACTTGTACCAAACAACTGTTGCTTTTACCTGCCTGGCTATAACACTTGTAATGCCAAGCATTTTGAAATATCTGAGATGATTCTGCACTTAATCATGCTGCTTAAAATCAAAATTTTTCCTTTCCAGACAAATAAATTAAACTATTTGGAATTCAGATTAACAAATCTATCTGACCTGAGATCAGACATCATATTAAACCCAGAGATGTTTTTTAGTGGCTCAAGGTCCTCAGCAATTGATGCACAAGTTCAATGCAGCAATTAAGTAGTTCAGCATAAACTCACCACTCTCAGAGACTAGATGAAGTACCTTCTGACATTATTGAGTAGCATCAAGGCAGTTATTGTATTTAATCCACAAGCTATATCCTTTCAGTGGCAAGAAATGATTCATGGCAGATTATGGAGCTAGACCAATTGTATTTCTGTGATTCATATCACCCAAAAGGCAAAGAATTAACAAATTTCCTGAAATCGCTAAGGAATAAATCAAGCAATGAAATTAATGCCCAATTTAACTTGAGGCATCATTATAAAATGTTTTAATATATAGAAAATCATATATATTTTACACTGTACTTCAATTTTGTAAAAACAGCCATCAACATGCATTTCTAACAAATGCACCCATTTCAATGGATTGATTCAGAATAGGTTAATTATCACTATCTTACGCAAAGTGAAAACTATTGTTTTGCAGGTGCAGAAAGTACAAAGAAATAAAATTACTATAAATTACAAAATAAATATATAGAGAAAAAAAGGAATACAGTTGGTTTAGAAATCTGACAAGGGAGGGGAAGAAGCTTTTCCTGAATTGTTGAGTATGAGTTTTCATGCTCCTGTACCTCCACCCTGTCATGGCTCAAACAATGAGATCTTTATTGATGGATGCCACCATCTTGAGGCTTAAAGATATCCTTCATAGTGGGGAGCTCTGATAGAGCTGGCTGATTCTACAACCTTTTGCAGACTCTTGCAATTGTATGCTTTAACACAATCAGAATCAGAATCGGGTTTATTACCACTGGCATGAGACGTGAAATTTGTTAACTTAGCAGCTGCAGTTCAATGCAATACATAATATAGATGAGAAAAGTAAATAAATTTAAAAATAATAATAAGTAAATCAATTACAGTGTACGTATATTCAATAGATTTCAAAAACGTGCCAAAAACAGAAATACTGTATATTTTAAAAAGTGAAGTAGTGTCCAAGTGTTCAATGTCCATTCAGAAATCGGATGGCAAAAGGAAAGAAGCTGTTCCTGAATCACTGAGTGTGCGCCTTCAGGCTTCTGTACCTTCTACCTGATGGTAACAGTGAGAAAAAGACATGCCCTGGATGCTGGAGGTCCTTAATAATGGATGCTGCCTTTCTGAGACACCGCTTCCTAATGATATCCTGGGTGCTTTGTAGGCTAGTGCCCAAGATGGAACTGACTAGATTTACAACCCTCTGCAACTTCTTTCAGTCCTGTGCAGTAGCCCCCTCCATACCAGACAGTGATGCAGCCTTTTAGAATGCTCTCCATGGTACAACTATATAAGTTTTTGAGTGTATTTGAAGTATAGCTGCTGTCTTGCCTTCCTTATAACCACATCGATATGTTGGGACCAGGTTAAGTCCTCAGAGATCCCGACACCCAGGATCTTGAAACTGCTCACTCTCTCCACTTCTGACCTCTCTATGAGGATTGGTATGTGTTCCTTCATCTTACCCTTCCTGAAGTCCACAATCAGCTCTTTCATTTTACTAACATTGAGTGCCAGGTTGTTCCTGCGGCACCATACCACTAGTTGGCATATCTCACTCCTGTACACCCTCTCATCACCACCTGAGATTTTACCAACAATGGTAGTATCATCAGCAAATTTATAGATGGTCTTTCCACTATGCCTAGCCACGCAGTCATGTGTATACAAAGAGTAGAGCAGTGGGCTAAGCACACACCCCTGAGGTGCACCAGTGTTGATTGTCAGCTAGGGGGATGTGTTATCACCAATCTACAAAGATGGCGGTCTTGGATCCAATTGCAGAGGGAGGTAAAGAGCTTCAGGTTCTGCAACTTCTTAATCAGGATTGTGGGAATGATGGTGTTAGATGCTGAGCTATAGTCAATGAACAGCATCCTGACATAGGTGTTTATGTTGCCCAGGTGGTCTAAAGCCGTGTGGAGAGCCACTGAGATTGCATCTGCCATTGACCTTTTGTGGCAATTGGCAACTTGCAATGGGACCTGTGCTGCAACCAATCAGAATACTCCCAACTGTACATCTGTAGAAATTTGCTAGAGCCTGAAATGGCATACTAATTTTACTCATACTCCAAATGAAGTAGTTACTGACGTGCCTTCAAGATTATGTCAATGTGCTGGGACCAGGACAGATTCTTTGAGGAGTTGGCACCCAGGATCTTTAAGCTGCTCAACCCTTCCAGATACAGGGTTGGCAGTCTGACACCTTGCAATGGTTCACCCTCATGAAGGATGTTCTGACATAGGTCTCTGAAACAGAGATCACAGGTTGCTGTTAAGTTTTGCCCTACAGGAAGTAATTGCATGAAAACCCTGCCTCAGCTGACATGCAACTGATTGAGTCTGTAATTTCAAGCAGAATTGCCATTTTACTCATATAATGGTCTTCTGTATGTTGCACCTGGACTTCTTGTAGGATTTTCAATCGCCAGTCTTGAATCTCACAGATCTGGCCCTAAGCAGACTATGGATCTCCTGTCTCATCTCAGGAGTTTTATTTGGGAAAACTCAGTATGTTCTTGAAGGCACACACCCATCCACGTGGGTCTCGATGAAGTCAGTGACAGCTGGTGCATAGTCATTTAGAACCAAATACAAATCCCTGAATATGGTCCAGTCTACCAATTCAGTTAATAACACCAAATTAAAGGTCACGATTATAGAGTCTCCAATTCCATAATGGAAAATAAATAAGTAACCATTTTATTTTGCAATGATGGTTTCATTAAATATTCCTAAAAAATGGATTAATTGATTAAAAAACATGATGCATCAAGTCAAGTGCACAATATATTGGATGGTTACTGATAGTGAACGCCACCATTTATTAACAATTGTCACTGAAGAGGATTGCTTGCCTTCAAAAACATTATTTATTTTAAAGAAAAATAAAGTTTACTTATTTTAAAGGAAAAAAAAGCGCTTCCAGGGCGCAATCTAAAGGCGACTTATGCAAGCAGCTCTGATGGGTACCATCAAAGATTCCCATTTCAGTTTGCACAGCTGAGAACCACAACTACATCCAAGGTCTGTACAGTTAGTACCATCATTTTAATGTGATTATCACGACATAAAATCAGAACTGGAATGGATTTCTCTGGTTGCTGGTACGCTTCCCCTTTAAGACAGCAGAACAGAGATTGTCGAGCTGGACTAAAGGTTCAATTAAGAAATCAAGGCTTTCGTTTCCCAATACCAACCACCTTACTGGAAAACATACAGTCAATGGTAAATAAAACTGAAGATCTCAGGCCTGGGTGTTGTATCATAGGGACATTGGTACCACTTGTGTCTTCTGTTTTGCAGAATCTTGATTAAGCACTTCAGTTCTGGACACAGTGATTCAGATTGATGGGTTCACAATACATCACCAAGATAGGACTGTTGAGTCTTTCAAGGGCAGAGGAGGAGCAGTGTGCTTCATAATCAACTCCTTCTGGCGTATGAATGTGGTAGTGCTGTCCCACTCTTGTTCACCAGACCTGGAACACATCCCGATCAAGCGTCGTCCATTTTACCTGTCACGGGAGATTTCAGCGATCATTTTGGTAGTGATGTATGTCCTCCCTCAGGCCTATATCAAGCAGGCTCTAGACAAACTGAGTGATGTGATCAACATGAAACAGCACATCTTGTGTCTTAACTGGCTAGCTTGAAAAAAATCTCTAAATAGTTATTACCAACAGATCATTTGTCATACTAGAGGAGCCAACACACTGGACCACAGTTACATCTCCATCAAGAATGCTTACCGTACCATCCCACACCCACACTTTGGAAAGCCTGATCACCTGTGTGTACTTCTACTCCCTGAGAATAGGCTGAGACTGAAGACTGCAGCACCAGTAGTGAGGACCAAAGAGGAAGATGCAGGAGCATTTAATGGAATGCTTTGAATCAGTGGACAGGACTGTATTCAGGAATTCATCTCCAAGTTTGAATGAGTACAACAGAGCTATCACTCATCCACTTGTGTAGATGAGTGTATGCCTTTAAGACCTTAACTGTACATACCCAAACCAAAAGCTGTGGATGACCAGGGGGTTCGTCATCTGCTGAGGACAAGGCTGTGGCATTTAAGTCAGAAGACCCAGGTCTATACAAGAAAACCAGGCATGACTTATGGAGGGTTACTTCAAAAGCTAAGGAGCAATTCTGAGTGAGGTTGGATGCACATCAACTCTGGCAGGGTTTGCAAGCCACTATTTCCTATAAAGCAAAGCCCAACATCATGAATGGCAGTGATGCTTCACTACCAGATGAGCTTAATGCTTTTTATGCTCGCTTTGAAATGGAAAATAAAAATACAGTAATGAGGATTCCTGCAGCAAATGATGACCCTGTGACCTCTGTCTCAGAGACCAACATCAGCTGTCTTTCAGGAAGGGGAGCCTTCATAAGGCAGCAGGCCCAGATGGTAGGCTCTGAAAACCTGTGCCAACCAACTGGTGGGGGTGTTCAAAGATATTTTCAGTCTTATTGCTTTAGTCAGAAGTTCCCACCTGCTTCAAAAGGCATCAATTATACCAGTGCCCAAAAGAGCTGTGTGAGCTGCCTTAATGACCATCATCTAGAAGCACTCACATCTACAGTAATGAAATGTTTTGAGAAGTTGGTTATGGCTGGAATGAACTCCTGCCTCAGCAAGGACATAGACCCACTGCAATTTGCCAATCGCCACAATAGGTCTATGGCAGATGCAATCTCACTGGCTCTTCACACAGCCTTGGATCAACTGGACAATACAAATACCTACGTCAGGATAATGTTTATTGACTACAGCCCAGCATGCAACACAATCGTTCCTACAGTTCTGATTGAAAAACGCCAGAACCTGGGCCTCTGTACCTCCCTCTGCAACTTCCTAACCAGAAGATCACGATCTGTGCAGATTGGAAGTAACATCTCCAACTCGCTGACAATCAACACAGTGATTAGCCCACTGCTGTTCTCTGTCCATACCCATGACTGTGTGGCTAGGCACAGCTCAAATGACACCTGTAAGTTTGCTGATGATACAGTCATTTTTGGCAGAATCTCAGAAAGTGATGAAACACCCGGGAGTGAGATATACCAACTAGTTGAGCGGTGTCACAGCAACAACCTTGTGCTCAACTTCAGTAAGACCAAAGAACTGATTGCGGACTTCAGAAAGGGTAAGATGAGGGAGTATACACCAGTCCTCAGAGGGATCAGAAGTGAAGAGAGCGATCAATTTCAAGTTCCTGAGTGTCAATATCTCGGAGGACCTAACCTGGACCCAACATATCGAAGGTATAAAGAAGGGAAGACAGTGGCTATATTTCATTAGGAGTTTGAGGAGATTTGATATGTCACTAAAGACATTCACAAATTTGTAGATGTACTGTAGAGAGCATTCTAACTCACTGCATCACCACCTGGTATGGATTGTGGGGGGTGGCGGAGAAGCAAGATGCAGAGAGCTGTAAAATTATTTAGCCCACTTTCAGCTCCATAATATCCAGAGCATCTTCAAGAAGCAATGTCTCAGAAAGGCAGCGTCCATCATTAAGGACTCCCATACACGTTTCCTCTAAGATGTGCGCATGTACGCTCACGCACACATCTTTTGCTACTAGCGGACAAAGGAATTTAAATTGCGCACAAAAGGTGGTCACCCTCTGCCTCATTGGCACGTTAAGTACATTTCACAATGGTACACAAGCACATTTCCTTTTCCAGTTTCTGATGCAAACAGTTTTAACAATATGGAGTTCGCAATAATTTGTCTGAAGATTTTACAACTGGCTTATTTATTCCGGGTTTTTTTGTAGAAATTATTAAATTTCTATGTTAACTTCCAAAGAAGCAAAGGGCATGAAGGGCAAAGGAAATGATAGTTCATTTTAAAGTAGAATGGCTTAATGAAACAACAGTGTAGCATTCCCGTGCAGGGTGTAGAAACTCTGAACTAAACACCAAGTTAAACCATAGCCAATGAGGACAGGATCGCAATAAGGTTAACCATTTTCTGTTCACTCTTCCACATTAACGTATGGTGAAAACTGTTGATAAAACAATACAAAATATATACAGTATTTGTTTCCTTCTTGGCATCACACTTGCATCATAAATACTTGCAAAAGTAAAACTACAAACTGTATTACATTAAAGTCTCATTAAAGTACAACATACAGTCAGAATCTACCAACACCATCAACAACTTTAAATACACTTCAACACAAACTTTCCAGCAACGCTTTCAATAGCACAAGAAAATAAACTTTATCAACCGTCATTTCTTTTAACAGAATCAGCCGTTAACATTTTTACTTCAACATATTGACTGACATATGAACTTAAGGCGTTGCTTCTATGATGTTTCTTAGTGCGTAGAAATGAGACTTTTCTCACATTCATCCTGCACACACAAGCCCCAGCTTTCCCGTTTCTCCAAGCCGGAATTTACCCACAAGATGCAGCGAAACCGGGTGTGACATCATCACATACCGCGAAACATCACAGATAATGATTTGACCTTCAACAACTGCAACGTAGTTATCAACCTTAACTTTAGCTAGAAAATAGTTACAAACGTATTACTAAAGCGAAAATGTAATAAAGCTAAATAAATGCCTTAAGGGCAACACAAATAGAAACTGCTACACCAAAAGCTCATGAGGGCAGGAATGTGCAGCTACAAGAAACATTTATGTACAATCCAGAAACTGGTGATACCTGTGTGTATTGTCGTGATGCAAAAGTTGCTGGAGAATTTGCAAGTGGGAAGAAGTGGAGTGATATTTGGAAACTTGACTTTATAAAGCGTCATTCAGCAAGTAAATCACATATGGACAGTGTGCAAAAGATCCAGCGGAAAAAGTCCTTCATTACCCACTACAGGCATGCTACATACGTTTTGTGAGAGTGCAGATGAAAAAGAGTGAAAATGATCAAACCCAGAGGAGTTTGAACTTCTTATTGATAGTGTTTTGCTAGCTGTTAAAATGAATAACTCTTTCTATAAAATTCAGTGCGCACTTGTTGTTGTTACCGAGCAAAAAATTGCACAGCACAAGATTTTTGCACACACTGGTCATTATAAGCTAGAGGGAACATTGCCCACCACCCAGAACATGCCCTCTTCTCATTGCTACCATCAGGAAGGAGGTACAGAAGCCTGAAGGCACACAATCAGTGATTCTGGAACAGCTTCTTCCTCTCTGCCATCTGATTTTTGAATGGACTTTGAACTTGTGAACATTATCTCACTATTTTTTTTAATTTCCTACTTCTTTTGCACTACTTATTTAAGTTAATGCATATGTGTGTGTGCGTACATACACATAAGCACACACTGTAATTTACAGATATTTTTCTCTGTTATCACGTACTGCGTTGTACTGCTGCCGCAAAGTTAGCAAATTTCACGACATCTGCCGGTGATATTAAACCTGATTCTGTAAGTGAATACTGGAAAGTCATATTAAGCAAAGAGCAAAATCTATATGGCATTAAAGGGTAGTTATAACATATATAAGATGCATGATAATAACAAATCATGCATAATTAGCACAGTTAATCTAGTAATGTTGCTTTGAACTCTAATTGAGAGAAATCCACATTTATTTGCAAGCACTAGAGGTAGGACAATATCAGACAAAGGAACATCTCTCCCATTCTAGTTTGCACATTACTGACAGTTTACTCTGGTTATTCAATTACACAATACAATCCAGTAACAAATTATCAAACCAGCAAAGTGCAAACCTAGCTCTTGAGTTTGGTTACAAATGATTAGAAGCAACTGGATGCACAAATTTATTTTCAACCCTCTCTCAGAAAGAAGAGCAAAGAACCAAACTGCACAGGAAAACAGATCTATCCTGCACATTTCTGCTTCTTCGGTCTTCTTCTGCATGAGCATAATGTTATTCATCATCTTGCCGTTTGGCAAGAACCCAACGGGGGGACAGAGTTTGGGAAGGCTCCTGCACTACTCAGCTGCATGAGCAGTGGCTTCCAATGTAGCATTATCTAGCACAAGCCCATGTAATTTCTGAAATCAGAAGAATCTATATTCCAGACTTATATTGTGAAATATTTTATCCATTATTGAAAAAGTCCTGCTCCTTCTGAATCCATTTGAACTTACATATCTAAACTTTATTTGGTCATTAGGTGTGGGAATGAGGTAGATGATCAATTTTTTGGTCTGCACCCGTATCAGAATGAAGGAGCTCTCTAAAAGCCCAGTACAGAGACATCCACAAAAGTATCACTCTGCCCACTTCCGTGTCTTTCATAATCTCGTCCTAACTAGGAGCACGTGGTATATGGGCTCAAGGACATGCAGAAGCAGAGGGCACTACTGTACACACTCTGCAATTCATTCTGATGGCCTACAGTCATACAGCATGGAAACAGGCAATTTGAACCATTGAAATCTCACTGACTCGTACTCGAGTCCCATTTTATTCCTTCCAAATTTCATGTTGAAAGGTCATCAACCTGAAGAGTCAGTTACCTCTCCACTCCCCCACCCCCCACAATGTTATTGTTCAACATTGAGTATTTCTAATGTCTCTTTATTTTCACCCCTTGCTCCCATCACCACCCATCTTTCCAGTATCAGAAGAATTCGACCTTGGTGATTATGAATAAACACTTACTAAAGATTTATTAAAACTTCTTCCACTGCCTTTGTAGCTCAGCTTAGATTATTTTATCTGATCCTTGATCCAGACAGTAAGCCCATCATAAATGTAGCTAACCAACGCTATATTGTTAGAAGTAACCGCTTCAAACCTGATGGAGATCAAGCTCCATCTTGACAGTAAATTTTGTCATATGTTACTATCATTCTACTAAATTCATTATTTTACAACAACAGATCTTGCAATCTAAAACTATAAACAGAAACATTGGAAATAACTCAGCAGCTTCTGTGAAAACAGAAATAGTTAACAATTCAGGCAAATGACCTTTTAATCAGAACAGAAAAGAAGTGAGAAATCAAACGTGTTTTAAGTTGGGGAGGGATAATGAGATGACAGGGAATGTCTGCAAGAGATTGAAGACCAAGACAGTCTGAACGACTCGTGGTTGCAGTCAGCTGAGAAAGGTTTATAAAGGGTTATAAATCACAGCCAATCTCTCTGGAGGAGAGACAACATGAGATGAATGTGAACAGGGACAGGAATGGAATCTTGTGACTGTGAGGGAGAAACTGCAGACACTCAAAATTGCATTTGCTGAAAATACGAAATAAAAACAGAAAAAGCTGGATATATTCAGGCAGCGGTGGTAGGGGGGAAATGGGGTTAAGGTTGAAAGTTGAAGACCTTTCAGCAGAACTAGCTGGTTCTGGTATAAACTAGATTGGGGCAGATTATGCATGATTTAATCCATCCAACCTTGAATGGCAGTGTACATTTAAATAATTGAAGTGCTCTATTAGCATTCATCCTCAATGATGGGGGAACCAGCATGTGAATGTAAAAGATTATAATGATGTATTCACAACCATCTTTAACCAGAAGTGCCAAATTAATGATCCATCTGGACCTCTTCAGCTTTCAATACAGCGACAAGAAGCAGATGAAAGCACTGGATTCAGCAAAGTCTGAAGGGCCCCAACATAATTTCAGCTATCACACCAAAGCTCTTATGCTTGAACCAGCTGGTTAGGTTGTGCAAGGGACCCTGCAGGTGGCAGTGCTCCCCTTGTGCTTGTGACTGACTCTTGTGGATAGAGTTTGCAGATTTCAGAGATGCTAGCAGAACAATCTTTGCATGGAACTGCAGAGTAGGGACCTCCAACAAGGATTGGGAAGGGGGAGGTATGTGTCTAATCACCTGCCCTCAAAGTTCACTGCCACTAGCATCATCAAGAACTCAATAATCTCAGGATTATCATTGACCAGAAAATCAACAGGCCAACCCAGAAATATTGTGTTTATAAAAGCTGGTCAGAAGTTGAACAATGTGCTGTAAATAACTTTGCCTCTTATTACCCAAACCCCTCTCACCATCCTTAAGGCACATTAGCAATGTGAAAGAGCAAAACTTACATAACAACACACACAAAATGCTGGAGGAACTCAGCAGGCCAGGCAGCATCTGTGGAAAAAAGTAAACAGTTGATGTTTTGGGCTGAGACCCTTCATCAGAACCCGTTTACTCTCTTCCATAGATGCTGCCTAGCCTACTGAGTTCCTTCAGCATTTTTTGCGTGTTGTTTAGACTTACAACATCTGCAGATTTTCCCTTTGTTTGAGAATATACTTAAACTCATTGAATGCAGGGCCACGAATATTCAAGAAGCCAAAATGTTTTTCATGCACACCAAAGCAGTACACTAAACTCAATAACGTCAATTTTGTTAATTTCCGACTGAGAATGAGTTGCTTCCACTCTTCCCCAAGGAGCAGAAAAAAACTCACGTGTGATTTTTAAAAAAAATGTGGATGGCTGATGCAACCAAATACCACAACAACTTGGCAGACTGAGATCTTTGACCAAGATCATTAAAACCTAGTTTAACTGTTACTCACCTATCATGGGTATGCTTTGTCTAGCATCCACAAAATGCATTGCAGTTATCCTTTGAGGCTCCTTTAACTGTACCTCACAAAATATTTCATTTATTTAGAGAAACTGATGTTTAATTTTCTATTTTAGTGATGTAAAGATGAAATCTGATTGGCTGTCATTTTTTAATCAAAATTCAATGCTACAAACTAAACTGAACCCTGGGTTGAAGAAAATACATACTGTGGAATCACGAGAGGCATTGTGCAGTTGCTGCCGCACGGCTGCAGTCGAGTCCTTCAAAGCCGTTGCCATGCCCCCCGGAAGCCGCAGCCAAGCGAGCCGCCCTGCTCCTTCCCGAGCCACTCCCCCGCTCACCCTCCTCCAGCTGCTGTCACTCCTCCAACTGTGCAGCCCCGGCAGCCGGGCCTAATGGCGCAGATGGCAAGCACGGCAGCAGGAGTGGCGGTGGGCTCAGCAGTGGGTCATGTCATGGGGAGCGCGCTGACCGGGGCCTTCAGTGGTGGAAGTGGCTCGGAGCCCGCCAGGGCCGATGTCACCTACCAGGAGACCCCAGTGGCAGCACCCCCCAGAACCAGCATGGCCTAACCCTCTGTGACGGTTTCAATGAGGTGCTGAAACAATGTCGCTCTGCACATGGTATATATTGAAGTGGGAGTTGCCTGTCAAAGGATTGTGAAGATTCCTGTTGTGTCCATTTAATTTTAGTGATGAGGCTACAGAGACCAGAGTAACGTATGATTGTTAAAATGTGAATAAAATGTACTGTATTGTAGTTTTTGCCTCTTGTAAACTGAGTGAATGGGCAAAAATAAAATTCACAAGGCCTGTGGTTGTCATTTTTCCAGGTCAGCTGCCTTGATATAGAACTGGATACCTATTGGGAATTGTAGTAATTAAATAAAGAACACAAAGTGAAAAAAAAAGAAAATACATACTGTGAAATGAAGTTGTTGAATCCTTTACACCATTTTTCTGGGTGCAATAAAGTAGGCGGTGGATTTCTGAAAAGAGAAAAACCACAATCAGAGGGCAACTTAAGTAGAACTTATGAAGTTGTTTTGTAAGGTTAGATTTAATTCTTCATCTGCATGTCTTTTGAGTCCAGAGTTACATATTGCTCAATGTGCAATCTCAATCTGAAATGAAAGCAAAATAAAAATAAAAAATACTGAAGGAAATAAATAAACAATTTTCCACCAAGAGAAATGCAGTGGGTGATAATTTTCAGAAGCTCAACATATTTTTGATTATTTTACTGATGTGCATGCACATGTATTAATATGCACCTTGGTTATGACATCAGTAATGTAAGACTATAACCAGTGAGGCTAATCAAAATACTCAAATAAATTTCAATGCTACCTAAGCCAAAAAACTTTATTATTGAAAATCAGCATAAGTGAATATTGCTGCAGTATTTCAAATAATATGCACACCTTTGCTCACCCCATTTTCCAGAAGACATTGATTAATAGCTTAACTCAGACTGAAGTGAAAGTAATAAGTATGGTTGCCCATAAGCTATAACTTATGAGAAAACTCATAACTGAACTTATTTTCAATGCAGTAAAAAAGCTGAAAAAAAATCATTGCCTAGATTATAGAAGTCTGGGACATGAATAATAGAGAAGCAAATCAGGGATTTTAAACTATGTTCAAATGGTGAATAAATGCAAAATGTACTCCAAAATGAGACTAAAATAATCTGTCATAAATGCAAAATAAGCTACTATTACTTGATTAATTCATTTAATAGTGATCTAGATAAAAATCTTGTGAAGAATGATAATAGCAATTGTCATGATAAGTGACTAATAAAATACTCTGAATCATGATGAATTTTTATGCTTCTGACCTCATGGAAATGTCAAATGTAAAACAAAGTGATACGGGTCAAATAATATAAATTGTAGTTTCAGAGTAACATCACGGGGTATCATTAAACAACTATCACAGGATCAAACAGATAATTCACAAACTATCGTTTTACCTGCATCCACATTTTTTCTCTCCTGCATCTAGACAAAATGAACTACCCATAAAACAGTATTCAGAAAGCCTGCTGCATTTTCTATTAATTTAAATAGAAGCAAATATGGGAAAATTCACTTATGTACAAGTAATCTTTCTCCATTCTATTCTTCATATGCAATGACCAAATGATCTGATATACCTCGGCATGGTTGAATCAATTGTAGCCTAAATCTCAAAAGGTTTAGTAAAGGGAAAAGCTTGACTGTTCTTCATCTTAGGCACTGAGTGCAGACTTTCTCTTACTTCCAGTAAAATGTCGATGTTCCCTTTGCCTCCACAACTCACTGGTTTTTCTCCAGCAGTTTGCCTTTTTTTTGCTAAAAATTTTGAAGCACAGTCAGTCAAGAGTCTTTGCTTCCCCGAGGGTGGAAATGTCAAGTGCTAGAGAGCATAACTTTATGGTGAGGGGGGATACGCTTAAAGGATATTAGTGAGGCAAGTTGTTTTATTTTGAGTTGTAGGTATCTGTAATGCTTTCTTAGGGGCGAAAGCAGTGAAGAAAGGAGGCATTTAGACATAACCATAAACAGTGAATTAAAAAAGCTAAAATTTGGATTCTGAGATAGTGGGATCTTCAGGAAGAGATAGAGATGGTTCAACAATAAGATTATTTCCATAGCACTGACAATGGAAATGTACTGAATACTGAGAAGAAGCAACTATGGTGGTCCAGACCAGTTAGTGTTACGTCACTTGTGACGACAGATATTTTAATGTAAATTGGGGAAATGACAATATTCCCAACAAAGCTGTTTATTGAGTCAGTCCACCCCACTAACCTTTCAAGGGAATGGGAATGAAGTGTTCCATCTAAATTATGCTCAGCATGGAAGATTACTGAGTCACCATTTGAAGCAGGATGGTCAGCACAAATTAGAAAAAAGCTTACTTATTTGATTAGATTTCATAAGATTGAGAGTCAGTTTTGAGGACATCAGCGATAGTTTCCTTCCATCAATATGATTGTAATGCCGTCTCATATGGATCATAAAGCAGATGAGAGCCATTGTGGAGAAGTCTGGAATGGTGATTCTATACAACTTATTGCCTTTTTATTCTACGGGTCAACTCTACTAATTTAGGCACACCTGGGTCACTACTGAAAAAAATAATTGCTGGTTCCACAATCATCATTAAAGCATTAGCACAGAACAGTTCAGCACAGGAACAGAGCTTCAGTCCATAATGTTATGCTGAACTATTTAAATTAGTAATTAAATGCCCAACTAAATTAATCCCTTCTAACTACATAATGTCCATTTCCTTCCATTTGCTGCACATTTATGTATCCAAGCGCTTCTTGAATGGTTCTATTACATATTCCTTCTTTATCACCCTATCAACCTATGTGGACACTTTCAGAAACATAGAAACATAGAAAACCTACAGCACAGTACAGGCCCTTCGGCCCACAAAGTTGCGCCAAACATGTCCCTACCTTAGAAATTACTAGGCTTACCTATAGCCCTCTATTTTACTAAGCTCCATGTATCTATCTAAAAGCCTCTTAAAAGACCCTATCATATCCGCCTCAACCGCCGTTGCCAGCAGCCCATTGCACGCACTCACCACTGAGTAAAAAACTTACCCCTGACATCTCCTCTGTACCTATTCCCCAGCACCTTAAACCTGTGTCCTGAAGGTAAAGAAATTTCAGTGTTAGAGATAAAAAGTAAAATATCATCAGCGTATAATGAAATTTTATGAGTCATACCTTCCCTTAGTATACCAGAAATGTCCTTAGATTCTCGAAATGCTATTGCTAAGGGTTCTATAGCTAAAGCAAAAACTTTATAGCTGAAACTTCTTTACCTTCAGTTCTTTAATTTCCCAGTTTAGTTCTTTTTCCAGAATATAAGCTGAATTTACATAAAAGTGAGCTATTTTCTTTAAATGACCTAATGTCATCAAATGCCAAATTTCCATTCCAAGTTGTTACAAGTCAATTTACATATCTAGGTGTAACAATTACTAAAAACTTCAAGAATTTTTTTTAAAGAAAACTTAAACCCCTTATTGAATTATGTGAAAAAGACACTTTCTAAATGGTCTCCTCTTTCTTTATCCCTAATTGGCTGAATTAATTCGATTAAAATGAAGATTCTTCCCAAATATTTATATCTTTTTCAGGCCTTACCTATTTTTATTCCTAAGACCTACTTTGATTCTTTAGATTCAATTTTAACATCTTATATTTGGAATAATAAGCAAGCTCGTTTAAGTAAAGTTTACCTACAAAGAAATAAAGAGATGGGTGGATTAGCCCTACCCAATTTTAGGTTTTACTATTGGGCTGCCAATATAAGGAATATTACTTTCTGGTCTTATTATATTTATCGTAAAGATTGCCCATCATGGGTCTCCTTAGAAGTTAATTCTATAAAAAATTCCTCTATCGTCTCTCTTCTTGGATCATATTCTTCTTTTTCAGCAAATAAAATAACAGATAACATAATTGTTAAGCAAACTTTAAGGATTTGGTCTCAATTTAGGAAATTTTTTGGTTTAGCAAATTTTTTATTATCATCTCCCATTCTCTTTAATTATTTTTTTATCCCTTCCATGACTGATAAAGTCTTTAAGGATTGGGATGAACTAGGTATTAAGTGTTTTTGGGACCTGTTTATCTCAGGATCTCTTGCTTCATTTGACCAATTGTCAACTAAATTTGCACTTCCAAAAACACATTTTTACAGATACCTTCAAATTAGAGATTTCTTACGTACCCAATTAACTACTTTTCCTATAGGTCCTAATAAAAATTTACTGGACGATCTTTTAAATTTAAAACCTTTTGTTAATGGTTCTATTACCGGTATCTATAACTTGTTGATTGAATCTAGACAAGACTTTCTAGATAAAATAAAAAAGCTTGGGAGGATGACCTGAATTGTCAGATTTCTGATGATAGATAGAATAAAATTCTTAAACAGGTTAATAAATCATCTTTCTGTGCTCGTCATTCTCTTCTACAATTTAAAGTGGTTCATAGAGCTTACATTTCTAAACAGAAGCTCTCCAGTTTTTATCCAAATGTTTTTCCACTTTGTAATAAATGTAATTCTGCTGATGCCTCTTTAATTCATATATTTTGGTTTTGCCCTAAAATTGAAAAGTTTTGGCAGGAAGTATTCCATACCTTCTCACAACTTTTTAGGGTCCAATTTGACCCAAATCCCCTTGCTGCCTTGTTTGGTATTATTGCAGATGAAGATATAACTTTAGATACTTCTAACCTACAGGTTTTAGTTTTTACCTCTCTTTTAGCAAGGAGAGCAATCTTGCTTAAATGGAAGGAGTCTACCCCTCCTATACATCTTCAATGGCTACATGATATTACGTCTTATTTAAATTTAGAAAAGATCCGCTGCTCAGTCTTAAATTTGAAACAATTTTTTAATGATATATAATGATTTCCTAAATTACTTTTCCAATTTATAAAGTTTAACAGTGCACAGACTTACATGGAAATTTTTTTCTTCTCTTCTTAAGCGAATATGTTTTCTAATTTATCCATTATCATCCATCAGCTTTTTTCTTTGGTAGTTGGTAGGGGGTTGACTTTTTTTATATAAATTTTTTTTAATGATGTATGACCTATCTTTAAATTTTTGATTACAGAGTGGTATACCTTTATGCATAATGCTATAACATCTTGATCAATTTTATCACAATATATGAATTACACAAGTTATGTTGAGATGTATCTATGTGTTGCACTCTGTAAATTTTTTTTTTCTTCTGAATAAAAATATTGTAAAAAGTAAAAAACCTGTGTCCCCTTGTGGCAACCATTTCAGCCCTGGGAAAAAGCCTCTGACTATCCACACGATCAATGCCTCGCATCATCTTATACACCTCAATCAAGTCACCTCTTATCCTCCTTCGCTCCAAGGAGAAAAGGCCGAGTTCACTCAACCTATTCACATAAGACATGCTCCCCAATCCAGGCAACATCCTTGTAAATGTCATTTGCACCCTTTCTATGGCTTCCACATCCTTCCTACAGTGAGGTGACCAGAACTGAATGCCGCAATCCAAGTGGGTCCTATATAACTGTAACATTACCTCTCGACTCTTGAACTCAATCCCATGATTGATGAAGGCCAATACACCATACGCCTTCTTAACCACAAAGTCAACCTGCGCAGCAGCCTTTGACCGTCCCATGGACTCGGACCCCAAGGTCCCTCTGATCCCCACACTGCCAAGAGTCTTACCATTAATACTATATTCAGCCATCATATTTGACGTACCAAAATGAACCACTTCACACTTATCTGGGTTGAACTCCATCTGCCACTTCTCAGCCCAGTTTTGCATACTACCAATGTCCCGCTATAACCTCTGACAGCCCTCCACACTATCCACAACACCTCCAACCTTTGTGTCATCAGCAAACTTACTAACCCATCCCTCCACTTCCTCATCCAGGTTATTTATAAAAATCACGAAGAGTAGGAGTCCCAAAACAGATCCCTGAGGCACTCCACTGGAGACAGACCTCCATGCAGAATATGACCCGTCTACAACCACTCTTTGCCTTCTGTGGGCAAGCCAGGTCTGGATCCACAAAGCAATGTCCCCTTGGATCCCATGTCTCCTTATTTTCTCAGTAAGTCTTCCATGGGGTACCTTATCAAATGCCTTGCTGAAATCCATATACACTACATCTACTGCTCTTCTTTCATCAATTTGTTTACCACATCCTCAAAAAGTTCAATCAGGCTCGTAAAGCACAACCTGCCCTTGACAAAGCCATGCTGAATATTCCTAATCATATTATACCTCTCCAAATGTTCATAAATCCTGCCTCTCAGGATCTTCTCCATCAACTTACGAACCACTGAGGTAAGACTCATTGGTCTATAATTTCCAGGGCTATCTCCACTCCCTTTCTTGAATAAAGGACATCCACGATGCTCCAATCCTCTGGAACCTCTCCCGCTGATGATGCAAAGATCATCGCCAGAGGCTCAGCAATCTCCTCCCTCGCCTCCCACAGAAGCCTGGGGTACATTTTGTCCAGTCCCAGCGACTTATCCAACTTGATGCTTTCCAAACTCTCCAGCACGTCCTCTTTCTTAATATCCACATGCTCAAGCTTTTCTGTCATCACTACAATCACTAAGATCATTTTCCATAGTGAATACCGAAGTATTCATTAAGTACCTCTGCTATTTCCTCTGGTTCTATACACACTTTCCCACTGCCACACTTGATAGGTCCTATTCTTTCACGTCTTATCCTCTTGCTCTTCACATACTTGTAGAATGTCTTGGGGTTTTCCTTAATTCTGCCCACTAAGGCTTCCCATGGCCCATTCTGGCTCTCCTAATTTCCTTCTTAAGCTCCTTCCTAGTTGCCTTATAATCTTCTAGATCTCTAAAGTTACCTAGCTCTGTGAACCTCTTGTAAGCTTTTCTTTTCTTCTTGACTAGATTTATTACACTCTTTGCACACCACGGTTCCTGTACCTACCATAACTTCCCTGTCTTATTGGAACGTACCTATACAGAACTCTACAGAAATGTCCCCTTTTCTTCCGTACTTTTCCCTGAGGACATCGGTTTCCAATTTAAGCCTCCAATTTCCTGTCTGATAGCCTCATCATTCCCCTTACTCCAATTAAACACTTTTCTAACGTCTGTTCCTATCTCTCTCCAATGCTGTTGTAAAGGACATAGAATTATGTTCACTAACCCTAAATTGCTCTCCCACTGAGAAATCTGACACTTGACCAGGTTCATTTCCCAAAACCAAATCAAGTACAGCCTCTCCTCTTGTAGGCTTATCTACATACTGTGTCAAGAAACCTTCCTGAACACACCTAACAAACTCCAGCCCATCTTAACCCCTCACTCTTGGGAGATGCCAATCGATATTTGGGAAATTAAAATCTCCCATCACGACAACTCTGTTATTATTACACCTTTCCAGGATCTGTTTCCCTATCTGCTCCTTGATAGCCCTGTTACTATTAGGCTATGGAATCAGACTCCAAGATCCCCCCATACATCAACACTGTTAAGAGTCTTGCCATTAACGCTATACTGCCTCTTCACATTTGATCTCTCAAAGTGCAGCACTTCACATTTAACCGGATTAAACTTCATCTGCCATTTCTTCACCTATATTGTGAAATGCTCTATGTCATCCTGCATCCTTTGCCAGTCTTCTACATTATTGACAGCACCACCAATCTTTGTATTATCTGCAATCTTACTAACCCATCTATCTTATCACAAACAGCAGAGCTCCCAGTAGCAAACCCCATGTAACAATAGTAGCCACACATCTCCAACCAGAGTAAGTCCCATAGACCACTACCCTGTCTTCTGTGGGCAAGTCAATGCTGAATCCAGATGGCACATTCACTATGGATCCTGTGCATCTTAATCTTCTATATGAGCCTCACGAGGGACCTTGTCCTACTAAAATCCACGTTGACAATATCCATGACTCTACCTTCATCAATCACCTTCAAAAAAACAATAATGTCTCAGTTCCAATTACTTAGAGATGAATATAAATGTCTCATCTAGTGTGGGATTTGAACTCATATATTCAGATCTTAAGTCAGAACTATGTACGACTGCTCCCTCATGGTTTTCTAATTAGTAGACTCCCTCATTAGATTTTCTAATCTTATTTAGAAAATTTAAGTTTCATACTTCAGTGTTTAATCTTTCTATTACAGCTGAATTATTAAACCATAATTAAAACCCAGTATTTAAAAAAAAATTTGGTCATCAATATAAGCAAGAAAGCAATAAATTTTGCACTTAGGTATTTAAATAGTGTTTTATAATCATAAGAGATTCTGCAGATGCTACAAATCTTGAGCAACACACACAAAATACCAGAGGAACTCAGCAAGTCCGGCAGCATCTATGGAGGGGAATAGACAGTTAACATTTTGGCTGAAACCCTTCATCTTTTCTGGAAAGCAAAGGAGGTAGAAGAATGTGCTGGGGGGGGGGAAGGAGTACAAGCTATCAGGTGATATGTGAGACTAGGTGAGGGCGATGGTGGATGAGTGGGAAGGAAGGTTGAAGAAAGAAGCTGGGAGGAAATAGGTGGAAAAGGTAAAGGGATGAAGAAGAAATTATCTAATATGACAGTGGACCATGGGAGGAAGGGAAGGAGGGAAACCAGAGGGAGGTGACAGGCAGATAAGGAGAACAAAAAGGTGAGAGGATAACTAGAAAGGGAAATGGAAAGGAGAGAAGGCGGGAAGGGGGAGAAATTGAAATCGGTTTTCATGTCATTAGGTTAGAGCTACTTAGACCAGCTATAAGATGTTGCTCATCCAAAGTTTAGCCTCATCATGGTAGTACAGAAGGTCACGGACAAATATATCAGATTGGGCAGTCAAATTAAAATAGGTAGTCATTGGACAGAGCGAAGGTGCTCAACGAAGTTACAGCTGTTTTGGGGTTTTGCTCAAATTATTGATCTCCAATCTCTGCCATCTAAGATCTTGTTTGCTAGCATTGTTTTCAACACTAAAGCTTTGGAATTCTAATGTGGCCAGCACAGATTTCACAGAGGATTATTCAGGATTATGCCATGAAACTAAGTAGCTAATGAGGGGAGAATCCGAAGATTGTGTTACAATAATTGTTCACATTGACAAGCTTTCATAGGTTTATATACAGTGTCTGTGTCCAAGCCTGAATTCAAAAAGTCCAATTTAGAAAATAAACTTAAGTTTACAAAAAAATACTTGGACCCCTATTTCCTAGATGTCTGAAGGATAAATTTACCTGGGGCAAAATGGCAACAGTCAAAAACAACAGGAATTAAAATCTGAAGTTCTTGACAACTTTATCAGTTTCATGAATTTTGCAAACTCTTAAGTTTGTTTAACCTGCTGCTTAATTGGCTTATTTTTACATTGCTATTATGCATCCACAAGGACCATTAAATTTCTTCTTAATGTATTCAATCTGCTAACATGTTGAGCAATTGTTACCATGGAGAATGTTAAATGTATGACAGTTTTTAAGTGAGACAGTGCAATTTCTTCTTCATTAACATTAACGAACTAGAAGATGGAAACAGCAGCTCCATGTAATTCATAAAAAATAGTTATATATAAACCATCATCTGGAAAATGAAAATAATCAAGAAGGCATAAATGTGTTCAAGACTGGTAACTTCTCAGTTTATGTAAAGGAAAATTTAGATACAGTTGAAAGCTGAAAATTAACGAACCATACTTAGAATGAAAACAAGGAAGAATATCACTTTTAAACTGATAGAATGTCACAAGGCACATTTTGGGGGAGTGGGCAGAAAGGGAGAGTAAAGATACGTCCTATCATTCACTCAAAACCAGAAGCAGCAGCAACAACGTGGAGTCACAGTGTGACCTGGAGCGGAGCGGTTAGTAAAGTTGTCGAGTCAAGTCAAGTTTATTGTCAATCAACTGTATACATGTATATAACATACAGTATATAACTATATAATGTCGATAGAAACGAGATGATAACTTATGAAGGCAAGGATAAAATCTACACATAAATAACAAACTAAAGTGCACTAAAATTAAATATTGTACTGGAACAGATAAACCAGTGACACTGAATAGGATGTGGCAGGGAGTTCAGAAGCCTAATGACCTGGGGGAAGAAACTGTTTCTCATCGTAACCATTCTTGCTTTCATGCATCATAGACTCCTGCCTGATGTTAGAACGTTAAAGAGGATGCTGGATGGATGGGTGGGATCCTTAATAATACTAAGGGCCCCACTTATGCAGCAGTCCTGATAAATGTTATCATAAAGAGAGAAGAATTAAAGAGTAAAGTAGTGGAAGTTTCTCAAATGAGGGCTGATAGTAAATAGGATCAGCACCACGTATAGCTATTAAGATTAGCACTAACATTTAAAATGGAAGTGAAGAGCAACTACATCTAAAAGGGAAGAATGCAAATAGAATTGAGAATAAAACCTTGCCTACACTAAGAGCAGAAGCCTTTCACATCTACAGTAACGAAGTGCTTTGAGAGATTGGTCATGGCTGGAATTAACTTCTGCCTGAGCAAGGATCTGAACCAGCTGCAATTTACCTACCATCACAGTGGACGGGTCTACAGTGGACACAATTTCACTGGCTCTCCACTCAGCCTTAGGCCACCAAGACAACAGCAATACCTATGTCAGGCTGTTGTTTATTGATTACAACTTGGAGTTCAACACCATCATCCTTTCAGTATTAGTCAACAAGCTTCAAAACCTGGGCCTCTGTACCTCCCCATGCAATTGGATCCGTAACTTCCTCATAGTCAGTATGGGCCGGTAATAATATCTCCCCATTGACAATCACCTCAGGCACATCTCAAAGATGCGTGGTTAGCCTTCTTCTCTACTCTCAATACCCATGACTGTGGGGCTAGGCACAGCTCAAACCCCATCTATTAACTTGCCGATGACACCACTGTGACAACAGGCACACAGGAATGAGATAGATCGGTTGTGTCACAACAGCAGCCATATACTAAGTGTCATTTAAGGCCAAGAACTTGACTGTGAAATTCAGGAAGGGGCAGTTGTGTGAACACACACCAGTTCTCAATGAGGGACCGGTGGTGTAAAGGGTGAGCAACTTCAAGTACCTGGGATTCATCATCTCATTAGATCCATCCTGGGCCGAACGTATTGATGGAATCAGGAAAAAGGCATGTCAGTGACTCTACTTCATCAGAGATTTGAGGAGACCAAAGCCTCATGCAACTTTCTACAGATCTACCATGGAGAGCATTCTAACTCATTATAGCACGGTCTGGTATGAAAGCTTCAAAGGACAGGACCGAAAGAGGCAACAGAAGGCTGTAGACTCGGCCAGCTCCATCACGGTGACAAGCCTCCCCATCATTGAGGACCTCTTCTAAAGGGGGTGCTTCAAGAAGGCGACATCCATCATTAGCAACCCTCTCCACCCAGGACATGCCTCCTCCTCATTACAACCATCAGGTAGGGAGGTATAGGAACCTGAAAAGTTTTAGGAGCTGCTCCTTCCCCCCTTTATCAGGCTTGTATGTTACTCCAATCCTGCAGTTGATTCTTAAAAGCCCTCTGAAATGGCCAAGCCACCCAGTTCTGTGAGGAGTTGGGCATTAAGTGTTAGTCTTGTTAGGAACATTCAGAACCCAAAACTGAAATAAAGTTGAAAAATGAATAATCTCTAGTTATTAAAATGGAAATGCAACAATGAACCACATAAATGGGCTAAGGGAATTACAAAAATCAAGCTAACTACAAATAAATGAACATTAGTCATGTTGTTGCAAGATTTACAGAATGGTTTATGCCTGTGCGTCATTCAATAGGCAGTTGGTCAAAATGAAACAGGTTAATATGGGCAGAATTGGCCTTATACGTGAAGCTAATTATTGTCCATTGACAAATTTATGCAAGAAAGATTAAAAAAAACACTTCCCATTTTCTGTATGAGTATTTTAAATCTTCCTCACACCATAAACCATGACAAATATTATACTCAGGAAAGTGTTTATCAAGGGAACAAAAGATATTTTTATCTGACCAAATCTCAAATGAACAGATTGGATCATAAAAACCTGTTACTCTGTTACTAATGATCTGAGTAATTTGCTTAAACATCAAACACCTGTTTCTGTTCACAGGTTTTGGCAGTTTCAAAACAGATTTTCTCTCTGCAACTATCTGGATGATAACTATATTACTTTTAATGCAAATCTAATTTTAAATATCAAACCAATGTCCTGCAATTGTCTGTACCTTTGAGATTTTAGCTTACT
This sequence comes from Hypanus sabinus, assembly GCF_030144855.1. Classification (NCBI taxonomy): domain Eukaryota; kingdom Metazoa; phylum Chordata; class Chondrichthyes; order Myliobatiformes; family Dasyatidae; genus Hypanus; species Hypanus sabinus. The sequence continues at coordinate 23,625,960 of NC_082709.1, forward strand.
ATTTCAGATTAGTCTTATTTATAATAATCTATCCAAGAAAAGCAACTTATGAACATACGTGGATATGTTCATCCAAATTCCATAAATGTTTATGAGACACAACTGGCAAATTAACTAGCCCATTACTATTCTTGCCGTTCCCCCTTATTTTGCTAAACTTTTCTATTTCTTCTCCAGCTGAAGATCTTTGGCCAGCATACCTCATCAAATATCACATAAAAGGAATCAAAAGCACGGATCCAAGATCATTTCTAGCTGTGGCAAGCAAGATTAGTTCACCATTATTTGAATGGTTGAAGTGCGGGGACCAGAAAAGTGCTGCAGATCTGGGCGGGCTACTTGTCTACCGTTCATCGCAAGCAACTTTATGCATTGCATCGAGTCATCTGGAAAACTTGTCAGTTTCTTTAAAAATGTTGACATAACTATTTTTCACAGCCCAAATTACACGAAAACCTACCTTAGACTTAATGTTTTTTTAAAACATAAAGAAATTTGGTTTCTAAAAAATTGCATAGAAGGAAATCCTTATTTTAACATCGAAGAGTGTTTCTTCTGACAACGTGTGATCACTTAACGTCATAACTGGAGCATCCTCTCACTCTGCTAGAGCAGAACAATCTTCTTCCTATGTTTTGCTATTGTTCTCTTGGGTCAATTATTGATAAAAAAAACAACTTTCCAATACTTTCAATAGTGTGTGCAAGAGCCTGATGTTTTCCTGCAATCATTCCTCCTATAGAGTGCAAAAACCTATATTTCTTACTTGCAATTGCCGATAACAGGAATTCACCATGGTGTTAAAATTACATTTTTTGAGAATAGAACAATTAAGTCACAGAAAAGCATGTTTTGTTAAAAATGCCACTTAATTAATGGTAATATTAGCAACAAATATAGCAAACAATTGCATTGCACCTGCAATAATCATCCCCTAATGCTACTCAAGCAGCTAATGAGCTATTTAGCTGGTGTAAAACATCTGGCTCTGAAATGAGCAAATGCAGATAAAAATCCCACTAAGTGACCAACAGCTGGAAACAAAGCACTACAGATACTCTTAAGTGGGGACACAGAGAAAGTTGAAGCCAAATATGCAAGCACTGGTGCACTAAACCAAGATAATCTGATAATAAGAAGACTGATCTGCATTGGAAGTAAGAAATAAAAGTTACTTTTAGGTGGGTCCATAAGGATACCATATGGTATATGACAAATGTTTAAGGAACATACACATATTGGCAGTCATAAGAGAAGTGAAAACTGCAAAATACAAGTTGCAAAATATTGCACCAATGACACAGAACTATTGTTACTCTTGTACTTCAGCCAGAACAGATACATAACCATAAGCAACACAGTAGGAAGAATGCAGAAATAGGTGGTCACAAAAAATCTTGCATTTCTTTGTTTGCAAAGTATGGCTCAGTTGTTCAGTACAAAATTTCCAATGGTTTGATGTCTATGAAGTTGGGAGATGAAATAAGTATGCAACTTATTATTCAGTTTATTGAAGATGTGGTGAACTATGTGCCTGTCGGGACACGCCCCTGCTGACTGCTCCTGTGGCTCCTCCCACAGGCCCCTGTATAAAGGAGACCTGCGGCCTGAAGATCGGCCTCAGTGTCCAGGACCTTGTATGATAGACACTCACTCCTGGTTCCTTCTTCCAGTCAATAAAAGCCGATATCTCGCCTACGTCTCAGTGTGAGTTATTGATGGTGCATCAATTTTATTGACTGGAAATTTTAAAACATGGAACCCGTTTTGCGTCCGGACCGGTTGGATTTGGACCCTCAAGACCCTGACGCAGCTCTCGCTTTTGAACACTGGCTTGCATGCTTCCAATCGTACTTGGTGGAGCTTCGTGCGACTGAACCCGCCGTTATGCACAGAATCCTACTCTCGAGGGTCACCCCCAAAGTTTACTCCATTATCCGGGACCTGCCGACCTACGAAGGGGCACTGGACGCCCTCAAACGACAGTACCTGCGGCCGGTGAACACCGTCTACGCAAGACATCGCTTAGCTACCCGGCAACAGCGGCCTGGCGAATCGTGCGCTGAGTTTCTCCGAGCACTACAGACACTCGTCCGAGCTTGTGACTGCAAGACGCTCACGGCAGAACAGCATGCGGAGCTGCTGGTGCGAGACGCCTTTGTGACGGGACTGAGGTCAGTGTACATGCGCCAGCGGCTGCTGGAGAACTCGGATCTTACCTTAAGCTCGGCGATAGAGAAGGCCAACGCTCTAGAAGCTGCGCGGCATAACGCCGACGCTGTCCAGTCGCGCGATTCCCCGCCGGTTTCGTGGACGCCTCAGACCCCGCCACCGCCGGCTCCCGGGAGCGAATTCGCCAACGCCGCCGCCAGTCGCCATTCCACGAGCTCCCCGACCCAGACCACGGCTGTGGCCCGTAAGAAACTCGTGCCTTGTTATTTCTGTGGCCAAAAGAAACATCCTCGACAACGCTGTCCAGCGCGAGAAGCGACCTGCTCCAGCTGCGGAAAGCGGGGCCACTTCGCCAAGGTCTGTAAGTCTCAACCTCGAGCGGAGTGCAGCGCTGCGGGTGAAACGTGGGGGCCGCCATCTTGCATGCCGGGATGTGGGCGGCCATCTTTGTCGACGTCAGCACGCCCCGCCCCCGACCCTCCGATGCTGACCGGGTACCCCGACGGCGATCCAACTCTGGCCACTGTGACTCTCGACCAAAGCGCCCCACACCAGCTTGCAAGATCCATGATGGACATCCAGGTGGAGGGGCATTGGACTGGATGCCTGTTTGACACGGGCAGCACTGGGAGTTTTATTCACCCGGACACAGTGCAACGCTGCGGACTTGCAACGCGGCCGGTCAGTCGGAGGTTCCATTTGGCCTCTGGGTCGCAGTCCGCAGACATCCGGGCGGGTTGTGTAGCGACTTTGGTGGTGCAAGGCACAGTATATCGGGACTTTGAACTGCTGGTCATGCCTAATCTGTGTGCACCTGTGCTATTGGGGCTGGACTTCCAGAGCCATCTCGAAAGTGTGACTATGGTATACGACGGGCCCCTCCCACCACTCACTGTCAAGAATCCTCAGTTTTGTGGGACTTCTTCACATACCCCGCTACTGACCACACACACACACGGACACACACATCCCATCCAGAACCAGGCCAACAGCTGCGCTACCGACACTTGCAGCCTCTCCACTCTCAAGATCCCTCCCCCACCGCTGTTCGCCAACCTGACCCCCGACTGTAAACCTGTGGCAACCAAAAGCAGGAGGTACAGCGCGGGGGACCGGGCCTTCATTCGGTCGGAGGTGCAGCGGCTGCTCAGGGAGGGGATCATTGAGCCGAGCACAAGCCCTTGGAGGGCCCAGGTGGTTGTTGTTCGGACTGGGCAGAAAAATAGGATGGTGGTGGACTATAGTCAAACCATCAATAGGTTTACGCAGCTTGACGCATACCCCCTACCCCGCATCGCGGATATGGTCAACCAGATTGCTCAGTATAAGGTGTACTCGACAATAGATCTGAAATCCGCTTATCACCAGCTCCCCATCTGCCCAGAGGACCGCCCCTACACCGCCTTCGAGGCGGGCGGCCGGCTCTATCACTTCCTGCGCGTCCCTTTCGGTGTCACGAATGGTGTCTCTGTCTTCCAGAGGGAAATGGACCGGATGGTGGACCAGTACCAACTGCAGGCCACATTTCCCTATCTGGATAACATCACCATCTGTGGTCATGACAGGCCAGATCACGACGCCAACCTCCAACGGTTTCTCCAAGTGGCCGCAGCTCTGAACCTTACTTATAACAGGGACAAGTGTGTTTTTGGTACCACCCGCCTTGCTATACTTGGGTATGTCGTGGAAAACGGGGTTATTGGGCCTGATCCCGAACGTATGCGCCCCCTGTTAGAGCTCCCTCTTCCCACCACTCTCAAGGCCCTCAGACGGTGCCTGGGGTTTTTTTCCTATTACGCCCAATGGGTCCCCCATTACGCAGACAAGGCTCGCCCCCTGGTCAAGTCTACCTCGTTTCCCCTCTCTGCTGAGGCCTGCGCGGCCTTCAACTGCATTAAAGCGGACATTGCCAAAGCTACGATGCATGCAGTGGACGAGACCGCTCCCTTCCAAGTGGAGTGTGATGCCTCCGATTTCGCTCTGGCTGCTACCCTTAATCAGGAAGGCAGACCAGTAGCATTCTTTTCTCGCACCCTCCAAGGCTCTGAAATTCGGCACTCCGCGGTGGAGAAAGAAGCCCAGGCCATAGTGGAGGCTGTTAGGCACTGGAGGCACTATCTTGCTGGCAAAAGATTCACTGTGCTGACCGACCAGCGCTCGGTTGCGTTCCTGTTCAGCAACCAACAGCGGGGCAAGATCAAAAATGATAAGATTTTGCGGTGGAGGATAGAACTCTCCACCTACACCTATGATATCCTGTACCGGCCTGGCAGACTCAATGAGCCCCCTGATGCCCTATCCCGGGGAACATGTGCTAGCACACAGCTCGACCAGCTGTACGCCCTTCATGCACAACTTTGCCATCCGGGGGTCACCCGATTTTACCATTTTGTGAAAGCTCGGAACCTGCCGTACTCCCTGGAGGACATCAGGACGATGACCAGGGACTGCCAAATTTGTGCCGAGTGCAAACCGCACTTCTACTGTCCTGACACGGCACAACTTGTCAAGGCCACCCGCCCTTTTGAACGCCTGAGTGTTGACTTTAAGGGCCCCCTTCCCTCCACTGACCGCAATGTCTATTTTCTCAGTGTTATTGACGAGTTCTCACGGTTCCCCTTTGCCATCCCCTGCCCCGACACCACTGCCACGTCCGTCATAAAAGCCCTGCGCCAGCTCTTCACTCTGTTCGGGTATCCCTGCTATATCCACAGTGATAGAGGGTCCTCCTTTATGAGTGAGGAGCTGCGCCAGTACTTGCTAGCTAGGGGCATTGCTACCAGTCGGACCACGAGTTATAATCCCCGGGGTAATGGCCAGGTAGAGCGGGAGAATGCCACAGTGTGGAAGGCCACACTTTTAGCCCTCAAGTCCAAAGGGTTGCCGGTCTCTCGATGGCAGGAGGTCCTCCCTGAGGCACTGCACTCTATCCGCTCTCTGTTATGTACGTCCACCAATGCCACCCCTCACGAACGCCTATTCTCTTTTCCCAGGAAGTCTGTCACTGGGACCACCCTACCAGTTTGGCTGACGTCCCCGGGGCCAGTGCTGCTCCGGAAACATGTGAGGAGCAATAAATACTCCCCGCTGGTGGAGAGGGTTCACCTTCTCCATGCGAACCCCCAGTATGCTTACGTGGTCTTACCTGATGGGCGGGAGGACACGGTCTCCATCCGCGACCTGGCACCCGCAGGTGCAGCAGACCACTACCCTGAAGGCTCTCCGGTAACTGTGAACCCTGCACCAGAGGTGACACCGTACTCACCAGGCCCTACACAGACTCCTCACGACACTTGTATACCGGGCGTTTCGTACGCATTTATACCAGGCGCCTCGCACATGCATGAGGGATCACCGGCGCCTAGTGGGCAAGAACACGCGCAACCCCCGTCCCCTGTGCAATCGCCAATGTTGCCGGCACCTATGCGGTCACAGCCGGTGCTACGTAGATCGCAGCGACAGATTCGACCGCCTGATCGGCTTGACTTGTAAGAACCTTCGCTACATGAGGACTTTTTCAAATGAAGGGGGGGTGAATGTGGTGAACTATGTGCCTGTCGGGACACGCCCCTGCTGACTGCTCCTGTGGCTCCTCCCACAGGCCCCTGTATAAAGGAGACCTGCGGCCTGAAGATCGGCCTCAGTGTCCAGGACCTTGTATGATAGACACTCACTCCTGGTTCCTTCTTCCAGTCAATAAAAGCCGATATCTCGCCTACGTCTCAGTGTGAGTTATTGATGGTGCATCAGAAGACCTGCATTATATATATTTTTTTATATTTTATATTACATGAATGACTGCCAAACATTGACTTCTGGAGTTGAATATAATTCTGACATGATTCTATACAACATCAAAATTCAGCTCAGTATCAGTGGAGTTCTATTATTTCGCGTTTGAGTGGCATTTTTGCTGGATACTAATAAAATGGTTTGTGGAATAATAGCATTCTTTTCCTTTTGTGCAGTGAATGCTGACTTGCAAAAGCATATACAATGCATCATGAGATACTGAAAAAATATTTTAAAGTGCCCCTTGACCATACTCAGCATTTACAGAGAAAGTAAATTAATGCCACAGCGTCTGCATGAAATGGTGGGAGGGGGCCAGAGTATCAAAAGGATTCAACATTCACAGATGCATTATGTTTTTCTTTTCAAATTGTGAAATCATGAGGAAACAATACATTGCAAATAACAGGACCAGCAAACAGCTGCAATCAGTACAGAGTTCCACCAGTATTGATTCAATAGGAGCTCATCCGAACACTGTTTCTGTTGCTGGTTTACAGAACAGAAGTTCAGTGTAATGTATCTTATTTGGATGCACATTATCCTTACACACTGTTGACTGAACAGTGACCTGAAAGAACCCCACATTGAGCAGCTGTTATACTGCAGAACCTGATGTTTACTTTCCTCAAGCAATACAGTATAGCTCTTGCAGGTTGAAATAGGAAATTGGATCCTTTATCTTAACTTGGTTATTCCCAAAGGGAAGGTTCAAGTATTAGGAAATAAAAGCAGCCATTACATTGCCATACCAATATGAGTAATTATCAGACAAATTACAAATTAAGAGACATTTTGACTGAATACCATGCTTGCTGATCAGATACAAGCCACTATGTTTAAAGACTTTTGAAAAGCCTGTTGTTTATTTTTTCTGCACTCTGACAAATCTAAGGGCTTGGTGAAACTTGGTGTAGTTTTCAGAGTAGCTGCCTGGCACTCACATTGCACTCGGCGAGACTTTAAATGCAAAATCTCACATCAGCATCCACAAAGGAGACTCAATATTGGTTAAGATCCAGAACTTATGATATGGGACATTCAGTACTTCTAACAAAAGAAAAACTTGCTGGAAGAATATTGTGTGTCAAGCAGCATCGGTTGATGGAAATGGGATCGTCCATATTTTGGGTCAAGACCCTATTTCAGTGTGGAGGGGAGGTAGTGAGTCCGTAGGGTAAGGTAGAAGCTGGTAGATGATAGGTGAAACTAGGCTTTAGGGTGGGGTGGAAATGATGGCCAGATGATAGAGAATGATGATCCTAAGCAATGGGTGAAATGATGGAAAAAGGGAAGGAGACCCTGGGTGGTTGAGTGGGACTGAGGAAGCAGGTTATCTGAAATGCTAGTATTCTGGGATACCTATCAGCTTCTTTTCATTCCTCTCTCTCACTTCTATATACTGGCTATTTTCTCTCTGCACTTTCAGTCCTGATGCATGTCTCAACACAAATTATTAACTATCCCCTTGCCTCCATAGATGCAGTTTGACTGCCGTCCTCTATTGTTTGCTCCAGAATCCAGTATCCAGTCTCTTTTGTCTCCAGTATTGCCCGCAGTCAGCTACTCTGCAATGCAGTCAAACATCTTTCACTGAAGTACACAAAGCAATGGAGCCATTTCACAACTAGTACAAAACTTCATCCTGTTGTCATAGGCTCACCTTACAAAATCTTTCCATCACATGCAAGGTACAAATTAGGAGGATGATTGAACATAATTCACACACTGATCTACCATCAGTGAAGTTTGGAACTCGCCAAGATAAAGCAAATCATCAATAGGTCGACAATCTTAAATATTCACTCCCATCACAACCAGTAAATGGTACACACAGCATCAAATTTCTACAACATGCACCAAAGCACCACACCAAACCAAATGCATCTCATACATCTACAAATCTGAAAATCTTAACAACTATAATTCACTACTGAGATTTAAATGTTTTGCCATTCCTTTTAGTTGCTAGATTACAATCTTCTACCAATTCAGGGAATACCACCATCATGAAGATTGCAGCAGTTCAAAGCAATGACTTAAAATAACCTTCATGGACAATTTGGCATGAGCACTAACTGAATGTTGCCAGAGATATCCACTTTCCTTAATTAAATGAAAAACTCAGAGCACATAATACATATTATTGTAACTTACACAGTAATAGCAAATGTCTTGATGCTTCTTCAGGGAGTCAACCACCTCAGGTTATAATCAGCGTGGTAAGTTTAAAATTATTCATGTATAGATAGCTTAATTGCAATACATCTCTCTAGCAGGGATAATAGTTACTGCAAGTTGCACACTTCTAATGTATTTTCAAACCAAAAGTACACCTTTTCCTTTTACACCACCAAGAAAAATCACAAAGAGCCCTTACACCCATTTACTGAATACACACCAATTTACTGAAACATTTCCTTTTATATATTCTGTTACTGATTTACGAAGCAATAGAATTTTAATGAATTATTGAAACGTATAAACAGCTAACAATTTTGATTCAGTACTTTTGCTTAAAAAAATCTGCTCTACTAAAAATTAGGTAGGACTATCAAATACTGTATCAGGGACAAAACTCAACAAGAAATACCCAGGACACTGTTCAAATGCAAATATAAATAAATTGCAATAAATAATGAGAACATGACATAACAAGATAGAGTCCTTAAAGTGAGGTTAGCAGTGTGGGAACATCTCAATGGGCAAGTGAGTGTAGTTATCCCCCTTGTTCAAGAGCCTGATGGTTGAGGGGTAATAACTGTTCTAGAACTTGTGAGTTGTTTGGCTCTTGTACCTTCTACCTGATGGCAGCAGCAAGAAAATAGCATGGCCTGGGTGGTGGTGATCTCTGATGATGGATGCTGCCTTCCTACAACAGTGTTTCACTCACAAAATCAGACAGAATATATGGAAAAAGAGTCTTAACATTTTTGAGTTGGATACCATTTGGGAACTAGGAATAAATGAAAACAACCTAATTTTAAGTTCCCCAGATGGTGGGGAAGGGACATTAATGGGGAAGCAGACAGAGGGGAAAAATGTCAAAGGAACATAAAAACAGCACAATACAGAACTGCAGGAAATGCCCAGATGTCAGTTTGTGCTAGTGTATAAAAATAAACTATATTATAGATGAGTGAAAAGTGAGTTTAACTTAGGTTTTGCTTTTGTCACGGAGTGCAGCAAGCCTCGATGAAGTACTGTTAATTCAGCTTATATCGGCCTTCATTCTACTGGAGAAGAAGAACACAGGCAGACAGATGACATTTAAAGTGGCAGGCAAGTGGATGCTCAGGGTCAACTTCATGGATGAACACAGCTGCTTCAAAAAGCAATCATGGTTGCTCCATTGTAGGAGGGACCACACTGATACCACTGAATGAAATACATCATCATGGCAGAAGTGCAAATGAATTGATTCTTCAGCTGGAAAAGTTGTTTGAGTCCTTCAGTGGGGTGGGGGAGTTTGGGAAGAAAAGGGGAAAGAGGTTGTGCCTTCCCCATGAGTAGATAAAGCCACAAGGCAGCAGAGGTTTGAAATCAGAGTTTTCCTTCTAGATGAGCTTCCAGCCATGGCTGACAAGCCCCATCAACCCAAAGTAACTGGTTTTAAGGCACCAGTAACCCACCTTTGCCCCTTCTCCTATCAGCAGAAATTGGTCTGCCAGGCTTAGTAGCTAAGCCACATGAGAAGGCCAGGAACTGGATTTGGTTGGCAGGAGTTATTTGAGATGCACACCACTGCGAGCATTTAATAATAGTTGGATCTTAACACAACCCCCACCCCCCCCACCACTACCACCACCCCTGCCCAGCTACAACAACCTTAAGGAACAAATTTCTCTACCAGACTACTTAATCAGCCTTTCTTCTTCTCAGACACAATGCAGCTTGGAAATTATTTCCTTCTGATTGTTAATGGTGGGACGTGGGGTGAGGGAAGGGGATGAGAAGTTGCATCCACTCTAAGTTTGCGATAACTTTCAAACTGAATTAGAGTAAGATGTGAATATCAAAAAAGCAAACATTCTACATGTCAAAAGAAAACATTAAACAGAGTGCATAAACTTAAAGTTATCAAGATTATCCAAGTCAAATCTAGCAAATGAGAAAATCTACCTTAAATTCAGCAAATAAGAAAAGGTACTTTCCTGAGAGATCATTGTTCACCAGTGATCATTGCATGCTGTCTTTTTATGGGAAAATTCTCGTTTGGGCAACTAAATACAACCCATCTGTGGTACCGACCTAATGTTTGTATCTAATTGCCTGGAAATAAAGACCAGATGTGCTAAATTGATCTTACATTTGCTTGAGCAACTCTCTCTAGGGAAATGAGATCTATATAATATCAAATGTTAACTTTACCAAAAGTAGGAAAACAAGTTTCAAAAGTGGACAAAAACTTCTAGATGAAGAGATATACCAAAATCATGAACACAATTGCATAACTCATTTATCAAATACAATCATATTTCAGTTTGGTTTCAAATCAACTCATAATTAAGAGTTCAGAACAAAGCACATCAAGAACCACTGCTTATTTTAACACTGTATTGAAAATAAATCCAATATATCATTTTGAGATAGCAAAAAAAATTTGGAAAAATTTAGTACCTGTAGAGAAAGAAACAAAATTTGGATTAATGGCCTCTCAGAAGTGAGGAGAGAAAAAAGAAGCAAGTAGTTTATGTGTCAAACTTCATTGGTGAGTTCTGCTGGCAATCCCCAATTTTAATGAAACAGTTTCCTTATGCCCAACCATGGAGAATGAAATAGGCATATTTCACCAGACAGTAAACTGGGGGAATCTGCTTGAAGACCTTTAAACCTACTCAAATTCTACTGTGCAAGTCGGCAATGAGCTGCGGTATCCATTGAGGCCAAGGCTAAGCCTAGGAATGGTTTTAGCAACAGAGAAGTTAGCAGTCAGGTTAGGGTTTAGGATCTGGGATGTGGGGGAGTTAGAGGTCTGTCCGGAGAGTAAGCTTCCGCTCCAAATTCAAAGGCCAGTCATGCAGACATGGGACAAAGGGCATCCAGAGTCTAGGCCTCCAATCCATGCTCAGAGACCAGTGATTTGGGCGTATAACAAAGGGCATCTGTGGATATCGACTGGCAAGCATGGACAAGGACCAGCGAGGATGAGGGTGAGTGACCCCCACTCCCCCATCCCCTGTCAGTGGGTCACAGGACCAGATGTCCATCTGGACAGGAGGCACAAAGGCCATTGATCCCCATGAATACGAGGTGGCAAATCTGGCGTTCGAGGCCTGGAGTTGGGGTCTTGTTATCAGCTAGTCTTGGGGTTGATACTGATGATCAAAGCCTGAAGGTCTATCAGACGTCCAAATGTCGAAACCTGACAGCCAAAGCCCCAGGTTGACAAGCCTGAGAGTTCACTGGAGAAGTCACAGACCCGTGTTCTGCAAGTCTGTGAGTCTACTGGAGGCTGGAGGCCCTGAGGCCTGTCTGTGGGTGTGAGGCCTGAGGGAGGAAATGTGCCCTGTGTTGTTCTGCTGAGCATTGTCAGCATGCAAGGCTGACGCTGGAATGTGTGGTGCATTCGAGGGCTGCTGCCAGCAGACACTTGGTTGTGTTGGTTGTTCACAGAAATGACACATTTCGCTAAATGTTTCAATGCACACATAATAAATAAATTAAACTGAATATGAAATCTCTAAAAGCTATGAAAAGACATGGTCTTCAGTAAAGCCTTTGGCATATTAGGTTAATTCAGAAGATTTAGGTTTGGTATTAATGGAGATTTGGTTGATTGGATTCAAATCTGGCTTGGACTTAGAAGACAGAGGATAGGATGGAAGGTGTTATTCTGACTGGAGGTCAGTGATTAGTGATGTTCTGCAAGGATCAGTGCCAGAATCTCTGTTTATGATCATACAGATGATCTAGATGAAAATACAGGTGGGATGAATAGTAAGTTTGCAGATGACACAAAATTGGTAGAATTTTGGAGAATGAGGAAGGCTGTCAAAGGTTTAAGCAGGATATGAAACAACTGGAAAAACAGCCAGAGACATGGCACATAATGTGTTGTACGGAAGTACACAGCATATAAAAGGACCTTAGGAGCACAGAAGTGCAGAGGGATCTTGGGGTGCAAACCCATAGTTCTGAAAGTTGCATACAAAGTAGATAAGGTGGTAAAGCAGCACGCTGCATACTTGCTTTCATCATTTTGGGTGCTAATTAAAGTCAGGATGTCATGTTGCGGCTGTAACAAAGTTTAGGGAAACCTCATTTGGACTATACTGTGCCAAGTCTGATCACAGCATTAAGGCAAGGATGTGGAAGCTCTGGTGAAGATTCAGAAGTAGTTCAGCAGAAAGGCTACCTGGATTAGAGAGCACTAGCTACAAGAAGAGGTTGAATAATTTCCTCTAGAGCAGCTGAAGCACAGCAAAGACCAGATGGACGTAAATAAGATTATGAACAGTTTAGAAAGATAGACAGTCATTTTCCCCCAGGAAAAATGAGAGATGCTGGAGGGCAAAGCTTGAAGGTGAGAAGGGGGAATGTTTAAAGGACATTTTCAAAACAAGTTTTGTTAAGGAGAGAGTGCTAAGTCTCTGGAATGCACTGCCAGGGGAAGTGGTGAAGCAGAGTTAAAATCAGATTTATTATCCGTGACGTGGATGAGTTGTTTTGTGGCAATGTACAGTGTAATTTGGGATGGCAGACTAGATATATGTCTTTACCAAAGGAGGTGTATGGCTCTCCTTCCCCCTGCTAGCCTATAGGTCACCCTTGGGGAAAGTGTATGTATCCCCTGCTTAGCTCTCCAATCAGTGTCACGTGAAGCCAGGGGAACAGATGGTGGATGGGTGATCATATCACAAGTCCTGGTGACACGACCACTGACACCAGGCAGACAATCTCTGAAGAGTATCGATAATGGCTGGGGTCACCAGTCTTGTAAAGACACTGCCCAGAAGAAGCAATGGCAAACCACTTCTGTAGAAAAACTTGCCAAGAACAATCACCGTCAAGACCATGATCACGAACGTCATACAATGTGGCACCTAATGAATGAATGAACAGTGTAAAAACAAAAATAAAAATAAATAATTTTAGTGCATAAAGAAAGAATAATAAGATGCCATTCATAGACCATTCAACAATGAAAGCAAGGTTGAAGAGTCATTTAGACAAACACAAGAACAGATAGCGAATGGAGAGATAATAGAGCTAATGGGGATAGTTTGGATTAACATTATAGGTGATATTGGTGTGAAGGGCCTGCTGCTCATGTGCTTACAGATCTATTTTCTATACCACACATTGCTTGGCACTTCAGGATTTTGGCTTGACACCCGACACACACACACACTCTCTCTCTCTCCCCCCCCCCCCACCAATCAATGAGTTCTGGGCTGATCTTTTATTTCCCCCATCTCTGAATCTCCTAACTGCCCCAAAAAATTGTAATATTAAATATAGTAAACAACTAAGTATTTAAAGTTTTGCTGATTAGAGAAATCCAAAGATTTACAACTCTCAAAAGAAACTTTATTGTTTTCTTTGTCCTTAAGAAACAACTCCTTGTCCTAAGACTTCCCAGCTTGAAAAAGTTGCCTCTCAGCATCTGTCCTATCAGTATCCTATCAGTATCCTATACTCTATGTGCAATGAGAACACCCCGCAATCCCAATGAATCACTGCTACAGTTTCTGCAATGCTCTAATGGCACTCTCAACACACTGCAAGTCCTTACTTTCATATACAGTATGTCTTGCCAATCGCTTGATATACCTGCATATTAATTTGAGTTTTATCAGTAAGATGTTCCCTCTGATTACCAACATCTACCAGTTTCTCACTACTTAACATATCCTTCCAGCTTACATGGTTAAGATCACTTTTCCCCGCATGTTATAGCTCTTCTGTCATCATTTTATTCATTTGCTTAATCTGTTTTCAGTTTTACACATAATTCTTTATACCTCCTCAATTCATTTTCTCATCTAGCTTTGTACAAATGCATTGTTAACCAATCACATAAATCCCAGATTCTAGATTATCCATCCTGAGATCAAGTTCGAATCTCATTACAAGAGCTGTGGAATTAAATAAATCAAGAATTAAAGCTCATCTTAGTAATAATGACCTTGAAACTACTAGGTTATCCTAAAAATCCACCAGATCACTTGTGTCCTTAAAGGAAGCAGATATGCAAACCTGACCCAGTTTTGTCAACAAGTGACACCAAACCCACCTATGCAGTTGGCTTTCTGAGCCTCCATAGTCAGGGGCAAATCATCATCTTGAGCAATGAGTAAAACCATTATCAGTTTCTTAATGTATTTTTTAACCTGCTTCCTTACCTAAAAATTCCATTCCAGGTTACTTGGCCAGTATGGAAAATCAGCTTTTAATTTACACTGCAAACATGAGGAAATCTGCAGATGCTGGAAATTCAAACAACAACACACACAAAAATGCTGGTGGAACACAGCAGGCCAGGCAGCATCTATAAGGAGACGTTTCAGGCTGAGACCCTTCGTCAGTCAACAGTGCTTCCCCTTATAGATGCTGCCTGGCCTGCTGTGTTCCACCAGCATTTTGTGTGTGTTGTTGTTTAACTTACACTGATCTTGACTATAAATTATTGTTTTATTGGTCTGAATGTAAAGATAACAAATGTAGAGATAACATCTTGTGGTTAAAAACAGGATCTTCTTAATAAATCAGCCCGTTCAGCCACTTAACAATTCTTAGAAATTGACTCATCAGTCACAATATTTTTAACACAAAGAAGTTCAAAGTTAAAAGTAAATTTATTATCAAAGTACATACATGTCACTATATACAACCCTGAGATTCATTTACTTGCAGGCAGTCACAGTAAATACAAAGAAAAATAAATAAGCAAACTAATAATTAATACATAAGCAATAAATATCGAGAAAATGAGATGAAGTCATTGAATGAGAGTCACAGGTTGTTAAGTTATCCCCTCTTGTTATAGAGCCTGATGGTTGAGGGGCAATAACAGTTCTTGTACCTGGAGGTGTGGGTCCTGAGGCTCCTGTAACTCCCTCCTGATGGCAGCAGTAAGAAGATGGTGGAAGTCTCTGATGATGGATGCTGCTTCCCTGCAACAGCACTCCATGTAGATATGCCCACTGGGGAGGACTTTACCGTGATGGACTGGGCCATGTACGGTACTTTTTGTAGACTTTTCTATTCTAGGGTATTGATGTTTCCATTCCAGTCCATGATGCAATCTGTCAATATACTCTCCACCACACATCTACAGAAGTTTGTCAAAAGTTTTAGATGACATGCCAAATCTTCACAAACTTCTATGTAAGTAGAAGCACTGCCCTACTTTCTTTGTAATGGCACTGACATGCTGGACTCAGGACAGGTCCTCTGAAATGATAACACAAAGGAATTTAAAGTTGCTGACCCTCTCTACCTCCGTTTCCCCCAATGAGGAGTAGCTCATGACTCCTTTTCCTGTAGTCAATAATCAGCTCCTTGGTCTTACTGAAATTGAGTGAGAGGTTGTTTTTGTGGGACCACTCAGCCAGATTTTCATCACCTTTGAATCAGCCAATGACAGTAGCGCCATGTGCAAACTTAACATGTCATTGGAGCTTTGCTTAGCCTCACCGTCATAAGCATAAAGTGAAAAGAGCAGGTCGCTAAGCCCACAGCCTTGTGGTGCACCTGTGCTGTTGGAGATCATGCAGGAGATGCCGTTGCCAATCTGAACCAACTGGAGTCAGGAGGTGAAGAAATCAAGGATCCAGTTGCACAAGGAGGTATTGAGATGTAGGTCTTTGAGCTTATTGATTAGTTTTGAGGGGATGACAGTATTGAATGGCGAGCTATAGTCAATGAAGAGCATCCTGACATATGCATCTTCACTGTCCAGGTGTTCCAGAGCTGAGTGAAGGGCCAATGAAATAGCATCTGCTGTTGACCTGTGTGACAGTAGGCAAACTGGAGGGAACCTAAGTTGCTTCTTAGACAGGAGTTAATATCTCTCATCACTCAGAGCTCTTCATCACTGTGAATGTAAGTGGTACTGGACAATAGTCATTGAGATAGATGTCATGTGCTTCTTAGGCACTGGTATAATTGAAGCGTGCTTGAAGCAGGTGGGTACCCCAGACAACCATATTAAAGATATCAGATAATCCAGCCAGTTGATCAGCACAGTCTCAGTGCTCACCCAGGTACCGTCTGCGCCAAATGATTTCTATGGGTTCAATCTCATGAAGAATGCTTTCATGTCAGCCTCAGAGACTGAAATTACATGGTTGTTGAGGCTGTGGGCGTTCAGGAAGTTGCTTCTGTGTTTTGATGGTCAAAGCGAGCATAAAAGGTATTAAGCTTGTCTGGGAGTGAAACCTTGTTGTTGCCTATGTTGCCTGATTTCACTTTGTCAGAAGTGACAGCACTCAAGCTCTGCCACAGCTGTCATGCATCCTTTAGTGATTCAAGTTTGGTCTGGAATTGCCACTGCCTGTAAGATGGCTTTCCAGAGGTCCTACCTGGCCCTCTTGTGTTTTACTTGGTTGCCAGATCTGAATGCCACTCATCTGGCCCTCAGCAGTCTGTTAATCTCTTGGTTCATCCAGGGCTTCTAGTTGGGGAAGACTGAATGATTTTGTGTGGGACACACTCATACATGAATGTTTTTATAAAATCCATGGCATGTTCATTCAGATCCTCTGATGAGTCCAGTCCACTGACTCAAACCAATCCTCTTTTTTGTCCTCATCTCTAGAGTCTTGCTCTTTACCTTCTGCCTGTATGCAGGTAGGAGGAGAGCCAGATGGTCAGATTTCCAGAAATGCAGTCTAGGGATGGAATGGTAAGCATTCCTATTCATAGTATAACATGGTCAAGTGTTTTTGTTCCCTTAGTGCTACAGGTGATATGTTGATGATAACTGGACAGAGATTTCTTCAAACAAGCCTGACTGAAGTTCCTGACAATGATTTGAAAGGCATCGGGTTATGTTGTTACTGGTTGCTAAATACTGTACTCAATATCTAGAGTGCTTGCTTAACATCGGCCCTTGGTTGGATGTGATCACTAGGTATTACCAAGATTAGCAAAACACCCTGTTAACATAACTGAAACAGTTCAATTGTAAAAGAAAGTGCTGCTTAAATTTTGAAAAAGAAACACTTTGCGCCCTCTCTATACCTTCATGCTCAAGACCTTGTTTATACAATGAATGTCTACTCAAAAATTTCATATAGTCGTGTCAAATTTTGATTATAATAAATTTTTTGGGATGTTCGCTATATTACTACATAAATGCAATTTTGTTAACTTCTACAGACAGATTTTAAAAGAATAATTATACAAAAAGTTTATTTGTCCTTTGCTATTTGAAATTTATTTAGGAATATTTCCAGTGAAGATTTTGTCATATGATTAAACTGTCAGTTAAAATCTGAGCAATCAGTAATTTCTGAATTTGATATGCAATTGAATTTGCAAGTTTTTGCCAAAAGGAAGAATAAAATTACAAGGTTATACATATTTTGCAGAATTTTCCACTGAATTTATTCAAAATATAAACTTTTTTAAAAAAAGAGTTCTATTTTACAGGGACTTGACAACAACTTGACAAATAATCAAAACAAAAAGATGGCCAAATAAGAACTTGGCACTAAATCCTGTCAAGGTTTAATGCAACAGCTGCAAGAAAAATAATGAATGTCATACAAAGCAAATGACACATAGCTGATTCCTACTTCTGAAACTCCCAGTTGCAATCATTTTTATTAACTTATATTGAAGTAAATGTTTTTTAAAAAACCTGGCCATCATATTCCTGGTATGATGGTAGCTATCCTTCATACTCAAAGATTAATTGAAAAGTGAGTCAGAATTCATCACTGCACTAGTAAAGAAAATACAAAACTAGAATGGTCCATCTGGTACTTTAAAAAGGTTCTTGATATTAATGCTTTCAGTCCATGAGTGCTATTATTCCCTCGTATCCCAACATATTGCTACATGTTTATTTATGTGATCAACCAGTCCATTTCCTCAGTTATTGGTACTGATGTGACAGAGGTTCTCCTGGACTGTGTCATCATATATCTTTTGCTTCCCTCTTTGGTTCCATTTATTATCGATCTTCTCTGCAGAAAATAGTGCACATAAAATATTTTATAGAAAGTGCCAAAAAAAAAATAACATGATCAGAACAACTGAGCTTCTTTTATCATCCCTTCGAGACCATCTTGGTACACTGGAGGATCTCACTGTTTGTAATTTTGACCTTGTGGTGAACTATGTGCCTGTCGGGACACACCCCTGCTGACTGCTCCTGTGGCTCCTCCCACAGGCCCCTGTATAAAGGAGATCTGCGGCCTGACGCTCGGCCTCAGTCTCCAAGACATTGTATGATAGACACTCACTCCTGGTTCCTTCTTCCAGTCAATAAAAGCCGATATCTCACCTTATGTCTCAGTGTGAGTTATTGATGGTGCATCAGACCTGCACAAATTTGATCTTGCGTACTGAAGATGGTCAACTGGCCTTAATTTCGGATGGCGGGTTTGCAGGATTTTCATCTGCACACCAGCTGGTAAGGAGACATCCTACATGCTTCCAGTTTTGTAAGGAATTCCCACAGCTACACACTTTCCTGTACAGCATGCAGTTTTCTAGAGGATAAATCTAGCTTCTAATATTACTCATCACAGATGGATGGAGCATAATATTCCAGGGTTGTAACTTCAGATATTTAGGCAAATTCAGTAAACCATATAACAATTACAGCACGGAAACAGGCAATCTCAGCCCCTGTAGACCATGCTGAACGCTTACTCTCACCTAGTCCCAGCGACCGCCCTCAGCCCATAACAGTCCATTCCTTTCCTGTCCATATACCTATCCAATTTTTTTTAACTGCCTCTACCACTTTTACTGGAAGCTCGTTCCACACAACTACCACTCTCTGAGTAAAGAAGTTCCCCTTCGTGTTACCCCTAAACTTTTGCCCTCTCTCAACTCATGTCCTCTTGTCTGAATCTCCCCTACACTCAATGAAAAAAGCCTATCTATGTCAACTCTATCTGTCCCCCTCATAATTTTAAATACCTCTATCAAGACCCCCTCAACCTTCTATGCTCCAAAGAATAAAGACCTAACTTGTCCAACCTTTGTCTGTAACTTAGGTGCTGAAACCCAGGTAACATTCTAGTAAATCTCCTCTGTACTCTCTCTATTTTGTTGACATCTTTCCTATAATTCAGTGTCCAAAACTGTACACAATACTCAAAATTTGGCCTCACCAATGCCTTGTACAATGTTAACATTACATTCCAACTCCTATACTCAATGCTCTGATTTATAAAGGCTAGCATACCAAAAGCTTTCTTCACCACCCTATCCACATGAGATTCCACCTTCAGGGAACTATGCACCATTATTCCTAGATCACTCTGTTCTACTGCATTCCTCAATGCCCTACCATTTACCATGTATGTCCTATTTTGATTAATCCTACCAAAATGTAGCACCTCACACTTATCAGCATTAAACTCCATCTGCCATCTTTCAGCCCACTCTTCTAACTAGCCTAAATCTCTCTGCAAGCTTTGAAAACCTACTTCATTATCCAAAACGCCACCTACCTTAGTATCATCTGCATACTTACTTATCTAATTTACTACCCCATCATCCAGATCATTAAGGTAAATGACAAACAACATTGGACCCAATACAGATCCCTGAGGCACACCACTAGTCACTGGCCTCCAACCTGACAAACTGTAATCCACCACTACTCTCTGGCATCTCTCATCCAGCCACTGTTGAATCCATTTTACTACTTCAATATTAATACCTAACTATTGAACCTTCATAACTAACCTTCCATGTGGAACCTTGTCAAAGGCCTTACTGAAGTCCATATAGACAACATCCACTGCTTTACCCTTGTCAACTTTCCTACTAACCTCTTCAAAAAATTCAATAAGATTTGTCAAACATGACCTTCCATGCACAAATACATGTTGACTGTTCCTAATCAGACCCTGTCTATCCAGATAATTATATATACCATCTCTAAGAATACTTTCCATTAATTTACCCACCACTGGCGTCAAACTTACAGACCAATATCTGCTAGGTTTACTCTTAGAACCCTTTTTAAACAATGGAACCACATGAGCAATATGCCAATCCTCCTGAACCATCCCCATTTCTAATGACATTTGAAATATTTCTGTCAGAGCCCCTGCTATTTCTACACTAACTTCCCTCAAGGTCCTAGGGAATATCCTGTCAGGACCCAGAGACTTATCCACTTTTATATTCTTTAAAAGCGCCAGTATTTCCTCTTCTTTAATCATCATAGTTTCCACAACTACCCTACTTGTTTCCCTTACCTTACACAATTCAATATCCTTCTCCTCGGCGAAAACTGAAGAAAAGAAATTGTTCACAATCTCCCCCATCTCTTTAGGCTCCACACATAACTGTCCACTCTGATTCTCTAAGGGACCAATTTTATCCCTCACTATCCTTTTGCTATTAATATAACTGTAGAAACCCTTTGGATTTATTTTCACCTTACTTGCCAAACAACCTTGTATCTTCTTGTAGCTTTTCTAATTTCTTTAAGATTCTTTTTATATTCTTTATATTCCTCAAGCACCTCATGTACTCCATGCTGCCTATATTTATTGTAGATCTCTCTCTTTTTCTGAACCAAGTTTCCAATATCCCTTGAAAACCATGGCTCTCTCAAACTTTTAACCTTTCCTTTCAACCTAACAGGAACATAAAGATTCTGTACCCTCAAAATTCCTCCTTTAAGTGACCTCCATTTCTCTATTACATCCTTCCCATAAATCAAATTGTCCCATTCTGCTCCTTCTAAATCCTTTCGCATCTCCTCAAAGTTAGCCCTTCTCCAATCAAAAATCTCAACCCTCGGTCCAGACCTATCCTTCTCCATAATTATATTGAAACTAACGGCATTGTAATCACTGGACCCGAAGTGCTCCCTAACACATACGACTGTCACCTGACGTATCTCGTTCCCTAACAGGAGATCCAACACTGCCCCTTCTCTAGTCGGTACCTCTATGTATTGCTGCAAAAAACTATCCTGCACACATTTTACAAACTCCAAACCATCCAGCCCTTTTACAGAATGGGCTTCCCAGTCTATGTGTGGAAAGATAAAATCTCCCACAATCACAATCTTGTGCTTACTACAAATATCTGCTATCTCCTTACAAATTTGTTCCTCCAATTCTCACTCCCCATTAGGTGATCTATAATACACCCCTACAAGTGTTACTACACCTTTCACATTCCTCAATTCCACCCAAATAGTCTCCCTAGATGAGCCCTCTAATCTATCCTGCCAAAGCACTGCTGTAATATTTTCTCTGACAATTTTTGGCTTATTTCGTAAATATTTGGCATAAAATTATATTATACAATAATTTGTGCCTAGCAAAGTTTTTAACCACAAAATCTTTTCCCAATTAAATTTTCTGTAGCTGCACTGGAATCTCAAACAATATGTTATTTGGCAATTTAGATGGTCTAGATCAAGCTACCAGTACTTGCCCTTGGGTTATTCCCAAATCTCCAGTCAGTCTTTGGAGCTCCTCAGGCACAAACGTGTTCCAGGGATTCACATTACCACAGCCATCCAATGAGGATAAGCAAAATGTGAGAGTATCTTGGGATCAGACAATGGACCACAAGGCACCTCGACAAGCCTATCCTGACAGTCTTTTAACAGCTCACAATCAATGAATTAAAAAGATTGCAAACCAAAGTTGATGAGCCAGATGCAAGACATTAGTTCTTCGCCTGTAAATTCACTGCCAAGACCAAAGTGAGAGAAGTTCATCAAGTACCCCATCATCTTACTTCCAGCTTGTTGCTGCTCACTGTAATGTGCAAATTAAATCAAGACCAAGTTGACATGAGTGAATCTGCAGATGCTGGAAATAAATATAAACACAAAATGCTGACAGAACTCAGCAGGCCAGACAGCATCTATGAGAGGAGGTAGAGACGACGTTTCAGGCCGAAACCCTTCATCAGGAGTTGACCAAGTTGACCTACACTTTATTAACCAATCATTTTCTTCAAAATGTGTAAATTTTTAGCTGGACATTGCTTCAAAAAGTTTAAAATTTAGTATTTCAAATGTTAGTTGATATTAAGAGGTCAGAACAAACAGAGTAGAAATTACCGCTCGATGGGTCATTGGCAAAAACGCTCTCAGGCAGAACTGATGGATGGCTTAACCTGGTCAGGAGGTCACAGTGTGTGATGGTAGATCAGAGGCAGAGAAGCTGCATAATAGGCAGCTAGCTGACCCCAAACTTCAAATAAAACAGAATTAGTTCCACCCAAACGGCAGAAGAACAAGAATAGTGATTGGGTTCAGGGTGCTTATTAAGCAGGTGTTGTGCAGGTATCAGGGTCATGACCAAAAAAGGACACTCTGTGCAGTAACAGTATATTATTATTCTCAAGGTTGGAAGAACCTGACTGCATCTCTGATTTAGGAAGCAGGGCCTGGGACAAAAAGAATGATAAAGAATTGATAAAACGCCGAAATAACAAAGCTTTATGAATAAAGTGAGCCCAGGAGGACAGGACAAAGAAGCAGGAAGAAAAGGAACCATCATAGTGAATGAAAATTAGTTTACATAATATTTTGATCAATGATCACAAATCAATATTGGGATCCATTTGATCAATGGTGAACTGTGGTTAAAAATATAGCTATCATTGGGAAAAGAGTAACATAAGAAGTTTAATGTCATGCTATTATAGAAATGATTGAATGGCAGAGCAGGCCTGATGGGCTGAATGGCCTAATTCTGCTATGTGTTATGGCTTTATGGTCTAAATATCATTTTCCCAATAGGTCTCTTAGAACATAATGCACACACAGCATTAATACTTTAAGTGACCCCGAATTAAAAAATAAAAATGTACATCTGCAACATCATTAACAAATAATATCCAGTTAGATTTAAAACAGACTGAAAATCCATTTAAACAGTAACTTGCTATTTCTTTTTTCTAATACAGTGCATAAAATATGAGAAGTGGTGAAGTCTTGCTCTAAAATAAAAATTCTAGATCTATAATGCTATTTTGGTCATACTGGTTATCACGTATATTTATTTTATATGCAAAATACAAACCTGATAAAGTATGTTCTTTTATGCTTACTAACACTTCTAAAAATAAATCAACAACTGCACGTCTACTGTCAGGACCAGTGGGCACTTCACCAGTAACCATAGGAACAACGTCCTAACTGCTGTTGAGCACCCTGTGACATCAGCAAGATGTACAAAACAGAAATCTCACAGTCTATTGCAAGTAACACAATAAAACTGAATAAAAATCTGCAAAAAGTAAAAATCTCACTAAAGGAAATTAAAGAAAAATAAACCTGTTTGACGATTACTATGCCTGATCCTGCAATGCCTTTTCACCCAATTATGGCAAAAAATGGTGAAATGAACACTATCCAAAAAAAAATCTATCCATGAGCCACACAAGCAATACTAATGTATTTTGTTTCCTTAAGAATAGTATACAATTTTTAAAGATTGTATAAATGCTACTATTAATGGATGATATTCAAAGAACAAATGCAGTCTTTCACAGCCACATGACACTTCCTGCCGGTGAAGTAATATTACTATTATTTACAGACAAATGTGACTGTCTTAGTCCCTCAAAGAGCAATGATTAAAAAGGCCGGTTAATCTGTTCCAGTACAACAGTATTAGTTACATGGCTCGAAGCAGAAAATATTTTGGAGTATGCCAAGGGTACTGGTCATCTTCAGATTGTGGTGTTCAAACACTTGGGTCCACTAGGAATAAATGGGATCTACGTTTAACCTCTGAGAGTGTTGTAGCTCCTTAGAACTGCCACAAAGTGTCAGCCTGTGTCAGAACAGATTGTATGTTTAAGTTCTAGAGAGAGGTTTGAAATCACATCCCTCAGATTAGCCAACAGCACTACCATTCAACCTAAACTAACACCAATTTCCTATGTATACTTTATACATAAAACATAAATACAAATAGATGGGAGTCTCGACTTCAGCAACTATTACATTTTGTCTCAGTGACTGATTTAACAGGAGAGGTTTGAGAGCATCTAGACTGTAATACATGGGGTGACCTATTGAAGCAGTGATCTCATTATATGGTTCAAAATTGTTATAAACCACTCTGAGTTTTACACTTAAAGTTCAAGACATAATTTCAACTACTGTGTTTCAAATTATTCCACATAATCATTCCATATTATCTATTTTCAAAATTAATCATGCATTTGATTGATATATAATCATGTAATAATTCAGATTACCTGGAATATTTGATGCAGATAAAACAATAAGTTAGCTCTGTGGGAAATTGCTTGTATTTCCCATTATATTTCGTTTTAAAATGTAACTTTTAATCTTTGTGAAATGCAAGTTGGAGTTAAAACTAACCAAATCTACATTATACCACAGTTTTCCAATGTGAATTCTAGCTTGTCTTTTTTTAAATCTTGGCATTACTTGTAAATCCATAGCAATTTACATTGTGAATTGGGGTACTTTATGTACTAAAGTTATGAAGAAACACAAACATTATTATTGTTAATTTCAGTATGCTATGAACTACAGATAAGTATGCAAGCTCCCTAAAGCTGCACCTGTACAGTTACACTAATTGCTTATTTTGCAGCATTTCAGCAGACCATGCCAAGGAACAATATGCCATATTGGGGGTAGGGATGTTAGAAAATAGGTATTTTTTTGGATTACATTATTTGCGGATAGACATTTAACCCTGTTCAGATCCTGCACCCTACAAATTTTAGACCCTTAAGAATTTTTAACTTCAAAGGCAACTGCTTTTAATTTGCTTAAGAAGATTCGTGATACAGTCCAGTGATCTTATAATGAAAATTTGTATGTCATAACAAAATGTCATTGTATTAGTAAAAGGCTGAATGAACACTATCAACTGATAGTTTAAAGACAGAAATTCCAATTCGGATCCAGACTATATATCTGCATATTGATTTTAAAATCACATCAGTTTACTGTCATAGAATTGCAAAGGAATTTTTTTTATAATTTAAGGTTTTAGTCTAACAATAAAACTAGCTTCCAAATTATGAACAGCACACACTTATTCAAAATGATGCCTTTATGCACTAGGGTACATACAGTATACTGGAGCTGTGGCATAACATTGCAGCAAAAAATTTCAGAAAGGCAAGATCTTGTGACTACACTCCAAAAGGTCGGTCACTCGAGCCTTAGTAGACAAGCCAGCGGTGATGTGTGGAGCCGGTGCACAATCAGACAAATGGTGGAAAAGATTAGCTTGGATGGTTTTATTGTGATCACAAGATCCTGTTGGACATTGGTAATGTAGAATACTGCAAGACCGATTCACTGAATCATTCAGGAGACTAAGGCCTGGGGGGCCATGTAGTCTTGGTTGTGTCACGGGTCGCCTATTGGAACTGCTGGGGTAGGAGACACTGGGGTGGGCTGTCTGCCGCCGGATTCACCTGCTGGTGCTGCCCTCCAGTGTTTGCTCCTGGGAAGACAAGCTAGATTGCATTTGTCTGCAGTTGTACTTGCGCGTAATGAGGAACTGCTGAGGGCGTCTTCTTTCAGAAACGTGGCTCCAGGATAATATCCATGCACCATTAATCTCCAGGCCATGACACTCAGAGACTTGGGCTACAATTTTCTTTACTTCTTTTTTGTAACTGCCGGTTTTTCTGCTATCATAATTGTATGTGCTGTGTGTGACTGCTGGTACTGTATTTACCACCTTGCCACAGAGAAATGCTGTTTTGTTTGGCTGTATTCATGTGTACGGTTGAATGACAATTAAACTTGCACTTGAACTTCAAATGCATATGCTTGGAGGCTGGGCTCCAAGCCATTGTCAATTCATTTACAGAACCACACTGCAGGATGGGCTTTATATGCTCCAATGGATAATAGCCTTACACTAACTTGTCCCTGCCGTATCACACTACCCTCATAATAAAAGTCCAGAAAAAGAACTTCAAAACCTGAATCATTTCATATTTTGGAATTCATCAGTCAGTGAAGGCAGACGTCAAACGATAAAATTCACCATGACCTTCAATACAGCAGCACAGATACTACAATACAATCACTACAATATCCTCCGCATTTAATGGAACAATAAGCAAACTAATGCCCTTGTTCTCTCCCAAACCAACACCCCAGCACTAAGAGTCCCAAAGCAGAATCGTCTTCTCGATTACCAGGCAGGCAAAGGAAAAATCTTACGGATGCGCTCAAATCCTGCTTAAGAAATATAACATCCGCACTGAATCCTGGGAATCTCGAGCCCATGTCTACTTAGAGATAGAGCATCTGGGACAATTACGAGAAAAGTGCATGTGCACTGGGAATGCTGTGTAAGCCGTTGAAGGAGTGGACTAGCTTACAAATTACTCACCTGCTCCTTCATGCACCTCATGCCCCTTCTGTGGGAGAGACAGCAGTTCACATATTGACTTAAATGCTCAGCTGAGAATGACAAATAGTAGAATAAGAGCACGTCATCCTTGATCCTCTGGGAAGACGTGTAGAAAATTAAGTATAGGTAAAGACTCAATATCAGCCCTAGCCGCGAGATGGAGCATATTTAAATAGGGTAGATGATTATGAATTATGTCTGGCATTGATATGGAAATGTGTTCCTTTATCCTCATCTAGCCATTAAAGAGGGGTTTCCCTACTTTTCCCAATACACCCCCACCACCACCATCTTGTTCCATCCATTCTTCAACATCAGATTACAGCAATTACAGCCTCTTATGTCTCTACTTATCACCTTCCAGCCTGACTCTACTCCCACATGGTCCTATCTACCTTCCTTCTCTCTATCTGTTTCTACCCATCGCCCACCAGTTGTTTTCACCCAATTCCACCACTCCCTGACCCCAAATGGCCTGTCTATCCATCAATTCTTCCACATCTCATTCCACCTATGGACTTCCGGCCTCTCTTTCATGCTTTTTAATACTGGCCGTCTCTTTACCACACTGTTTCCTCAAGCAGGCTCCACCTGAAACACTGACCATCCCTTTGCCTGGGGACACTGCCTGACCCACTGAGTCACAGCTATTATGTCTTGCTGCAGACTACAGTATATTCAGTTTCTTGTCTCTGGATCCCCTCATCTAAATCATCAGTACAGATTGTAAATATCTGTGGTCTTTGCGCTGACCATGCTGGCAGCTCACTAGCCACAATCTGAAAATGACCACATACAAATTGGGAGCAGGTGCATGTCACTAGGATCTTTGAATTTGCTTCACCACTTAATGATATCACTCGGCTGTAAGAATTTATGCCTTAAGAGTATTTTAGGACTTTGCTTCCACCATCTTTGAACAATCTTCCAGAGACTCAAGAAACTCAGAGAGAAAGTAAATCACACTGCACAATAGAAGATAAAATATAGAAGCAGAAATAAATGGTCACTTATTCAAGTACATTTTGATATTCATTAAGATTTTGGCTGCTCTCCTCATTTATCAACATTTTACATGCAATCTCCAGAACCCTTGATTTCCTCTAATGCCCAACCATCCAGCATTGTTTTGAATGAACAAGTGAAGTTCCCCAGTCCAGAGTAGGGAAATTCCAAAGATGCACTACTGTTTGAGTGAAAAGATTTCTCATCTTTGACCTAATTGGCCTACCCCTTTCTCAAAATGATGCCACGATGTTCCAGACTTCCCAGACAGAGGATACATCTTCCCTACATCAAGCCTGCCTGGCCCTTAACTGATTTTGTATGTTTTGATGACAGCATTCCTTGTCCTTGAACTATAGGGATTCCAGATTCTCAGTTAGTTAAACTCTCCTCATTCAGTAAACCCACAATCCCTAGAACCATTCTATTGAATCTTCACTGTACTCTCATAATGGCAAACATGAGTCCTTCCTTAAGACTTCAAAACATCACACAATATTCTATAAGACTGTGAGATGTTCATTCAGTTGACATCTTCTGTAACCATGTATTTCACATCTTTTAGGTCTATTATGTTTGCTTTTCATCTTGAATGTGATTCTGGAACTGTTGGATTTGCAAATTGGAAATCGTTCAGGTGCTTCAGTGCTCTGCGGTCTCCAAGAGGAATCCGCAAGGCAGAGGCAGCGTGTGCGAACCTCATGGTGGGCAGGCTGCAGGATGGGCGTGAGCTTGACTCCATTTTGCCAATTAAAACTTCCATTGTTCACCCATTAAAGTGAAAGGGGAGATTGAAACATTGAGGCGAATGTAGAAGGTGAGCACCAGCTGCCTGCCTTTTGATCATTGAGGATCGCTGTGCTGCCAGAGAGGAGAGAGCCTACGGCTGTGCCTGGAGAATGTTGTCTAGGTTTTCTTCATTTTGAATGTGGTCATGGACTATAAGATTTTTTTTCCAGTTTTATAGTGTTTTTTCATTCTGTGTTTTGCACTGAAGGGGGAGGGGGAGATAGAGAAATAGAGAGATAGATATAGAGAGAGAAAGAGAGAGAAACAGACTGTTTGCTTGAGATGGTCTTTGAGGGGAGTTCAGAAATGTGGTGGGTGTTGTCACACAGATCGTGGGTCCAGCACATGATTAAGAGATACACCCCCAAATACCCAGTTTTGGAAAAGATGAGCTCCAACAGTTATGTGCACATTGAACTGATTTCACTTTTATTCCTTTTCTTTTTCCTAATAACTGTTTGATAAGGCTGAAATTAATAAAATTTCAATTTTATGCAGTGTACGATGTTATTTCTTGCCAACTGATATCTGTGTATGGTCAGTATTTACACAGCATTTGCTCAAATCAAGGTTTCTTTAATCAGAACATCAAGCTGTTCCTGTTCCCTAAATCATACTGACCCTAGACCTATATTGGTTATGAAAGGAGGTCTTCTCACTGCTGAGTCACATGGCTGTTAACAGAGGTAACTAACGAGCCAAGTTTGCATTCAACCCCGGAGAGGGGGTTACAATAATAAATGAACCTTTGAACATAGGAGCAGAATTAGGCCATTGAATCTGCTCCACTGTTTCATCATGGCTAATCCATTTCCCACTCAATTCCATTCTCCTGCCTCCTCCCTTAACCTTTCATTCTCTGACTAATCAAGAGCCAATCAATCTCCATCTTAAATACACTTGGTGAGCTGGCCTCCACAGCCACCTATGGCAACGAATTCCACAGATTCACCACACTCCCCCACCACAAGAAACATCCTCGCCACATCCAATCTATCTTTGCTATTCAACATTCAATAGGTTTGAATGAGATCCTCTGTCATTCTTTTAAATTCCAAAAAGTAGAGGCCCACAGCCATCAATTACACCTCACATGACAAGCCTTTCATTCCCAGAATCGTTCTCATGAACCTCCTCTGAAACCTCTCCAACGTCAACACATCCTCTCCTAAATAAGAGGCAAAAACTGCTCAAAATACTCCAAATGATTCCTTATTAGTGTCTTATAAAACCTCAGCATTACATCCTTGCTTTAGTCTTCTAGTCCTCTCGATCAATGCAATGTGAACATTGCATTTGCCTTTCTCACCATTGACTCAACCTACAAATTAACCTTTAGGGAATCCTGCACGAGGACACCCAAGTCCCACTGCACCTCAGATCTTTGAATATGTTCCTTGTTTAGAATAGTCTATAGTTTTATTCCCTTTACCAAAGTGCATGACCAAACACTTCCATTTGCCATTTCTTTGCCCATTCTCTATCCAAGTCCTTCGGCAGACTCCCTGCTTCCCCAGTACTACCTGCACTTCCACCCACCTTCATATCATCTGCAAACTCGCCCACAAACCCATCATTTCTGTCATCCAAATCATTGGCATACAACGTAAAAAGAAGCAGTCCCAACACCGACCCCTGAGAAACATCACCAATCACAGACAGCCAATCAGAAAATACTCCCTTTATTCCTACTCTTTGCCTCCTGCCAATCCATGCTAGTAACTATCCCATCATACCATGGGCTCTTACCTTGTTAAGCAGCCTGATGTCAAAGGACTTCTGAAAATCCAAGTACACAACATCCACTGATTCTCTTATGTCTATCCTGCTTGTTATTTCCTTTTATTTCCTCAAATAATTCCAGCAGATTTGTCAGGCAAGATTTTCCCTAAAGGAAACCATGTTGACTTTGGCCTATTTATCATGTGCCTCCAAGTCCTCTGAGACCTCACCCATACAATCAACTCCAACATCTTCCCAACCACTGAGGTCAGGCTAACTGGCCTATAATTTATTTTCTTCTGCCTTCCTCCCTTCTTTAAGAATAGAGTAACATTTGCAATTCTCCATTCCTCAGGAACCACTCCAGAATCAAGTGATTCTTGAAAAATCATTACTTGTCTCCACAATTTTTTCAGCTCTTTCAGGATCCTAGGATATCATCCATCTGGTTCTGGTGACTTATCTACCTTCAGACCTTACAGCTTCCCAAACACCTTCTCCCTAGTAATAGCAACTACACTCTCTTCTGCCCTGACACTGTCCAACATCCAGTATACTTCTGTCTTCCACAGTGAAGACTGATGCAAAATACTTATGCAGTCCTTTTGCCACTTCCTTGTCCCCATTGCTACCTCTCCAGTGTTGTTCTCCAGCTGTCCAATATCTACTCTCACCTCTCTTTTTCTCTTTATATATCTGAAATAACTGCTAGTATCCTCTGTGACATAGTTGGCTAGCTTAGCTTCATATTTCATCTTTTCCTTCCTTATGGCACTTTTAGTTGTCTTCTTTTGGTTTTTAAGTTTCCCATTCCCCTAACTTCTCCCTAATTTTTGCTGAATTATGTGCCCTCTCTTGATCCAGCCATTGTTGCTCTACTGTCATCCCTGCTAGTGTCCCCTTCCAGTCAACTTTGGTCAGCCCCTCTCTCTTGTCTCTGTGATTCCCTTTACTCTGATGTAATACTGATGCCTCTGACTTTGGCTTCACCCTCTCAAGTTGCAGGGTGAATTCTTTCATAATTATGATCACTGCCTCCTAAAGTTCCTTTACCTTAAGCTCCCTAATCAAATCCAGTTCATTACACAACATCCAGTGCAGAACAGCTAATCCCTGAGTGGGTTCAACCATGAGCTGCTCTAAAAAGCCATCTCATAGACATTCTAGAAAATTCCCCCTCTTGGGATCCAGACCAACCTTATTTTCCCAATCTACCTGCATGTTGAAATCCCCCACGACTATCATAACATTGCCCTTTTGACAAGCCTTTTTTATCTGTGATTGCAACTTGTAGCCCACATCCTGGTTACTATTCGGTGGCCAATAGGTAACTCCCACTGGGGTCTTTTTACCCTTTCAGTTTCCTAACTCTACCCACAAGGATTCTACATCTTCCAATCCTATGTCACCTCTTTCTGAGGATTTGATTTCATTTTTTACCAACAAAGCCACATCACCCTCTCTGCCACCTGCCTATCCTTTCGATACAAATTGTATCCTTGGCCATTACACTCCCAACTATAATCTTTTTTCAGCTACGACTCAGTGATCCCCATAACGTCATACATGCCAATCTCTAACTGCGCTACAAGATCATCTACTTTATTCCGTAAACTGCATGCATCCAAATGTAAAACCTTCAATCTTGTATCCAACACTTTCCACACTGAAACTCATCCTAGATGCAGTTTTGCCAAAGTCCTGGACAAATGCAGTAAGATATCCTTCTGACCGTATTCAAATTCTCTTGTTCAAAGATCAACATACCATTTCTCCTCTTCATCACTGTTGCACTGGCATGATTGCTTTCAACAACTTGTCAATAAGCACACCGAGTTCCTTTTGAAACATCAGCAGTACCCAATCTATCACCATTTAGCTATTACTAAGTGGACAACCTCACATTTTTCCACATTATATAATACTGGCCCTGTTCTTTCTATTTTCTACTGGAAAGAAGACGTTTTGTCTCCTCAGCCAAATCATTGATATGGATTGTAAACAGCTGAGGCCAACTTAAATAGGCACCTCTCCCCACCTTTCTTTACCCCCCAAAAAAAGAAACTATATGGTGAACCAGTTCTGTAGGGATTATCCTCTCTTCAAGCTCACTCTGTATCTTTTCAAGTCCTTTTTTGCTGCTCTAAATTTGAAGATAAACAAGGTTAGCCTGAATTTTCTTACAAGTTAGCCCATATAGGTACTACTCGCTATTTAGAAAATAGCAGGTATTTTCTATACTTGATCTTCTGCTTCTTGTTCACCATGCCAAAATGTTATCTACATTTCCATCAGCTTTTATTTTCTGCAGTATACTTCAATGTCACAACTCATCGTCTGCCTTCTGGAAATAAGGAGAGTATATCTACCAGTTCATTGCCACTGATAAAAATCTATTACATCTTCAAAAAACTTTAATAATTTGGTCAAACTTGTTTTTTCTTTCACAAAGCCATTTTCTCTGCATTATTCATAAACCTAAGTGGCCTTTAGTTTATTGTTTTCTTTCTCCTTCTTGTTACAAATAAAGGAGTTGTATTCGCTCTTTTCTCTTTTCTGGAGGGTATGTACAGTATGCCAACATCTACTGTTCATTGCTTTTCTTAATACATGCAATGCAATATTCAGTCTCACAAGCCAGAAACATGCTTGTCAATGAAAAGGATCAGCGGTTTTATCCTAGTTATTTATTTATTGTAAATTTATTTATTTATTGTAAATTTATTTATTGTAAAGTTATTTATTGTAAGGCCAAGAGTGGTTCAGCCTGCTAAACTGAAACCCCATAGTATTTCCTCCCTAGCCGCAATCCCATTTAACTTAACTTTATGAAGGTGCCGATCCTTGGGTCCTGTTTCTGAATCTCCCTAGCAGCCTCTTCAAAGTCCATGATAAGAAAGGTATATGCAGTGGATTTTAAATGTTTCTGATGATTAGGCTCTTGCGCAACAATAAATGTTAATTAGTTTTAAAAAGTCCACTTACCTTTTTCATTACAATCAGTAACCACATGCAATTTGTAGCCCATGCTGCAAATATGAGGGATACATGGCTCCTGAGATCAATAGATTACCAGGACTGGTAATGGAGCTAGAGGGAATATATGCCAGTATTCAACCTCCAGCACCATCCTACTCCACAGTGCATTATGCAGCTTTTGATGTCAAAAACAAGAGAAATTCTGCAGATGCTGTAAATCCAAAGCAACTCACACAAAAAATGCTGGAGGAACTCAGCAGGTCAGGCAGCAGCTGTGGAAATGAATAAACATTTGAGGTAGAGACCCTTCTTCAGGATGGAAAAAGGAAGACGTTAGAATAAAATGGTGGGGTGAGGGAAAGGAGGCTAGCTAGACAGTGATAGGCGAAGTCAGGTGAGTAAGAAAGGTAAAGGGCTGGAGAGGAAGGAATCTGATAGGAGAGGAGAGGCACCAGGGGAGAGTGATAGGCAGATGAGAAGAGGTAAGAGTTCAGAGTGTGGAAAAGAAGAAAAGGGGAGGAGGAAGCATTTTTTTGTTTGGAAAGAGAAATCGATATTCATGCCATCAGGTTGGAGGCTACTGAGACAGAAGCATTTGGTGTTATTTTTTATTTATGGAATGTGGGCATTGCCAGCTAAGCCAGCACTTATTGCCCATCCCTAGTTGCCCTTGAGAAGCTGGTGATAAGCTGCCTTCTTGAATTACTGCAGTCCCTGAGGTGTAGGTACACCCACAGAGCTGTTAGGGAGAGAATTCCATGATTTTGACCCAGCAACAATGAAGTAACGGTGATATGTTCCCAAGTCAGGATGGTGAGTGACTTGGAAGGGTATTTCCAAGTAGTGATGTTGGCAGGTATCCTCTGTTCTCATCCTTCTAGATGGTAGAGGTCGTGGGTCTGTAAGGAGCTGTCTTAGGAACTTCGGTGTGTTGTTGCAGTGCATCTTGTAGATGGTACACACTGCTGAGACTGTTCATCGATGGTGGGGGGACTGGATGCTTGTGGAAGGGGTACCAATCAACTGGGCTCCCTTGTACTGGATGGGGTCAAGCTTCTTGAGTGTTGATGGAGCTGCACTCATCCAGGCGAGTGGCAAGCATTCCATTACCCTCCTGACCCAAGCCTTGCAGATGGTGGACAGGATTTGGGGAGTCAGGAGGTGAGTTACATGCTGCAGGATTACTAACCTTTGACCTGCTCTGGTAGCCACAGAGATTATATGGCGAGTCCAATTCAGTTTCCTATCAATAGTAACCCCCAGGATATTGATAGTAGGACATTCAGTGATGGTAATGCTACTGAATGGTAAGGAATGATGGTTAGAGCCTCTCCTGTTGGAGATGGTCATTGCCTGGCACTTGCATGGCTCGAAAGTTACCTGCCACTTGTCAGTCCAAGACTGGATATTGTCTAGGTCCTGCTGCACTTGGGTATGAACTGCTTCACTATCTGAGGAGTCACGAATGGTGCAGAACTTCGGGCCATCATCTGCAGACATCCCCACATTACCTTATGACAGAAGGAAGGTGACTGATGAAGCAGCTGAAGATGGTTGGTCCTAGGACATTACCCTAAGGAACTGCTGCAGTGATATCCTGAGGATGAGGACCTCCAATCACCACAACCATCTTCCTTTGTGTCAGGTATGGAGCAGAGTACTCAATGAAGTGGTCCCCTAATTTGCAATGGTCTCAGCAATGTAGAGGAGGCTGCATCAGAAGCAGAATAGATAGCAGATTCACAGGTGAAGTGTTACCTCAGCTGGAAGGACTGTTTGGGGCCCTGAATGGAGGTTAGGGAGGAGGTGAATGGGCAGGTGTAGCACTTTGGCCTCTTGAAGTGTTAAGTGCTGGGAGGGAGACTAGTAGGGAGGGACGAATGGACATGGGAATCATGGAAGGAGCAATCCCTTCAGAAAGTGGGGGGTGGGTGGAGGTAAAGATATGTTTGGCGGTAGATCCCTTTGGAGATGGTGCAAGTTGCAGAGAATGATGTGTTAGATGTGGAGGCTCATGGGGTGGTAGATAAGGACGAGGAACTCTATCAATGTTAGGGTGAGGTCAGAAACATATTGAGCAATGCAGAGGATGCTACTGGCAGTCTATCCCTTACAACTAAAGGCTAACTGTAGTTCCCGATGCACCATCAATAACTCTCTCTGAGACATGAAGGTGAGATATTGGCTTTTATTGACTGGAAGAAAGAACAAGCAGTAGTTGACCACCATACTACATCCTGGAGACTGAGGGCCGGGCTCAGGCCTCAATAGCCTTTATACCGGGGTCTGTGGGAGGAGCCACGGTCAGCGGGAGGGGCCACAGGAGCAGTCAGCAGGGGGCGTGTCCAGGCAGGTATATGTAGTTCACCACAGTTCTGCTTATTAAAATTTAAGCCCTCCATTTATTACTAACTGATTAGAGGAAATAGTTGATATCTGAAACACAACCTCGCCAGTATCAATTTTCTTTTAACTATATCCACTGTAATCTAAAGGTTTAAACAAGGTGCACATTTATCACATGGTAGCATTATGACGTATGAAATTCATGCATTTTTACATTTAACCTGTAAGTATGTACAAGAATGCTTAATATATTTACAAGATTACTCAAATATTACTGAAACATTAAATGCACAACACTCCTTCCTGCTTACCTCTAAACTCCAACTCAACATAAAATGCATCTCAACTTATATACAGTACACTCCATAATGCAACTGCTATATAAACTTTCTCAGCACAGTAAAGTTTAAATTGTCCCATTCAGACCTGAAGACTTATTGCTATGGAGGATTTCTTACTCGTGGAACAATGTCTTTCCTGACGGTGAGGGGGTTTCTCTGTGTTGTAAGTGAGACTTGTGTCTGTGAAGCAATCACAGATTCTGGGGCCTCTTCCATGCTGGTTGTAGGAATTGACTTTGGGACTGCTGGAAGTGGTTCTGACAGTTCTGGATGCCTTCTTCTGGACATATTGACATTCTGAAGAGTGCTTGGCAAGTTTCACTGGACAATGTGGATCATAATGTGTGAGTGCAGTATCTGACGTCACCATTTCCTTTACCTTTAGGAAAGCCACCTCACACTGCTTTGTCCATTGCCATTTCTTCCCAATCTTTAGTACTAAGTTCAAGGGGGTGGAGCACAGTAGCCAGGTTTGGCAGGAACCTGTTAAGAGTAATTCACAAATCCTAAGAAGGACTGCAACTGTGACATGTCTTTTGGCCTTGGGGCATCCACTGCCTCAATTTCCTCAGCACACTTGTGTAATCCTGTACATCAACAATGTGACCATATCAAGTTCTGTGGCTTGTTGGTTGTTGTATTTCACTGTTATGAAAGTCATTACCACAGGAGTTATCTTCTCTCCAGTATAAATTCTTAGTTGGATATCTGCAGTACAGTATCTTTAAAAAAAATGACCTTCAGACTCAGTTAGGAGACATTTCTGAATACTTTCTTCTAAGATTCCACAAACTAACCAGTCTCTCAGTGTATCATTAAGCCTGTCACTGAACCAACATCACTCAGACAATTTCTTCAATTCAGCAACATAAACTGTCATGGACTCCCGTTCCATTTGAACCCATTTATGAGATCTAAAGTGTTCTACAATCAAGAGTGGTTTCAATTTTAAACGTTCCTGTACTACTTTCACAACATCTGCAAAGCTCATATCGACTGGTTTGGTTGGAGCAGTTAAACTTCTAAGCAAACTGTATGCCTTTAAACCCAATCCAGTCAGCAAAACTGACACATGCTTCACACTCTGCTGTTTAATTTCCTGCTCAATTTGCTCAGTATGCATGAGCCAATTATCCACCGTGCAATTGAATATGTATATCTGTAGCCAGCCATTTCTGCTTTTTAAAACTTTGGTATCACCCAGTACTCACTACTTATGAACCTGTAAATTTTTCAGTCTTCTGCCTTGTACTAAACTCAACCACATTGTCCCTTCTGAAGAACACGTACTGCGCTTCTTTTAACTTAAATGTCCCTCTGCACTTCAATAGGTAGGTAGTTGTCTCAGGTTCATATAAAGCTTCCTCGTCACCACTGTTAAGTTTTGTAACTCCAGACCACAAGATTAATTGAAAGCAAAAACACGGAGCTGAGAGTAGCATAGCTTAGTTTCACTTTAAACAAGGCATGCACTTATCCTGTGGTCATGGTTGTGTCATTATATATGCAGTTTGCATATCTTTACATAATCTGCAATGAACTATTTGAATGAACAGGAATGCCTAATCAAACAATATATTTAGAACATTACTCAAATATTACGGAAATATTAAATGCACAACAGTTTTCTTTCTCCTAGAAGAGCATTAAAAGAAGATCATATCTTGCTTTGACATTCTCAAGAGCAATGAAGGTCGATGATTTGTCCCTCCAATTTTCTCTTTTCCTAATAACAATTAGTTTTAAAATATATAACGCTTTTGTAACATTAACTTAGTTTGTTTTCTTTATGTTAAGTCAGAATTTAAAAATAGGCAGTTGTCATAGAAATTTGAAGTGATGGTAAACAAATAAGGATTATTGAATTTATTCTTCAAGAACTCAAACCATAATGACAAAGTGGGTCATCATCATAAAGTATGTGATCAAGTGTTGCCTCATTCAATCTGAGCAGTTGCAGGTCTGGTTGAATAACTTTTAAATGAGCTGATGGGCATTCAAAATCTTTAAAGAAAGCACTTCAATCAATCAAGTGACTTGACCAGGAGGCCAATTCCCAAATATACTTAGAAACAGTGTCACATGATTGAAACCACTTTGCCACGGGGTAATGAGCTTGAAACCTATCCTCAAAGCAGCAATAAGGTTTCATCGTTGCCAATTTTTTTTTACTAAAATTATGGAACTAAATGTGACTGTGAAGACTTTAATCTACACCTAACGGTTTAATAGATTAAACCCCATTGGTTTCTATTATCTTGCCAAGAGCAGCATTTATAGTCCATCTAGACCCCACCTTGTGTTAGTCAGCCTGATCTAATATGAATGTTACCTATTGTCAGAGATTTCAATGCACAATGACACAGAGACTCAACTATACTTCTAAAATGTATAAAGCCATCAATAGTGTACTGTGTTGTTTAATGACTAAAAATGAGTGTAACTTTGTGTGTTTTCTCATCCTAAATTATCAGTGTGATGCGGTACCACACAAATAATGGTAAATTCCGGCTGTAACCAAGCAACTTACAGTCAAACTAATTTGCACTCGGGTGACAGCATCTATCTCCTCCTCCTGACTAAACCACTAAAATAATTTGATTCTTGAAGTCATTACCTAGGTTTTAAAGAGTAGCTTCAACAGAACTAGTGGAAAAAAGTCAAACTTGTCAAAGTTCTGAACCATTAATTTTAATCAGTTATTCACAGCAACGCTGCCAAACAAAATTTGGCCAAGCCACACAGAAAGATGATGTCAAAAGCCTGGTCAAACGGGATTTTAAGGAGCAACATATGCCAGTGATATTGAACAGGATTCCGATTCAGAGTGCTGATATCATAACAGGCCTTAAGATTGCTGAACTGGGAGAGGTGAGTGGGGGGAAAAGGGGATGTGGGGGTGATAAAAAGAGAGAAGTCATTAACAGATTTATACCACTTCAGATAATCAGAATCAGATTTAATATCACTGGCATATGCCATGAAATTCCGTTTTGAGGCATTACTTTTTGAAGATGTCCTCAGGATGGCCAGTTCCACAGAGCTGGCTAAGTTTGCAACTTTCTGCAGTTTTTTCCAATCCCTCCACATCAGATGGTGATGCAACTAGTTAGAAGTCTTTGCTGACATTAAAAGTCTCTTCAAATTCCTAATGATATATACCCATTGTCATGCCTTCTTTGTAATTGCATCAATATGTTTGACCCAGGATGTATTTTCAGTGATGTTGACACCAGGGAACTTGACACTGCTCACCCTTTCCACTGCAGGTACCTCGATGAGAACTGGTGTGTCCTCCCTCGAATTCCTCTTCCTGAAGTCCACAATCATTCCCTTGGTGTTACTGAAATTGAGTGCAAGGCTGTTGTTATGATACCACCCAGCCAGCTGATCTATCTCACTCCTGTATGCCTCCTCATCACCATCTGAAATTCTGCCAACAATAGTGCTGTCATTGGCAAATTTATAGAAGGTGTTTGAGCTGTTTCAAACTACCCAATCTTCGGTGCCGAGAGTAGGGCAGTGGGCTAAACAATGAAGTGTGCAATGTTGGTTGTCAGCGAGGAGGAGATGTTATCTCCAATCGATACTAATTTTGGTCTTGTGATGAGGAAGTCAAGGATCTAGTTACAGAGGGAGTTACAAAAGCCCAGATTTTGGAGCTTGTTAATTAATAATGAAGGCATGATTGTGTTGAATGCTGAGTTGTAATAACAGCAGCCTGATGTACAGTAGCTATTGCTATTGTCCAGGTGGTACAAGGCCAAGTGGAGGGCCAGGGAGATTACATCCACTGTAGACTTATTGTTGCGATAAGCAAATTGCTGAAGCTCCAGGCCCTTGGTTAGGTAGGAGATGATTCTGGCCATGAGTAACCTCTCAAAGTTCTCCATCACAACTGACATGAGTGCAGCTCACCTTGCTCCTCTTCCGCACTGGTTTGATTGTTGCCCTTTTGAAGCTGGTGGGAACCTCTGACTACAACAGTAAGAGACTGAAGATGACATCCAGGTACACCATTAGGATCTGACGCCTTGCGAGGGTTCACCCTCATGAAAGGTATTCTGACATGGGCCTCCAAGACAAAAGTCACAGAATCACCAGATGCTTCAGGGATTCACGCAGTTGTAGCTGTATATTCCTTTACAAAGTGTGCATAAAAGGCATTGAGCACATTTGGGAGTGAAGCATCACAACCATTTATGGTTTCACCTTGCAGAAAGTAATAGCCTGCAAATCTTGCCAGAGCTGATAGCATCTGATTCCTTCTCAAACTTCAATCGGAATTGTTTTCTCACTCTTAAAATAGCCCTCCACAGGTCATACCTGGATTCCTTATACATTTTGGATCACCAGCCTTGAAAGCCAGAGATCTAGCCCTCAGCAGACTGCGAATCTCCTGGTTCATCTATGGCTTTTGGTTTAGGTGTGTCCAGTATGTTCTCAAAGGCACAAGGACATCGACAAAGTCAATGACAACTTTGGCATATTCAATTAGATACAAAAATAAAACCCTGAATATTTTCCAGTCCACTGACTCAAAGCAATCCTGTGAGTGCTCCTCTGCCTCACTTGACTATACCTTGTTGGGTTTCACCACTGGTTTCTACAGTCTTCAGTCTTTGTCTACACAGTGGGAGTAGAAGTACAGCCAGGTGACTGGACTTTCCAAATCACGGGCATGAGGTGGTGGCGTGGTAAGCATTCCTGATGGTGTGTAACAGTGGTCAAGTGTGTTGGCGACTCTGGTTCCACAGGTGATAAGTTGGTGGTAGTTGTTCAGAGACTTCTTCAAGCTGGCTTGGTTGCATTCCCCCGCAATGATAGGATGTGCTGTTTTCTGTCTGCGGGCTCTTGATGCTCCGCTCTTCCAATGCTTGCCTGATGTTGGCCAGAAGTGGAATGTACACTGTTACCAGGATGATGGTGAAAAACTCTCTCAGCAGAATAAATGGACGGCATTTGGCCTTGGATCATCTGGACAATACAAATACTCATAATCAAGATGCGTTTATTGACTACAGCTCAATGTTTAACAGCATCATTCCTACAGTTCTGAACAAAAAGCTCCAGAACCTGGGCCTCTGTACTACTCTTTGCAACTAGATCCTCGAATTCCTAACCTGAAGACCACAATCTGTGCGATTAGGAAATAACACCTCCACCTCGCTAACAATCAACACTGGTGCACGTCAGGGATGTGCGCTTAGCCCACTGCTCTGTTCTCCCTAAACCCATGTCTTTGTGGCTAGGCAAGGGTCAAATGCCATCTATAAGTTTGGTGACAATATAACCATCATTGGCAGAATCTCAGATGGAGATGAGAGGGCGTACAGGAGTGAGATATACCAGCTAGTTGAGTGGTGTCACAGCAATAAACTACACTCATTGTCAGCAAGACCAAAGAGCTGATTGTGGACTTCAGAAAGAGTAAGATGAGGGAAGACCCAGCAATCCTCATAGAGGGATCAAAAATGGAAAGAGTGAGAAATTTCAAGTTCCTGGGTATCAGTATCTCTGAGGTCCTAACCTGGACCCAGCATATCAATGTAGCTATAAAGAAGGCAAGATGTCAGCTATATTTCATTAGGAGTTTGAGCAGATTTGGTATGTAACCAAAAACACTTGCAAATTTTTACAGGTGCATCAGGGAGAACATTCTAACTGACCATATCACCATCTGGCATGTGGGTGCTACTGCACAGGTTCAAAGTAAGCTGCAGATAGTTGTAAAATTAGTGGCACTAGTGGCACATCATGGGCACTAGCCTCTGTGGTAACCAGGATATATTCAAGAAGCAGTGCCTCAAAAAGGGGGCGTCCATCATTAAAGATCCTCATCACTCAGGACATGCCCTCTTCTCGTTGCTATCATCAGGGTAGAGGTACAGAAGCCTGAAGGCACACTCAGCGATTCAGGAACAACTTCTTTCCCTCTGCCTCCCAATTTCTGAGTGGACACTGAACCCATAAATACTACCTCACTACTTTTTTTAATTTCTATTTTTTGCACTACTTATTTAACAATTTTATATATACAGACACAAAAAAAAAGGGACGGGTGAATCCTGGGCTGGGCATCCTGCTTACTGAAGGAAGGTGAAGCATCTTCCATAGCCTCTCCTTTCCAGATGTAGTGGTCACCACAGGACCAGTGTTTGGGTTGCCGTGTAGGAGGTCACTCACCTAGGGTCTCTCCTACACTACTGTGCCCATAGCAACACCTTCACTGGCGTCACTGTTCTTACTGAGTTTGCTATGTCATGGCGGGACTGAGTATCCAGTGGTATAACTGGGCTCATCAGCCTTTGTTGGCAGCCAGCTTAGGAGCAGGACAACTTAGATTCCAAACCCAGGTAGATAGGGCTCACCATGCAGTCTGTCCAGGGGAAGGAAAATTCCGGTACTCAACCTACATCCTCGCTGTGGCTGCGGCCATCGCAGCTCACTGTGCCATTGTGGAACATCCCCGGGCCTAAAGAGTGGAGTCGGTCGGCATGCACCAAATCTCACTATAAACCTACACAGCATGGGCAGGAAGAAAAGTCCTACGGTTTTGGAGAAGGGGGCGAAACAACAGGTCTTAGATGACACTGGAAGTCACAGTCTCAACTCTGCCTGCAGGCGGCTCAGACCCATGGGTCGTCTGTCTGTTGACTCGAGGCAGCCCTCCGAGTGACCAAGCTGCCCTCTTCGGGATTAGCTCAGCTTGCTCCGGATGGAGACGGACCTAGAAAAGGAGGTTCAAAAAAAAGCTTGCCTCACCAACATTTTGTTGCCAATGGGCATCTCACTCAAGCAGTAAGAAAAAGGAATATAAATCAAAGTCAACATATCTCAAAATCGTGTACTGGAACTTACGCACAATGCAGGACTCTACAGAAGGTAACTGGGCCCAAAGCCACTCAGTGCTTGTGCCACGAGAACTAACTCGGCTGGACATTAACGTTGCTGCTATAAGTGAACTACGTTTTGCTGATCAAAGATCTTTGATAGTCCATGGTGTAGGCTACACTCTCTCTGGTCAGCCAGAAGCAGCAGTGAGAACAGACTGTCAGGAGTGGGCTTCAGGATCAAAAACACCGTCGTCAGTAAGCTTCAAAGCCTAATGGTCAGACACTCAGACCCGACTTCTGCCCTTGCAATTCCTGCTACAAGACAAGCAACCTGTCACCCTTGTAAGTGTCTACGGCCCCATGCTGCAATCAGACCCTAGGCGTTCTATGGGGAGCTGAGGTCCCTCCTGCTGGAAACATACAAGGCAGACAAGATCATTGTCCTGGGCGATTTCAGTGCCAGAGTGGGCAGAGATGTCGAGGCCAGGTCATCATGGTGTCGGAAACTGCATCTACAACAGGAGGATGCTCCTGGAGCTCTGCACTAAATTTGGCCTGGCTGTAACAAATGCGCTGTTTCAACAGAAAGCCAGGTTCAAGGTGGCCTGGAGACAACCCCGATCCAAACACTGGCACCACCTGCACTGCATCCTGGTGCGCCAAAAGGACGTGTTGGATGTTTTACACACTAGAGTCACGCTGAGTGCAGACTGTTATATGGATCACAGGCTAGACAGGGCGAAAATCAGACTGGCTATCAAGCCAGCAATAAGGAAATGGTCAGAGAAACTCCCGGTGGATAAGCCTCTTTGTCCTCCAAGATGTATACATACAGCACCTATAAAAAATATTCACCCTGCCGCCACCCCAGAAGTTTTCACGTTTTATTATTTTACAATATTGCATCACGGAGGAGTTAAATTGGCCTTTTTTGACACTGATTAACAGAACAAGACACTTCCGTGTCAGAGTGAAAACATATCTCTACAAAGTGATCTCAATTAGTTACAAAAATAAAACACTAAATTGATTGTTAAGTATTCATCCCCTTTAATACTATGCACCAAAGCATCACTGGTGCAGCCAGTTGGTTTCAGAAGTCACATAATTAGTTAAATTGAGATCACCAGTGTGCAGTCAAAGTGTTTCAATTGATTGTTGTAAAAATACACCTCTATCTGGAAGGTCCAACTGCTAGTTAGTCAGTATCTTGGCAAAAACTACATCATGAAGGCAAAAGAACACTCCAACCAACTCCATGAAAAGGATTATTGAAAAGCTTGTCAGGAGATGGTTACAACAAAATTTCCAAGTCACTGGATATCTCCTCGAGTAAATGTTAAGTCAAGCATTAAGAAATGGAAAGAATATGGCACAGCTGTAAATTTGCCTACAGCAGACTGTCCTCAAAAACTGAGTAACCGTGCAAGAAGTAACCCATGACAACTCTGGAGGAGTTACAAACTTCAGTGGCTGAGATGGGAGAAACTGCACATACAACTACTGTTGCCTGAGAGAGTGGCAAAGAGAAAGACAAACTCACTGTTGAAAAAAAGCTCACTCACATGAAATCTAGTCTAGAGTTTGCCAATAGGCATGTGGGAGACTCTGAGGTCAGTTGGAAGAAAGTTCTATGGTCTGATGAAACCAAAATTGAGCTTTTTAGCTGTCAGACTAAATGCTATATTTGGCGTAAGCCAAACACTGCACATCAACAAAAACACACCATCCCTATCATGAAGGATGGTGGTGGCTGCATCACGCTGTGGGGATGCTTCACTACAGCAGGCCCTGGAAGGCTTGTGGAGGATAAAATGAATGCAGCAAAATACAGGAGGAAAATCCTGGAGGAAAACTTGATGCAGTTTGCAAGAGAACTGTGACTTGGGAGAAGATTTGTTTTCCAGCAAGTCAATGATCCCAAGCATAAAGCCAAAAGCTACATAGGAATTGCTTAAAATCAAGAAAGTTAATGTGCTGGTGTTGCCAAATCATCAGAGTCCAGACCCCAATCCAATTGAGACTTCGTGACTGGACTTGAAAAGGGCTATTCACTCATAATCCCCATGCAATCTGACAGAGCTTGAGTAGTTTTGAAAAGAAAAATGGGGAAAAAATTGCAGTACTCAATTGTGCAAAGCTGATACAGACCTATCCACACAGACTGCCAAAAGTGTATCTACTAGATATTGACTTGGAGAGGGTGAATACTTATGCAATCAATTATTTTGTGTTTTATATTGGTAATTAATTCAGATCACTTTGTAGATAGCTGTTTTCACTTTGACACATAACAGCCTTTCTCTGTTGATCACTGTCA
This sequence comes from Hypanus sabinus, assembly GCF_030144855.1. Classification (NCBI taxonomy): domain Eukaryota; kingdom Metazoa; phylum Chordata; class Chondrichthyes; order Myliobatiformes; family Dasyatidae; genus Hypanus; species Hypanus sabinus. Next base: position 23,670,799 of record NC_082709.1, read on the forward strand.
AAAAAGCGAAGTTAAATCCATTGTGATTCAATGTTGTAAAACAATAAAACATGAAAACTTGCAAAGAGGATGAATACTTTTTATAGGCACTGTATATATTCATGCTATAAGTTTTTCTTCTATTATTATGTATTGCATGGTACTGCTGCTGCAAAGTTAACAAATTTCACCACATATAACTGGTGATATTAAATCTGATTCTGATAGATATTGTGGGTCAGGTGAGCAGGGCTGAGACAGAGCTGTCACATCTGAACCCTGATGAGTTAATCGTGAAGCATTCTCCAGCTACTCTACCTTTACAAGATTCATCTGACCTGTCTTTACAGTGAACTGTGAAGCCCTAGGGCTGCAGCCCTGTATCCAAACTAGCGGGGATGAGCCATGTTTTGATAAAGCAATGTACACAGCAGTCTCTGATGTCCGTCTGATACTGCAATCTTGTTCTAAGATCTTCAATTTTCTAGACCATACATACATCAGCAGGATAGCTGAGAGTGGGGGTCTGGGGGTTTAATCATACCCACAAACCCGCCCGCATTCTTCACTTCCATTTTCTTAAAGGGGATCTGAGTTTGCCGTCCAGGTTCCACCAATTGTGAGGATCAGTAGATTTAAAAAAAACATTAAAATGTTGTTGCATACTGAAGTTCCAACAGCTGTGACTGTGGATTTCAGCTGTAGTTGGCCTAAATAGAAATATTTGATGATTTCCATCAGAGCTGCATGCAAAGAGTCCTCACTTACCAGCGTTATCTTCTCTAGATAAGATGATAATATGCACAGATTTCACTGAAAAGTCGCTCTAGATAGCTTTTGGTTGCAGATGTTTGAGTAGCATTTATATAACAGTGCAAATTACACTTCTGACAATTAAATCAATTATAAGCAACTTGGCACATCTGATTGGATCAAGATTGCTGGCTTCAGAGAGAATGCAAAAGGCATTAATGGAATCTAGTCAGAAACACTATTCCAAGCTTTGTTCTCACTTTGCACCTGAACGTCTAAAACTACACAGCATTTATCAAAACAAACTCAGCCCTTTTCCGAAAATAAATATTGAGTCTCCCTATGTTCAAAAGGAATCCAATGAAAATGTAATGTGAGTGCAGCTTTAGAAACCATAATTATATCAAAAATGCATTTGTGCTTCTCTATTTTTCTTACATTAAAATAATCAGAAATTGATTGATATTTTGATTTCAAGTTCTGGACAAGAAAATATAATGAACATTAGCGTGCCATATATAATGCTACAGATATTAGTTAAATGCCATGCCATAAAATGCAGCTCTTCATGCACAATACTGAATACCTCTACAGGAGGCAAAAACTTTATCCTCATATTAATTTACCATTTTGTAACATTACATTGCTAGAATGAAGTTAGCTTTAAACACCAGCAGTCTTCCTAAGAATATATACATGAACCTTTAAAGATGTTTGCCACAGTGCCATAATCTTCACTTATCTGTGTTTTTTTAATTAAAGAAAAATATTCTAGCATTGTAAACAGATGCTGAAAGGGTCAAGGGATTAAACCCCAAATTATCAACAGTGACAGACCACCATCCTTTTACAATTCAGCCCCTTCTGTTGGGGATCTGAAAATATATTTCAGACAGATGACATGTTAACAGAATCATTTCATGGTTCAGTGTTTTCTCAGTATGATTTATCTCCAACTGCAGGTATTGGAGGTCCCTATTCAGGAGATTTATGAGTACCATCCAAGAATCTATTTTAATAAAGCACAGGGAGAAACAACACGTTACTGTCTGGACCAAAAATGGTATCTGGTCTCTCTTCCTACACCAAGATCAAAATTGATTTTTCTTAACCTATTAGCTCAATTCAAATATAAATGTTAACTAAAAAGAAGCTTTGAATATCTTTATCAATTCCTCAACAAACTTTTGATTTAGACCTAACAAAATTTAAGAGAACATTGATTGAAATATCGATGAACATACATTTTAAATTAGTTTCTTTCACAATGTTCTGACATTTTTTTGCTCTTCGATTTTTTTTTGAAGTCATTTGGATTTCAAATATTTAACATCATTATACTGCAAATCTGTATTCCCTTCTCTAACTATAATTCTTATGCTCTATTTAATACAAGTATAGAAGAAACAAGCTTAAGTACCACTGAATATCATTTTTCTCACACCACATCATGTTCAATTCTAGGTTCTGGGTACGGTGGATGGAGATAACATTGTAATGCACAGACACTGTTAAGCAGTTAAAATAAGAATCAGAGCTAATCAGAAATGCAAATTAAAACCAAAAGGACCACTGATAATAACTCTATGATGGTGGTGATTAAGGTCAAGTCTTGCATTATTGCAGCATTTAAATTCTCATCAGCAATAAATAGCCATGAGGAGAAAGAAATGCAATGAAGAACAAATTATTTGCAATGTGCAATGATTTAGTTTTTGGCATGAAGCAATCCTTGACAGTTCAGTTTTTCATGCTTTATCAATCACCTTCTCTATTAAAATATGAAGCAAAATGAGTTGCTACTTAGTTGTCCGATTGTCAATCACCTCATCTTATGTGCAAAGTGAAAACTCATGCAATAATTGAAGTAAGTAAATGATGGAAACAAACTCTAGTTCTGAGATAATTTCACTAAACCCATTTCCCTTTTATTGTCTATATTGTTCTCGATACTTCTAAATAGAAAATACATGAAATGCAGTCTATAATTTAGTAAAAAGTTGACAAACAATTGAATAAAAAACTGAAATCCACATAGTTTGATATTTCAGATACTGGAATATCTGTACATGTAATAAAAGCTTGTAAAACAAACGAAGAGTACAAATATAAAAAAAAATTCTTATCCAATCTGAAGTCGAGAGTGACCACTTTAGAGACAGTTTTCACTCAATGATATATTTGCACTCTTAAATATAACTTTTATTCTGCATGGAATATACATACTTAAACATCAGTCACAAGACAATGTTCACAAAGCCTGGAGGAAAATACTTCAGCATTATCTTTGTTATATTATCTACAGGTATTTAATTCTAACTACACAAAACATTTAATGAACCTGTCTATTTTTCAGATCCAGTAAATTAATTATTTTTCATCATTATAAGATTTTCAATTCATTTTTGTAAACTGTCTTTTTTGTATTAATTTTTTGGCTCATTAATTCCTCTCCTCTTTCTTCCATTTGATTGTCAATGCTGCCACCTGGACCACGTTTCGTTTTTCAGACAAAGGATAGTGGGGGGCTGGACTAGCTGCAGTCTGTAGCACAGGCAGACAGCACACTCTGAAATAAACAGCTGTACATCTAGGATGTACAAGTGATCATATAGCTTTTGTTCTTTTTGGGTGATGAAAGCTTGTGAAATGGTTCACTTGGAAGATCTATAATAGCACAAGTCACAGATTCACCAGATAGGAAGTATCCGGAGCCACTGAGTTATGATGAACTGGCTTATGGAAATATAAGTTAGGCATATTCTCCCATACATCAAATATTTTTCAAGCTACCAATATAATAAAAATGTTCTATGGTACTCATTAATGACCAGATAAATGATAATTTATTTACGGGCAATGTGGGTGATTATTCGATTAAATGAGAGAATTATAGCAGGCATACATAGAGCAATACAATAAGGGTTTCTAAGAGAAATTAGCTTACGAGCAGTTGACAGGAATGAAACCCTTATGTAATCCAGGAGCTGCCTGTATGTTAGTAGGAAAGTTATTGTGCAACTCAAAGCCATTTGTCAAAAAGCAGCCAATGGCTCCATATATAGAATGAAAATATGTAAACGCTTCAATGTTTTCCAGCAAATACTTCCCAGATCTTCATATTGGTCAATTACCCAGATCAGTAACTTTCTTATATTTCAAAGTTAGAATACATTTCCAATCCTTACACAAAGGATCGTTTTTTTTCATCTGTAATCATGAACTAGAACTAAGCCAAGAGAGCCATCTAGTGACCTACCTTGGAATCTTAAAGAGTGCTTTCACAGGATGCAGATCAGACAAAGGTGGCTCGCCATCACCGAGTTCAATTGCTGTGATGCCTAAAGACCAGATGTCGCATCGGGTATCATACGAGTAGTCAAATTGTTGTTCACAAGCAATGACCTATCAATTAGTAATATATTAAACCACCAGTTTATTCAGAATTGCATTGGTAGCTACACTTCCATTTATTTTGTTCTTCATCAATTATGTGAAGGAAGTAAACTCAAACTGGTATAGTAATTGTCAGGCACAGGTCACTGTCATTTATCTACAGCATAACATTAATTATTACGCTGTCAAATAGCACATATGCAAATAATTTTTAAAATGATTAGCATTCATTCTTTGTTAAACACACAAGTCCTTGCAGCATATAATAATTACTGCCATAAGCCATATATTTTCATATTGCAAAATTATATTCCAAAATACTTTAAATTGTAACTACTGTACATTTATTAATAATATTCATTCTTAAGTGTACTTTAAGGCATCTTGGCTTTGTGCACATTCATTAAAAAAAAGTCTTGGTCTTTTTTGTTAATCTGGGAATCAAATATATAAATATTGTCTTCAGCTTTTTAAAATCTTTTACATTCAATTCTCCAAAGTTCATTTCTTAAGCTTTCATTGACAGATGAAAAGGATCATACGAGATTTGCCCTAATGATATGCAAAATTATTACAGCCAAATGAGAAATCTGCATTTTTAAAAAAATATAAAGTCTTCTCAAAACATCAGTGAATTCCACTGTTCAAGATCAAGAACAACAATCAGTATTTTAGAAGATATAGTTGCAAAATCATGAATTATATATGCCATCATTCATCTCAATTAAAAGAGAAAACAATGAATTACCCAATTTACTTGTTTAAAATTAACACTTATGAACTTCCAATTTAGAACCAGCACTTCACAATATTTAATGAAAGCAAGTTATATTGATAGCTAAAGGAAATAAATCTATGCAAGCTGTATTTTTTTGTTGTGACAGTGTGCAAGGAAAGACAGCTGGGGCTGCAAGGAGAATGGAAGTGTACAATGCCAGAGACCAATAAAATATCACATGATCAAAATCTGCATGCAGCAACAGCAACAGTATGCGAGAATCATACCCTTCAGTGCTTCCCAGCAGTAAAATGCTGGCCTTGAGTCAGAGTCAGTGGAAAGGGATCTCATTTGCTTTGGCATGGTGGATGCTAGCTAATCCACCAGAGACACATTTTGAAGTGGAAATTCCAGCACCCACTGCCACATGGAAGAGAAGGCGAGCAGAAAGGGGACAAAGGGTATATTTTCTGATGTACTTTTTTTAAAAAATGTGCATGTTTTTAAGAGCACAGTCCAAGTAAAAAGTTACAGAGAAAGCGGGAATGCACAGTTTGTTTGAGATTATATTTTACTCAGTGAGAGGAAATCCATCATAAATGGGAAAACCTTGGTTTGAGTAGTGATCGAGGTTCAACAACTCCTCCGATGTATTATTTATGCATTAAAAGTGAAGTTGGTATCATCATGCCACAACTACTAATCATCTTTTATTTCACTGTTTTGTACACATTGGTTTGTTTGGCTGGTGAAAATTAGCTGACTTCTAATGTTTCAGTATTCTTAGCGCATATAGCCTAAAAGTCAAATTTGCACCAATTTAAATATATTCCTTCTCACCTTCATGCTCAAAAATTTAAAATTTCCTTAATATAAATCAAATTAAAATTCAAAATCCAGTACACAGAGAAAATGGTTCAGAACAAGTGAAGACATGTTAGGTTCTGTTTATCTGACATGTTATAAGCTGATTTAAATGACCAGCTGATAAACACAGGACATGCAGTGAATGTGAAAAAGCAAACTTGAAAGACAAGATTGACATGAAGTCTCGAGATTTTGACTAGGATTTAGCCCTCAGACAACACACACAAAATGCTGGTGGAACGCAGTAGGCCAGGCAGCATCTATAAGGAGAAACACTGTTGACGTTTCTCCTTATAGATGCTGCTGGGCCTGCTGCATTCCACCACCATTTTGTGTGTGTTGTTTGAATTTCCAGCATCTGCAGATTTCCTCATGTTTGCTATTTAGCTCTCAGATTCCAGTTAGTTAGCAAAATACTAATAATGAGCAAAATATCAAAATACCATTAACAGGGATGAGAACCAGAGCACCAGAACCAGTGGAGTGGTTATGGATGAAGACGTTGTTAAGCCTACATACAAAGTCAGGAATCAAAAGGTTGAATGTGGTGAGACTAATGTTCTAGCCACGTATATTTCAACACAAGGAGTATTGTAGGAAAGGCGGATGAGCTCAGGGCATGGATCAGCAATTGGAATTATGACAGTGTAGCCATTAGTGAGACTTGGTTGCAGGAGGGGCAGGACTGGCAGCTCAATGTTCAGGGGCTCCGTTGTTTTAGACTTGGTAGAGTGGAAGGGTTTAAACGTGGAGAGGAAAATGTCACAGCAGTACTCAGACTCGAGAGACTGAAGAACTCATCAAATAAGAACTGAGGAATTAGAAACGTATGACCATGTTAATGGGATTATATTGTAGACCACCCAACAGTCCACGGGATTCAGAGGAGCAAATTTGAAGAGGGATTGTCACAAGAAATGTAAGAATGTGATAGTAGGTGATTTTTAACTTTTCACATAATGTCTGGGATTCCCATACTGTAAAAGGACTGAATGGGAAACAGTTAATCAAGTGTGTTCCGTAAAACTTCGTTAATCAGTACATAGAAGTTCCAGCCAGAGAGAGTACAATAGTACTGCCATTCGGGAATGAGACAGGGCAGGTGACACAAGTTTGTGTCGGAGAGCACTTTGCAACTAGTGATCATAATGCCATTAGTTTCAAGGTGGTTATGAAAAACAATAGATCTGCTCCTTGGGTTGAGATACTAAAATTGGAGAAAGGATGTAGCAAGTGTAGACTGGGACAGGTTGCTTTCTGGGAGTTGTATACTTGAACACTGGAAGGCCTTCAGAAGTGAAATTTTGGGAGTGCAAATTTTACATGTTTCTGTCAGAATAAAAAGCAAGGAGAACAAGGTTATGGAACCTTGGTTTGAGAGATATTGAGGCCCTGGTTAAGAAAAAGAAGGTGCACAGTACAAAAAATGCAAGAGAACACTTAAGAAAGATATCTGGAGGGCTAAAAGAAAGCATGACGTTGCTCTAGCAGACCAGGTGAAGGGGAATCCCGAGGACTTCTGCAAATATATTAAGATCAAAAGAACAGCAAGAGACTGAAAACAGGTCCCCTGGAAGATCAGGGTGCTAATCTGTTTGTGAAACCAAAAGAGAGAAAGGAGATGGTCTTTTTGCATCTATACTTACCGGGAGACAAACACAGTGTCCATAGAAGTGAGGCAAAGCAGCAGCAAGGTTATGGACCTTATATGGATTACAGAGGAGGTGGCATTTGTTCTCTTGAGGCAAATTAGGATGGATAAATCCCCAAAGTATTCCATCAAACCTTGTGGGAAGTTAGTGCTGAAACTGCAGGGGCCCTAGCAGAAATATTTAAAACCCCACAGCCATGGGTGGGAATTGGAGGATAGCCAATGTTGCTCCATTGTTTTAGAAAGGCTCTAAGAATAAGTCAGGAAATTATATGCTGGTGAGCCCGACATCAGTAGCAAGAAAGTTATTGGAAGCTTTTCTAAGGGCCTGGATATACAAGTATTTGTATACACGGGGACTGATTAGGAATAGTCAACATGGCTTTGTGCTTAGTAAGTCATTCCTAACCAATATTAGAGTTTCTTTAAGGAAGTTGCCAGGAAGATTTATGAAGGCAAGGCAGTAGATGTTGTCAACATGGACTTTAGTAAGGCCTTTGAAAATATCCCGCATGGGAGATTGGTCAAGAAGTTTCAATCACTTGGTATTCCAGATGAGGTAGTAAATTAGATTAGACATTGGCTTCACAGGAGAAGCCAAAGAGTAGTTGTACATGGTTGCCTCTAACTGGAGGCCTGTGACTAGTGGTGTGCCACAGTGTTCAGTACTGGGTCCATTGTTGTTTGTCATCTATATCAATGACTTGTATGATAACGTGGTAAAAATAGATCTGCAAATTTGCAGGTGACGCCAAGATTGGAGGTGTAGTAGGCAGCAGACAAGACCAAGATTGAAGTGGAATATGGATCAGCTGGAAAAATGGGCTGAAAAATAATAGATGGAATTTAATGTAGATAAGTGCGAAGTGTTGCACTTTGGGAGCACCAACCAGGGTGTAACTTACATGGTGAGCGATAGGACACTGAGGAATGTGCTAGAACAAAGAGATCTGGATAAACAGATCCATAATTCCTTGAAAGTGCTGTCACAGGTCGATAGTGTCATCAAGAAATCTTTTGGCACGTTGGTCTTAATAAATCAATATACTGAGTACAGGAGTTGGGATGTTATTTTGAAACTATACAAGATGCTGGTGAAGCCTAATTTGAAGTATTGTGTCCAGTTTTGGTCATCTACCTACAGAGGGCTATGGTCCAGGTTTAGATCGATGGGATTAGGCAGATTAATGATTCAGCATAGAGTAGATGGGCTGAAGGGCCTGTTTCTGTGCTGTGGTGTTCTCTAACTCTAATTAAGTGGGATAGATTTACTTTCCCCACTGACAGCTGAGTGGTCTGGCATAATTTCCATGAGTTCCCTCCCCGGCAAATAGCTCACATAAATAGTAGTAATTTTGATGAGAATACTTAAATTTCATTCTGGTCTTCTAGACAAATCTCTGAATAATCAGAATTGAGTCAAACAGATATCTAACTTGTATTAAACTGTTGGAAATAACTCAGACAATGTGTAGCTCAAGATGGTTGGGTTGGGCTGTTCTCCGATCTTGGCAATCTATTTGTATAAAACTGAAGTTCAGCTTTTAACCTTGCGCCAATCATCAGCTCCAAAGCAAAAGTAAAAATAATTTGGGCAATGTCAGTGAACCAACATATACTATTGATCAAATGGCAAAAAGGTAAGGGGTCATAACCACTGGGAATTGCCCAAAAGATTCCACGTGGAATTGCTGGCAAACTGTAACATCATGGACACCAAGTTCAGAGTTCCCACATGAACACTGAAATCCAGAACTTCCTGGCACCTTCTTATTGATAACTTCCTCACAGTGCTTGTATTTGTATTATGTTTTACATGTCCCTTCCACAACGTCACACTTTGCATTCAAAGGAATAATTCTGTATGTAGTTACCACTTTCATAAAGGGATGATGCCCAGTTCTCACATGCAGCAATACGATAGCTCTTAGATAAAACTATTTCAGAATTCACCATTCACCAGGACAGAATAATTCCATTCATTCTCCTCCTTGAACTAGTTCCATAGAATTTTATGTTTTCTCAAGTGATCATACCAGTCCATGTTTTCTCATCTCAACCAAACTACATCACCTCCAGCAGAGTAGAATTCCTTATATTGTACTGGAATGTCAACCTAGATTGTTATACTCCAGTTTGCTGGAAAGGAATTTGAGCCTGAAACCTTCTGATAGGAATGAGAGGAATACTGCCTAGGCGACAGACAGCTGGCACTCTGCATCACTTTCTCTTCAAGAGCAAAAAGATCTCCACATGACAACGACAAACGCACTTCAAAAGAAGGTGATATAAATGCAAGCAAAAGCAGAAAACGATGGAAAAACTCAACAGGTTAAGGCAGTGTCTGTGGGAAGAGAAATGGTTATTGTTTCATCATAACTGGGAACAAGGGAAACAAGTTAGTTTGGACAACAGGTAAGGTGGGGAAGGGTAACGGATGGACAAAGTGGATGTCTGTATTACGGTGAAATAATGACAGGACAATTTGCAATGACCAATTAACCTACTAACCACTACGTCTTTGGACTGTGGCAGGAAACTGGATTATCAGGAGGAAACCCATACAGTCACGGGATGAATTTGCAAACTCCTTAGAGACAGCGCCAGAACTGAACTGAAAATCCCACAATGCCCTGAGCTGTAACAGTGCCACAGTAACCGTTACACCACACTACTCTTTTGCTCCAGATAATTAACCAAATTCAAATGCCACTGCTGTCTTGGTAGATTTTAAATTACTAATCTGGTTATTTAGCCACTGTGCCACCATCATAGCCAGAAGCTGCCAACATTGTATTTTTTAATTATTTTTCTCTCCCTGAACCAAAGGTGTTGACAACAATGCCATCCTTCAGATGAAATAAATTCAGCTTTGAGCAAAGACCAAAATTGAATGATCTGGGTCTTCATGGCTCCACACATTAAGAGCTCAGCCATCAGAAGATTCCTTTTTTTAAAAAAAAGTAATTTGAAAATGTGTCAGATTAAAACTAACATATTTCATAATTAATGTAGCAGCACAGAGTCAATTAAGTATTCCTTCCTACATTTGTTCCAGACTAGAAATGTTAGGAAATAGCATTTTTATCCCCAGTTTATTATTGTCATGGTGTTCACATATTCACAAATTAAATGCCCATATGACCAATATCTATAGCACGGAGCAAAACTGAATTGACTCTCTCAGGCAAAAAGAACAGGCTGGAACACATAGTGCTCTTCTTCGACTGACAATGCGTATAACTAAACAGGGCTGGATGTTACAGCTGCAGCAGCTATCCCATGCCAAATTCTGCAAAATTCAGAAATGAATAAAAGTTAAAATCCAACCCACCTCAGGTGCCATCCAAAAGGGTGTACCCACAGAAGTGTTTCGACGTAATCTTGCATTTGTAAGCTTAGCTGAAACACCTATTCAACAAAAGTGAAAAATGAATATTTTGCAAAGAAAATTGTAATATGTCAGAAATCAGTAGTGTGGCTGAAATACACTTTTTAAAATGTTTGTTGTTGGATTACAATCCCACGAATGGCATATATTCAAACCCATTCTTCCATTTGAGGATTTCAATAGCTCTTGATAAATCTCATGATAGCGAAGTATTTTACCAGGATAAACAAAAGAGACTGGCACAGACTAGCATACCACACAAGCTGAATGTGGAACTGCAATGATGATGGTTGTCATGGAGAAATCTCAGACTCTCAGCAGGACATATAGAGGTGAAAAGCTTTGTGTGCCTATTACCTTAAATTAGTAAAAGCAGTTACTACCAATTCTCCAAGGCGTTTTTGATCTATATTTTTCCACTCTTAATAATTTACCTTCACGAAATCAGCAATTAAATGGAACAGTTATATTTGGTGCCAAGTCCATTTCCCTTTCCGTGCAGAGGGACTAGTATTGCTTTAGGCTATTTAGTCATTTAACAGAGAACCAGTGTTCCCTTTGAGAAGCAAAAAAGAATCAAGCACCACACTGTAAAATAATAAAAGCCTACATGAAATAGTTTGTCCCATTGTACCAGAAAGCTTTCTAATACCATCAAGTAAATAGAACACTTTTAGTACCATCGTATGAGGGCTGATATATTCATCATTTTAAGAACAGTTTTTCAAATATCCTTGAGCTGACAGGCTATTGCTAACAATTCCTTGGGTAGTCCATCTGTTAAACTCAATCCTCTGTCACAAAAAAAAAGCAAAATATACTTTGCCCGTGGCGTCACAGTAAAGTTGTGCTGGCTATGGCAACAATAAATTGAAGCTTTTGGCTGAACTACAAACTTCAGAGAAAATAAACGGGAAATAGAAATTACCAAAATCAGCCAGCTTGATTCCTCCTTCTATTGTCAAGAGTATGTTGTTGCCCTTGACATCACGATGAATAATCCTGTTGTTGTGTAAATGCTGAAGGCCCTGCAGAAAACACAAACAGATCATATGGATGTACATAAAACAGTTATCCTTTGTTAACTTTAAACCAATCTGCATATGCATTACTGAAACGCTTAATGCACTACACTAGCAATATGCTTGAGTCACAACCATTATCTCAAATATGATGCTGTACGGGTACATACACAAGTGAGAACAGATAGTCTCTTTGTCATTTAGCTCTTACCAAAAGTGCCCCATACAAAATGTATGAGATTAGTGCTTCATCCATGCATTGACCATGCTTGAGCAGATTAGTGACAAGTTCAGTGACAGAACCACCATTGCACAGCTGTGAAAGAAATGTCAGAAATAAAATTTCAGTTTCAAAATTTTCATTCCATATTTCTGTTGGAAGAAAATTTACTTTCATTCTTGCCAGGCAAGAAAAAAAATACTTTTGAAGTTTAATCACTGGCAAAATTCAGGACACTCAAAAGTCAATTTACACACAACAAATTCTCATGGTGCAGTTTAAAATAAAACAATTGGTGTCAGGCAATGCTGATCAATGAATAAGTATTGGCAGTAAAACAGGATAGGTTTATTTAAAGGAACACACACAAAATGATGGAGAAACTCATTTTTTTAAAAACTCTACTCCTCATCTTTTTTTCTCCAGCCCTGCTGAAGGGTCTTGACCCAAAATGTCGACTGTACTCCTTTCCACAGATGCTGCCTGGCCTGTTGAGTTCCTCCAGCATTTTGTGTGTGTTGCTTTGGATTTCCAGCATCTGCAGATTTTCTCTTGTTTATGATTAGGTTTATTTGAAACTGAGCCATAGAGTCTTTAATTTGTATCTGAGAGAGGAGAAGAGGGCTCAGTTTAATACCTCAAATAAAAGACAGCGTCTCCAAAGCAAGCAGCATACTCTCAATACTACATTGAAGTGTGAACCTAGGTTTCTATGCTGAATAGCAAAACTGTGATAAATGATTAATTTTCACAGCTATTTAATTTCCTTTAACAAACTTAGAGAATGGATAAATATTCAAATTACACTTTAAAGGAAGTTTGTTGCGATTGTGTAACTTTGTTATGCCCACTGGCATGCAGGATGCACTCTTAGAAATGAGAGAACTAATGGAATTAAAGCTAAAAGGAGTCATTACAGTTAATTAGTTAGCTTTATTTGTCAAGTGTACATCAAAACATACAGTGAAATGCTCTGCTTGTGACGTGCAGCCCACAAATGTTGTCACACCTACGCACCAACACAGCATGCACACAACCTAACTCGTACGTACTGTATTCGGAATGAGGAAGAAAGCGAAGCACCCAATCGGAACCCATGTGGTCACAGGGAGAACATACAAACTCCTCACAGAAAGTGGCAGGAGTTGAACCCAGATCTTAAAGCTGGTGCACTGTAAAGCGTTATGCTAAATACTACACTACCGTGCCACATAATTATACGTGAAGAGTTGAAAACCTGATGCAAATTCCGGGATGAATTGTCCCACGGTGTAAAGGGGCTATCTATGAGGGTGGGGTGTGGGATAAGGCATGGGGTTAAATGGTGTGGCAACTCAGTACTGCGACCTACACCTCACAGTTGCATACTGGCTGGAGTGTTGGGACAAGCTGAATACCCTCCACATTTTGACAGAGTGAATGGATTCGATGACCTTCCGCAACACCATTCACTGGATGCAATAAAAGTTGCAACTCCTGCTTAGTTTGTTGGGTTGCCGTAATAAAAATCTCTGGAATGAGACTGCTATGAGAAAAGCCATGAATCCAAACAGAGAGGAAAACAGACATTTCTATTCAATTCAACAGTGAGACCATGTGATTCAGACAGCTTGTCACATATGGATCAAATAATGCCATTCTCTAGCAATGGTTAATGATCACACAACTCCATTCACAATTCCCCAGCAAATGAAACAATCCATGCTGGCATGCAGCAAGGCTTTAACAAAATTCAAACACAGGTTGTTAACTTGCAAATGATATTGTAACGTTCTCCTTCGCGTGTAACGAAACGCCAAATTAAACGTCGAGATAAACCACAGTTAATAAGAACCAGATCGCAGTAAGATTAACCATTTACTGTTCACTCTTCACATTAACATATGGTGAAAACTGTTGATAAAACAATACAAGATTGATACAGTATTTGTTCCTTCCTTAATATCACATTTCAATTGTAAATACTTGCAAAGGTGACTATAACCACATTACACTAAGGTGCAGTATACAGGCAGAGTTTACCTGCTCCATTGACTACTTTAAATACACTTCCATGCAAACTATCTGCAATTCTTTAACTAACGAAAGCATAAACATTATCGACCGTCGTTACTTCTAACAGGATCGGCATTAACATCTTAGTTCAATATATCGATTATCTATTAACTTACAGCGTTGCTCTCACTGTGATTTCTCATGCCTGCAAAACAACTTCTGCTCAGGTGTGCCTCGTGGTAAGCCCCCACCCTCGCGCTAATTTCAAACCGGTACTTTCCCACAAGACGCAGCGAAACCGGATGTGACGTCATCGCATGCCGATATATTTTACATGCAATGAATATACTTTAAACACTTCTAATTCTAACTAGTAAATACTATTGAATGAATTACTAAGCGAAAATATTATAAACTAAATAACTGTCGTAAAGACAGCACAGATATTAATGCACCAAAAGTGCCAGACAATGACCATTTCCAATCAGAGAGAGCCAACCATCTACCTTTGAAATTTAACAGCATTAATTCATCATAACGTTGACGTTATCAATGACCAGAAACTCAACCAGAACATCCACAGCAAAAAATTAAGACAGCAGAGACAGGTCAGAGATTGGTCAAAACTCACCTACTAATACCCCAAGGTTTTAACATCACCTACAAGGCACAAGTCACTACTCCTCACTTGCCGGGATGAGTACAACTCCAACAACTCTCAGGTACCTCACTTGATTGGCATTCTATTGACCACCTTACATTCACTCTACTATGAGTGGACCATGCTCTGCAATTACTCACAAGGGAGTGCAAATGGGGTCAGCAGACTTGGCTTACATATGCAGACTGAATGGGAGATATTAGGTAATTCAGACATCCAATATGTATATGATTTCCACAATATAAAGAAAACTGCACCATGAGTAAATAGAATGTTCATAATTAAAAGTTAAGAATAAGTTCTTTTCCATAGATGCTGCCTGGCCTGCTGAGTTCCTCCAGTATTTTGTGTGTGTTACTCGGAATTCCAGCATCTGCAGATTTTCTCTTGTTTGTAATAGGAATAAATTCTATTTCAGCTGGAAACAGCATTAGTGGCCCTGGACAGATGGAATATTTTTGATTATTTATTTATTCTTCTTCTATATCATGTATTGCATTGAACTGCTGCTGCGAAGTTAATAAATTTCACAGCACATGCCGGTGATAATAAACCTGATTCTGAAATGCAAGTACTAAATTGCTTGCACATTCACAGAAAGATGTAGCAGTAGGGGAGAAGGTGCTGAATTGATTAAGGAGTGGGTCACAGAATGAATAGGGCTTTCAGAAGCTAAGAGATTACAAGTTGAGTGGCGGCATTACACTGAAAGGAGATGCTAGAAATCAAAATGGGCCTTCCACAGAATACAGAATCAGAGTGGCATTTGACAAGAGGATGTCTTTTACAATTCTGATTAAGATCAGAAGGCAGAAACTGGGATGTTACATAGGGAACCCTAATGAACATAATGAAAGAGATCTTCAGCTGAGATAAAGAAAAAGTTAATAGAAGTATGTATGGGAAAGGGGCATGATCAGAACAGATACGACTGAGATGGAGACAATGTGAGAGTGAAATATAGTGTTCCTACAAAAAATGAGCTCCGACAAGAAATTAAGTGGATAATGTATAGCTAAGGCAGTTGTGAAAGTCAGTGTGCTTATGGTAGACATAACATTAGATTTAAAGCTAGTCCTGCTGTGATCTATCTGTTCCAACTGATAGAAATTCCACACGTGCTAACACTCTTACCAATTAGCATCTGGTGAGATTTGACCCACAAGTGACAGACTGTTCTAACATTCCAATAGTCAGGTGAGGAGAATGTGTAGGTTGTCTTTCAAACTGTTGTAATTCTATAGCTTAGTGCAAAAGGGCTTCAGCCCAAGACTCTTTTCCATAGATGCTGCCTGACCTGCAGAGTTCCTCCAGCATTGTGTGTGTATTTCTCAGTGCACGTGCTCAGTTAACTTTTTCTGTCAATCTACAGATGTGATTTATTCATTGACAAATGCTTAAGAAACATTACACCAAAGTTTTCAAAAGCCAGTGGACTATAATTAAACGACTCCAGTTGTTTTCCATTTTTCCCATAGCACTAAGAAAGTTTCTATTCCGATGACCACCCTACAATATTCCACCCATCTTTCTTCCTCAGGAACTTTCAATACAGTTGACCATACCATTCCAAAGATTTAAAGATTCAAAGTGTATTTATCATCAAAGAATGTATAAATTATACAACCTTGAGATTTATTTGCTGACAGTCGCAAAGCAAGGAACCTGAAAGAACCCAGTCTTTCCAGTCAATCTGGGTCAGCATTTAAATTGCCCAAAAAGTGGATTGTACTTCAAACGAGGACCCAGACCTCTCAGTGGCAAATTGCTCCAGGCCTAGAATGTGCCACCCTGCAACTTGCATCAGACCTGGACAGCTCCGACTCCAAATGCATCGATTTCGCTACGCACAGGCAGGGAACATCTTCACTTGGCCATCACTGATTGTTTACAGTGATAATTTACCACAATTCACTTCAAAAAAAGTGTTTCTAATAATGATGTTAATCAAATTCCTTTCCTTTCAAGCCACCAGTAAACTGTTGCATGTCTTCGGTAGCACCATCTTAAACCTGAAGATTATAACATTCCATTACACCTTAGATTAAACACCTGCACTTCCAGCAGTTGGCAGGCAGATATACCTCTTTAAGCCCCCTTGGAATCCATATAATAAATATTTTAATAAAATCACCTGTCATTTAGTGAATGCCAAGTAGGCCTTGGGTCTTTCTTCATACATGCTTTCAGGAATAAAAGAATGCTCTCTGAACTGCCACCAATGCAAACAAATTTCCTTAAAGAAGGAGAACAAGACCCACACTGTCCTTTATATATAGTTTCACCAGTGCCCTGTACTTAGCCACTTGTACAAACCATCCTTTGCAGTAAAGACCAATATTCTATTTCCTTTCCTAGGTACTTCCAATATCTGCACGCTAACTTCCTTTACAAGAACATCTAAATCTTGCTATAAGTTTCTCTCCATTTTAACTTTGGATAATTCAATATGTTCCCATATTATTCACCATCTGTCAAATTTGTGGACACATGCTTAATCCTTTACAGACTCATGTACCCTCAGAATTTGCTTTCCCACCTACCAGCGCATCATCAGTAAATGTGGCTAGAATACATTCAATCCCTTCATTATTCATAACATATTGTGAATAGTTAGGCTTTTCAGATCCCTAATATGTTTCTCAAGTTATAAGGATTATTTTAATCTCTTCACTTTCCTTTGCACTTGGATTTTCTATAATTATATAGATGATTTTATTCTACCATGAAATTACTACCATTTCATTATTCCCAAATGTTAATTCCCTCATCACACCATTGAAACATTTAGCTTTACTCATTTTACAAGCTGGCAATGCTCTTTTCC
Organism: Hypanus sabinus; assembly: GCF_030144855.1. Lineage (NCBI taxonomy): Eukaryota > Metazoa > Chordata > Chondrichthyes > Myliobatiformes > Dasyatidae > Hypanus > Hypanus sabinus. Next base: position 23,688,279 of record NC_082709.1, read on the forward strand.
AATTCCTTGCCACACTTTGTTATCTATTATCTCCCTCTATAATTTATTTTATTTAGGCATCCTCTGCTGGTTTCTAAAGTGATCCCAATCTTCTTGCCTACAGGTCATCTTTGCAACATTAAGCCTTTTATTTCAAACAGATACCATCTTTAACTTAGCCAGCAGCAGATGGATCATCCTTCTCACTATTTCTCAATGCATCATATCTCAATAATAGACTGGAATAGATTGCATTTTTGTTGAGCATTATTAAATATGTTTACATTTTCTGCAAGAGTTCATCCATTTTTTTATACTTCTGAATTCAGTTGTACTGATCTACTATCAATATTTTTGTGATTTTCTTTGTAAGTTTAAGACAGTGGTCGCAGATCCAAGTTTCTCATTCTCAAACTGAAAATGAAATTTAATTATGTTTTGATCACTCTGCTCTAATGGACATTGCTGTTGCTCCTTTCAGCGCCTTGTGGCGCAATGGGCAACAACCTTGCCACTTCTTCAGCGCTTGTCTGTCTTTTTAAAAATGAGGCTGAGTTGCCAGCTCCACAATGAACCCAGCACAGATGGGAAGCATGCAAGGAGCCAGCCAGATTCGAACCGGGACCACTCACCACGAAGTCAGGTGCAGAGGCCACTATATCACCAGTCAACCTTGTGAGACATGGATAGATCTAAAACAGCTTATTCCCAGTTCTCCAACATATTATTCCATGAAACATGGAGCATACTCAGGGCCAAATGGCTTAATTCTTTTCCTATATCTTATGGAAGCTAAGTGCCTCCTGTAGATGCTATCAATGGTGGGGTAGGGTATGTCTAAGATGGGCCAAGCTATGTCCACGACCCTCTGCGGCCTGTGTTCAAACAACTATACAAGGCCACAATGCAACCAGCCAGGATATTTTCAACGGTGCATCTGTGGAAAGAGTATTCAATGACATACAAAGTCTCCTTAAGTTTTTAAGAAAATTAAAGCCCTGGCATGTATTCTTCATGCTTGCATCAATGGCCTGGCTTATGACAGGTCATCCAAGACATTAATACCCAAGAATTTGATGCTGCTTGCTCTCTCCGCCTCTGGTGTGTGCTCTCTGATGCACTTTCAATAACTCCAAAAGACCGGAAGTAGAGTAAATACTGAAAGGCTTTTATTAGCAGTAAAACGAAGCACGTCCATATTGGATGACTGTCCTGGACTGTGGGAGGAGCAGTGACACAATCACCTTTATCCATGGGTCTGTGGGAGGAGCCACAGGAGCAGTCAGCAGAGGGGTGTGTGTCCAGATGGTTTACCACACTCTCATGACTACCTTTTCTGAAGTCGATGTTTAGGTTAATGGCTTTGTTGACATTAAATTGAGGTTGTATTGTGGCCTCCTAATACACACTCTTATAAGTTGACTTATCACCACCCCTGATTCAGTCAATAACAGTCATGTCATCAGCAAATTAATAAAATATATCAAAGCTGTGCCTAGCCATAAGGTCATGGGTAAGTAAAGAGCAGAGCAGGGGCCTAAGCACACAGCATTGAGGTGCACCTCTGTTGAAGATCAGAGAGGGTGAGGTGCTGTTACTGATTTGTATCAGTTGAAGTTTACTGATCAACAATCCTGTTGCAAAGGGAAGCACAGAGGCCCAGGTCTACAGTTTATTTTCTTTGTCGACTCTCTTCTCTACTCTAAGTGATTCTATCTTTGGCCAAGTTAAAAAAGGTACTTTGAAATTATCACAGTATGTATACATTACACAACCTTGAGATTCGTCTCTTCACAGACGGCCACAAAACAAAGAAACCCCAAAAGAACCCACTGGAAAAAAAAGACCATCAAACACCCAATGTGCAGAGAGAAAAAAAAGATTGTGTAAACAATAAAAATAAGCAAATAGCAATCAGAACTGAAGTGTTGCTGGAGCTGGAGTGTCACTACAGCTGGAGCAGACCACCGCCTCAGTTCATCACAGAGCTGAGCAGACATCGTGGATCAGCAAGCAGAAATGAGCCGAACCACACAGAACCGGCCCGTGCCTTGCCTCTCGTCCCAATGCCATGCCTTCTTCCATCTCACCCCTCACTTAAATCATCCAAGCACTGGGCTATTCCTCACTCACGGGCAGCTCTGAGGCCTGGACCTCGCTGCCACAATCCCACCTGTACCTGACCTTTCCAAACTTAGCCCGGCAATTAAATCGATCAGCTAATTCGCCTCCTCACACCTCTGCTTGCCTCTCCATTGTCGATGGTGATTGTTATAAATAAAGTGTTTAGCTGTTTTCTTTGTTCTGAATTTTATCACTGATAAGTAGTCACTAGGCATCACCAGTGCCATCTTAAACTGAATCAGAATCACTTTATTGCCAGTATGTGAAACCATAGAACCATAGAACACTACAGTACAGAAAACAGGCCATTCAGCCCTTTTAGTCTGTGCCAAAACTTTATTCCACTAGTCCCATTGACCTGCACTCAGTCCATAACCCTCCAGACCTCTCCTATCCATGTATCTATCCAATTTATTCTTAAAATGTAGGAGTGAGCATTTACCTCGTCAGATGGCAGCTCGTTCCACACTCTCACCACTCTCTGAGTGAACTTCCCCCAATGTTCCCCCTAAACCTTTCCACTTTCACCCTAAAGCCATCTCCTCTTGTATTTATCTCTCCTAATCTAAGTGGAAAGAGCCTACTCACATTTACTCTGTCTATACCCCTCATAAATTTGTAAACCTCTATCAAATCCCCTCTCTTTCTTTTACGCTCCAAGAAAGAAAGTCCTAACCTGCTCAATCTTTCCCTGTAAGTCAACTCCTGAAGACCCAGCAACATCCTAGTAAATCTTCTCTGCACTCTTTCAATCTTACTGATATCCTTCCTATAGTTAGGTGACCAGAACTGTACACAATAGTCCAAATTTGGCCTCAACAATGTCTTATACAACCTCACCATAACATCCCAACTCCTATACTCAATACTTTGATCTATGAATGTCAGGATGCCAAAAGCTTTCTTTACAACCCTGTCTGCCTGTGATGCCACTTTCAGGGAATTATGTATCTGAACTTCCAGATCCCTTTGTTCTTCCACACTCCTCAATGCCTTACCATTTACTGCGTATATCCTACCTTGATTTGTCCTTCCAAAATGCAACACCTCACACTTGTCTGCATTAAATTCCATCTGCCATTTTCTGGCACATTTTTCCAGTTGGTCCAGATCCCTCTGCAAGCTTTGAAAGCCTTTCTCGCTGTCCACAATACCTCCAATCTTTGTGTCATCAGCAAACTTGCTGATCCAATTTACCACATTATCATCTACATCATTGATATAGACAACAAACAGCAATGGTCCCAGCACAGATCCCTAAGGCACACCACTAGTCACAGGCCTCTAGTCTGAGAAGCAATCATCCACTACCACTCTCTGTTTTCTCCCACACAGCCAATTTTGAATCCAGTTTACAACCTGTCCATAGATACCTAGTGTCTGAACCTTCTGAACTAATCTCCCATGTGGGACCTTGCCAAAGGCCTTACTAAAGTCCATGTAGACAACATCCACAGCCTTTCCTTCATCTACTTTCTTGGTAACCTCCTCAAAAAACTCTACAAGATTCATTAAACACAATCTACCACGCACAAAGCCATGATGACTACCTTTAATCAGCCCTTGGCTGTGCAAATAATTGTATATCCAATCACTCAGGACACCTTCCAATAATTTACCTACTACTGATGTCAGGCTCACCAGCCTGTAATTACCTGGTTTACATTTGGAGCCTTTTTTAAATAGTGTAACAACATGAGCTACCCTCCAATCCTCCGGCACCACACCCATGGCTAAGGACATTTTAAATATTTCGGCCAGGGCCTCTGCAATTTCTACACTAGTCTCTCTCAAGGTCCAAGGAAATATCATGTCAGGCCCAGGGGATTTATCTACCTTTATTAGCTGTAAGGCAGCAAGGCACCTCCTCCTCTTTAATCTCTACATGTTCCAAGACACTTGTTTCCCTTCCTTCCATATACCCTATGCCAGTTTCCTGAGTAAATACTGATGCAAAACAACTGTTTAAGATCTCCCCCATCTCGTGAGGCTCCACACATAGACGACCACTCTGATCTTCTAGAGGACCGATTTTGTCCCTTACTATCCTTTTACTCTTAATAACTTGTAGAAACCCTTTGGGTTTACCTTCACATTATCTGCCAAAGCAACCTCATGTCTTCTTTTTGCCTTCCTGATTCCCTTCTTTAGTATTTTCTTACATTTTCTATAGTCTTCAAGTACCTCATTTGTTCCTTGTTGCCTATACCTGCTATACACCTCCTTCTTTTACTTAACCAGTTTGCCAAAATCCCTTGAAAACCCAGGTTCCCTATGCCTGTTAACTTTGCCTTTAATCCTGGCAGGAACATGCAAACTCTACACTCCCAAAATTTCGCCTTTGAAGGCCTTCCACTTACTCAAGACATCCTTGCCAGAAAACAACTTATCCCAATCCACTCTTCCTAGATCCTTTCTCATTAAATTTAAAAAAAATTGGATAGGTATATGGACAGAAAGCAATGGAGGATTATGGGCTGAGTGGAGGTCGGTGGGACTAATGAGAGTAAGCGTTTGGCACAGACTAGAAGGGCCGAGATGGCCTGTTTCCATGTTGTAATTGTTATATGGTTATATATTTGCACAAAATTGGCCCTTCTCCAATTTAGAACCTCAACTCAAGGACCAGACCTATCCTTATCCATAATTAACTTGAAACTAATGGCATTATGGTCACTGGACCCAAAATGTTCGCCTACACATACTTCTGTCACCTGACCTCTCTGGTTCTAATAGGAGATCAAGTATTGCATTCTCTCTCATAGTACATCTATATATTGATTTAGAAAACTTTCCTGAACACATTTGACAAACTCCAAGCCATCTAAGTCCTTTCACAGTGTGGGAGTCCCAGTCAATATGTGAAAAGTTAAAATCTCCCACTATTACAACTTTGTTTCTTACATCGGTCTGCTATCTCTCTACAGATTTGCTCCTCCAATTCTCTCTGACTATTGGGTGGTCTATACTACAACCCTATTAGTGTGGTCACTTCCTTCCCATTCCTCAGCTCCACCCATATGGCCTCTGTAGACAAGCCCTTCGGGCTGTCCTGTCTGTGCACAGCTGTGATATTTTCCCTGACTAGTAATGCCACTCTTCCCCACTTTCATCCCTCCCCCTCTATCACGTCCGAAACAATGGAATCCCAGAACATTAAACTGCCAGTCCTGTCCCTCCTGCAACCAAGTCTCACTAATAGCAATAGTCGTAATCCCACGTGCCAATCCACGCCCTAAACTTATCTGCCTCGCCTACAATACTCCTTGCATTGAAATAGATGCACCTGAGAACACTTCTATCACGGACAAACCTTTGATTTCTGTCTATACATGCAGTTTTTGCATGGCTTTTATCCTCCTCCACCTCACTATCTGTTCTAACACTCTGGTTCCCCTCCCCCTGCAAATCTAGTTTAAACCCCCTGGAGCAGCACTAGCAAATCTACCTGCAAGAATGTTAGTCCCCCTCCAGTTCAGGTGCAACCATCCTGTCAGAACAAGTCCCACCTTCCCTGGAACAAAGCTCAATTGTCCAGAAACATGAAGCCCCTTGGTAGAAGAAATAATTGTGCAGACTATTTTCTAAACGGGGAGAAAATACAGGAATCTGAGATGCAGAGGTACTTGGGAGTCTTTGTGCAGAACACCCTGAAGGTTAACTTGCACGTTGAGTCAGTGGAGAGGAAGGCAAATGCCATGTTAGCATTCAGTTTGAGAGGTCTAGAATATAAGAGCAAGGATGTGATGCTGAGGTTTTAGAAGGCACTGGTGAGGCCTCACCTTGAGTATTGTGAACAGTTCAGGGCCCCTCATCTTAGAAAAGATGTGCTGGCATTGGAGAGGGTCCAGAGGAGGTTCACAAGGATGATTCCAGGATTGAAAGGGAACATTTGATGGCTCTGGGTCTGTACTTGCTGGAATTCAGAAGGATGAGAGGGGATCTCAATGAAACCTTTCGAAAGTTGAAAGGCCTAGACAGAGTAGATGTGGAAAGAATGTTTCCCATGGTGGGAGAGTCCAGGACAAGAGGGTACAGCCTCAGGATAGAGGGGTTCCCTTTCAAAACAGAGACGTGGAGAAATTTCTTTAGCCAAGGGTGGTGAATTTATGGAATTTGTTGCCACATGCAGCTGTGGAGGCCAGGTCAGTGGGTGTATTTAAGGCAGAGATTGGTAGGTTCTTGATTGGACATGGCATCAAAGGTTACGGGGAGAAGGCCGGGAACTGGGGTTGAGGAGGAGATTAAAAAGACGAATCAGCCATGATTGAATGGTGGAGCAGACTCAATGGGCCAGATGGCCTAATTCTGCTCATACATCTGATGGTCTAAGACCGGTCAAACTCAGGCAGATGGCACTGAAAACATGCCTGCCCTCTGCACTGATCTTTGTCGACTTCAACCTTGCTCATCGCCTCAACTGGAGGACGCAATAGAGTCAATCACGGGCTCGCGCCCTTCGTCCAGGCTTCCAGATCACCAGTCCGCACACTCTACTCCCAATCTCACCAAAGTCCCTTGACGCAGAAATACACCATCAAAATGTAACTCAAAGTTTCTAATCGCACCCAACTTAGTAGCAAAATCATATTTGAAAGAAGAAATAAAAGTAGTAAAAGAAGTAATTTCATGAACTGTTTGCAGGACATTGCCGTTGGTTCACTGGCACCATCTTGCCATTAAGACTTAGAAGCACTATAGAACATGGAACATGGGAAAGTACAGTACAATAAATGCCCCTCAACCTTTTAACCTATTCCAAGATCAAGCTAAACCTTAGCTTCCACATGGTATTCCACTTTTCATTCATCCATTTGCATATCTAAGGACCTCTTCAATATCTCTAATGTATCTGCTTCTCTCTACCGCTGGCAGTGTGTTCCAAGCACTTATCACTCTGTGTAAAAAAAAAACTACCTCTGTCATCCCCCTATACTTTCCTCCAATCACATTAAATTGTGCTCGCTTGTAATAGCCAATTCCACCCTGGGGAAAAGTCACCAGCTATCCACTCTCTCACTATATCTCTTATCATCTTGTATATCTCTTATCCTCCTTCACTTGAAAGAGAAAACTCCTAACTAGTTCAACCTTTCCTCACAAGACATGCCCTCTCATCCAAGCAGTATCCTGATAAATCTACTGTGCCCCCTCTCTGAAACATCAACATCTCTCCAATAATGAGGCAACCAAACCGAACCCAATATTCCAAGTGTGGTCAAAGCAGTGTTTTACTTTTCGCACTGCCTTACTGTTCATGAAAGCAGGGCAGAGAGAAATTAGTCCAAAAACTTCTATATGTTACGCGTTAATAGAAAAATAATTGCATTACTTCATTCATAAAATATAGCAATCAACATAATTGTGTTTGACATTAAAATTTAATTCATTTCACATAAAGTACAACTGGAAAAACAATGGGTTGATTATGCTATTCTTCATAATAACTAATAGTCTGCTCTCAGCCAAGCTGAATTACCTGAAGCAGACCAATTTCATGAATGATGGACGGAGATTATTGCCCTTTCAATCTTTCATGTCATCAGTATGGCTACTAGCAAGCAGCATAAAGTAGACAAGAAGCATATTTGAACAGTCTTGACTTAGTGCCAATGTGTTGTACCATGAATGTGCACAGACTCTCATCCCAGAAATTCAAATACATTAATATTCTGTAAATGACTTAATTTAGAATCAGTAGCCCAGTCTCTTTGATTGTTTTTTGCATAACATTTCAAAGTCTAAATACAGCTCAATATTTAATACTTCTTCCATTTCAATACTGTAAAGGGAAAATAAAATCATTTTCACAAGTGAGTACATCAATTAGAATATTTAAAATCAACAGACAATAGAATAAATGAGCCTTATCAAAGCCTGTACAAACCTGACTCTGATAAATGCTCATAACAACATCTACTTATGCCGTTTTCACTCAGGCAAATGGGAAAAATCATTTTTATTATGATATCACTGATTGCTCCAATCATAATCCAAAACCAGGAACACCACTCAATCAACAGTTCTGAAGAGAAATGGAGAGGGAATATTACAGATTATTACAGACCCAACTGAGTACAGATACTGGAATCTGAGGAAAAAGCAGCCTGCTTCCTCAGTGGGTTAAATGATGAACATTTTGGGTCTGATCTGGACTAGGAGTGTAGAGGAAAGTTAGCAGTACATAAAGGAAAGAGCGAGGGGTTGATAGGTAGAACCAGGTTAGATAGGGGATAATGGAAAGATGGAGCAAGGTGGGAGAAGAGGAGGTAGCAGTTCTGAGATAGAGAGAGCTAGGTAATGGCAGAGAACAGATAAGGAAGGATGAAAAAAAGTAAAACAGATGGAACCAGGTTAGCAGAGGAGAGGGGAAATGTATATGTAGAATGAAGCTAGAAGATGGAAGTGGAGCCAATAAGGATGGTTGAAGGGGAGATGGAACCAAATGAAATACAGAGTAGGAAAGATAAGTCAAGAGAGAAGAAACCCAGGTGAATAGATGCATGGGCAAAGGAACTAGGTGGGAGAGGGTAACCAAAAGATATAGGAGCAGAAATAGGCCATTTGGCCCAACAAATCTGCTCCGTCATTTCCTCAGGGCCGGTCCAATTTTCCTCTCAGCCCCAATCTCCTGCATTCTTCCTATATCTCTTCATGCCCTGACCAATCAAGAATCTATCAAACTCTGCCTTAAATATATAGTACATAAAGACTTGGTCTCCACAGCTGCCTGTGACAACGAATTCCATAGAATCACCACTCTCTGTCTAAAGAAATTCTTCATCTCTGTTCTAAAAGGATAATGCTCTATTCTGAGGCTGTGTCCTATGGTCTTAGACTCTCCCACCATAGGAAACATCCTCTCCACCCACTCTAACAAGACCTTTCACCATTAAATAAGTTTCTATGAGGTCACCCTTCATTCTTCTGAATTCCAGGGAATACAGGCCCAGAACCATCTTCACATGACAACCATTCAATCCTGGAATCATTTTTGTGAACCTCCTTTGAACGCTCTCCAGCTTCAGCACATCCTTTCTAAGACAGGAGGCCCAAAATGTCTCAAAATACTCCAAGTCAGGCCTCACCAGTGCTGTATAAAGTCTCAACATTAGATCCTTGCCTTTTATTCTAGTCCTCTTGAAATTAATGCTAACATCACATTTGCCTTCCTCACCACAGACTCAACCTGCAAATTAACCTTTAGAGACTCCCAAATCCCTTTGCATCTCAGATTCCTGGATTTTTTCTCCATTCAGAAAATAGTCAACCCTTTCATTTCTTCTACCAAAGTGCATGACCATACACTTCCCAACACTGTATCCCATCTGCCATTTCTTTGCCCATTATCCCAATCTGTCCAAGTCCTTCTGTAGCCTACTTTCTCAACACTACCTGTCCCTCCACTTATTTTCATATTGTCTGCAAACTTTGCAGCAAAGCCATCAATTCCATCATCTAAATCACTGACATACAACATAAAAATAATCGGTCCCAACACAGACCCCTGTGGAACACCACTAGTCACTGGCAGTCAGTCAGAAAAGGCTACCTTTATTCCCACTCTTTGCCTCCTGCCAATCAGCCACTGCTTTATCAATGCTAGAACCTTTCCTGTAATACCCTGAGCTCATAGTTTGTTAAGCCATCTCATGTGTGGCACTTTGTCAAAGGCCTTCTGAAAATCCAAGTACACAACATCAACCATGGGTTCAGGTGTAACCCGTCCCTTTTATACAGGTTATACCTTCCCCAGAAAAGATCCCAATGATCCACAAATCTGAACCCTTGCCCCCTGCACTAGTTCCTCACGCATTCACCCACCAAATCATCCTATTCATACCCTCTCTGGTATGTGGCACATGCAGTAATCCAGAGATTACTACCCTGGAGGTCCTGTTTCTCAGCTTTCAACCTAGCTCCCTAAAATCTCTTTGCAGGACCTCACCTTGTCTACCTATGTCATTGATGCCAATATGTACCAAGAGTTCTGGCTGTTTACCCTCGCCCTTATGAATGTCATGGACTCTCTGCGAGACATCCCTGATCCTGGCACCAGGGAAGCAGCAAATCTTCTAGGTTTCTCTGTTGCACCCACAGAACCTCAGCTCTGTTCCTCTGACTAAGGAATCTCCTATCGACACTGCAGTCCTCTTCACCTCTCTGCTCTTTTGAGCCACAGCACCAAATTCAGTGCCAGAGACGCAGTCACTATGGCTCCCCCACTGTGTAGGTCACCCCCCCTCAGAAGTTTCTAAAGTTATATACTTATTATTGAGGGGAACGGCCACAGGTGTACACTGCACTGACTGTGCATTTACCTTCCTTTTCCAGTTATCTGTCTCCTGCAACTCAGGAGTGACTACCTCCCTGTAGTTCCTGCCTATCACCTCCTCATTCTCCCATATGAGACAAAAGTCATTGAGCTGCAGCTCCAGTTCCTTAATACATTCTCTCAGGAGCTGCAAACCAGTCACTCCCAGACTTCTCACATCCCACTCAGAGTACAAAACACTGCCCCTGGAGCCATTCTCACTGAACTAGTAAGCCCTAACAGAAGAGGAATAAACAAATAGGAACAGAGAGACTAACTTACAAGACAATTTACCTCAGCAAAACCTGACGAACTAGCTAGTCTGAACAATGGTTCACTCTAAAAGAATGGCCGCTCCTCTTGCACTTGAATTACTGTATTTTTATTCACCCTTTCTAATGATTCCCGCTTGCTGATTGGTCACTCCTCAACTCAAAGAATCTGCCGTGAAGCTCTCCTTTAAATTTCAACTGTTGCCCTGATTAAAAGGTAGTCTTTTTTATGCACCCCCGACGTGGATTGTCCAATTCAGAGAAAACTGCCTACTTGTTACCATCATAATAAGTCATAGCAACATGGAGGGGGAGGAGGGATTGGGGGAAGAAAGGGAATGGGAAATGTGATCAAGTGGAAAGAGAATCTAGACAGACCAGCAAGAGTGGGAAAGGAACAAAAAGGGGTGTGAGTTAGCTAGAATTGGAAAACTCAATATCCATACCATTTGGGTGGTAGACTATCCAAGGGGAACATGAAGTTTTCTTCTTTTAGTTTGCACCCGACCTCAATGTAGCAGTGGAGAAGGCTGAGGTTAGTGTGGGACTACGATTACGAGTTGAAATATCATGCAACGTGAAGCTCAAAATTGTCACCTAGTCATTGCCAATATGGAAGAAGCCATAATGAGAGCACAAAATGAAGGCTGTTATTGTTGGAATAAATTCAGAGCTCAAATACCACAGAAAATTAGGCTGGATATCTCAACTCATTTTTAATAGAAACCTGCAGAATCACTTCAGATGCAGTTCTTTCAAAACATCCAAGAAATTAAGGAAGGCTTTCAACCTCTGGGTAAGGTTTTCTACAGACCAAACTACCTGCACCTTTGAAGAGGCAACACTTGGGGGTTTCCATAATAGCTGAAGCTATAACTGGTCTTCCTCTAACTGCTTCAAACCTCCATTCTGCTTTCCTGTCCAACCATAGTAAGCTTTCACCACCTTTGTTTACCTTTTTTTAAACTGTTTGCATGATTTGTCCTCTTTTGCTCATTAGACGTTCGTCGGTCTTTGTGGTTTTCTATGGATTTTTTATGCTTCTTTGTTTTGTGAGTGTCTGCAAGAAGACGAATCTCAAGGTTGTGTGTGTTATACATATTTTGCTAATAAAATTGAATTTTGGGCCTTGCTTCTCAAATATCTACCTATTCTTAAAAAACATTCAAAGACTTTCACCACCCTTAGAGAAAGAAGGCTCCAATGATTCCTGAGATTGGGAAGAGAATAAAATCATCCCATCTCTTTCTAAACATGAGCCTTCATATTTTTAAGCAGTGACCTCTAGTTCTAGATTCTATCACAAGAGGCAATTTCTCCTTTCAACATCCAGCCCGTCAAGATCACTCATTCTTCCAATACAACTGCCAACAAGCTTAACCTGTCCAACCTTTCCTTACAAGCCAACCCACATATTCAAATAACCAATGCAAATAAAAAGACCATGTCTATACATAATGCTACAGATGTGGCCTCAGCAATGCCCAAGTAACTGGAGCATAACTTTATTACCTTGAAACTAAACTCCCCAAGCAATAGCAGTGTTATTTTTTCCAATTACTTGATGAACGTGCCTAATAGTCTTTTGTGAATCATGTACAAAAATTAGGTTTAAGGTGAGTAAGGAAGAACTTTTTTTAAACTGGTGGATGGTTAGAATTCGAAATGCACTGTCTGAGAAGGGTAATGGAGGCAGAGGCTCGCACAGCTTTCAAGTATCTAAATGAACAAGGCATAGAATGCAACAAATCAAGATGAGTATTTGAAGGTGAATAAGGACAGGATGAGTTGAAATGCCTGCTTCAGTGCTGCTTGATCTAGACTCTAAATTACATTGGATTTCAATGATGCCATAGACCTAAGACTATTAACTTTTTCTCGTGTCACATCTATTTATTTATTGAGATACAGTCTGGAATAGGGTCCTCCAGCCCTTCGAGTCTAATCATGGGTCAATTTACAATAAACATACTCCAGTCTCCTCTTATACACTGCTTCCAGCGAACTGTCAAAGAAAATAGTTCTACCTTCTGCACAAGGTCCCATGAATGTTAAACATAATGACCATGCAACAAACACAATTGAAGTTTAAATTACTTACTTATATCACAGGATTAGCAATCATATATTTTCAAGATCATCAAAATTTGACAGAATGAAGTGACCTTTGACTTTGTCAAATGACCCTAACATGTTTATTTTAACCATAATTTTTATATTTATGGAACAGATATATGGATGTTAAGATAGAACAAAGTCAGATACAAATTTAAAATATGCCTGCAATGCCTTCCAAATTTAAGACTAACAAGCTCCCATTCCCAAGAAAATATTAGTGATTTTTCACTTGTGATAACTGCACAATAAAAATGCAAACATCAACACAACAAACTTATGATTTCATAATACTCAGATAACTATGAAGTGGTTCACTTTGGTAGGTCAAATTTGATGACAGAATATAGCATTAATGGTAAGACCCTTGGCAGTGTGGAGGAACAGAGGGATCTTGGGATCCGAGTCCATAGGACACTCAAAGCAGCTGCACAGGTTGACTCTGTGGTTAAGAAGGCATATGGTGTATTGGCCTTCATCAATCATGGAATTGAATTTAGGAACTGAGAGGTAATGTTGCCCTATATAGGAACCTGGTCAGACCCCACTTGGAGTACTGTGCTCAGTTCTGGTCACCTCACTACAGGAAGGATGTGGAAGCCATAGAAAGAGTGCAGAGCAGATTAACAAGGATGGTGCCTGGATTGGGGAGTATGCCTTATGAAAACAGGTTGAGTGAACTCGGCCTTTTCTCCTTGAAGCAACTGAGGATGAGAGGTGACCTGATAGAGGTGTATAAGATGATGAGAGGTATTGATTGTGTGGATAGTCAGAGGCTTTTTCCCCAGGGCTGAAATGACTGCCACAAGAGGACACAGGTTTAAGGTGCTGGGGAGTAGGTACAGAGGAGATGTCAGGGGTAAGTTATTTTACTCACAGAGTGGTGAGTGCGTGGAATGGGCTGCCAGCAATGGTGGTGGAGGCAGATATGATAGGGTCTTTTAAGAGACTTTTGGATAGGTACATGGAGCTTAGAAAAATAGAGGGCTATGGGTAACCTTAGGTAATTTCAAAGGTAGGGACATGTTCTGCACAACTTTGTGGTCCGAACGGCCTGTATTGTGCTGTAGGTTTTTTATGTTTCTATAATACTCCCTAAAGATGCAAGAGCTTTGTAAATACCATCTGTTTTAATAGTTAAATAGTTAAAATTGTTTGATAGTTAAAATGCCATCTGCAGGTTCGGAAAAGTAATCAAAAGATTATTGGCAAGTTGATCATCATGACTGCAAGAGGTTCAAAGTTAAGCAATTAGCCGTTACACCAAACCCTGGGTACTGCATATATATTTTGGACAGTTCACCTTCAAAAAAAAAATTAGCCTTAGAGAAATGTGGCCGAGAGGATTCCAGAAGGATATTGAACTCCAGGGACCAAATTATGAGAAGTCAGAGAATAAGGATTTGGATAGGAAATTTAACCAATCACCCTTCAGTAAAAGAGAATGAATTGAATTGAGAAACTATTCCTAACAGTAGGGAAATCTATGCCAATGATAAATTAAATGAAAAGTGTTGAGGAAACCCATATACACAGAGTTAGGTAGAAGTTTAAAATTCCCTTCCACAAACAATAGTTGGTCCTCTATCAACAGTGAATTCCGAAATCAAATCAAATTCTGATCATGTTTGTGAGAGATGAGATAAAGCAAAACAATGTTTCACAGAGCCTGTTCACAGATCAAGAATAATCTCACGGAATGACAAAACAGATTGAAAAGGTGAAACTGTCTAATTGGACATTACAATGATGTGGTTTTGGTTCATCCAACTGAGCATCTGGTCAGCAAAGAACAGAAGGTGTTTTTAGAATACATTCTGTGAGTGAAAAGTATCACATTTAAATTATTTTCTAAGGTACTTAAATCCATCAGAAAGAGCAGGAGGCAAACATTTGATATAAGGGCATTTTCTATCTTCACTATTTTATGGATTTGATCTAATCTGGCTGCTATCATCAACTATAAAACTTAGCTTTATAAATCTACAAGTTCCTTTTATACACTCCTCTAGAAGTTAAACACAAAAGTTATCCTAAAGCCATAGGTCTCTTACCTCTAGAACCAACCAGAGATGTCCACCAGATTTCAGATCAGTTTTATAGAACATCCCATAGAACTTAACAACATTAGGATGACTTGTAAGTGACTGCAGGATGCTGTATTCTGCTTCAATTTCCTCATCAACAACCTAAGAAAATGGTAAAATGAGAAGTGAATGACAATAATAAATAATGCTAGGTCACCACATAATGTATATTTCTAATACAATTGAATATAGAGGCCCAAAAATAATAGTGTAGGGAATAGAAGCAAATTTATACAGACTACTGATCAGAAAGTTGCACATACTGTTTGTGTTATGAAATTTCTTATATACTATAGCACTATAATTGTATAAATTGTAGTACTCATAATACATTAATACTGGTTAAGAAATTTAAATTATTTTCATCCCAGCATAAGCAGTGATACTCTGCAAGTACAGAACACAATTATGGAGGTGATTAGAATGTTGGCCCTGAATGCAAGTAAGATAGAGTACAAAAGTAGCCAAGTCTTGGTGCAATGTGAGCACTGCACACAGTTTTTAGTCTCATTTAATGAAGGAAGAATACACTTACTTTCAAAGCAGTGCAAAGAAGATTTACAAAACCCATGGACTGAAAGCTATGTTTTATGAATAAAAGATTCATATGGTTTATTAATTATTGTCTGTATTCTCAGGAGTTTAAATGGATTATTGGTATTTTGTTGAAACATATTACTAGGTAGATGGTTCGAGGAAGCCTTCACTGGTGTGAAGAATCTGGAACTAGGGTGCAAAGTACACGACAAAGGATCATCTAGTTAAGGCTTGGATAAGGAGGAATTTATTATCCAAGAGAGTTGTGAATCTTGGGAAGTCTTTAGCCCAGGCAGCAGTGACTGCCAAATCATTAAGTATATTTAAAATAAGGTAAACAAGAGAAAATCTGCAGTGTTGTTTAAAACAAGGTGATATTTTTTTCCCTCCAGGGGATTCCAAGATCAACAGAGATTAGGCAGGAAAATGGAAAGCCCCCTGTTAGGTGCCACAATCCTAGACAATGCCAAAGCAGGCACAAGGCATACTCCTGATACTATTTTTTGCCCCCCCTATATTTTCTTTCTTCTTATCCTGTGTTGCTCAATTGGCTGGAGTATTCAAGGACACCTTCAACGCCACTGCTGTGGTCTGAAGTTCCCACCTGCTTCAAAAAGGCAGCAATCATACCAGCCGCCTAAAAAGAGCAGGGCATGCTACCTGAACAACTATCAACCAATAGCACTCACATCTGCCATAATGAAGTGCTTTGAGAGGCTGGCTATGGCTACAATAAACATTTGCCTGAACAAGAACTGGTCACGCTGCTATTTGCCTACCACAAGTGGCTCTACTTTATCAGCAGCTTGGGGAGATTTTGTATGATTTATAGTATTTTTACATCTTTCCACTGTACTGGATACAGCTGCAAAACCACAGATTTCACATCACAAGACAGTTATGATAAACCTGATTCTGATTCTACATACAGAAAGCAAACGGTTCTGTTTGCATGTACAACTAGCCATACTAAACTAAATTTAAGTGCAGACTGGGTAAGCATAATGACAGCACAGCTTCAGACTAGAAGAAGAAAAAAGAATACATAGCCCTTTCACACCCACAAAAGACACAATATTCCTGAATCAAGAGCTTAATTGGCAGATGATTGCACCAAGACCTCAGCACCTATTTTGGGCAATGGATAATTACAATGTACCTTGGCATATTCAAATATAAGATAAACGTTGCACAAACTGGCTTAGTAAGAACATTTGGTTTTGGACGGGCTGCTCAATACCTGGGTTTGTGAGCTATTTGTTCTTGCTCTCCAAATGCACTAGCATTCAAAACCTCACGTACTGTATTGTATATCAATCACATTCATTAAAATGTGTATGATACAACAAGAAAAAATGATAATTGCAGTTAAAATACCTACATCATATGATACAATTAAGGGGAAGATGTCAAATACTAACGCTGATTGGGTCCAGTACTTTGACTGCCGCTTGGCTACCATCTAGCTTATTAGACACTTTGTAAACTTTTCCAAAGGTTCCTTTTCCAATTGTCTCTATTATTTCCCAGATGTCCGTAGGATCAGTCAGTGTCTCAAGTACAGTATGTTGATAGGAAGCCGCCATAAATCCTGAAAAAATAACTTTTGGAAAAATACAAAGAAAAAGAATTTCACGTAAGTGCCAAGGTTGATGAGACAGTTTTGGTTTTTTTTTTTCGCTGCATATATCTCAGAGAATAACTTAACATTTGAAACAAAATGAATGCTGACAGATACTTTTTTTTAAACTGAGCAGTTTTTCATAATTGTCTATCAAAAGCAATATTTCTCAAATTCGCTGCGAAGGTTACAATTACAAATGAGACACAAACTTATGATATTAGAGAAGCATCCAAACAGACAGTTGGCACATAATTGTAGATACAACAAATTAGACAAATGAAACCTTGTCAGCATAATTGGGGTATCTATCATAGGCTTGCACAACATATGTAGCAAGAGCTCCTAGTGAATTGTTGCCTGATTGCTGAGATCGATATATTTGGTCCCAGAGCCAAATGGACACTGATCTCATCCCAGGATTTTCCTACTCATGCCATGCAGTTTATGTGCCCGTATCAGTGAATAGTATCAGGAAAAGTACACTTCAGTGCCTTGTAGTATTCCACGGCCGCTGCAAAAATCTTGATCAATTCAACAACTATCATTGTGCAGAAGGCAACATAAAAGAGAGACATTTAGCTGAGGATCAAGGGAAAAGAGAATTAAAAATAATATATTAGTTACTAGTTTGGTGTATGTCCTAATTAAATAGATAAATGGCCTTGCTAATAATATTAAATATGCTCACCGTAAGAATTCAGTTTGATAAAAATATTAACACACTGCACCAAAGCTAGATGTGCAGTTAAAATAGGGAACAGTTACTACACCCTCACAAACTTTGTGTTTTGTTTCCTTTCCTATTTCACAAACACTATTTTTTGCAACAGGTTAGAAAACTTGACTAATTTACATCCAATTGTAGTAGTTTTGAAGAGTAATCACAATTGCACTGTGGGAAATGTAAAGGCCAATGTCCAACTGCGAGATCCAACAAACTGCATTGATAACAACCAGTCAGTCTGTTTTTAGAGAAGTTAATTCCCCTGATCATCAAAATAGCACCATAGGATTCACCTGTGGCATACCTGACCTCAGTTTAAAATGGCATCACACAAGTGACAATGTCAACCAAGCAGAACACCCCCAGTAAAGAACTTGTGCTTGAAATCCATTTTATAACTTGGAGATAATACCACAGTAGCAGCTAAGATCCCAATGATAAAAGAGGTCATTCTAAAATAATAAATGACTTCAGTTCCCACTGAACTGGACTCACTTTCAAGGACCCTTCTTCTCATGTTCTTGATACTTATTGCTAACTTGCTTATTAATATTTCTTGTCATATTTTCATTGTTTGTTAGGTTTTTTTTGCACATTGGTTGTAGTCCACCCAGATTCTATCATGTTTCCTGTATTTACTGTTATTGCCTGCAAGTTAACGAATCTCAGGGTTGTATATAGCGACACACACATACTTTGATAATATATTTACTTTGAATCTTGCTACAAGGACTCAGTCAATAAATATAGGCTTGCCTGTCTATGATTCATTGTTGTAAAACAAACCAAAATCTTTTTTGACAAGAAAAGTAATGTAAAAATAAACAAAAGTAAAAATAAGTGAAATTTGAATGTCATTTATTAACTCAAATAATGTCCATTTTTATTCATGAGAAATAACTGCATTGTCAAGTTTGAACTTTGAACGTGACATTGCTAAAATAGTAAGTCAAGTCTCCTTACCACAATTACATGAGCAACCCTGATGCAGTATTTACAACAATCCAGTAAATTTCTTAAAGATTTTCCTAGCTTTGACGAAAAGTGACCAAGTTTATTGACTTTCATGAATGCAAGGCTCCAATTTCATAGCCTTTGGGTTATTTGTTCAAACCATTAAGTTATTCTATAATTTATGAAAAGGTTATTACTTTACGAACCAATTGATTTGGCCGGCAGCTTGTTCTGGTTTATTAAATGTTTTATGTAATCTAATAAAATGCATGTCTCTAGGCTGAAATAACCAAATTCTTCTTTCTACTGGCTTGAAATTTGCATGACCCTGAACTGCAGCTGAGATGTAATTTATCAAAATCTAACAATTTTGCCTTATTAATGTGACAATTATTAAAACTGTATCTTATCTCTCAACTGATCCCCTTCCTATGTCCCAGGATAGAAACCACTGACGTGATTCATTATTCTTAATTTATATTAAAAATGTACAGAACATTTAAATTTTGGACCTTTTGCCAAAGCAAATTTTTTTTCATTTTAAAATGCAAAATAAACCATCAAATTAGGAATAAAACATTTTCCAAATCAATGAACTGATACTCAGCTAACCTCTCACTATACAGCCTTGAACTACTACCAAGTCTTGGGTATTCATTAAGTCTTTGAGCCAAGTATCTGGATGGATTTCTCATGCAGCCCTTCAAGTTTACAAAGCTCATGACCACCAATGTATAGATATCTGGGTTTAAGAAATTCTCCCTTACAGAATTCACAAATTACATCTCAAAAGTTTGAGATATGGAAAAAAGTTAATTCTCATAGAACGTGTGTAAAAAAGGTAAATAAAATTAACACTTTTTTTTTTCAATTTATGTTTCTTGATGCAATGAAACTGCTTTGCAGTGTGGAAAATCGCGACATAGTTTGACTTCTCGGAAAGCAACCCTCCCAAATAATGCAGTCACCACCTGAAGCCTTCTGTGATGCAAGTCATTTCAATGGGGTCACCAATTTTAAAGAATAAACTTACACAAGCTTATTGTAGATCAGAATATTTAGGTTTAAATAATTAATTACAGCTCTTCTATGTTTGTTATTTCCACATGTACTGAAATAGCAAACTTTATTTGTAGGCCCTGCCATATATTGAGGTACATTGAGGTAGTAAACAGAAAACAGAATGTGTAAGTGTTGCAGCTACAAGCGAAGTGCTGTGCAGTGCACTGGTAAGGTATGAGGGCTCTAATGAGAGAGATTGGAAGAACAAGAATTCAACTTTAACATACAAGAAGTCCATTCAAGAGTCTGATAACAGCAAGGTGGAAGCTGTCCTCCAGTCTGGTGGTCCAAATTTTCAACCTTTTGTATCGATTTCACAGCAAGCAAGTTGGGGATTGGGTTGGGGGAGAGAGGATGGCTGAGGTGGGAAGGGTCATTGTGATGCACCATCAATAACTCACTCTGAGACGTAAGGCGAGATATCGGCTTTTATTGACTGAAGAAGGAACCAGCAGTGAGTGACCATCATATTACATCCTGGAGAATGAGGCAGAGGATCAGACCTTGATCGCCTTTATACAGGGGCCTGTGGGAGGGGCCACAGGAGCAGTCAGAAGGGGGCGTGTCCAGACAGGCACATAGTTCACCACATTCACCCCCCTTTGTTTGAAAGAGTCCCCATGTGGCGAAGTTTCTTACAGGTCAAGTCTATCAGGTGGTCGAATCTGTCACTGCGATCTACGTAGCACCGGCTGTGATTGCACCGATGCCGGCAACATTGGTGATTGCACAGGAGACGGAGGTTGTGCTGGTTCCAGCTCATGCATGTGCGAGGCACCTGGTATAGAAATGTCATGAGGAGTCCATGTAGGGCCTGGTGAGCGCAGTGTCACCTCGGGTACAGGGTTCATAGTTACCGGAGAGTGTTCAGGGTAGTGGTCTGCTGCACCTGCGGGCGCCAGGTCGCAGATGGAGACTGTGTCCTCCCGCCCATCAGGTAAGACCACGTAAGCATACTGGGGGTTTGCATGCAGAAGGTGAACCCTCTCGACCAGCCGGGAGTATTTATTGCTCCTCACATGTTTCCGGAGCAGCACTGGCCCCGGGGACATCAGCCAAACTGGTAGAGTGACAGACTTCCTGGGAAAAGAGAATAGGAGTTTGTGAGGGGGGGGGCCACCATCCAACCACCTGGGCCCTCCAAGGGCTTGTGCTTGGCTCAATGATCCCCTCCCTGAGCAGCCACTGCACCGGTTTACAGTCGGGGTCAGGTTGGCGAACAGCGGCGGGGGAGGGACCTCGAGAGTGGAGAGACTGCAAGTGGTGTCAGTAGCGCAGCTGTCGTGTTGGATGGGATGTCTGTGGAATGCGACCCAGAAGCCAAATGGATCTTCTGACTTACTGGCCGTGTTGCGAGTCTGCAGCGTTGTACTGCGTCCGGGTGAATAAAACTCTTAGTGCCGCCCGTGTCAAACAGGCATCTAGTCCTGTGCCCCTCCACCCAGATGTCCATCATGGACCTTGCAAGTGGGTGTGGGGCGCTTTGGTCGAAGGTCACAGTGGCCAGAATTGAATCGCCATCGGGGTACCCGGTAAGCATCGGCAGGTCGGGGGCGGGGCGTGCTGACGTCGACAAAGATGGCCGCCCACATCTGGGGTACCCGGTAAGCATCGGAGGGTTGGGGGCGGGGCATGCTGACGCCGACAAAGATGGCCACCCACATCCGGGCATGCAAGATGGCGGCCCCCACGTTTCACCCGCAGCGCTGCACACCGCTTGTAGTTTAGACTTACAGACCTTGGCGAAATGGCCCCGCTTTCCGCAGCTAGAGCAGGTCGTTTCTCGCGCTGGACAGCGTTTACGAGGGTGTTTTTTGTGGCCACAGAAATAACAAAGCACAGGCTTCTGACGGGCCACCACCGTGGTTGGGTTCGGGGAGCTCGTGGAATCGAGACTGGCAGTGGCGATTTCGTTCACGGGAGTCGGCGGTGGCGGGGTCTGAGGTGTCCATGGAACCGGCGGGGAATTGCGCGACTGGACAGCGTCAGCATTGTGCAGAGCAGCTTCCAGAGCGTTGGCCGTCTCGATCGCCGAGCGCAAGGTAAGATTGGAGTGTTCCAGCAGTCGCTGGCGCATGTACACTGACCTCAGTCCCGTCACAAAGGCATCTCGCATTAGCAGCTCCGCATGCTGTTCTGCCGTGAGCGTCTTGCAGTCACAAGCTCGGACGAGTGTCTGTAGTGCTCGGAGAAACCCGGTGCTCGATTCTCCAGGCCGCTGTCGCCGGGTAGCTAAACGATGTCTTCCGTAGACGGTCTTCATCGGCCGCAGGTACTGTCTTTTGAGGGTGTCCAGTGCCCCATCATAGGTCGGCAGGTCCCAGATAATGGAATAAACTTTTGGGGTGACCCTCGAGAGGAGAATTCTGTACATAACAGCAGGGTCAGTCGCACGAAGCTCCGCCAAGTATGAGTGGAAGCATGCAAGCCAGTGTTCAAAGGCAAGAGCTGCTTCAGGGTCTTGAGGGTCCAAATCCAACCTTTCCGGACGTAAAACGGTTTCCATGTTTTAAAACATCCAGTCAATAAAATTGATGCACCATCAACAACTCACTCTGAGACGTAAGGTGAGATATCGGCTTTTATTGACTGAAGAAGGAACCAGCAGTGAGTGACCATCATATTACATCCTGGAGAATGAGGCAGAGGATCAGACTTCAATCGCCTTTATACAGGGGCCTGTGGGAGGAGCCACAGGAGCAGTCAGAAGGGGGCGTGTCCAGACAGGCACATAGTTCACCACACATTGATTACGTTGGCTGCTTTCCAGAGGCAGCAGGAAATAAATATGGAGTCAACAGAGGGTAGGCTGTTCCTTAGTGTTGCAAATAAAATTGTTATTGTTATTTTATTTTAGTTTGATTCATTTCAACTGTTTGCAGAGACCTACAGTGAGACATAGTTGGGAACAGTGAATTATTAACATCAATATTCTCTTTGTGTTTGGATGAGTACAATCCAGTCCTAATCAATCCACTTAATGGTTTGCCACCCATTATCACAGAAATAGGATGGTGTGACTTGAATGTTCCATCCTCAAATCTCAAACATCAAATGCAAAAAAATATAAGAGTTTCAAATGTTTGGATGAACACCACCAACTGAATGTTCCCTACAAGTCACATATCATCCTGACTTGGAAATATATCTCTGTTACTGAGACAAAACCATAGATCTGCCCTCCAAACATCTTCTCCAGTACCAAGGATATCTCACCATACTTCTCAAGGACAATTATGGACCTCATACTATATACTACCCTTATCTACAAGGTCCAAATGTCAAAAATTATATAGTTTAAATAAAGGAGAGTTCTGAGACTCATTAAGAAGTTTAGGATACTGCAGAAGGGCCAGCCCTTCCATGATTTCTTCTTATTACTCCAGGTATCATAATTTGAATCCTTTACCAGGTGAGACTGAGTCCAGAAATTGAAACACTTTTTAAATTAATCAGATTTGTAAGAGAAGTGGGGAAGGAAATGCATTTCTCTCCAAACAAAATTGTTACCACTGTTTGTCAAGGACAATCTTAGGCATGGTGATGCACCGTCAATAACTCTGAGACGTGGTTAAGGTAGGCTTTTATTGGCTGGAAGAAAGCACAAGCAGCAAGTGACCATCACACAACATCCTGGAGACTGAGGAAGGAGCTGTGCCTCTAATCGCCTTTATACCGCGGTGGGTCTGTGGGAGGAGCCACAGGAGCAGTCAGCAGTGGGGAGGGGCATGTCCAGACAGGTATATGTAGTTCACCACACATGGGAAGACCATGACCTATGTCTTACAGCACAGCACGTAACTAACGTGCATGAGAGAGGTATAGAAGGCAATGTCTGGGTGCAGGTGGATGGGACTAGGGAGATTAATGGTTCGGCACAAAACAGACAGGCTTTTTTTTCTAGTTGTTAAATTTTAAAAATGTCTTTTAATTTTAATATCTGAACATGAGGAGGTTCAAAGTGGCCTGACTTGTACAGCACTCCTGAGATGCAGAGTTCAGGAAAGCAAGGGGGTGTCCAACCAAGAGGCCAGGTAACTGCAGGATGTTCAAAGTTCTGCAGGTTATCTGTCATGCTAAACCACCGATTGGTCAAGGTCGACAACAATTTGAAGATGGTCTACACATTGAAGAAAATTATACAGGAGGTTCTGCAGGCAGGAGATTAATTAGTCAGGGAGTCAACTTAGCACAGGGACTGAAATTAGTAACTCCTGAATTACTGTGTATGTGAGATAAAGGAAAATTAGAAGACAAGGCATATCTAAAGAGATGGTGCTGGATGGGTTGCAGGAACTTATTTTTTTGCACAAAGTAGATCAGGTAACCATATACGAATATTTAAGGAGCAGTCACTCAGGGAACACTACAACACAGAAAAAGGCCCTTCCGCCCACCTATTCTGTGCCCAACCGTTAATCTGCCTAGTTTAATCAACCTACATCTGGAGCATAGTCCTCTGAACCCCTCTCATACAAGTTTGTTCATTCATTCGTTCTGTGTAGTATTGTATGACACGGGCGATCATGGTCTATCCTTGATCATGACTGATTTTGCTAAAATTTTCCACTGAAGTGGTCTGTCATTGCCTTCTTCTGCGTAGTGTCTTTACAAAATGGGTCACCCTAGCCATTACCATTACTCTTCAGAGATTGTCTGCCAGGTGTCAGTGGTCATATAACTAGGATTTGTGACATGCACCAGCTGCTAATCTGACCATCCACCACCTGCTGCCATGGCTTCATGAGACTTTGATCGGGCAGGGGGCTAAGCAGGGGCTACACTTTGCCCAAGAGTGACCATCAAGCTAGCAGAGGGAAGGAGCACATTACACCTCCTTTGGTAGAAACATACTTTCACCTTGCCACCCCACTCATCCATGTCCTTATCCAAACTTCTCTTAAATGTTGAAAATGACCCTGCATCCACCACTTGCGCTGGCAGCTCATTTCACACACTCATCATCCTCTGAGTGAAGAAGTTACTCGTCATGTTCACCTTAAACATTTCACCTTTCGCTCTTAATCCATGACCTCTAGTTGAAGTTTCACCCAAGCCCAGCGGAAAAAGTCTGCTTGCATTTACCTCATCTATACCTCTTGTAATTTTGTATACCTCGATCAAATCTTCCCTCAATCATCTACATTCTAGGGAATAAATTCCTAACCTATTCAACCTTTCTCTATAACTCAGGTCCTCAAGTCCTGACAACATCCTTATAGATTTTCTCCATATTCTTTCAATCTCATTGATACCTTTCTTGTAAGTAGGTGACCAAAATTGCACACATACCCCAAATTAGGTCTCACCCATATCTTATACAATTTCAATGTAACATTCCTTCTTCTGTACTCAATACATTGATTTAAGGCCAATATGCCAAAATATTTCTTTACAACCCTATCTAGATATGACACCACTTCCAAGAAATTATGGATCTATATTCTGAGATCTCTCTGTTCTACCACATTCCTCAGTGCCCTACTGCTCACCATGTAAGACCTACCGAGGTTGATCCTCCAAAGTGCAACCCTTCACACTTGTCTGCACTAAGTTCCATCTGCCATTTTTCAGCCCATTATTTCAGCTGATCCAGATCCCACTGCAAGCTTTGATAGTCTTCCTCACTGTCCATTATGCCCCCAATTACTGGAGTCATCCACAAATTTGCTCATCCAGTGTACCACATTATCATCCAGATTGTTGATTTAGGTGACAACCAACAAAGGACCCGGCCCCAATCCCTGCAGCACTCCACTGGTCACAGGCCTCCAGTTAGAGAGGTAACTCCAATTTAAAACCTCACCCTGAGTGCCAAATGACTGAACCTTCTTTGCAAAACTCCTATGTAGGACCTTGTCAAAGACCTTGCTAAGGTCCATGGAGTCAGCATCCACTGCGTCACCTTCATCAACTTTTCTGCTCACTTCAAAAAACATGACATACCATGCATGAAGTCACGCTGACTATCCTTAATCAGTCCTTGTTTATCTAAATACTTATATATTCAGTCCCATAGAACAACTTTTCCACTATTGATGTCAGGCACACCGACCTATAATTTTCCATTTTATTCTTGAGCATTTCTTAAACAGTAGAGCAATATTAGCTATCCTCCAATCCTCCAGCACCTCACCCATGGCTAAAGATGTTTTAAATATTTCTGCTAGGGCCCCTACAATTTCTGCAATAGCCTCCCACAGAGTCTGAGGGAACAGCTTCTCAGACATTGTGGATTTATCCATCTTAATTTGCCCCGAAGACATCAAACACCTCCTCCTCTCCAATCTGTATAGGGTCCATGACCTCACTGTTGCATTGCCTCACATCTGTAGACTCAGTGTCCATCACCCGTGTAAATACAGACCAAAAAAAATTATTCAAGACCTCCCCCATCTCTTTAAGCTCCACACAGCAATTATCACTCTGATCTTCTAGAGAACCAATTTTGTCCCTTACTACCTTTTTGCTCTAAAATATCTGTAGAAGCCCATGGGATTCTCCTTCATCTTGTTTGATGCAACAACTTCATCTCCTCTTTTAGCCTCCTGATTATTTTCTTAAGTCAGAATCAGAATCAGGTTTATTATCACTGGCATGTGGCACGAAATGTATTAAATTAGCAGCAGCAGTTCAATGCAATACATAGTATAGAAGAGAAAAAATAATAAATAATGTTTTTTAAAAATCAATAACAATACACGTATATTGAATAGATTAAAAAACATGCAAAAAACAGAAATACTGAATATTAAAAAAAGTGAGGTGGTATCCAAGGGTTCAATGTCCATTCAGAAATTGGATGGCAGAAGGTAAGAAGCTGTTCCAGAATTGCTGAGTGTGTGCCTTCAGGCTTCTATATCTCCTACCTGATGGTAACAGTGAGAAAAGGGCATGCCCTGGGTGTTGGAGGTCCTTAATAAAGAATGCTGCTTTTCTGGGACACCACTCCCTGAAGATATCATAGGTACTTTGTAGGCTAGTACCCATGATGGAGCTGACTAGATTTACAACCTGCTCCAGCTTTTTTGGGCCCTGTGCAGTGGTCCCCCCATACCAGACAGTGATGCAGCCTGTTAGAATGCTCTCCATGGTACATCTAGAGAAGTTTTTGAGTGTATTTGTTAACATGCCAAATCTCTTCAAACTCCTAATAAAGTATAGCTGCTGTCTCGCCTTCTTTATACCTACTGTACATCGATATGCTGGGACCAAGTTAGATCCTCAGAGATCTAGACACCCAGGAACGTCAAACTGCTCACTCTCTCCATTTCTGATCCCTCTATCAGGATTGGTATGTGATCCTTCATCTTAACCTTCTTTAAGTCCACAATCACTCTTCTGTCTTATTGACATTGAGTGCCAGGTTGTTGCTGTGGTACCACTGCACTAGTTGGCATATCTCACTCCCATACGCCCTCTCGTCACCACCTGAGATTCTAACAACAACAGTCGTATCATCAGCAAATTAATAGATGGTATTTGAGCTATGCCTAACCAGACAGTCACGTGTATACAGAGAGTAGAGCAGTGGGCTAAGCACACACCCCTGAAATGCTTGATCATCAATGAGGAGGAGATGTTATCACCAATCCTCACAGACTGTGGTCTTCCAGTTAGGAAGTCGAGAATCCAATTGCAGAAGGAAGAACAGAGGCCCAGGCTCTGCAACTTCTCAATCAGGGTTGTGGGAATGATGGTATTAAATGCTGAGCTATAGTCGATGAAAAGCATCCTGACATAGGGGTTTGTTTTGTCCAGGTGGTCTAAAGCCATGTGGAGAGCCACTGAGACTGCATCTGCCATTGACCTATTGTGGCAGTAGGCAAATTACAATGGGTCCAGGTCCTTGCTAAGGTAGGAGTTCAGTCTAGTCATGACCAACCTCTCAAAGCATTTCATCACTGTCAATGTGAGTGCTACTAGGTGATAGTCATTAAGGCAGCTCACGTTATTCTTCTTAGGCACTGGTATAATTGTTACCTTTTTGAAGCAAGTGAGAACTTCCACCCGTAGCAGTGACAAGCTGAAAATACTCCCACTAGCTGGTTGGCACTGGTTTTCAGAGTCTTACCAGGTACTCCATTGGGACCTTCCACCTTGCGAGGGTTCACTCACTCTAAAGACAGCCTAACATCAGCCTCTGAAACAGAGATCACAGGGTCATCAGGTGCAGCAGGGATCTTCACAGCTGTAGTTGTATTCTCCCTTTCAAAGCGGGCACAGAAGGTGTTGAGTTCATCTGGTAGTAAAGCATTGCTGCCATTCATGCTATTGGGTTTCACTTTATAGGAAGTAATGTCTTGCAAACCCTGCCAGAGTTGCAATGCATCCAATGTCACCTCCAACCTTGTTCAAAATTGTCTCTTTGCCCTTGAAATAGCCCTCCGCAAATCATACCTGGTCTTCTGGTACAGGCCTGGGTCACCAGACTTGAATGCCACAGATCTGGCCTTTAGCAGACGACGTACCACCTGGTTCATCCATGGCTTTTGGTTTGGGAATGTACAGCAAGTCTTTGTAGGTACACACTCATCCACACAGGTTTTAATGAAGTCAGTAACAACTGCAGTATACTCATACAGTTTCGAAGATGAATCCCTGAATAGTCCAGTCAACCAATTCAAAGCAGTCCTGTAGGTAATCCTGTGTTTCCCTTGTCCGTACCTTCTTGGTCCTCACTACTGGTGCTGCAGTCTTCAGTCTCTGCCTATACTCAGGGAGTAGAAGTACAGCCATGTGATCAGACTTCCCGAAATGAGGACGTAGAATAGCACTGTAGGCATTCTTGATGGTGGTGCAGCAGTCCAGTGTGTTGTTTCCTCTGGTATTGCAAGTGATCTGTTGATGGTAACTGCTTAGTGATTTTTTCAGACTGGCCTGGTTACGATCTCCCAAAACTCCCAAAAAGTGTTCTCTTTCATTTGTTATACTCCATGAATACTCCATTTGTTCCTGGCTGCCAATACCTGCTACAAACCTCCTTCTTTTTCTTAACCTGGGCCTCATTATTTCTTGAAAACCAAGTTTCTATAAATCTGTTATCACTGTCTTTCATTATGACAGGAAAATTACAAACTCTGTTCTCTCAAAATTTCACTTTTGAAGACCTCCAATTTACCTAGTACATAACATATCCCAATCCACACTTGTCAGACCCTTGCTAACATATTCCAAATTGGCCTTTCTCCAACTTAGAACCTCAATCCAAAGATCAGACCTATCCTTTTCCCATAATTACCTTGAAACTAACGGCATTATGATCACGAGATGCCAAGAGCCCCCCCCCCCCCCCCAAACACAAACCTCTATCA
Organism: Hypanus sabinus; assembly: GCF_030144855.1. NCBI lineage: Eukaryota > Metazoa > Chordata > Chondrichthyes > Myliobatiformes > Dasyatidae > Hypanus > Hypanus sabinus. The sequence continues at coordinate 23,717,385 of NC_082709.1, forward strand.
CCTGCCCTGTCTCATTCCCTAACATCAAATCTCTCTCTCTCTCTCTGGTTGGGACTTCTCAATGCTGATTGAGGAAACTTTCCTGAACGTATTTGACAAACTCTTTCCCATCCAGCCCTTTTACAGGTATAGGAGCCCCAGACAATTTGTGGAAAGTTAAAATTACCTACAATTACAGCCCTCTGCTTTCTTGCAACAGTCTGCAATCTCTCTACAAATTTGCTCCTCTAAATCCCATGGACTGTTGGGTGGGACTACAACATAATCCCATTAACATGGTCATCCCTTTCTTATTCCTTAATTATACCCATAAAGCCTCACTAGACAAGCTCTCCAATCTGTCCTGATTGAGCACTGCTGTGAAATATTCCTTGACTAGTAATGCCATCCCACCCCTTTAATCACTCCCCCTCTATCATGTCTAAAATAACAGAACCCCAGAACACTAAGTTGCCAGTCCTGCCCTTCCTGCAACCAAGTCTTAATGATAGCTCCAAAGTCATAATTCCATGTGCTGATCCATGCCCTAAGCTCATTTGTGTTTCCTACAATACTCCTTGCATTGAAGTATACACAGCTCAGAACGTTAGATGTGCCATGCTCAGCCTTCTGATTCCTGATCTTATATGTAGGCTTACAAACATCACTCTCCACAACATTTCACTATCTCTTCTGCTGTTTCGGTTCCCCCACCCCTTTGCAGCTCTAGCAAACCTTCCCATTAGAATATTGGTTCAAATACAGAACAACCCTTCAGTACAAATCCCACCTGTCCTGGAAGAGAGTCCAATGATCCAAAAATATGAAGCCCTCCCTCCCTAACTAGCTCCTTAGCTACATGTTAAACTGCATGATTTTCCTACTTCTGGCCTCACTAGCACATGGCATGGGTAGCAACTTGAAATCACAACCCTGGGAGTCCTGTCCTTTAACTCACTCCCTGAATTTACTTTGCAGGACCTCATCACCCATCCTACCTACCCATGTCTTTGATAAATCTACAGAATAACAAGTAGAACAAAATCAATGAAAGAATATCACCCCCCCCCCCAACCATTGAGCACATCTACATGAAAGACTGCTGCAAGAAAGCAGCATCCATCATCAGGGATCTCCACCACCCAGGGCATGTTCTCTTTTTACTGCTGCCATTAGGAGAAGATACAAGAGCCTCAGGACTCTCACCACCAGGGTCAGGAACACTTACTATCCCTCAACCATCAGGCTCTTGAACCAAAAGGAATAACTTCACTCAATTTTACTTGCTCCATCATTAAAATGTTCCCAGAACCAATAAACCCACTTTCAAAGATTCTTCATCTCATGTTCTCAATATTTATTGATTATTGTTTCTCCCTTTTTAAATTTGCACAGTTTGATATCTTCTGTACCCTGAATGCCCCAGATGGGTGGCCTTTCATTGATTCTGTTATCTCTATGGATTTACTGTATGCTTGCAAGAAAATGAAGTGAAGGGTTGTGTATGGTGACATAACCGTATGTTGATAACAAACTTATTTTGAATTTTGATTGGTATCAATGTGGTCCACGACCTCTGGCTGCTCACCCTCCCATTTAAGAATGCTGCGGGCTCAACCTGAATTGTCCCTGAGCCCAGTACCAGGGCGGTAACAAACCATCCAGGAACCTCATCCTCATCCACACAACCTCCTTTTTGTTTCCCAAATCAAGAACTGCCTTTTCACTACAGCCTATCCCTTCCACCCCACTTCCAATCTGAGCCATAGAGCCAGATTCAGTGCCAGAGACCTGCCTTCTGCAGCTTCTCCCTGGCAGGTCGCCCTACCAGGCTATCCAAAGCAGCACACTTATTATTGAGGGGAATGGCCACAGGGGTACCTTGCACTGACTACTTATTGCTTTTCTCTCTCCTGACAGGTAACTGCCTCATACAACTTAGAAATGACTACCTCCTTTACAGTAAAATCCCCTCAAACTCTTAATGAAATATAACCGATGCCGCACCTCCTTTGTAGCTGCATTGATATATTGGGTCCAGGACAGATCCTCAGAGATATTAACACCCAGGAACTTCTATCTATCACCTCCTCATCCTCCCAAATGAGTTGAAGGTTATTGAACTGCAACTCTAGTTCCTTAATAAGGAGATACAGCTCGGTGCACTTCATGCACATATAATTATTGGGGATACTGGAGGCTCACAAAGTTCCCACATCTCACACAAGGAACATACCACAAACTCTGGACCCATTCTCAGTGCACTAGCTACATACTAACAGGAAAAAAAACACTTATTGGAAACTTACTTAGAACCCGCGTCTGTGCTTGTCCAAGCCCCATTCCAACAAGGGCCACTCCACTTACACCTCTCTTCCCTTTATTGGCTCAAATAAAACTCTCCCAACGAGAAGCGCAATTTTCAAATGGCTCCCACCCTGTAAGTGATTCCCTCACACGCTACTTCAAAAGTGTTAGTATTAGCAGATAAAATGTTGCACATGGATATAGAAGCAGGAATGAGCCCTATAGACCTGCTTCTCTGTCATTGAATAAAATTGAGGCCGGTCTGATCTTGGCCTCACTTTCCATATACCTTCCACTCCTACTCAGCTAAAAATCTATCTTGGCCTTGAACATGTAATAAATTGGTTCAAGCTGGAAGAGGTAGAAGGTAGTGTTTCTCAGAGTCAGTGCAAGAATCACAACTTTTAAAAAATTTACAGAGTGTACACAACAGAATTTCAAAATTTTCAGTTGATATAGATTTCGGAGGTGTGCGTAAGAACAAGTAGGACAGCAAAAGAATGCAAGTGAATGTGGACGAACAGAATGAGCCGACAAGCGGCAAATTAAATTTAATACAGAGAAGTGTCAAGTGATGTGCTCTGGCAAAAAGAACAATGAGAAACATTATAGCCTTAATTATAATGTTCTAAAGAATGTAGAAGAATAGAGGGACAGTTGCCTACATGGTCATTAATCTTTGAAGTGGCAGGATATTGAGAGAATGAATGATAAAGCAGATCACATCCCAAACCTCATGAAAAGAAGCAGAACAGAGGGAGATTATGTGGAGGTTTCAATTAATAAAAAAGGTTAACCCAAAGTGGTGTTCAATCATCATCATTACACTTCAGAGATGACATGAACATGGGAAAGAGTTCAGAAAATATATGTTGTAAGGATGTGGGAGTTCAGCTGAAAGGTGAGATTGGTAAAACTAGGCTTAATCTCATGGTAGAGTGGTACAGAAACAGGTCACTGGGCCAGCCATGCCCCTGCTGATCATCAAGCTCCCATTTCCACCAACACCAATTTGTATTCTCCGATCAACTTCTCTCCCAGATCCTACCAATCACTAGAGCGACTGAAGAGCAACCAATTACACTATGAACTGATATGTGTTCGAGATGCAGGAGGAAACTGGAGCACTTGGAGAAAACCCATCTGGGCACAGCCAGTACTGTGCGTCAACTCCACAGAGACAGCATCAGATGTCTGGACTGAACCCATTGCAGTTCTTCTGTCACTGTGCTGCCCCTGTTTGGAGCAAGGAAGGCTGTGTGGATATTTGTTAAGAGTACAGGGTCACAAAGGCTTTAGTTAGACTGTTCCCGTGAACATGTTTCATGATTTGCACCATATGTTTAGAATAATAGGCAAACAGATATGGAGGAGTCCATAAAAACAGACTGACTTTAATCTAAAACTCTCCAGTTTTCATCATCTTTGCAAGTAAAGTTCTTCAGGTTTTATCAGATAGACAGTTGAGAAAATACATTTTGTTAAGATGACAGAACAGGGAATGAGACCGTCTGGAATGCTGTACAAAGAAAAGACCCATGGGCCAAATGAAGACAATGTGGACTGTGCAGACAAGCCTATGGGATAAATGGAAGTTTGAAAAAATATATACATATTTGATTTAAAATTTTAATTAGAAATGTTTATTTGACTTAACTTTCCTCCAAACACATATTCTAATCATCTACAGTTTCCAAAAATAATATATATTACCATGGTGCTTAATGACAAATCTTGTGAAAATCCAACTGTTAATAAAAAGTAACAATACAGCATTGGTGCATTAATAACAGCAAACAAAAGTGTTTATTTAAACAATTGTTCACTCTTTTTCCTCGAGTTATCTCCAGGGTAACAAGTAACCCAGGAGGACTGAATGTTGATCTCACTAATAAATTATTCATATCACATTGTGAACCTTTTTAAACTATTCAAACATATAATTAACCTGTTAATGACAAAGCAGGGGACTAGATTTGTACACATTAATGAATATTCATTTATGGAATTTAGGGTTATAAATAAATAATCACAAGTTTAATGTTTACTCATTAATATTCATGAATTGATCAAATAAATAAATATTTCATTACTTTATTTAAAAAATGAGTTACAACAAACATGAAATTCTTAGATCAAAGATAATTTTTTTATCTGTTATTAATATAATTGACTTGAATGTAATTTTCTAGTTTGTGAAATGACAAGTGGTTAATTTGTACCTCCTGCTTCCTACCACACCCAAAAACGTAGCATTGTCAGAAGAATTAATACTTCATTTGCATCCTCTAAGGTACAAATGTACCCTCTAAGGTATATTCAGTTCTTCCAGTTAAGATGGTGCCAACGAACATATGCGACAGCTTTCTGGTGGTCAAAAAGCTAAGAAACCCAACTAAAAATATCACGAGGTAAATTGTGTTAAATTTTCGACAGAAGCAGTGAAGGGGCAAGCACTGGTGAAGTGAGTTTGGGGGATGAGCCAAGATGGTGTGTCGCAGAATCATTGTAGATGGCGTTCCAGTGCCCGTATAGAAAAGGGGCTAGACTGTGCAGGCACGTGAAGTAGAGCTCCAAAGGTTTAAAAAAAGACCACCATATACAGCGGCCATCGTCGGAGTGGACTGAGTCAGAGTGGGACGGCTTTGGCTCAACAGGCTTTGGTATGAACAGGCAGAGGCAAGGATAAGTTCTGCTAGGTTTTGTTTTGTTTGTTTCGAGTAGAGGGAATGTCAGGCAGGATGTTGCAATCCTCCTCTTGCAGGAAGTGGGAAGTCAGAGAGACCTCTGGTGTCCCTGACAACGACACCTGCAAGAAGGGCATCCAGCTGCAGCTCCTAACAAACTGCGTTAGGAACTGGAGCAGGGGCTGGATGACCTCCGGATCATTCGGGAGAATGAGGAGTTTATAGATAGTAATTTCAGGGAGGTAGTTACGCCAAAGGAGCAGCGCACGAGTAATTGGGTTACCGTCAGGCGAGGGAAGAGGAAAGGGCAGGCAGAGCAGGGCTCCCCTGTGGCCATTCCCTTCATCAACAAGTATACAGATTTGGATACTGTTGGGGGGGGGGGGGGTGACTTACCTGGGACAAGCTGCAGCAGCCGGATCTCTGGTTCAGCAGTGCAGAAGGGAGAGTGGAAGAAGAGGAGAGCGGTAGTGATAGGGGACTCGATAGTTAGAGGTACAGACAGGAAGTTCTCTGGTCGTGACAGAAACTCCCGGATGGTTTGTTGCCTCCTGGGTGCCAAGGTCAGGGATGCCTCTGATCGCGTGCACAGCATTCTGAAGTGGGAGGGTGATCAGTCAGATGTCATGGTACACATCGGTACCAATGATGTAGGAAGAAAGAGTGAGGTCCTGAAGAGTGAGTATAGAGAGCTTGGTAGGAAGTTAAAAAGCAGGACCTCGAGGGTGGTAATCTCAGGATTGCTTCCTGTGCCATGTGCCAGTGAGGGTTAGAATAGGATGCTCTGGAGGACGAACACGTGGCTGAGGAACTGGTGTAGGGGGCAGGGTTTTAGATTTCAGGGTCATTGGGACCTTTTCCGGGGCAGGTGGGACCTGTACAAGAGAGACAGGTTACACCTGAACTACAGGGGGACCAATATCCTTGCGGGGAGCTTTGTTAGTGCTGTTGGTGGGGGGGGGGGGGGTTAAACTAGATTCGCAGGGGTTGGGAACCAGAGTGCCAGAGCAGATAGTGGAGTGGGGCTGAAAATAAATGATGTTAAAAGTTCATGCAAAGTTATGAATAGAAGGGTTGTGTGTGGTGGTAATAATCTTCTGAGGTGTGTCTACTTCAATGCGAGGAGTATTGTGGGGAAGGCTGACAAGCTGAGGGCATGGACTGGCACATGGAATTATGACATTGTAGCTATTTGTGAAACTTGGCTACAGGAGGTACAGGACTGGCAGCTTAATGTTCCAGGGTTCCGATGTTTCAGACATGATAGAGGCAGAGGGATGAAGGGCGGGGGGGGGGGGGGGGGGAATGACATTGCTAGTCAGGGAAAATGTTCCAGCAGTGCTCAGGCAGGACAGATTAGAGGGTTTATCTACTGAGGCCATATGGGTGGAGCTGAGAAACAGGAAAGGTATGGCCACACTAATGGGGTTGTATTATAGACCAGCCAATAGTCAGTGAGAATTGGTGAAGAAATCTGCATAGAGATAACAGACAACTGCAGAAAACATAAAGTTGAGATAGTAGGGGATTTTAATATTCCTCATATTGATTGGGACTCCCATACTATTAAAAGTCTAGACGGGCTAGAGTTTGTAAAATGTGTTCAGGAAAGTTTTCTAAATCAATATGTAGAGGTACCAACTAGAGAGGATGCAATATTAGATCTCCTATTAGGAAATGAGTTAGGACAGGTGACGGAAGTGTGTGTAGGGGAACACTTTGGTTCCAGTGATCATAACACCATTAGTTTCAACTTGATCATGGATAAAGATAGATCTGGTCCTCGGCTTGAGGTTCCAAACTGGAAAAAGGCCAAATTTGAAGAAATGAGAAAGGATCTAAAAAGCATAGATTGGGGCAGGTTGTTCTCTGGCAAGGATGTGATTGGTAAGTGGGAGGCCTTCAAAGGAGAAATTTTGAGAGTGAAGAGTTCCTGTCAGGATAAAAGGCAAAGTGAATAAGAATAAGGAACCTTGGTTCTCAAGGGATATCAGAACTCTGATAGAGAAGAGAGAGGTGTATGATATGTATAGGAAACGGAACAAATAAGGTGCTTGAGGAGTATAAAAAGTGCAAAAAAATACTTAAGTAAGAAATCAGGAGGGCTAAAAGAAGATATGAGGTTGCTTTGGCAGTCAAGGTGAAGGATAATCCAAAGAGCTTCCACAGGTATATTAAGAGCAAAAGGATAGTAAGGTATAAAATTGGAACTCTTGAAGATCAGAGTGGTCAGCTATGTATGGAACCAAATGAAATGGGGGAGATATTAAATCGTTTTTTTTTGTGTCTGTATTTACTAAGGAAACTGGCATGGAGTCAATGGAAATGAGGCAAACAAGTAGTGAGGTCATGGAACCTATACAGATTGAAGAGGAGGAGGTACTTGCTATCTTGAGGCAAATCTGAGTAGAAAAATCCCCAGGACCTGACAGGGTATTCCCTGAGACCTTGAAGGAGACTAGTGTTGAAATTGCAGGGGCCCTGGCAGATATATTTAAAATGTCGGTATCAATGGGTGAGGTGCCAGAGGATAGGAGGATAGGTCATGTTGTTCCACTGTTTAAAAAAGGCTCTAAAAGTAATCCAGGAAATTAAAGGCCGGGAAATTTGACATCAGTAGTAGGCAAATTATTGGAAGGAGTACTAAGAGATAGGATCTATAAATATTTGGATAGACAGGGACTTATTAGGGAGAGTCAACATGGCTTTGTGCGTGGTAGGTCATGTTTAACAAATCTATTAGAGTTTTATGAGAAGGTTACCAAGAAAGAGGATGAAGGGAAGGCAGTAGATGTTGTCTACATGGACTTAAGCAAGGCCTTTGACAAGGTCCTGCATGGGAGGTTAGTTAGGAAGATTCAGTCGTTAGGTATACATAGTGAGGTAGTAAATTGGATTAGACATTGGCTCAATGGGAGAAGTCAGAGAGTGGTAGTGGAGGCCTGTGACTAGTGGTGTGCCACAGGGATCAGTGCTGGGTCCATTGTTATTTGTCATTATAGCAATAATCTGGATGATATCCAGATTATAAATTGTAAATCAGAGCATTGAGTACAGGAGTTGGGATGTAATGTTAAAATTGTACAAGGCATTGGTAAGGCCGAATTTGGAGTATTGTGTACAGTTCTGGTCACCGAATTATAGGAAGGATATCAACAAGATAGAGAGAGTACAGAAAAGATTTACTAGAATGTTACCTGGGTTTCAGCACCTAAGTTACAGGGAAAGATTGAACAAGTTAGGTCTTTATTCTTTGGAGCATAGAAGGTTGAGGGGGGGACTTGATAGAGGTATTTAAAATTATGAGGGGGATAGATAGAGTTGATGTGGATAGGCTTTTTCCATTGAGAGTAGGGGAGATTCAAACAAGAGGACATGAGTTGAGACTTACGGGGCAAAAATTTAAGGGTAACATGAGGGGGAATTTCTTTACTCAGAGAGTAGTAGCTGTGTGGAATGAGCTTCCAGTAGAAGTGGTAGAGGCAGATTAAGTATTGTCATTTAAAGCAAAATTGGATAGGTACATGGACAGGAAAAGAATGGAGGGTTATGGGCTGAGTGCAGGCCAGTGGGTCTAGGCGAGAGTAAGCGTTCAGCATGGACTAGAAGGGCCGAGATGGCCTGTTTCCATGATGTAATTGTTATATGGCTATATAATGTGGTAAATTGGATCAGCAAAGTTGCTGAAGATACAAAGATTGGAGGTGTAGTGGACAGTGGGGAAGGTTTTCAAAGCTTGCAGAGGGATTTGGACTAGCTCGAAAAATGGGCTGAATTTGGAGTATTGTGTGCAGTTTTGGTCACCAAATTACAGGAAGGGTATTAATAAGGTTGAAAGAGTGCAGAGAAGGTTTACAAGGATGTTGCTGGGACTTGAGAAACTGAGTTACAGAGAAAGGTTGAATAGTTTAGGACTTTATTCCCTGGAGCGTAGAAGAATGAGGGGAGATTTGATAGAGGTGTATAAAATTATGATGGGTATAGAGTGAATGCAAGCAGGCTTTTTCCACCGAGGCTAGGGGAGACAAAAACCAGATGACATGGGTTAAGGGTGAAGGGGGAAAAGTTTAAAGGGAACATGGGGGGGGGGGTTGGCTTCTTCACACAGACAGTGGTGGGAGTGTGGGATGAGTTGCCAGATGAAGTGGTAAATGCGGGCTCACTTTTAACAGTTAAGGAAAACTTGGACAGGTACATGGATGAGAGGTGTTTGGAGGGATATGGTCCAGGTGCAGGTCAGTGGGGCTAGGCAGAAAAATGGTTCAGCACAGCCAAGAAGGGCCAAAAGGCCTGTTTCTGTGCTGTAATGTTCTATGGTTCTGCAAGTCTCCCCTCCTCCTCAAGAATTTAAAACAACGAACGTTTTCTTATTTTTCCGTTTCAAAGGAAGATCACCGATTTAATACATTTGCCTCTATTTCTCTCTCCACAGGCGCTGCCTGATCGACGGCATATCGCCCCGTTACTTTAAAAAAAATCTTGCGCACACTGCCTACTCCGATGGGTTCAAACCGGCTTGGTTTTGTCCTGAGAACTCACTATTGAGGGGTAGGAGTGGATGGTCTTTTAGGACGTTACATTGATTAATACGCAAAGGTCGATGCAGTTCAGGTGATCCCCAGAAGCCTCTAATTACGGACTGACATTTGGGCCGGGAGGGCAAAGGAACTCAGTTTAAGGAAACACTAATGAAAATCTAAGTTATTAAGACAACTTACCCTCCTCTGGGAGACTCTTGCTGGACAGGTTCTCAATGTTAAAATGTAAACAAACCATTAACCTCGGAAAGAGGATTGTGCTGGATTTGAGAGCTTACGAGAGAGCGTGAGGGGGTTCTCGGGGCGCTGCCCGCTTGTCCAGTCCGCGCTCCCAGGGCTTTCCACCGCGAACCAGCGGAAACCGAACACTTTCGTTAGGCGTGAGCAGCGATTCCAGGGTCAGCTTGCATCCGGCACGTCTTTTCCACTTGATCGCCTGTAGCGGCTGCCTGCCAAGTGAACTCTTTCAGTATCACTTTAATAATTCACCAGAAACTGGTGTGTCTTTTTGTTCGACAAAGAATTAACCAAAGCTACTGTGAACTGGAGAAATAATTCTGCGAATTTTTTTTAAAAAACTGGAAAAACGTATAAATTACAAAAATCACAGTTGGGCGGCATAATGGCAATTTTTTACTCGGGGTCAGTCAGGTTTCTGGGACCTCTTCCGTCTTGTTTGAGCATCCATACAAAATTGAACACCGAATTTAGCGCGGAAAATCCTGAATGCACAGCTGTAAAACATGGATTAGATAAGTGAGGTATTTGAAGTAATTGTGTTACGTGCATGAAGGACTAAGTATAATCTGGGTGTTTTACCTTCTAGAGATTTATCCGAAGATTGCAAGTACAATACAACTAAAAGTACCTGTTTTTGCATTTGCCTAAGTGGCCTACATTACATAATGTAAACTAAATAACAAACTCTCAAGTTTTTAATTCTAAGAATATTTTATGTTAATTGCTTAAAATGTTTGGAGTATGAACTATTGGCTTCAAGTTTTTTTGAAGTTCCTTGTATAACAAACATGTAAACTACATTGACAGTGGGATCAATGCAGTTTTCATATTACTTTTGGGTAATAAATAAGAACAGGATTTGGCCTTTGAGCCAACTCAGTCATTCTTTAAGATCATGGCTGATTTAACAATTCAGGAGCATTCTCTGGCACTATCCCCATATCTCTTGAATCCCTTCACACTCATTGGTTTCTTGTTGAATAAAACTCAGTGACTGAGGCTCCCCAACCCTCTGATAATTACAAATGTTCAGCAGACTCTACTTGAAGCAATTTCTCCTTCTCTCAGTCCTAATTAATCAACCTCATATTCTGAGACTATGTCTTCTATTTCTCGACTCTGCAATCAGGGAAAGCAAGCTCCCTGCCTTCTGTCTGTTGAGCTGTGTGAGAGTTTCATAAGTTTCAATGACTCTCGTTCTGAATTTCAAAGACAGCTGGTCAAGCATGTCAGATCTCAACTCATGACAAACCTGCGATCCCTGTTATCTTTTGAATTATTCCCGCTTTGGCAAATATATCAATTTTTAGCTCGGGCTGCTTAGATGTATACTTCAGATGTTGAGTAACCAAGGCGGTGTATAATTGCAATCATACATCTTTACTCTTGTATTCAAATCCTCTTATAATAAATAAGGACAAGATACAAACTGCGGATGATAGAATTAGGACTGATGCAGGGTCACAATCCGAAATATTGACAACTCCTTTTCTCCGCACGTGCTGCTCAACCATCTGAATTCCTGCAGCACAGATATTCCCAATGTGGGGTCCACAGACCCTTCGGTCAAAGGTAGTGGTCCATGGCATAAAAACGTTGGGAACCCCTGCTCCAGCAGATTGTTTGTTGCTCCACTCATTTAAAAAAAAAGGTGAATGTACTATTTACCTTCCTAAACATTTGCCACACGTGCTGCTACCTTTAGCGGCTAATGTATACCAAGTGAAGATGAATATTACATAGTCACTCCATTTAAAACATACTCCATTTCTCAGTTTTGCACTCCAAAGTAGTTAACTGAACATGTTGCTCCCCCACAGCTTTTTCGTATTATCTTAAACCTTCTTTGTATCCTCCTCTGTAGTTTCTATCCCACCTGGTTTTGTATATTCAGCATATGATCATTGGTTGTTTCAGCCAAGCCAACCTGAGAAAGACCCATCTATGCCCACTTGTTCTTTTTTCTGAAAATCACTCAGGGTCATTGAGGTTAATTACATGTATTCTAAACCTGTTAACAAAACCTCTTGTGTGGCACTATCAAAAGTTCCTGCTTATCTATCCTACTGGTCACCTTTTCACACAATTAACCAAACATAATTTTCCTTTCATAAAATCAGCACTGACTCTGTTCCATTCTATAATTTTTGATGCAGTTGTTGAATCAATGTAAAATCCAGCATTTCTCCAACTACTGACATTGGATTAATCTCTCGGTCTTGATACATTACAATTCACAAGAACAATTTCAGAATCATTTTGGAGGATGAAAATAAGTCTTTCAAAACTCTAGGATGTAAATTGTCAGTTCCTTGGGATCAACTATTAACACTTAATTTATTGTAACTCATTTGATGATGAACTATTTTTCTAACTCATCTGCTGAGGGAATTTGAGCAGCTTAGGACTAAATTAAAATGCAAAACCATAAAAGGTAATGATTTCTAGACTGTTACCTGAGCCCATGCAAATTGGTACAGGGTTTATAAGATCAGAAAGCTAAATACATGTGTGGTGGCTCAAAGACTGGTGTGGGAGAAGTGGGTTAAAATTCAGTGGGACATTGGCACCAGTATTGGGGAAGGAAACAGCTGTTCCGATGATCAGGCTACAGCTGAACCATGCTGGGGTCAGAGTCCTGGTGAATCACATAACTAGGGTTGTGGCTGGGGCTTTAAGTAGTAGAGGGATGGCTTTAGCATTTTAGAAAAGTATTCATGAAGTAAAAGGGAAGGAGAGGTTATGAAATTCTCCAGAATGAAGTAAAAAGAAAAAATTTAGAAAGGGAGGAGAACTTAACTTCAGGTAACACAGGGGCAAAATTTAAAAGAGTGATGAATACAGGGCTGAAAGTGATATATTTAAATGCACACAGTTTATGGAATAAAGTAGCTGATCTTGTAGTGCAGTTAGAAATTGGGAAGTATGACATTGTGGGCATCACTGAGTCATGGCTGAAAGAAGACCACAACTAGCTTAACGTTTGAGGATACACATTTCAAAAACACAAACAGGTGGGAAGAAGGGGTGGAATTGCTCTGTTGGCAGAAAATAAAATAAAATCCTTAGAAAGAAGTGACATAAGATCAGAGAGTGTAGGATCTTGGTGGATAGACTAAGAAACTGCAAGAGTATAAAGACCCTGATGGGAGTTATATACGGGTCTCTGAACAGTAGAATGTGAGATACAAATTACAGCAGGAGAAAGAAAAGGCATGTAAAAGGCTATGTTACAATCATCATGGGGGATTTCACTGTGCAAATCGATTGGAAAAATGAGGTTAGTGCTGGATCCCGAGAGAAGGAATTTGTAGAATGCCTATGAGATGCATTTTTAAAAATATCTTATGGTTGAGCCTACTAGGGTAAAGGCATTTATTCCTCTCCAAACCTGTTGCTTGGCTTGTTGAGTTCATTCAGTATTTTGTGTATATTACTTCTGGATTGGGTGTTGTGCAGTGAACATTTGATTAGGGAGCTTATGGCAAAGGAACCCTTAGAAGGCAGAGATCATGATATGATAGGATTCTTCCTGCAGTTTGAGAGGGAGGAGCTAAAATTGAATGTATCAGTATTACAATGGAGTAAAGGGAACTACAGAGGTATGGGAGAGGAGCTGGCAAAAGATAATTGGAAGGGGGCACTAGCAGGGATGACATAGACTAGTAATTTCTGGAGTTTCTCAGAGTAATTCAGAAGATTGGTTAATTTCAAATAAGTCTTCTAAAGGGAGAATGAGGCAATCATGGCTGATAAAAATAATATCGAGCCAAAAATAAAGCGATATAGCAAAAAATTAATGGTAAGTGAGAGGATTGAGAAGCTTTTAAAAACCAACAGAAGGCAACTAAAAACAATGAGAGATAAATGAAATATGAAGGTCAGCTAGTCAGTAGTATAGAAGAGCGCACAATTTTTTTCCAGATATATAAAGAGTTTTTTTTTAAAAAGGCAAGTGGGGATATTGATCTGCTTTCACAAGGCCTTTGATAAGGTGCTGCACATCAGGTTGTGAAACAAGATTAGACCCCATGGAATTACAAGTATGATATTAACATGGATAGAAAATTAGCTGACTGGCAGGAGGCAATGAGTGGGAATAAATGAAGTCCTTTCCTCATTGGTTGCTGGTGATAACTGGCGTACCGCAGTGTTTGGTGCTGGTTTTATTACTTTTCACGTTTCATGTTAATGATCTGAATGGCAGAATTGTCATTTATGGTCAAATTTGAAAATGGTACAAATATTGCTGGAGGGTCAGGTAATGTTGAGAAAGCAGGGAGTCTGCAGAAGAACCTGGATATTTTAGAAGCTTGGGCAAAGAAGTGACCGATGGAATGAGTGTCGGGAAGTGTGTGGTCATGTATATTGGTTGATGGAATAAACATGTAGACTGTTTTCTAAATGGGAAATGAATTCGGAAATTGGTGCTGCAAAGCGACTTAAGAGTCTTACGATTCCCTAAATTTAACTCGGAGGTTAAGTCAGTAGTAAGGAAGACAAATGCAGTTAGCAGGCATTTCACAAATACTAGAATATAAAAGTAAGGATGTAATGTTGTGGGTTTATAAGCCATTTGTCAGACTGCACTTGAGTATTGTGGGCATTTTTTTTGGTCCCATATCTGAGAAAGAATGTGCTGCTATTGGAAAGGATCCAGAGGAGGTTCACATGAATATTCCTGAGAATTAAAGGTCAACGTGGCTCTGGGCCTGTACTCACTGGAGTTTAGAAGAAGGAAGGGGGTTATCATTGAAACCTATTGAATATTGAAAAGCCGAGATAGAGTGGACAAGTTGTTTCCAATAGTGGAAGAGTCTAGAACCAAAGGGCATTGCATGAGAATACAAGGATGTTCCTTCAGAACAGAGTTGAGGAGGAATTTCCTTTGCCAGAGGGTAGTGAATCTGTGGAGTTCATTGCCACAGATGACTGTGGAGGACAAATCGTTGGGTATATGTAAAGCAAAGGTTGATAGGTTCTTGATTAATAAAGGTGTCAAGGGTTACAGAGAGTGGGAATAGGATTGGATGATTAAAGGTGATTATAGATTAGCTTTATTTCTCCTGGCCTGCTGAGTTCCCCCAGCATTTTTTGTGTGCTGTTTGTATAATATGCTATTTGTCTGATTTGAAAAAGTGCTCAGCATGTTAGCCTTTCAATTTCCATAAGCCCAAATGAGATTAAACAAATATATGTGCATGCATTCACTGCAAATTCAGAACAAAATTATGTTTTTAACAAATAAGTTAAAATTTTCATCAGATTATTCATTAAACAGTGATAAAGCATTCCCATCAGAAATTCAGTAAATAAATCTTAAACCTTTAAGTAATACAAAGTGAAGATCAGTCAGATTTGTGATCTAAAATTGATAATGTCTCATTGACTGGAATATTGAAAATTGGAATATGAAACTGCAATAAGATTGTAAGTAAAATAAATTTTATTGAAACCAAATGCTATCAATTTGCTGCCTCTATATAAGTAGGATAAAAACACTTAAAATGAATGATATAGTGTTATTTATAATAACTGCTTTTAATTCTAAATCTGATATACTTTGTGTACTTTTACTGTACTAGTCAAAGCCATAGTGGAGGGACATACAAATTCTGCTTGCTGCATAGAATAAAAAATAATCAGCATCCTTTTTGTTTCTGCATATCTGTCAGAAAGTGGAAGCATTTTGAATTTTATTTTGAAATTGATTTTACATTTTTGCAGTCATCGGTACATGTATTACAACAAGAAAGAATGAGCCAGAAAGTGTATCTGAAACGTACCTAGAATGGTAGAAGCTGAAACAAGCTCCTGTTTGACACATCTCTGGTGTAACTGATCACAGGTTTTCGATAATCACACTGGGAGGAATAAGCAACCTTATCGTATTTCATTATCTCCCTCCTCTCTGCAAATTCAAGTTCATCAGTTCAGCCATAACTTGACAACCTTGAGAATGATTCTGCCTGTTAACCATCACTGGCAATGCAAATGCAGAACAGCAGGAACGGCAACTATCATCTACATTTCATGAATGCAGTACTCTTCTTTAGGTATCAATCTGAGATGGATGATGGGACAACAGCAAAAAAAAACTCAACAGAAATTCGCTCACTACAGAACTGAAGGGTCAACAAGACACTTGCGGTCTCCTAGAGGGGAAATTTCATCACGGATTTCTTGTTAGAGGTATGAAAATGCTCTCATCTGCAGTTAATGTGTGCTGACATTGTTAATATTCATAAGGCAACCCACTACCCGTTATCATATCCAAAAATTGCTTAAAAATATCTTGCCTTTCAGCCTTGCATTGCCTTGGCTAAGTTTGCAGTTCTTTTTCATAGGTATTTTCATTGGTGGATGGGTGGGCTAAAAAATTTTCAAACGTTATTATAAAATACGCAATCAGTATCATACGTTCCACTAAAGCATAAAAGGTCAGTGGTAGCAAAGAAATCTATCATACTTTTGGACAGCTACTTTTAGAAAGACATAAGTGGCAGGGTTTCAGTGTTATTGACCTGCCTGAAACTGAAAGCCAGCATATGACAAAGTGCTGGGATATCAAATCAGATGTATATGAAATCCAATTTAAGAGCATATCTTTGGCATGAGCTGTACCTACATCTCCATCCAAAAGCAGGAAGGTGGTTACATTTAGTAGCATTTAGTGCTAATTTAATTACCATACTGAATTAATGAGCTAATGTTCTCTTAATTACACCCAGCTGAACAAGCAGTCAGCAGTTGGACTTTTTAATAAGTGCAAGTAAGTTGCTGTTTGTGTGAGATGTGTTGAATTCCAGGTGCTGATCAATGTTGTACAATCTGTTAGGAGTGGGACTGTTCCTTGACTTCAAGACCTGCACAAACCAAGATTATAGAGTTATTGGTTTAATGAGAGAAGCTGTGGATGATGAATATGGTGCTGCAGGAGAGAGGAGGATGTGGAAACATACTCCGTAGATGGCTGTATCCACTTAATACATTCAGGAAGAAGTTAATTTACCTAAACCTCCGCAAGAAACGATGAGCCCTCATTGAAATGTCTCCCAGTCTACCATAACTCCAACAGCAGACAAGAGCAAGACAGAGTCATAGGACACTTACAGCACAGAAACACACCCTTTGGCCCATTTAGTCCATGCCAAACTATTAATCTGCTTAATCCTATCGCACCCAAACCATAGCCCCCACACACCTCCCATTCGTGTATCTGTCCAAATTTCTCTTGAATGTTGAAATTGAACCCACATCCACCACTAATTCTGGAAGGTCAGTCCGCACTCTCAACCTCTGAGCAAATGAAGCTCCCCCTTGTGTGTCCCTTAAATATCTGACCGTTCACCTTTCACCCATGACCTCTAGTTCTAGTCTTACACAGCCTCAGTGGGGAAAAAAGCCTGCTTTCATTTACCCTATCTATACCCCTTATAATTTTGTTTACCTCTATCAAATCTCCCCTCACTCTCCTACACTCTAAGAAATAAAATTCTAACCTATTCAACCTTTCCCAATAACTTGAATCCTCAAGTCTTAGCAGCATCCATGTAAATTTTCTCTGCAGTCATTTAATCTTATTAGTATCTCTCCTGTAGGTAGGTGACCAGAACTGCATACAATACAATACTCCAAAGTAGACCTCACCAACTTTTTGTACAAATTCAACTTAACATCCCAACTCCTGTACTCAGTACTTTGATTTATGAAGGCCATTGTACCAAAAGCTCTCTTTATAGCCTTAACTATGATGACTCAACTTGCTAAGAATTATGAATCTGTGTTCCTAGATCCCTCTGTTCTACTGCACTCCTTAGTGTGCTACCATTCACTGTGTACACACAACGCCGTGATGAGTATCCCGAATCAGTCACGGTCTATTCAAATATTTATATATCTATAGAATACCCTCCAATAACTTTCCCACTACTGACGTCAGGCTCACCAGGCTATAATTTCCCAGTTTATTCTTAAAGATTTCTTTAAAAATGGAACAACATTAGCTACTTTTCAATCCTCTGACACCTCACCCATGGTTAAGGATGTTGTAAATATCTCTGCTAGGGCCCCTGCAATTTCTGCACTAGATTCCCACAAGGTCTAAGGGATCATCTTGTCAAGCCCTGGGGATTTATTCACCCTAATTTGCCTCAAGACAACAAACACGTCCTCCTCTGTAGTCTGCATATGGCTCATGATCTCTCTGCTGTTTTTCCAGATCTCACCCATCTCTTTCAGATCCATTGTATTTTATTTTATTTAGAGATACAATGAGGAGCAGGCCCCTCCGGCACAAAGCTCCGCACTGCCCAGCAACCTAGCCTAATCGCAGGAGAATTTACAATGACCAATTAAACTACCAACTGGTACTTCTTCGGAATACGGGAAGAAGCCAGAGTGCCCACGTGTTCATGGTGAGGATGTATAAACCCCTCCAAATGGCCCTTCTCCAATTTAGAATCTCAACCTGCGGACCAGATCTATACTTCTCCATAATGTCATTATGATCACTAGATGCAAAGATTTCCTCTGGACAAAATCTGTCGTCGGCCTTGTTTCATTCCATAATGGTACATCCAGTATCACACTCTCTCTAGTTGGAACCTCTGTATATTAATTAAGGAAGCTTTCCTAATCACATTTGGCAAACTCCTTCACATCCAGCCCATGTACAGTATAGGAGTTCCAGTCAATATGTGGAAAGTAAAAATTAACTACAATCACAATCATATTTTTCTTGCAACTGCCTCTCTACTAACCTGCTCCTCTAAATGCCACTGATGATTGAGTGGACTATAATATAATCCTATTAACATAGAGTCATTGAAAACAATGACACAGATATAGACTCTTTCATCCATCTAGTCTGTGCCAAACTAATAATCTGCCTAGTCACATTCCTCTGATCTATTTACCTATCCAAATGTCTCTTAAAAATTGAAGTAAAACCTAAATTCATCACTTCCACTAGCAGCTCATTCCACCCTCTTACCACCCTCTGAGTGAAGAAGGGAGGAAGGATCAGTTCTTCACACTGATCCCTGTGGCACTGCACTAGTCACAGGCCTCCAATCAGACTGACAACCATCTCCCACCATTCACTGGCTTCTCCTGCAAAACTAGTTTCTAATCCGATTTAGGCCTTCACTCTGAGTGCCAAGCGACTGAAGAGTCTTGGCCCAAATCCTTGACTGTACTCTTTTCTATAGATACTGCCTGGTTCATTGAGTTCCTCCAGCATTTTGTGTGTGTTGCTTGAACCTTATTGACCAACCTCCCAAGAAGGACCTTGTCAAAGTCCTTGCTAAAGTCCACATAGACAGCATGCACTGCCTTGCCTTCATCAACTTTCCCCGTTAATTCCTCAAATCAAAAAACTCTTTAAGAATGGTTAGACACAACCTACCATCCATAAAAGCATCAAATTTGGTTACCCTTTCTTATTCCTCGATTCCACTCATAGCCTCAGTAGATGAGCTCTCCAGTTTGTCCTATTTGAGCACTGAAGTGGCACCTTCGCTGACTAGTAATGCCACCTCTCCCCATTTAATCCCTCCCGCTCTATCATGTCTAAAACAACAGAACCCAAAGCACTGAGCTGCCAGTCCTGCCTTCCTGCAAGTAAGTTTCTTTAATGACTACAATATCATAATTCCACGTGCTGATCCATGCTCTAAACTCATCCATCTTTCCTACAATAGTCCTCCCATTGAAGTATACCCAACTCAGCACATTAATCCCACCATGCTTAACCTTTCAATTCCTGTCTTGCTATGTAGGCTTAACGACATCTTTCACAACTACTATTCCACTGTCTGCTCTGGGGCTCTGGTTTCCATACTCCTGCAACTCTAGTTTTAGTAGCTGCCCCCATGCAACACTAAAGTACCTTCCTGCAAGGAAGCACTTGCAGGTGTATTCATCAGGGGTACTGGATGTCTCCCTGTCTTCCCATATCCTGGAAGAGGAGCATTCCACTGTGCTGACTGGCATTCCCACTGCTCTAACTGTGCAATAAGAAAGAAAGAAAACTACCCAAAATCTGTCTACAGCCTCTGCCTCTCCTCTCTGAAGCCTCTCTCAGCCAAAGCATCAATTCCCCCATTCTAACAATGGCCATTCCTACAACCGCTGCTCCTCTTGAACCTCACTTATTTTTATTGGTCATTGCCAAGTGCCAGATTACCCCACAATCTGTGGTGTGCAGAATGTCCCTATTGCCCCCTCACATTTCTTTTCAAATCTCTCTCCTGCTTTGCACAATCCAATGTCATCTAGCCAGCTGTGGTGAGCAGAATGTGGCTACTATGGTTATCTTGGCCATTAACTTCTAGATTGGAGCTGGAGGTATTTGCTCTCCAAGACTACAAAAGGCAACTAACTATCGTTCTCTGTGTAAAGCAGCCTATGTTTCATTCTTCTATAGCAGAGAGAATGATGCAATATACTTTCTAGACTGTGCTTTCATCTATACTCTCTTTGCACTAATCTAACTACACCTAACCAGATTGCAGTTCTAGGTTTTCTGAAAGGAGAAAGAAGAAATGGTAGAGCTGCATTGAGGAAAAGAAAGGGAAGAATATTAATTTGTTGAGGGATGGGGTTAAGGTACATTGAGCAACATCTAAGGATAATGGTGCAGTTGGTTGGATATAACATTTGAATTGATTAAAAGACAAAAGAGAAAGGATAGATAGATAGAAACAGACTTTATTGATCCCAAAGGAAATTACAATGTACAGAAGCATTACAAGCCACTGATATAAATATTAGAAGAGAAGTAGAAAGAATTAAAAAAAACAAGTTATCACAATCAGTCTACCAGGATGGCGTTGTCACCTCCCGGTCTATAGGTTGACTCATTATAGAGCCTAATGGCCGAGGGTAAGAATGACCTCATATAGCACTCTTTGGAGCAGTACAGTTGTCTTTTTCTATTATTACGAGTGCTCCTCTGTTCAACCAAGTTGGCACGCAGTGAGTGAGAAACATTGTCCAGAATTGCCAGGATTTTCCGTAGGGTCCTTTGTTCTACCACAGTCTCCAGTGTGTCCAGTTTAACTCCTATAACAGAGCCACTAGAACAGTTTTATTGAGCTTGTTGGCATCATCCATGTTGATGCCATTGCCCCAGCACACCACCACATAGAAGATTGTACTAGCAACAACAGCCTGGTAGAACATGTGAAGGGGAGGCCTGCATACTCCAAAGGACCTCAGTCTCCTCAGGAAGTAGAGGAAACCAGGCCCTTCTTGTACACAGCCTCTGTGATGGTGCTCCACTGAAGTCTGTTGTCCAGGAGCACCCCCAGATACTTGTAGGTCTTCACCATGAATAGTAACAGGGAGCAGTGCAGGCTTAGTCTTCCTAAAATCCATCACCAGCTCCTTTGTCTTACTGATGTTGAGCTGCAGATGATTCAGCTTGCACCATTTGACAAAGTCCTCCACCAGGGCCCCGTATTCATCCTCCCATCCTCCCTTTATACACCCAACCATTGCTGAGTCATCAGAGAATTTTTGCAGACGGATTCAGTGTTTTATCTAAAGTCCAGGGTAAACAAGAAGAGAGCCAATACAGTCCCCTGTGGGCCCTAGTGCTGCTTGTAGCAAAGGGAATGTGAGGGAAGGATTAGGTATACTAATAATGGAAGTTTTCATATCTGTTATATGAAATATAGTGGATATATAATACAGGACAGTCTTGATAATCCCTTCAGTTGTTTTGCATCTGGTTTCTCCATGAAGATCAGGTTTTGCAACACTGCCTGCACCCAAGGGATAGCTTCTTCTGTCCAGGCACAACATTCATGAGAGAAGATGGTAGTGGTTGACAGTGCCGGCCAAGTTTGAATAGTTGGCAGTGTGTGTAAACTATATGGATTGGATGTGAGGCTCATGAGATTAATATCAGATTGAGAGAGACTGGAGGTAGTTAAGTGCAATATCTGAAATTATTTGATAGGATGAGCTATTTGAAAGCACAATCACCAACAGTCTCTTGTGTAAGGTCACTGAAAGTCTTGCAGAAATGCAATAAGAATTCTGGAACTTTGCAGATGGCATTGACTTTCACAGATTTTTCTTCCTTTGACTTACATAACATGTCTATGGGGCCCTTGAGTTCCCTGCAATACAGGATCTATCTCCTACCTTGCCCCTCCCCAACTGGAAAATACTTTGCATTGTTTATAAAACTAGGTGTGTTCTACCTTATAAGGAGGATGCAAAAAAAGGTTCAAGGTGGTTTAATTAAATTTGGTGTGTAAATGCATTGTTTGGGTGGCGAGGCGGAGATACGTCTCTACCAAAGGAGGCACAAGGTGCTCCTTCCCTCCGCTAACTTGCAGGTCACCCTTGGACAAGGTGTAGCACCACTGTGGTTGGGTATAAAGGCAGAACATTATTCAAGTGGTGACAAATTGGGAAATTATGTTCAAAGGGATCTGGATATTCTTTGAAAGCAAGTGTACAGATACAGGAAGTAATTGAGAGTTTTTGAATATAGGAGTGAAGAGATCTTGTTACATTTCCAAAGAGTCTTAAGTGAGACCACACTTGAAGTATTGTGTGCAGTTTGAGTGTTGCACTAAAAATAACAGGTAGTTTCCACAGACTGATAGATGAGATGGTGGTAGCATCATATGAGGAAACACTGAGATGGCAGCATGTATTCATTCGAATTTGGAGAAATGAAGGAGCTCTCATTGAAAGATACAAAATCCTGCCAGGCACAAGAGAAAATCTGCACATTTGGATTTAATGATGGGGTAGGCTGAAACGGCCAAATGTCCTACTCCTGTTGTTCTCTTTTTCTTATTTTTTTCTTCATTCTTCGATATTTCTCCTTGGAATGAGTTTCAGAACATGCTGCATGTACAGTGCACCTCCTCTTTCAGAGGTGCCCTTTAGCTTTAGGTAATGCTGGATTCTCACAATTACAGGCCCCTTCCTGAGGTTAGTAGCTAATAAATTGCTCATGTAAATAATCTGCATTAACCCTGTCTGGGTTAAGTTAGTAACATGCAAACAAACAGCAACATGTAAACACAAAGTACACTGCTGGTGCTGTGGTCAAATCAACACGTACAAACACACTGGAGGAACTCAGCAGGTCGGGCAGTATCCATTGACTGCTTGCTTCCACGGATGCTGCCCGACCTGCTGAGCAACGTGTAAACCTGTTGTTGCAACAGACTGAAGAATTGCATTATGCAATCCCCTTGGCTATTTTAGAGTACAAAGTTAAACTTGTCCAAGTTACTTACCCACCGCACAGTGAGACTTAATAGTGATTTTTTTTGGTTAATTTTTTTTGTAGAATTATGAAGAATGGGAGTGTTCCAATCAATAAGTTCACACCTTAACATGCCATTCCCACCCCAATCCTAAATCCGTGTATTACTGCACGACAGTCATAACCAATTTTAGCACTCATTGCTATTTCTTGGTTGGGTGTTAATAAGAAATCACCTTACAAAACTTAGCTGATACTGAGAATTGAAATAAATATTTCTGGAGTAGTGGATGAAGTTGCAATACTGCCCACCAGGTTTACAATACAGATCTGTGTATTATATGTTTGAGAGATGCAAACATTACCCATCAGTTTTAAAGAGAAAGGCAAGTGAATATTCCAGACAGAACCCTATATGTGTCTTCATTAGTCAATATATTTTGCTGCAGGTTTTCAAAGAACATGGATATATTGTCATGCTCACAGTCACACACTAGAACATACAGTACTGACTAATGAATGAAAAATAAAAACTGCAAATGCAGGAAAAATAAATTTTAAAAATGCTGGAAATACTCAGCAGGCCAGGCCTCATCAATGGGAAGAATAACAGAGCCAACAGTTTGGGTTGAAGTCCCTTCACGATCATGGACTAGGGCAGATATATCTGTTTAGAGTTGTAAAGCTTGGGGAGAGAAACCTGAAGAACATGAGCTGTAGAAATTTATTCTTGTAACACCTTTCTGTAAGATCCTATTGATCTTTTACCTTGGTACCATTTTCCCATAACCCATAGAAACCCCAAATCTCAGAATTTGTAAAGAACCTGCTGATATTTGCATTAAATATATTTGGTAACCGAGTCTCCGCGATCTTCATTGGTAGGGAATTTCAAAGATTCATGACCCAATAGGTGAAAAAAAAATCTTGAAATCTCTGCCTTGAATGACCAGCTGCTTATTTTGAGACAGCAACTCCGAAGTTCCAGATGCTCCAGTCCAGAAGAAGCATCATTCCCACAAAACCCTGAAGAATTCTCTACATTTTGAAGATTTGTTTGAAAGGATTGTTCTGGTTTCATTAGTCCAGTGACTAAGGACTGTAAAATTGCTGTGGAATCTAGGTCAATGCCATTATCTGAGGCAGATTCTTTTCAGTACCATGAGTTTACACTAATTAGTAATGATAGAGCAATAATAAAATCTTGAATGCCTGGCTCTGTAATGAAATATTCATTGTTATGAAATACAGTAGATGTTTTATCTCACTGCACTAATATTTCTCCTGATTGTGGCATACAAGACAAAAAAAAACAGCAAAAGAATCATGTTCTTTTGAACAATTCAACACAGCACACCAAAATTTTAACTTAAGTGGACAATACACTTGAAAGATTGTTCAGAATTATCATGATTTGTAAAGGCAGATCTTTGAGTAGCTGTTAGATGTTTATACATGAAGCTTTCCAACAGTATAATTATATAAAATGTGTTTAAGCAAAGTGAAAATGCTGACAGTCATCCTGCTTCCTGCAATTAAATTAGTGTGAATAGAATGAATGAATTAATGGAGCATAATATTAAAAATGAGAAAGTCCAAGCAGTTGACACATCTATGGAAAAGAGTACAGTCAATGTTTTGGGCTGAGACCCTTCATCAGGACTGGCATTTTTGCTAGTCCTGATAAAGTGTCTTGGCCCAAAGCATCAATTGTACAACAGGACTGTCAATATAGCATACAAATACAATTGTATTAGCATGAATTAATCAGTCTGATGGCCTGGTGGAAGAAGCTCTCCCGGTGCCTGTTGGTCCCAGCTTTAATGCTGCAATACCATTTCCCAGATGGTAACACCTGGAACAATTTGTGGTTGGGGTGATTCAGGTCCCCATTGGTCCTTTTTACATATCTGTCTTTGTAAATGTCCTGAATAGCGGGAAGTTCACATCTACAGATGCAATGGGCTACCCGTACCACTCTCTGTAGGGTACTGCAATTGAGGAAAGTACAGTTCCCATACCAGGCAGTGATGCAGCCAGTCAGGATGCTCTCAATCGTGCCCCTGTAGAAAGTTCTTAGGATTTGGGGACTTATGCCAAACTTCTTCAACTGTGTGAGGTGAAAGAGGCGCTGTTGTGCTTTTTTCACCACACAGCCAGTGTGTACAGACCACGTGAGATCGTCGGGTGTTGTGCATGCTGAGGAACTTAAAGTTGTTCACCCTCTCAACCCCAGGTCCATTGATGTCAATAGGAGTTAGCCTGTCTCCATTCCTCTTGTAGTCCACAACCAGCTCCTTTGTTTTTGTGACATTGTTTTCTTGACACCACCGTGTCAGGGTGATGACCCTCTCTGTAGGCTGCCTCATTATTATTTGAGATTAGGCCAATCAGTGTAGTGTCGTCATCAAATTGAATTAGCAGATTGGAGCTATGGGTGGTGACACAGTCATGGATATACAAAGATAGAAGGAGGGAGCTTAGCACACAGCCCTGAGGGGCTCCTGTGTTGAGAGTCAGAGGGGTGGAGGTGAGGGAGTCCACTCTTACCACCTGCCAGCAATCTGACAGGAAGTCCAGGATCCAACTACACAAGGCAAGGTGAAGGCCAAGGTCTCTGAGCTTCTTGTCAAGCCTGGTATTAAATGCTGAACTGTGATCCAAGAACAGCATTTTCACATAAACATCCCTCTTCTCCAGATGTGTAAGGACGGTATGTAGAGCAGTAGCTATTGCGTCATCTGTTGATCGGTTGTGTCAGTAGGCGAATTGTAGGGGGTCCAGTGTGGGTGGTAGCAAGCTGCAGATGTAATCCTTGACCAGCCTCTCAAAGCATTTGCTTATTATTGAGGTGAGTGCAACAGGACGCTGGTTGTTCAGACATGTTACCTTGGTGTTTTTAGGTACAAGAACAATGGTGGATGTTTTGAAACAGGAGGGCACTCTACACTGGGAGAGGGAGAGATTAAATATGTCTGTAAACACACCTGCCAGTTGTGCATTGTACATCCTGAGTACCCACACTGGGATGCCGTCCAGTCCTGCAACCTTGCGACTGTCCACTCATTGGAAACACCTGCGTACTTCAGCCTCAGAGATGACCAAGGTGCAGGTCACTTCAGGGGCTCTCCTCGGGGGCTCAGTGTTGGCAACATCGAAGCGAGTGTGTAAAAAAAAGACTGAGCTCATCTGGGAAAGAGGCAGCGATGGTGGCAGCACCACTACGCTTAGATTTGAAGTCTGCGATGGTGTGAAGACCTTGTCATAAGCTGCATGTGTTGTTGGTGGAGAGTCGTGTCTGGATCGTCCCTGTATTGTTGTTTTGCTGTCTTGATGACCTTGCGTAGATCATAATTACATTTATGGAGTTCCTTGAGCATAATGCTAAAATTATTCTGGAAGTTGATTGAATATTCCTTTGCAACATACATTCATGTAATGTCTTCTTTTGAAGGAAGATATCTTAGGATTAATGGCAATGGGGATCATGGATTGAGGAAAATGGGTAAAGCTCAAATGAGGTTGGATATTTGAAGAAATGAGTGGAAGTCTCCTTAGTTGCCTTCTTCTCTGGCGTAATAATAGGAACAGTTAAAATAAAAATAAGGTTCTTTTTCCGGAGGTTGAAAGGACAATTAAAAGGTCAAAAGCAACTCAGAGGTATGGAAATAAGGATATTCTAATCTTAGTGACAGTGGAGAGTGGTTTAGTCCAAGTAAGTCCTTTCAAATCTGTTGTTTGTAAATTGTTGTCAAATAGAAATCATACAGTATGATAGGAAACCTGACAAAGTGAGTTAAGGTTAATGAATTGTGTAATTATCATGTAAACTATGCACCCTTGTTCCTATTATTCATGAGAAGGATTTTTGATTCCTAATTACTTCAGGAAATGCTGCAGGTCTGTGAGATTTGGAGGGGTTCAAAGAACACATGAAGTGGAGGGTGAAGTACTGAAGGAGCCTTTCTGTGTAGTTACCATTTAATGCGTATGTTGACCATGTATCATTAATTCTTTCAATGTAATCATGCATTTCTATATATAGGACTCTACAAGACAGGAATAGACTCTTCAGCCCACAATGTTGTAACAAACCAGTAAAAACTACTAATTAAGAGCTTAAATAACTCCTTCTGCTGATGAGGTCCACGTGCATTTTCTGCATTGCCAGAGTTATGCAAAGCTGCAACATAAATTTTGACTCTTGAATTGCCTTGACTAATAAAGGCAAGCAAGCCATACACCTTAACTAACCTAGCTAGTTGTTCAGCCCCTTTCAGGGAGTTATGGACTTTGACCCCAGGATTGTTAAAGACCTGCCATTAATTGTGTATTGTCTCCTTACATTTGATCCTCACAATTGCAACCCCTCATACTAGGCTAGATTAAACTTCATCTACCATTTCTCTGTCCATACCTGCAGTTGATCTTTGGAGGCCCTCTACTCTATCAACAATGCCACTGATCCTTGTATTAATCATAGACCACTGCAGCACAGAAATAGGTTCCTCAGAGCACTTAGTACATGTCAAACTGCCATTTAACCTGGTCCCATTGACACATACCTGGACCACAGCTCTCCATACTCCTCCCATCCGTGTACTTACCCAAACTTGTCTAGAATGTTCCAATTGAACCCAAATCCATCATTATTAAGGACCTCCAGCATCCAGGACGTGCCCCTTTCTCACTGTTACCATCAGGTAGGAGGTACAGAAGCCCAAAGGCACACACTCAGCAATTCAGGAACAGCTTCTTCCCCTCCGCAATTCGATTCCTAAACGGACATTGAACCCTTGACTTACCTGACTTTTTAAATATATTTTCTGTTTTTTCATGATTTTTAATCTATTCAATATACGTATTATGTAATTGATTTACTTATTTTTTTCTTCTATATCATGTATTGTATTGAACTGCTGCTGCTAAGTTAACAAAGTTCATGACACATGCTGGTGATAATAAACCTGATTCAGATACTGACTTCCACACTCTCCCCACCAACTGAATGAACAAAATCTCCCCCTTAAACATTTCATCTTTCACTCTTCACCTAGGACCTCTAGTTCTAGTCTCGTTTGATCTTAGTGGAAAAGACCTGCTTGAATTTTATCTATACCCTTCATAATTACATATAGCTCAATCAAATCTCCTTCATTCTCCTATGCTCTAGGGAATAAAATCCTAACCTTTTAAACCTTCCCATAATTCAGATTCACACATCCCAGCAACATCCTTGTAAATTTTCTCTGCAGTCTTTCAATCTTATTTACATCTTTCCTCTAGGAAGGTGACCAGAACTGCATGTAATTCTCCAAATTTGGCCTTACAGACTTATTATACAACTTCAATATACCATCCCATCTCCTGTACTTTGATTTGTGCCAAAAGCTCTCCATATGACCTATCTACCTGTGATGCTACTTCTAGGGAACTAATGGATCTGTATTTCCTGATCCCTTTGTTCTACTACATTCCTCAGTGCCCTCCCATTCACTGTGTATGTTCTGCTCTGGTCTGTCCTCCCATAGTACAGCACCTCACACTTCTCTACATTAAATTCCATTCGCCATTTTTCAGCCTATTTTTCCAGCTGATCCCAAATCGTCTTCCTCCTTTCCACTCTGGCCCTAATCTTCCTGTCATTCACAAATATGCTGATCTAATTTACCACATTAACATCCAAAACGTTAATATATAGTAGATGACAAACAACAATGGAGAGGCAACCATCTACTACAACTCTCTGGCTTCTTCTGCTAAGCCAGTGTTGAATCCCATTTACTACATCACCCTGAATACCGAGCGGCTGAACCTTCTTCCCACCGTTATCTGAAGGGAGTCTGCACATTCTCACCGTGACCACACTCAGTGTGCTCCAGTTTCCTCCCACATTCCAAAGGACGTATGATTAGGATTAGTGAGTAGTCCACATGCTATTGAGCCATCAGAAGTGTGGCCCTGCACAATACTCGTTGATTTGATTTGACACAGATGTCGCATTTCACTGTATGTTTTTATATGCATGTGACAAGTAAATCTAAACCTTCTGGACCAGCCTCCCATGTTGATCTTTGTTAAAGGCCTTGCTGAAGTTCATGTAGGCATTGTGCACAGGCTTTCCTGGTAACCTCCTCAAAAAACTCTATAAGATTGGTCAGAAACGATTAACCATGCACAAAAGCACATTAACGCTCCCTAATCAGGTCCTGTCTATACAAATGCTTATGTATTCAATCCCTCAGAATACTTACAATAATTTAACGCAACTGACGTCAGGTGCAGTAGTCTAAAATTTCCCAGGTTAGAGCCTTTCTTGATCAATGAAACAATAGCTCTCTTCCATTACCTCCACTTAATATATTCTGTGGAAGCCATTGGGATTCTCCTTCACCTTGTCTACCAGAGCAACCTCATGCCTTCTTTTAGCCCTCCTGCTTCCTCCTTAAGTGTTTGCTTTCATTCTTATACTTCCCAAGCATGTTGTTTGCTCCTGACAGTCTATACTTGCTCTTACATTTACCACACATAAATTTGCCAGAAAACAAGCTGTCCCAATCTACTCCTGCTACATTATTTCTCATGCCATCAAAATTGGGCCTTCTCCAATTTAGTATCTTAACCTGAGGAACAGTCCTATCTATCTCTATAATTATCTTTTCAAAAATATATATTTCTGTTCTGCACTATTTTATCTATTCTTTTAATAATTCTTAATATTTGTTTTTGCACCATTTAAAATCTATTCAATATACGTATACTTACTGTAATTGATTTACTTGGTTATTTTTTTCTTTCTATATTGTCATGTATTGCATTGAACAGCTGCTGCTATTAACAAATTTCACAAGACATGCCGATGATAATAAACCTAATTCTGATTCTGATCCTGAAACTGATGGCATTATCATCACATGTTTCAAAGTGTTTGCCAACACACACCTCTGTCACCTACCCGGTTTTATTCCCTAATAAGAGATCCAGTATCGAACTCTTTTTATTTAGGGCCTCTATATATTGATGAAGGAAACTTTCTGAACACATTTGACAAACTCTATGCCTCCAGTCCTATTATAGTATGTGTCACAGTCAATCGAGAGAAAGTTAGAATCACCTACTATCACAACGTTATTTTTCTTGCGACTATTTGGTATCTCTCTACAAGTTTGCTCCTCTAAATCATTTTGTCTATTGGGTGATCGTCCTCTTCGGTTGTCCATCGGAATCCCATGACGATGCCCACTCCTTTAATGGTAAGATCTTTGACTGTACAGTCCTATCCTGGACCCACAAGCTCTGTTACAGGTGGGACATGTATATGTGGTAGTGGTGGTGGTAGTGATGGCAACCATGGCTGCATTTCTCCTGGCTCTTGTCTGCTGTCATCTGGTTGTTCTTTCCATCTCCAGAATACAAACCCCATCTCTACACAGCTGTCGCCAAGTGTTACGGTCAGACAGACAGACATACTTTATTGATCCCGAGAGAAATTGGGTTTCGTTACAGACGCACCAACCAAGAACGGAGAAGAAATATAGCAATATAAAACCATAAATAATTAAATAAAAATAGGTTAATCATGCCGGGTGGAAATAAGTCCAGGACCAGCCTATTGGCTCAGAGTGTTTGACACTCCGAGGGAGGAGTTGTAAAGTTTGATAGCCACAGGCGGGAATGACTTCCTATGACGCTCAGTGTTACATCTCGGTGGAATGAGTCTCTGGCTGAATGTACTCCTGTGCCTAACCAGTACATTATGGAGTGGATGGGAATTATTGTCCAAGATAGCATGCAACTTGGACAGCACCCTCTTTTCAGACACCATCATCAGAGAGTACAGTTCCACCCCCACAACATCAGATTCTGTTGGTGTCTGCTACCCTCAGCCTGCCGCCCCAGCACACAACAGCAAACATGATAGCACTGGCCACCACAGACTCGTAGAACATCTTCAGCATCGTCTGGCAGATGTTAAAGGACCTCAGTCTCCTCAGGAAATAGAGACGACTCTGACCCTTCTTGTAGACAGCCTCAGTGTTCTTTGACCAGTCCAGTTTATTGTCCATTCGTATCCCCAGGTATTTGTAATCCTCCACTATGTCCCCACTGACCCCTTGGATGGAAACAGGGAGCAATATCCTCCAGGTTCTCGGGTCCGATCTTGCACTTCCTTAAAGCATTCTTCATCTGATCCTTATAGCGCTTCTTTGGCCCTCCAGCTGAGTGTCGACCATGATGTAGCTGGCCACATAACACTCTGCGGGGTAGCTGACATGGGGGCATCCTTATCACGTGCCCTGCAGTTGATGCTGGGTGATCATGGCCTCAATATTTCTGTAGTTGGTCTTTACAAGTATTTCAGTGTGAAGCACCCGCTCACGCCAAGTAATTCCCAGGATGCACTGAAGGCAGCTTATGTGGAAGCTCTCCAAGGACTTGATGTGACGGCTGTAGGTTACCCAAGCTTCACAGCTATAATGGAGGGTGGTGACACAGACCACTTGGTATACAACGACCTTTGTGGAGGGACGAAGGCTCCTGTTCTGAAAGACTCTACACTGAAGTCTCCCAAAGGCAGCTGATGCCTGTTTAATGTGGCTCTGGATGTCGTTGTCAATGTCGCTATCCTCAGAGAGAATGCTCCCCAGATATTTGGAAGATGGCACTACTGACAGCTTTTCATCACCAACAGGGAAGGCAGGTAGGCTGGGTGGGACACTGGCACTCTATCGGCAAATGACTTCTGTCTTGGTGGTATTGACAGTCAGCCGCCTCCTGCTGTACGTTCTCACCGCCATAGCAAGGACAGTCTACATTAGTGTGGTCACCCCTTTTTTATTCCTCAGTTTCACCCTTATGGCTTCAGTAGACGTGCTCTCCAGTCTGTCTTGTCTGAGCACTGCTGTGGCATTTTCCATGACTAGTAATGCCACCCGTCCTCCTTTTAATGTCTTCCACTCTATCATGTCTAAAACAACGGAACCCTGGAACCTGAGCTGCCTGTCCTGCCCCTCCTGCAACCAAGTCTCACTAATGGCTACAGTGTCGTAATTCCATATGATAATCCATGCTCTACTAGGGTTTCACAGCCTGGGGTCCATAGACCCCTTGCTCAATGGTATTGGTCCATGGCATTAAAAAAGGTTGGGAATCCCGCTAAACTCATCTGCCTTAACTACAGTATGCTCAATCATTTGGTTTCTGTCCTTGGTTGGCATCTGTCTGTCTCGAAGGTGATGAGGATCATTATCCAAACCCTGGGTGGAAGGTATGCAGATGCCCAGTGATCAAGATCCCTTTCTCGGCCTCACCAGTGAGGTCCAAAGGAAAGCTTATGAAGTAATTCGTTTGGCATCAGCTTGGCTGCAGGAGCTGCCAGAAGGATGCTCAGTGATGTCCAGCCGCCTTAGGGGCTCCACTCCGGATTTTCTGCCTGGGTTTGCTCCTGTAACCTTCGTCTCTCCCGAGGCTGCCCACAAGGCAGTGGGGCTAGTTACCCATAGCTGGAGATCTGGTTCACGAGCACCTGGGCGTGTCCACACACCGGTGGGCCTGCATGCTACGTGTGAGGGGGCCAGACCTCCTCCCCATTCTCCGTAGGTCAGCCTGAGTCTGAAAGGAGTTCAGTTTCCATGTGGTGCCAGCGAGAAGGCACAACGTCAGGCTTGTTATTGGAGAAGCTATGTACTGGCAGGGGAAGACTTGGACATTCAGCTCTCCTTTTTGCAAGACTGCTAGCCAGTGATGGAAGCTGAAAGTGAGAGTGACAATCACTATCCACCACACTACCACACCAGATGCATCACAACAACCATTTTGGTTTCTGTCTTTATATATAGGGTTAGCATATACTTCCCTCACAACCCCTCCATTGTCTGCCCTGGCACTCAATTTCCCACCTCCCTGGAACTCCTTTGGAACAGCACTAACAAACCTTCCCTCAAGGATATTGCACCCCCTACCCCACAACCTCCAGTTCAGGTTCAAACCAGCTCAATTGTATAGGTCCCAACTTACTTGGGAGAGAACACAATGACCAAAAATTCTGAGATCCCCTCCCTCCTACAACATCTCCTTAGCCACATATTAAACTGAATTATCTTCCTGTTTCTAGGCTCACTAGCATGTGGCACAGGTAGGAATCTTGAGAGATCCTGTCCTTTAACTTAGCACCTAACTCCCTGAACTCACTCTGCAGGACTTCATCACCTGTACTGACAATGTCATTTATACCAAGGTAGACTACACCTTTAGGACTTCACCACTATCCCCCTTTAAGAATGCTATAGACAAGATCTGAGATGTCCCTGACCCTGGCACCTGGGAGGCAACATATAATCTGGGTTCTCATCTACATAAGCTCCTCTATCTTCCCCTAACCAATGAATCCCCTATTACTATTGACCTCCTCTTCTCTCCACTTCACTTCTGAGTCACTGCACAGACTCAGTGACTGCTGGGGCTTTCTTCTACTGGATTTGACCCCTAAACGAAGGGGTGGAGCAAAGTCATGATGGCGCTAAATGGCTCCTTTGCTTGCAGCTTCAGAAACGGCTCTATTTCTAGCTTTGATATCTCTTTTTTCCCTTTTCAAAGTCCTTTTGAAGACCCTGACATGGGGTTACACTCTGACTGTGGTTCTTTGCAAGAATGGGAAGATTTGATATCCCAAGGACACAGCCTGGAAGACTAGCGTGCCTTCAGGGTGTCAGATTTTGGTGGCTCCGGAGGCAGGCTGATTCAAGGCCGGTGCCCCTGACTGAGGTATCGCGAGAGAACACAGAATGTCAGGAGCAGTGGGTTAGTGCCGTGTGCTGTGTGTCCAGACCTGAGCTCTCCGGGAAAAAGTGACCCAACACCGTAAATCAACAAGTTATTTTGTTCTGTCTTCCCTCTCGCTGTGAAATGGAGACATCTCTTTTTTCCTTATTAGGGAGAGAGAGAGAGAGCCTTTGGTTTGTCAAAATGCCAGGTGAACGAGTAGTCTCTGGGGTACTGCAAGTCTGTGTCTTAATTGATGCTTTGCTGCACGCTTGAGTGCTCAGTGGGGGGGGCACCAATGCTTTTTTTGCTGGTTGGGGGGGGGGTGTCATTGCCTTGCTACTGCTTGTGTGTGGGAGGGGAGAGCTGCGGGCAACTCTGGGGTTCTAACGTTTAACTGTCATTCATTCTTTGGGGCACAACTCTGTTTTCATGGATGTTTGTGAAGAAAAAGAATCTCAGGCTGTATATTGTAAACATTTCATTGACTTTAAATGTACCTTTGAAACCTAATGGTATCCAACTGAATATTGAGGGGAACCCTGCAGTTTGAAAGGGAAAGCTACAGTCAAATTATCAGTATGACAGGGAAGTAAAGGGAATTAGAGGCATGAGGGAGGAGCTAGTCAAAGCTAATTGGAAAGGGACACTAGCAGGGATGACATGAGGAATGCAATTGCTGGAGTTTCTGAGAGTAATTTGGAAGGCACAGGTAGATTCATCCCAAAGTTTTCTAAAGGGATAATGATGCAATCACGGCTGACAAGGGAAGTCAAAGACAGCATAAAAGCAAAAATTAGTGGGAAATATAGAGTAACAGAAAGGCAAGAGTGGATATTGGACCACTGAAAAATGATACTGGAGAAGTAGTAAAGGGAGACAAAGAAATGGCCTACAAGCTCAAAAAGTATTTTGCATTAGTCTTCACTGTGGAAGACACTAGCCATTTTCCAGAAGTTTGAGAATATCAGGAAGCAGAAGTGAGTGTCTTTGCCATTGCTAGGGAGAAAGTGCTTGAGAAGCTGAAAGATTTAAAGTAGAGAAGTCACGTGGACCAGATGGGCCATACCCCAGGATTCTGAAAGAAGTATCTGAAGAGATTGTGGGGGCATTAGTAGTGATCCTTCAAGAATCACTAGATTCTGGAATGGTTCCAGAGGACTGGAAAATTGCAAATGTCTTAAGAAGGGAGGGAGGCAGAAAAAAAATTATAGACCATTTAACCTGACTTCAGTGATAGGAAAAATGCTAGAGTCGATTATTAAGGATGAGGTTTTGGAATAGACATAAGGTAAATGCAAGCAAGCTTTTTTGATTGAGGTTCATTGGGACTACAACTAAAGGCCATGGGTTAAGGGTGAAAGGTTTAAGGGAAGCTTTGAGGGTCATGGAAGTATGGAACAAGCTACCAGTGCAAGTGGTGCATGTGAGCTCAATTTCAATGTTTAAGAGAAGTTTGGATAGGTACGTGGATGCTAGAGGGTATGGAGGGCTATAGTCCTTGAAAGTGGAATCTCAAATAGACGCTAGATAGGGGTGCATTGGCCTTCATAAATCAAAGTATTGAGTACAAGAGCTGGGATATTATGTTGAAATTATATAAGACATGGGTGAGGCATAATTTGGAATATCATTTGCAGTTCTGGTCACCCACCTTCAGGAAAGAATAAGATTGAACAAGTGTAGAGAAAATTTACAAGGATGTTGCCAAGACATGAGGACCTGAGTTTTGGGAAAGGTTGAATTGGTTTTAACTTAATTCCCTTGAGCCTAGGAGAATAACAATAGACAATAGACAGCAGGTGCAGGAGTAGGCCATTTGGCCCTTCTAGCCAGAACCGCCATTCACTGTGATCATGGCTGATCATACACAATCAGTACCTCGTTCCTGTCCTCTCCCCATATCCCTTGACACCGCTATCTATAAGAGCTCTATCTAACTCTCTCTTGAATGCATCCAGAGACTTGGCCTCCACTGCCTTCTGGGGCAGAGCATTCCACATATCCACCACTCTCTGGGTGAAAAAGTTTTTCTGCATCTCTGTTCTAAATGGCCTACCCCTTATTCTTAAACTGTGGCCTCTAGTTCTGGATTCGCCCATCAGCGGGAACATGCTTCCTGCCTCCAGTGTGTCCAATCCCTTAATAATCTTATATGTTTCAATCAGATCCCCTCTCATCCTAAATTCCAGTGTATACAAGCCCAGTTGCTCCAATCTTTCAACATATGACAGTCCCGCCATTCCAGGAATTAACCTTGAGAACCTACAGTGCACTCCCTCAATAGCAAGAATGTCCTTCCTGAAATTTGGAGACCAAAACTGCATACAATACTCCAGGTGGGGTCTCACCAGGGCCCTGTACAGCTGCAGAAGGACCTCTTTACTCCTATACTCAATTCCCCTTGTTATAAAAGCCAGCATGCCATTAGCTTTCTTCACTGCCTGCTGTACCTGCATGCTTGCTTTCATTGACTGATATACAAGAACACCTAGATCTCCCCTTTTCCTAACTTGACTCCATTTAGACAGTATTCTGCCTTCCTGTTCTTGCCACCAAAGTGGATAACCTCACATTTGTCCACATAAAAACTGCATCTGCCATACATTTGCCCACTCACCCAACCTGTCCAAGTCACCCTGCGTTCTCATAACATCCTCCTGACATTTCACACTGCCACCCAGCTTTGTGTCATCAGCAAATTTGCTAATATTACTTTTAGTCCCTTCATCTAAATCATTAATGTATATTGTAAACAGCTGTGGTCCCAGCACCGAACCTTGCGGTACCCCACTGGTCACAGCCTGCCATTCTGAAAGGGACCCGTTAATCAGGAGATTTGATATCAGTAAACAAAGTTACAGGGGTATAGGTAGGGTAGATGCAAACAGGCTTTTCCCATTGAGGTTGAGTGAGACTAGAACTAGAGGTCATGGGTTAAGGGTGAAAGGGGAATTATCTAAGGGAAACTTCTTCATTCAGAGGTTGGTGGGAGTGTGGAATGAGCTGCCTGTGGATGTGGGCAGGTTCGTTTGCAACATTTAATGGAAGTTTGGATGAGTGCATAGATGGGTGGGGTGTGGAGAGCTATGGTCCAGGTGAAGAATAAGTTCTACACAGACTAGATGGCCTGAAGGGCCTGGTTCTGTGTTGTAGTGCTCTATGACTCCAAATCATATTAGGGACGAATCTCCAGAGCACAACCAAGTCCTGATGCTCCAGAGATGAGTGTGGGGCCAGGGAGATGGGGACTACCGTTACCTGTTTTGACATTAGGTGAATTTCAATGAGCTGAGGTTGTCTGGGAGACTGGAGTTGATGCATGTCATAACCAGGCTCTTGAAGCATTTCATGATGATAGATGTCAGAGCCACTGGGCGGTTGTTGTTAATCCAGTTTTTCTAGGCCAACTTGGGAAGGGGACCAAACAATGGCAGATGGAATTTGTCATTCCTGTCATTCATTGTCATTCTCTGATTTGTCTTGTCTTTGACTCCAACCACGAGTCAGTTTTAACTCAACTTTGGTAAGTTAAACCAGGGCAGGACTTGCATGGTGATAATGCCCTGGAAAGTGTTGTAGAGCAGGGGGATCTAGGGGTACAGTTGCATAGTTCCCTGAAACTGAAGACACATGTCAACAGGTTCTACCAGCCTGTTGTTGCCAGTACAATCTTCTACGCAGTGGTGTGCTGGGGCAATGGCATCAACACGGGTGATGCCAACAGGCTCAGTAAACTTATTAGAAAAGCTAGCTCTGTTGCAGGAGTCAAACTGAACACACTGGAGGCAGTGGTAGAACAAAGAACCCTATGGAAAATCCTGGCAATTGTGGACAATGTTTCTCACCCTCTGCATGCCACCTTTGCTGAACAGAGGAACACTTTTAGTAATAGACTAAGACAACTGCGCAGCTCCAAAGAGGGCTATATGAAGTCATACTTACCCTCAGCTGTTAGGCCTTTTAATGAGTCAACCTATAGTTGGGGAAGTGATGACCCCCTCCTGTTAGACTGCTTGAGGTAACTTACTTTTTATTCTGTTCTTACTTCTCTTATAATATTTGTATATTTATATCTGTACACATGTAATGCTACAGTGGCACTGTAGTTTTCCTTGGGATCAATAAAGTATCTATCTATCTAGTGAGTCATTTGCCTTCATTGGTCTGCGCATTGAGTCCAAGAGGAGTTACGATAGAGCTAGACAAAACAGTGCTGAAATTGAACGGAGTACTGTGTGAAGTTATGGTTGCTAGGCATAGGAAAGATGCCATCAGGCTAGAAAGGGTGCAGATAAAAATTCATGATGATGTTACCAGGACTGGAGGGTTTGAGCTCTAAGGAGAGACTGGATAGAAATATAGAAAACCTACAGCACAATACAGGCCCTTTGGCCCACAAAGCAGTGCCAGACATGTCTTTACCTTAGAAATTACCTAGAGTTACCCATAGCCCTCTATTTTTCTAAGCTCCATGTACCTGTCCAGGAGTCTCTTAAAAGACCCTAACGTATCCGCCTCCACCACTGCCACCGGCAGCCCATTCCACGCACTCTCTGTGTTATTAAAAAAAACAACAACAATAACAACAACTTACCCCGGACATCTCCTCTGAACCTACGTCCAAACACCTTAAAACTGTTCCCTCTCGTGCTATCCATTTCAGCCCTGGGAAGAAGTCTCTGACTATCCACACAATCAATGCCTGTCATCATCATCTCTATAAGGTCACCTCTCATCCTCCGTCACTCCAAGGTGAAAAGACCAAGTTCACTCAACCTATTCTCATAAGGCATGCTCCCCAATCCAGGCAACATCCTTGTAAATCTCCTCTGCACCCTTTCTATGGTTTCTACATCTTTTCTGTAGTGAGGCAACCAGAATTGAGCACAGCACTCCAAGTGGGGTCTGACCAGGTCCTACATAGCTGCAACATTACCTCTCGGCTCCTAAACTCAGTCCCATGATTGATGAAGACCAATATACTGTATGCCTTCTTAACTGCAGAGTTAACCTGCGCAGCTGCTTTGAGTGTCCTAGGGACTTGGACCCCAAGGTCCTTCTAATCCTCCACACTGCCAACAAGATAGGCTGAGACATTTTCCCCTGGAACTTAGGAGCTGAGGGGTAACCTTAGGTTTATGGTGAGATCTAAAAGCCAAAGGGATCTGAGGAGCAACTTTTCTACAAAGGGTGGTGGGTATGTTGTGCAAGCTACCAGAGAAAGTAGTAGCAGTGAGTATAATTACAATGTCTGAAAAACAAGTACATGGATAGGAAAGGTTTAGATCAGGGGTTCCCAGCCTGGGGTCCAAGATCCTCTTGCATAATGGTATTGGTCCATGAGATAAAAAGGGTGGGAACCCCTGGTTTAGAGGGATATGGACCAAATCTAGGAAAATGGGACTAACTCAAGTACACAACTAGGTCAGCAGGTACAGGTTGGGCCAAAGTGCCAGTTCCTATGACTGACTCAGTGAGATTGTGGATGAGGGATGCTACATTCATGATTAAGTGAACAATATCAGTTGAAATTAACTATTACTGAGCTTATGAAGAAAACTGTATTGAGTGGCGATGGGGGAAATGTTTCAGGTGTACACAAAGTGATGAAAATAATGGACAATATATAACTTCATGACAAAATGTAGATTGGATAATTACTAGTGCACTTTGTACTGCATGGGCTCTGCAGTGAATGGCATAGAATACCGTACACCATCCCATCTGGCACAAACAATCATTGCACGATCTAAGCCAATTAGATCACATTTCTTGCTCATTGTGATGTTTGGTCTGAACAACAACTGGACCTTCCTGATCATGTCTATATGCTTTTATGCATTGAGTTGCTTCCACATGATTTGCCAATTAGATATTTGCATTAATGAGCAGGTGTACGGAATAAAGTGGCCAGTGAGTAAATATCTACTACTTGTTACAAGAATCACCCCTTGTAATAATGATCAGGGAGGCTGATGCACCATCAATAACTCACACTGAGACGTAGGCGAGATATCGGCTTTTATTGACTGGAAGAAGGAACCAGGAGTGAGTGTCTATCATACAAGGTCCTGGAGACTGAGGCCGATCTTCAGGCCGCAGGTCTCCTTTATACAGGGGCCTGTGGGAGGAGCCACAGGAGCAGTCAGCAGGGGCGTGTCCCGACAGGCACATAGTTCACCACATTCACCCCCCCTTCGTTTGAAAAAGTCCTCATGTAGCGAAGGTTCTTACAAGTCAAGCCGATCAGGCGGTCGAATCTGTCGCTGCGATCTACGTAGCACCGGCTGTGACCGCATAGGTGCCGGCAACATTGGCGATTGCACAGGGGACGGGGGTTGCGCGTGTTCTTGCCCACTAGGCGCCGGTGATCCCTCATGCATGTGCGAGGCGCCTGGTATAAATGCGTACGAAACGCCCGGTATACAAGTGTCGTGAGGAGTCTGTGTAGGGCCTGGTGAGTACGGTGTCACCTCTGGTGCAGGGTTCACAGTTACCGGAGAGCCTTCAGGGTAGTGGTCTGCTGCACCTGCGGGTGCCAGGTCGCGGATGGAGACCGTGTCCTCCCGCCCATCAGGTAAGACCACGTAAGCATACTGGGGGTTCGCATGGAGAAGGTGAACCCTCTCTACCAGCGGGGAGTATTTATTGCTCCTCACATGTTTCCGGAGCAGCACTGGCCCCGGGGACGTCAGCCAAACTGGTAGGGTGGTCCCAGTGACAGACTTCCTGGGAAAAGAGAATAGGCGTTCGTGAGGGGTGGCATTGGTGGACGTACATAACAGAGAGCGGATAGAGTGCAGTGCCTCAGGGAGGACCTCCTGCCATCGAGAGACCGGCAACCCTTTGGACTTGAGGGCTAAAAGTGTGGCCTTCCACACTGTGGCATTCTCCCGCTCTACCTGGCCATTACCCCGGGGATTATAACTCGTGGTCCGACTGGTAGCAATGCCCCTAGCTAGCAAGTACTGGCGCAGCTCTTCACTCATAAAGGAGGACCCTCTATCACTGTGGATATAGCAGGGATACCCGAACAGAGTGAAGAGCTGGCACAGGGCTTTTATGACGGACGTGGCAGTGGTGTCGGGGCAGGGGATGGCAAAGGGGAACCGTGAGAACTCGTCAATAACACTGAGAAAATAGACATTGCGGTCAGTGGAGGGAAGGGGGCCCTTAAAGTCAACACTCAGGCGTTCAAAAGGGCGGGTGGCCTTGACAAGTTGTGCCGTGTCAGGACAGTAGAAGTGCGGTTTGCACTCGGCACAAATTTGGCAGTCCCTGGTCATCGTCCTGATGTCCTCCAGGGAGTACGGCAGGTTCCGAGCTTTCACAAAATGGTAAAATCGGGTGACCCCCGGATGGCAAAGTTGTGCATGAAGGGCGTACAGCTGGTCGAGCTGTGTGCTAGCACATGTTCCCCGGGATAGGGCATCAGGGGGCTCATTGAGTCTGCCAGGCCGGTACAGGATATCATAGGTGTAGGTGGAGAGTTCTATCCTCCACCGCAAAATCTTATCATTTTTGATCTTGCCCCGCTGTTGGTTGCTGAACAGGAATGCAACCGAGCGCTGGTCGGTCAGCACAGTGAATCTTTTGCCAGCAAGATAGTGCCTCCAGTGCCTAACAGCCTCCACTATGGCCTGGGCTTCTTTCTCCACCGCGGAGTGCCGAATTTCAGAGCCTTGGAGGGTGCGAGAAAAGAATGCTACTGGTCTGCCTTCCTGATTAAGGGTAGCAGCCAGAGCGAAATCGGAGGCATCACACTCCACTTGGAAGGGAGCGGTCTCGTCCACTGCATGCATCGTAGCTTTGGCAATGTCCGCTTTAATGCAGTTGAAGGCCGCGCAGGCCTCAGCAGAGAGGGGAAATGAGGTAGACTTGACCAGGGGGCGAGCCTTGTCTGCGTAATGGGGGACCCATTGGGCGTAATAGGAAAAAAAAACCCCAGGCACCGTCTGAGGGCCTTGAGAGTGGTGGGAAGAGGGAGCTCTAACAGGGGGCGCATACGTTCGGGATCAGGCCCAATAACCCCGTTTTCCACGACATACCCAAGTATAGCAAGGCGGGTGGTACCAAAAACACACTTGTCCCTGTTATAAGTAAGGTTCAGAGCTGTGGCCACTTGGAGAAACCGTTGGAGGTTGGCGTCGTGATCTGGCCTGTCATGACCACAGATGGTGATGTTATCCAGATAGGGAAATGTGGCCTGCAGTTGGTACTGGTCCACCATCCGGTCCATTTCCCTCTGGAAGACAGAGACACCATTCGTGACACCGAAAGGGACGCGCAGGAAGTGATAGAGCCGGCCGCCCGCCTCGAAGGCGGTGTAGGGGCGGTCCTCTGGGCAGATGGGGAGCTGGTGATAAGCGGATTTCAGATCTATTGTCGAGTACACCTTATACTGAGCAATCTGGTTGACCATATCCGCGATGCGGGGTAGGGGGTATGCGTCAAGCTGCGTAAACCTATTGATGGTTTGACTATAGTCCACCACCATCCTATTTTTCTGCCCAGTCCGAACAACAACCACCTGGGCCCTCCAAGGGCTTGTGCTCGGCTCAATGATCCCCTCCCTGAGCAGCCGCTGCACCTCCGACCGAATGAAGGCCCGGTCCCCCGCGCTGTACCTCCTGCTTTTGGTTGCCACAGGTTTACAGTCGGGGGTCAGGTTGGCGAACAGCGGTGGGGGAGGGATCTTGAGAGTGGAGAGGCTGCAAGTGTCGGTAGCGCAGCTGTTGGCCTGGTTCTGGATGGGATGTGTGTGTCCGTGTGTGTGTGTGGTCAGTAGCGGGGTATGTGAAGAAGTCCCACAAAACTGAGGATTCTTGACAGTGAGTGGTGGGAGGGGCCCGTCGTATACCATAGTCACACTTTCGAGATGGCTCTGGAAGTCCAGCCCCAATAGCACAGGTGCACACAGATTAGGCATGACCAGCAGTTCAAAGTCCCGATATACTGTGCCTTGCACCACCAAAGTCGCTACACAACCCGCCCGGATGTCTGCGGACTGCGACCCAGAGGCCAAATGGAACCTCCGACTGACCGGCCGCGTAGCAAGTCCGCAGCGTTGCACTGTGTCCAGGTGAATAAAACTCCCAGTGCTGCCCGTGTCAAACAGGCATCCAGTCCAATGCCCCTCCACCTGGATGTCCATCATGGATCTTGCAAGCTGGTGTGGGGCGCTTTGGTCGAGAGTCACAGTGGCCAGAGTTGGATCGCCGTCGGGGTACCCGGTCAGCATCGGAGGGTCGGGGGCGGGGCATGCTGACGCCGACAAAGATGGCCGCTCACATCCGGGGTACCCGGTCAGCATCGGAGGGTCGGGGGCGGGGCGTGCTGACGTCGACAAAGATGGCCGCCCACATCCCGGCATGCAAGATGGCGGCCCCCACGTTTCACCCGCAGCGCTGCACTCCGCTCGAGGTTGAGACTTACAGACCTTGGCGAAGTGGCCCCGCTTTCCGCAGCTGGAGCAGGTCGCTTCTCGCGCTGGACAGCGTTGTCGAGGATGTTTCTTTTGGCCACAGAAATAACAAGGCACGAGTTTCTTACGGGCCACAGCCGTGGTCTGGGTCGGGGA
This sequence comes from Hypanus sabinus, assembly GCF_030144855.1. Lineage (NCBI taxonomy): Eukaryota > Metazoa > Chordata > Chondrichthyes > Myliobatiformes > Dasyatidae > Hypanus > Hypanus sabinus. The sequence continues at coordinate 23,760,720 of NC_082709.1, forward strand.
GCTCGTGGAATGGCGACTGGCGGCGGCGTTGGCGAATTCGCTCCCGGGAGCCGGCGGTGGCGGGGTCTGAGGCGTCCACGAAACCGGCGGGGAATCGCGCGACTGGACAGCGTCGGCGTTATGCCGCGCAGCTTCTAGAGCGTTGGCCTTCTCTATCGCCGAGCTTAAGGTAAGATCCGAGTTCTCCAGCAGCCGCTGGCGCATGTACACTGACCTCAGTCCCGTCACAAAGGCGTCTCGCACCAGCAGCTCCGCATGCTGTTCTGCCGTGAGCGTCTTGCAGTCACAAGCTCGGACGAGTGTCTGTAATGCTCGGAGAAACTCAGTGCACGATTCGCCAGGCCGCTGTTGCCGGGTAGCTAAGCGATGTCTTGCGTAGACGGTGTTCACCGGCCGCAGGTACTGTCGTTTGAGGGCGTCCAGTGCCCCTTCGTAGGTCGGCAGGTCCCGGATAAAGGAGTAAACTTTGGAGGAGACCCTCGAGAGTAGGATTCTGTGCATAACGGCGGGTTCAGTCGCACGAAGCTCCGCCAAGTACGATTGGAAGCATGCAAGCCAGTGTTCAAAAGCGAGAGCTGCGTCAGGGTCTTGAGGGTCCAAATCCAACCGGTCCGGACGCAAAACGGGTTCCATGTTTTAAAACTTCCAGTCAATAAAATTGATGCACCATCAATAACTCACACTGAGACGTAGGCGAGATATCGGCTTTTATTGACTGGAAGAAGGAACCAGGAGTGAGTGTCTATCATACAAGGTCCTGGAGACTGAGGCCGATCTTCAGGCCGCAGGTCTCCTTTATACAGGGGCCTGTGGGAGGAGCCACAGGAGCAGTCAGCAGGGGCGTGTCCCGACAGGCACATAGTTCACCACAGAGGCACAGAGAGAATCTCTTTTTACCAACAAGTACCTTTGTCTCAACGGAAGATCACATGAATTTACACAACCAATACCTGCGGGCACACCTACTAAGTTTTACTGACTTCCCATGAACAGTCAAAGAACAGAAAATATAATACCAGTTTAAAAAAAAAGAGTTTCTGCTGCTGCTCATGTTGCATTTTGTTGCATTTCGAAAGTCTGTGGGGGACCTCACAACCACAATAATTGGTGTCCTACAGTTACTGCTGCCAACACACTTGAAGCGTCTGCTTTGATATCCATTACTCTCCAATTCAAATATTGCATTCCAGTGTCATTGGCTGTAGGTCATGTGTCTGACCTTTAACACCTATTTATTGGCTCTCCTCCAGGCCAGCATGTAATCATTTCCCTCTTCCTGGCAAGTGACAATTGGTAATTTATGACTCTTTGTCCTCAGTCAGCAAACCAGCTTGAATCACATAAGGCAGATACAGGCACCAACAGTCAAACACCTGCAATGTTATATCTAACCAAAGGACACCTCACAAATAACCTCTTATTTGTGAATGATCTCTGGTCCAGCAGATTACCTAGAGCATCATAGTGTCTTTAAAACACTGATCAAGCCAAACAATTTAAGTTCACAAAATGGAAAATAGAATGTCTTCATAAAATGGCAGCCTCCATTATGGCAAGAACAAAGGCAAGTGGTCTGTCTGCTTCCACTGATGTTGATTCATTCAAATTCACTGAATTGTAGACTGTAGTTCTATCTGGCCAACATACGGCACATTGTACTCTCCAGGAAGGATGAACGAGCCAAATGTTGAGTATAATTTTCTACTTCTCTATAACTTTACTTGTATGGGTCAATCCAAATAATATTTAATACTCCGCCATTTGTTTTTGTGAAGTTGCACTTTGGTAGCTGATGAACAACAGTAGTCAGGGTTGTATATACTTTCCTATTAAAGTGGTCAACCATTAAGATTTCAGGATTTACCAACTATTAAGTTGCTTTGTATATAAATTAACATATTTAAATTATTAAAATTAAAATTCTCAGCTCTGAAGTGCTATCTATCTCATTTTTAAAATTTATGAAATTTGGCTATTTGGCCGTTGAAAACAATTCTTTCAAATTAGAGATTTTGTTTCAATGTAACCTCTCAAAAGAAGAATGTCAGTCACTGATGAATTAAATAACCACAATGTCAAATCCCTTGTCTGTGTTGAGTTAATTAATTCCAAATGTGAGGGATAGGCTACTATAATTGGTGTCAGTGCCCCAAGGTTGAAACAGAAATAGACATGGGGAAAGAAATTATCTCAGGTTTGATGTTCATCTTTAACACTCGGTGACTCGTGACTGGAAAGCAGTAATGCATGCATGTTGGAGGAGAATGGAAATTAGGCTCATCTCCAATGTTGAACTATCAAGGGTTTCTGATCACATTGGAGGGTTTGCGCTCTCTGGAAATAAAAGCTATTACAACATATCATTGTCTTATTTTCTTGGGTTTCCAAGATGATGTTTGTGAAGAGCATTCATGCAGATGCATGTACAAGGAGGATTGGAAACCAGAAACAACTGTTAACTATTGCATTTCTAATAGATCAGCAAATAACTAATTTTATGGATGTGTAATTAGCTACCTTTATTGATAGTGAACATTAATACTTAAATGAATGTTCCCAGTCTAATGTTTTTCATTTGAACATGTCCAGAAAGGAGTGATTTTTAATATTACTTGAAAGTTATCCATACACCTAGCTTACTCTAATGCCAAGTTTCACTACCAAAGAACCTATGTCGACAAATGCAGACCACGTCTACACAAACAGCCACACACACACCATATTCAAACACCCACTTGCACACTAGGAGCAATTTGTAATTGTCAACCAACATATATTTTGAATGTGCGCAGAAACCAAAGCACCTCACAGAAATCCCCATGGTTAAAGGAGAATGAACAATCTCCACACACAGAGAATCCAAAGATTAGGATTGAACTCAAGTTACCAAAGCTTTGGAGTAGCCAATCCACTGACTATTGAAGAAAGGTTAGAGAAGATTAATTTTTAGATTTGAAGTTCGGAGTTGTCAGGAACATACTTTATTCATTGAAAGACAGAGTAAGAAGAGAGTATGCTTAACTAGGTGACTTGTAATGATATATATAGCAAGCTACTGGCAGTAATGTCTGGCCATAATGTATGTTAGGTGTTAAAGAATCTCTGAGCTAGCCAAGATGCAGTCCTGTCTTGCTCCTATCTTGAAAGAGGAGCTGCAAGTGAGACACATTGATTATATCTTATTAATGTGGGCCTGTTATTTCTACTCTCCCCCACAAGCCACTGCGATAGTTTCCATTGGGATAACTCTTAACTCATTGGAAGCAGTTCCAAGTACTGTTATTACCCCTCAACCATTAGGCTCTTGAACCAAAGTGAGTAAGTTTACTCCACTTCACTTGCCCCACCACTGAAATGTTCCCTCAACCTACAGAGTCACTTTCAAGTATTAATCTCTGTTCACACTATTGCTTATTATTATTTTTGTATTTGCCTAGTTTTGTCTTGCACATTAGTTGAATGCTCTGTTGGTGCAGTCTTTCATTGTTCTATTATGGGTTTATTGAGTATGCCTGCAAGAAAATTAATCTCAGGGCTGTATATGGTGACAAATATGTACCTATAAAGTGTATTCAACCCCCTTGGAAATTTTCATGTTTTATTGTTTAACGTTGAAACACAGTGGATTTAATTTGGCTTTTTTGACACTGATCAACAGAAAAAGACTCGGTCATGTCAAAATGAAAACAGATCTCTACAAAGTGATCTAAATTAATTACAAATATAAAACACTAAATAATTGATTGCATAATATGACACACCAAATCATCACTGGTGCAGCCAATTAGTTTTAGGAGTCACATAATTAGATAAATGGAGATCACTTGTATATGCAGTCAAAGTATTTAAATTGATTACAGTAAAAATACCCTTGGATCTGGAAGGTCCAACTGCTGGTGAGTCAGTATCCTGGCAAAAACTACACCATGAAGATGAAAAAACACTCCAAGCAACTCCATGAAAAGGTTATTGAAAAGCACATTAGGTGATAGTTACAAGAAAATTTCCAAGTCACTGAATATCCCTTGTAGTACAGTTAAGTCAATCATCAAGAATATGAAACAGCTGTAAATCTGCCTAGAGCAGGTCATCCTCAAAAAGTGAATGACTGTGCAAGAACGAGGCTAGTGTGGGAAGCCACCAAGAAACCTGTGACAATTCTGGAGGAGTTACAAGCTTCAGTGGCTGAGATGGGAGAGACTATGCATACAACAACTGTTGTCCGGGTGCTTCACCAGTCGCAGCTTTAAGGGAGAGTGGCAAAGGGAAAGCCACTGTTGGAAAAAACTCACATGAAATCTCAGCTGGAGTTTGCCACAAGGCATCTGGGAGATTCTGAACTCAGCTGGAAGAAGGTTCTATGGTCTGATGAAAACAAAATTGAGCTTTATGGCCATCAGACTAAGGGCTACATTTGGCGTAAGCCAAACACCGCACATCATCACAAACACACCATCCCTACCATGAAGCATGATGGTGGCTGCATCATGCTGTGGGGATTTCTCATTGCAGCCGGCCCTGAAAGGCTTGTGAAGATAGCTGGTAAAATTAATGCAACAAAATACAGGGAAAACCTGATGCAGTCGACAAGAGGACTGCGACTTGGGAGAAGATTTGTTTTCCAACTAGGCAATGACAAAGAAGATAATACATCTGGTAAATTGATGCACCATCAATAACTCTCTCTGAGACGTAAAGGCGAGATATCGGCTTTTATTGACTGGAAGAAGGAACAAGCAGTGGTTGACCACCATACTACATCCTGGAGACAAAGAGGCCGGGCTCAGGCCTCAATCGCCTTTATACCGGGGTCTGTGGGAGGAGCCACAGGAGCAATCAGCAGGGGGCGTGTCCAGACAGGTATATGTAGTTCACCACATAAATAATATGCACTATATCCAAGGTTAGATGGTGCCTGTTGCAGTTAGCGGTCTGGTCCACGGTGAACATGAACACCACTCCCGTCACAACTCCTCTTCCCAAACAAGGATTCCTTCAGGAGCGCAATAGTCATATGCCATCAGAAGCAAATGGTTAGGCACAAGAGATTCTGCAGTTGCTGGAAATCCAGAGAAAAACGTACAAAATGCTGGAGGAACTCAGCAAGTTGGGCAGCACCAGGTCTTGGCCTGAAACATTGGTTGTTTATTCCTGGCTGACCTATTGAGTTCCTCCAGCATTTTGTAAATGTTTAGATATTCCTTTTTGGGAATAGTCATTGTTGAGCACGTCTGCAGTATAAATGTTATAGTTCTTACTCTGTCCTGTCATCTTTTGTTGCTCTTCATATTTCTCCAAGTGTTCTGATTCTGTACCATTTGTTGCCATTTCATATCTTTTTTTTGTCTTGCATTTCCTAAATGCCCTCAGCTAGCCATGATTTACTTAGTCAATCTTGGTGCATGCAGCTACATACTAAGGGGAAAGTATAATTGATGTACTTGTTACTGACCTGAGAAGTCCCTTCAACATTATTTTGGGGTTCACCTAATTGTTCTCCAACAGCCAGTGGCATTTTACTGTTGCAGAGGAAAGAATAGTGAGGGTTAATAGCAAAGTCTAGAAGTAAAGAAATGCAATGTGGCTGTGATGATGGTGGCTGATTTGAAGCATGTGGAGACAGCAGCCTGGATCAGTGAAGTGCTGAAGATGTCAGTGAGCTGGTGTGGACGCTCCCTCAGTACTCGGCCTGGGATGTTGCCTGGCCTGGCCGCCTTACGGGGGTTAACTCTCTTCTGAGTCCTTCTCACATCTGCTGCTGTAACAGATGGTGGCTGCTCACCTGTTTTTTTTTTGGGGGGGAGGATAGTTTTTGAGGCTGTCATGAAGAGGGGGCATTGAGGAGAGAAGTGAATTTGGGAATGGGCAGAACCAGTGTTAAGGGAAGATGTGATCTGGCAAGAAAGTGAATGTTTGGTAGCCCCAGAGAGCATCAAGCCTACAGTGTTACAAACCTACCATGGTTTAGCTCACTTAGGGCAGGATAAGATGAAGACCCGACTAGAAAGAGGCTGGTGGTGGCTGGAGAAGGGGAGAGATATTTCTTAACTTCTGTATAACGTGAGCTCACCAGTGTGACACAGGGAGTGGTGAATCTGTAGAATTCTCTGCCACAGGAAACAGTTGAAGCCGGTTCATTGGCTATATTGAAGAGGAAGTTAGATATGGCCCTTGTGGCTAAAGGGATCAGGGGGTATGGAGAGAAGGCAGGTACAGGGTTTTGAGTTGGATGATCAGCCATGATCATACTGAATGGCGGTGCAGGCTCGAAGGGCCGAATGGCCTACTCCTGCACCTATTTTCTATGTTTCTATGTGACCAGGAAAAGCAGCTAAATTCCAACTAGAAAATCAACCACTGCCTCAAGTTCCACAGGAGCAGCTTCAGAAGGACTTAACAGGGTATTTACCCCGGTTTAGGAGTAAGTGGCCTGGTGATCATTGATAACTTCACCTGGTTGGTGGAAGCATTCCCGTGTCAGAATTGCTCTGCCAATGCAGTAGCCAGGTCACTAGTTGAGGAGTCCACTGTATTTTGCAGCAGTCCTCCACATTCTCCAACCACAGTGGAAATCAGACATGCCATCTTATGAAAGTGTATAATGTTCGAAAATACCACGAAGAAACTTGGATATCACCAAGCACCCTCTGGGCCCATGCAATTGAGTTACTTAAGTCCAAGAGGGAGTGAACTTGGTGAAAGGTAACTGACACACAATGCTGGAGAACGCCACAGATCAGGCTTCTATGAAGCAGAATAAACTGTTGACATTTTGGGCTGAGACCCTTTATCAGGGCCGGAAAGGAAGAGGAAAGAAGACAGAGTAAGAAGGTGGGGGAAGGGAAGGAGATGGGTGAAGCCAGCTGAGCGGGTGGAAGGTGGGTGGAGAGAGGAGTTGGTAGGTGGAAAAGGTAAAAGGCTGAAGAAGGAAACTGAGAAGAGAGCAGACCCTGGGAGAAAGCTGGGAGGAGGGGTACTAGAGGAAGGTGACAGGCAAGTGAGAAGAAGAGAAGAGGTAAGAGGGGAGACAGAATAGGGAATGGAAAAGGAGAGAAAGGGGAAGCCTGAAACGTTGACTATTTATTCCACTACTTGACTTGCTGAGTCCCTCCAGAATTTTCTGGCTTCCCAGCATCTGTGGAATCACTTGTGTTTATGAACTTGATGCAATGTCACCAAAGGGGGAATCATTTGGCATGTCCAGAAGAGATTGTGTGAAGAAGTCTGACTCAATGTGGTGTGGCTACATATGATAACTGTTCCCTGTCCATATTGCCTGTTAATCACAAAACCTTCCTGAAGGATACGTTGGTGAACATGGCTATTCAGTCACAACATTAGTAAGACCATATTACGAGGCAGTTAAAATGCAATCTGACTGGCTATAATGTGGCCATCAGTGACTCCTCAATCAGGTTAAAGATGGCCATGCTGAGCTTGTTTTAGCCAGGTGTGGAACGGACACTGGACTAGAGCTTACGGTAATGACACAGACATTTAGTCACACACCCATTCCACACTTTACTGCTGATTAGGGAAAAGATCATCAGGGAGGATAAGAAATGGTATGTATAGTCAAAAAGAATAAGAGATCATGAGAATGGGGCTGAGGTGCTTTTAGAGAGCTTTCTTTTTGGGACACTATTTGGAATTGTGGTGTGAAGGTATAAATCCGTTCATGAATTTGACTTGCAGATGTCTCATATTATCATTGTTATCCAGCTGATTGTTTTAATAACTGTTATTGTTTTTGTGTGTGTACTTCAACGGCAGGTGGAGTGTTTGCATTAGGGGAATGGTCATTTAGTGGGTCACAAAAGAGTCCAGATAGGAATCTCATCTTAAAACCCTATTGGTCATTCTAGGCCTAGAGCCTATTAGGAGGACTTTTATAGAGTAAAGAATGGTGAGGGAATATATAGGAATATATAAAGAATATATAGGAATGTGGATTATTCTATTGTGGTAAGAGGAAACTACAGACAAAGCCTAGAAATAGAGACGTGGAATGAAGCAATGTTGGCACCCAAGTTTCAGGAGCTTTACTAATTATGTTATAATTAGTAATTATCATGTTATAATTTGTAGTTATTATGTTATAAATGTGCACCCATTATCATAATAGCAAATTGGATCACATTGCTGTATCAGAGGGAATTGAGAAATTGTTGTGTTTTAAGACCATAAGATATTGGAGCAGAATTAGTCCACTTGACCCATCGAGTCTGCTCCGCCATTTCATCATGGTGATCCAATATCTCTCTCAGCCCCAATCTCCAACCTTCTCCCCGTATGGTTCAGAAATTGCACCATCTCAGATCACAAGACCCTGCAGCGGTATCGTGAGGTCCGCTGAGAAGATCATCGGGGTCTCTCTTCCCGCCATTATGGACATTTACACTACGTGCTGCATCCACAAAGCAAACAGCATTATGAAGGACCCCATGCACCCCTCATACAAACTCTTCTCCCTCCTGCCGTCTGGGAAAAGGCACCGAAGCATTCGGGCTCTCACGACCAGACTATGCAACAGTTTCTTCCCCCAAGCTATCAGACTCCTCAATACCCAGAGCCTGGACTGATACCTTACTGCCCTTTTGTCTTGTTTATTATTTATTGTAATGCCTGCACTGTTTTGTGCACTTTATGCAGCCCTGGGTAGGTCTGTAGTCTAGTGTAGTTTTACTCTGTGTTGTTTTTTTATGTAGTTCAGTCTAGTTTTTGTACTGTGTCATGTAACACCATGGTCCTGAAAAAATGTTGTCTCATTTTTACTATGTACTGTACCAGCAGTTATGGTCGAAATGACAATAAAAGTGACTTGACTTGTATTCCTTCATGCCCTAACTAATCATGAATCCATTAACCTCTGCCTTAAATATACCCAATGACTTAGCCTTCATGCCACCTGTGGCAATAAATACCACAGATTCACCACTCTCTGGCTAAATAAATTCTCCTCATCTCCATTCTAAAAGGGCGCCCCTCAGCGGCTGTGTCCTCTAGTCTTGGACCATAAGGAACATCCTTTCCACATCCACTCTAACAAGGCCTTTCTACATTCGATAGGTTTCAATGAGATCACCTCCCATTCTTCAGACTTTCAGTGAGTACAACCCAGAGCCATCAAACGCTCCTCATAGGATAAACCTTTCAATCCCAGAATCATTTTCATAAACGTCCTTTGGATCCGCTCAAATGTCAGCACATCCTTTTTTAAATGCTGTCTGCCTGGTAACACTGCTGGCATTTAGGGCAGCCATGAAGATTCTCCATCTCTGCTGGTGTTCAGGGCTTCCTTCATCATGTCAGTAGCCTCCTCTCAGTTTTCACTACTGAAAAGTTTTGCAAGTCCCAGGTGGAGACTCAGGAAAACCATCACATCAAATGTAGAAGAATTCTTCATTGATGTTTCCGTAACAATTTTGTTTTACCAGCCCTGAGCTGAATCCATGATCCTGGAGGACCGGTGGACCACTCTTAGTGCGTCCTCTACCCTTTGACCTGTTTGACAAATACAAATACAATACAAATACTTTATTGTCACCAAACAATTGATACTAGAGCGTACAATCATCACAGTGATATTTGTTTCTGCGCTTTGCGCTCCCTGAATTACAAATTGAAGTAAATACAATAAAAATTTAAACTATAAATCATAATTAGAAAATAGAAAAGGGAAAGTACAGTGGTGCAAGCCCAGATCCGGGTCAGTATCTGTTCAGTAGTCTTATCACAATTGGAAAGAAGCTGTTCCCAAATCTGGCCGTACGTATCTTCATGCTCCTGAACCTTCTCCCGGAGGGAAGTGGGACAAAAAGTGTGTTGGCTGGGTGGGACTTATTTTTGATTATCCTGGCAGCACTGCTCTGACAGCTTGTGGTGTAAAGTGAGTCCAAGGATGGAAGATTGGTTTGTGTGATGTGCTGAGCTAGATTCACGAACTTCTGCAGCTTCTTCTGGTCTTGGACAGGACAACTTCCATACTAGGTTGCGATGCACCCTAGAAGAATGCTTTCTACGGTGCACCTACAAAAATTAGTGAGGGTTTAGGGGACAGGCCAAATTTCTTCAGTTTTCTCAGGAAGTAAAGGCGATGGTGGGCCTTCTTGGCAGTGGACTCTGCTTGGTTAGACCAAATCAGGTCATTTGTGATATTCACCCCGAGGAACTTAAAGCTTTTGACCTGTTCCACCTGCGCACCACCGATGTATATGGGGTCATGCTGTCTGCTACTCCTTCTGAAGTCAACAACCAATTCCTTCGTCTTGCTGACGTTGAGGGATAGGTTATTGCCTTCGCACCATGCCACCAGGTTCTTAATTTCCTCTCTATACTCAGACTCATCATTACCCAAGATGCGGCCTACGATGGTGACCCTACATAGAGCCAAAGCATAAAGCCCTGACTCCAGCCAATGTAACTCTCCAAGTCATTGAGGCACCAAACCATGACAAGGATGTAGTCCTCTTGGAGGCCTTTCTTAGATAAAGGGCCCAAAACTGATACAGTCCAGTCCATCATGGGTAAAACCCTCCCCCACCATTGAGTATATCCAAACAGAGTGCTGTCGCAGGAAAGCAGCATCCTCCATCAAAGACCTTCACTGTCCAAGCCATGCTCCCATCTTGCTGCTGCCATCAGGAAGAAGGTACAGGAGCCTCAAGAGCCACACCCCCAAGTTCAGGTACTGTTATCACCCCTCAACCATCAGGCAATCCATGTTGGCAATCTCTGAATCAGTGGAATATTTCCAAGCTGTTTAGTAACTACTTTTATTTATAGGTTGTAGTTGTTATTTTTTTGGCCTATTACGCTGTTGATTTGTTAATACTTTGTATCCTTTCTCTGGCATTTCTTTTCCTCTAAAATGGATCAGTTAGAGTTAAGTTGCCGAGACGAAAGAACTCTGTGATATTGTCTGATACTTCCTTCAGAATCCAGGAATAAAAGATGTATGATTCTGCATTGTTGTCATCTTTTCTGTCATTGCAATCATTGTTGTTAGTTGCTTACAGTATGATGGTTTTGATCAAAGTCCCATTTGTGTTTGAGCTCTCATGCTCTGGAGTATGTACTCATGCAAAGTAATTATTCATTATTACTCATGCAAAGTAATTAATCATTATTACTCATGCAAAGTAATTATTCATTATTACTCATGCAAAGTAATTATTCAAGCCATCTGTGATGCACCATCAATAACTCTCGGAGACAGGAGGCAAAAGATAGGCTTTTATTAGCTGCAAACGTGACCACGACATCTTGGAGACTGAGTGAGGAGCAGTGCCTCCAATTGCCTTTATACCGGGGTCTGTGGGAGGAGCCACAGGAGCAGTCAGCAGAGGGGCGTGTCCAGACAGGTATACACATAGTTTACCACAATCTGCCATTTCCCTATTTTAATTTCTAATCATATCTTCACAATCTAAGGCACTACATTGCACTTTCATTCTAATATAACCATTTCAATGTTGTTTTTGGTAACATACATCTTTCATTGGCATCACTCATTGTAGTTTTTACTGTCTTTTCTGTCAACTTAGCTGTTCTTGCATTGCCCAAAATTCCTCCAAATCTGTGCCATTTGTTGCCTCTTATATCCATTTATAATGAGCTAAGGAAATCATTTTTGTTTTGAGAAGTAGGAACTCTTGACTTAAGGTTTTTTAAAAATTAAGACAGGAGAGTGACTATGGTGGAATTTGGAGCATCACACAAAATACTAGAAGAATTCTGGGTCTGGCAGCATGGAGTAAGTTTTTTACAGTATGTTAGTTTTGATAACATTCCATTTATGTTTGAACTAGTGTAACATTGTTGAAATCCTATTTTTTTTTCATTTCATATTTATCGGGTACCATCAACTTGGAGCAATTAAGAAATAGTTCTGTAATACTAATGATTTTTTTGAGGGAGCAACAAGAGTGTCAATGAGGCATAACGTTTCTTTCATCTGAATGAACATTAGTTCAGCTGCTCAAAAAGTCAAAGCCCATGGTATCCAAGAGGAGTGGAATTTAGAATTTGTTAATTCACAGGAAGCAAAGGGTAATGTTTGACAGGAACTTTTTGAGACTGGAAGGCTGCAGGATTCCATGGAGCTTAGTGCTTGCTCTATTGATTTTGTTATATATATTAATTACCTACAGTATATTTAAAGTTCAAAGTAAATTTATTATCAAAGCACTACACACTCAGTGACCACTTTATAAGCCACTGAACGTCTGTTTGTGGCATTTGCTGTTGCAGCCCATCCACTTCAAGTTTCAATGTTCTAAGTACATACATACGTTTTCTTCCATAATAGAATAACAATCATAATAAAATCAATAAAAGACTGCACCAAGTTGGGTGTTCAACCAGTGTGCAAAAGACAACAAACTGTGCAAATGCAAAAAGAAAGAAATAATAATAATAAATAAGCAATAAATATTTTTTAAAATTGAGATGAATAGTTCTTGAAAATCACTCCATAGGTTGTGGGAACATTTCAGTGATGGGGTAAGTGAAGTTATTCCCTCTGGTTCAAGAGCCTGATGATTGAGGGGTAATAACTGTTCCTGAACCTAGTGGTGTGAGTCCTGAGGCTCCTGTACCTTCTTCCTGAAGGCAGCAATGAGGCCAGAGCATGGTGGGGGTCCTCAATGATGGATGCTGCTTTTCTATGACAATGTTTCATGTAGATGTGCTCAATGATTGGGAGGGCTTTAGTCATTTTGGGCTGGGCTATAATCCACTAATTTTTGTAGGATTTTTTGTTTAAGGGCACTGGTGTTTCCTTACCAGGCTATAATGCAGCCAGTCGAATTACTCTCCACTACACATCTATAGAAGTTTGTCAAAGATTAAGATGTCATGCCGAGTAGCACTACTGTGCTTTCTTCATAATTGCACTTGAGTGCTGGGCCCAGAACACTGAGAAATTTGAAGTTGCCGACCCTTTCCGCCTGTGATCCTCCAATGAGTTCAGGCTCATGGGTGTCAGGTTTCCTCTTCCTGGTCAATAATTAGCTCATTGGTCTTGCTGCCATTGAATTATGGCACCACTCAGCCAGATTTTCTATCTCCCTCCTATATGTTGATTCATCACTACCTTTGATTTGGCCTTCGACGGTGAAGTGGTCAGCAAACTTGATTCTGGCATTAGAACTGTGCTTAACCTCACAGTCATATGTGTAAAGCAAGCAGTGCAGCACACGGCCTTGTTGTGCTCCTTTGCTGAAGGAAACCATGGAGGAGATGTTTTTGCCAATCTGAACTGACTGGGGTCTGTAAGTGATCCAATTGAACAATTGAGGCCAAGGTCTTCAAGCTTATTGAATAGTTTTGAAGGGAGGAAGGTGTGTGAATTCTGAGCTGTAGTCAATAAAGAACATCCTGACGTATGCACCTTTGATACCTGGATGTCTCAAGGTTGAGATGGCATCTGCTGTGGACCTGTTGTTCTGGTAGAGTGAAATCAAGTTGCTTCTCAGGCAGGAGTAAATATGATTCATCGGCAACCTCTCAAAACACTTCATTGTGGATGTAAGTGGCACTGGGTGATAGTCATTGACGCAGGTTACCACATTCTTCTTGGGCACCGGCGTAATTGAAGCCTGCTTGAAGCAGGTGAGTACTTCAGACTGCCGAAGCAAGATGTCAAAGATCTGAGTGAATGCTGCAGCCAGCACAGGTTTTTAGTACTTGGCCAGGTGCCCTGTCTGGGTCAAATATTTTGTGTGGTCTCACCCTCCTGCTCACTCATTGGTCTTCACAACTGAAATCACAGAATCATCATGGGCTCTATAAGTTTGTCATGGCTCCTCCATGTTTTGACGATCAAAGCAAGCAGAGAAGGCTCATCTGGAACTGAAGCCCTGTTGTGGCCTATGTCAACTTGATCTAACTTTGTAAGAGGTGATGATGTTCAAGCCCTGCCATAACTGTCGAGCATCCATCATTGGTTCAAGTTTAATCCCAGATTACAACTTTGCCCAAGAGTTGGCATTCTGGATATCATGCTGGACCTCTTGCATCGTTCTTGATCACCAAACTTGAATGCCTCTGATCTGGCCCCCAGCAGACTGCAGATCTCATGGTTCATCCAGGGCTTCTGGTTGGGGAAGACTGAATGATTTTGTGAGGACACACTTGTCTACAACTGTTTTGATAAAGTCCATGACCACTATGGTGTATTCATTCAGATCTATGGATGTCCATGAACATGGCCCAGTCTGCCAACTCGAATCAATCCCACAGTCACTCCTCTGCCTCTTGTGACCATTTCTTTGTTGTCCTAATCTCCAGAACTTTGCTCTTTAGCTTCTGCCTGTATGCAGGTAGAAGGACAACCAAATAATCCAATTTACTGAAATATGGTCTGGGCATGGAATGAAAGGCATTTCTTATCTTAGTATAACAGTTGTCTAGTGTGTTGGGACCTCTGGTGCTAGAGGTTATATATTGATAGTAATTTTTTGGGGGGTTTTCATTAAACAAGTCTGGTTGAAATGTGATTTGACATATCTTGCTTGGAGATGATCCTCAAGCTCTTAATTATAGTTGGCCGCTGGTGGTATGTAAACTGGAGTCAGGATTATGGAGGAAAACTCCCTGGGTAAATAGAATGAACATTTGTCTGTTAGGTGTTCAAGGACGGGGTAGCGTGAGTTCAATTAAAACCGCCACATCAGAGCACCACCAAGATTTTATCATGCAACATTTACCTCCAGCCTTTGACTTTTCTGAATCCGCAGGCCAATCCATTCTGTACGCTGAGAAGCCTTCCAGTCTGATCACTGTGCTGAAAGTAAGCCACGTCTTGCTAAGACGTAGGACACGACAACCCCTCATTTCCCTTCAATAGAACAATCACCCTCAGGTCCTCAGTTTTGTTCTCTAGTGACTGCACAGTTGCTAACAGGATGCTGGGTAGAGGGGGCCTCATCTCTCTGTGCTTCAGCCTGGCTTGGAGCCTCCTCTCCTGCCTCACTTCCAACCACAGCGACAAAATTTTGTCTGCTTAAATGTGCTGTACTTGGTCGTTGATCCTTCAGAGGACTGTGAAATCTGTAGATCTGTTAAGTTAATTTGAAAGTACGTTGCTTAGAGGGAATAACATGCTGAAGATTGCAGTGGGAGTAATTAGAAAGAAGTATGCTGTTCTGCACACCTCTGTTATAACATGTAGTTATTTGAGTTACTTTCACCTTCATATCAGTTTGAACCAGTCTGGCCATTTTCCTCTGACCTCTCTCATTAACAAGGCGTTTGCACCCACAGAATTGCAGTTCATTGGATATTTTGTAGTTTTTTCACACTATTCTCTGGAAACTCTAGACTAGAAATCGGTGTGTGTATGAAAATCCCAGGAGATCAGCAGTTTGGGATACGCAAACCACGCAGCCTGGCACCAACAGTCGTTCCATGGTGAAAGTCACTTAGATCGGAAATCTTCCCCAGTTTATGTTTGAGCTGAACAACTGAACCTTTTGACCACGTCTGCATGCTTTTATGCATTGAACTGCTGCTGCACGATTACCTGATTAGATATTTGCATTAATGAGCACACATACAGGTGGTCCTAGTAAAGTGGCAACTGAGGAAACGTCACCATATACTGCCCTGAGATTCATTTTCTTGTGGGCATTCACAGTACATAGAAAGAATCAATGACAAAACTACACAAAAAGGACAACCAATGTGTATAAGGAGACAAGCTGTGTAATTACAAAAAAAAGCTAATAATAAATAAATAATATTTAGAGCAAGTTGTAGAGTCCTTGAAAATGAGTCCATAGGTTGTGAAACAGTCCAGTGTTGAGGTGAGTGAAGTTGTCCACGTTGGTACAGGATCCTAATCGTTGAAGGGCAATAGCTGTTCCTGAACTGGTGGTGTGAAACCTAAGGCTCTGTACCTCCTCACCAATGGTAGCAGCGAGAAGAGAGCATGGCCTGGATGGTTGGGATCCTTGATGATGCATGTTATTTTCTTGTGGCAGTGATCTGCATAGAAGTGCTCAATGGTGGGGTGGGCTTTCCCTGTAATGGACTGGCCTGTACTCACTATTTTTTGTATGCTTTTCCATGTGAGGGCATTGGTGTTTCCATACCAGGCTGTGATGCAGCCAGTCATCATATTGTCCACTGTACATCTGTAGAAGTTTGTCGAAGTGTTAAGTGCCGTGCCAAATCTGCACAAACTTCTAAAAGTAGAGTTGCTGCAGCGTCTTGCATGCTTGTTGCAGGACAGATACTTTAAAAAGTAACACCAAGCAATTTAAAGTCACTGACCCTCATCACCACCAATCCCCTGATGAGAACTGGTTCATGGACCTCCTCATGAAGTCAATGATCAGCTTTTGGCTTTGCTGACATTGAACGAGAGGACGTCCTTGTGGCACCACTCAACCAGGTTTTCGGTTTATTTTCTATAGGTTAATTCTTTCAGGAATGAAAGGGTTATCATTCGAAGGATGTTTGATAGCTCTGGATCTGGACTCAGTGGAATTTGGAAGGACGGATGGGGGGTGCTCTTTGAAACCTTCCGAATATTGAAAGGCCTAGACATGGTAGATGTTGAAAGGATGTGGAAAGCACCCAGGGCACGCCCTTTCTCACTGTTACCATCAGGTAGGAGGTACAGAAGCCTGAAGGGCACACACTCAGCGATTCAGGAACAGCTTCTTCCTCTCTGCCATTCAATTTCTAAATGAACATTGAACCTGTGAACCCTACCTCACTTTTTTAATATATATTATTTCTGTTCTTCTGCACAATTTTAATCTACTCAATATACATATACTGTATTAATTTTCTTTTTTCTTCTTCCTCTATATTATGTATTGCGTTGAACTGCTGCTACTAAGTTAACAAATTTCACGACACATGCCGGTGATAACAAACCTGATTCTGATGTTCCTCCACTCTTTAAGAAAGGAGGAAGGCAGCAGAAACAAAATTACAGACCAGTTAGCCTGACCTCAGTGGTTGGGAAGATGTTGGAGTCAATTGTTAAGGGTGAGGTTACGGGCTACTTGGTGACACAGGACAAAGTAGAACAAAGTCAGAGTTCTTCCCTTGAGGGAAAATCTTGCCTGAAGAATCTGTTGGAATTCTTGAGGAGATTTCAAATAGGATGGATGAAGGGGATACAGTGGATGTTGTATATTTGGATTTTCAGAAGGCCTTTGACAAGGTGCCACACATGAAGCTGCTTACCAAGTTAGGAGCCATGGTATTACAGGAAAGTTACTAGCATGGTTAGAGCATTGGCTGAGTGAGTGGGAATAAAAGGATCCTTTTCTGGTTGGCCGCCAGTCACAAGTGGTGTTCCGCAGGGGTCGGTGTTGGGACCGCTTCTTTTTATGCTATATGTCAGTGATTTAAATGATGGTATAGATGGCTTTGCTGCCAATTTTGCAGATGATTCAAAGATTGGTAGAGGGGCAGAGAATGTTGAGGAAATAAGTGGCTGCAAAAGGACTCAGACAGATTAGGAGAATGAGCAAGATAGTGGCAGATGAAAAACAATGTTGGAAGATGCCATGGTCATGCACTTTAGTAGCAGATATAAATGTGCAGACTATCCAAAACTCTGAGATGCAAAGGGACTTGGGAGTCCTTGTGTAGAACATCCTAAAGTTTATCTCGCAAGTTCAGATCAAACAAAAAGAATGGGGAGGAAGACAAATGCAATGTTAGCATTCATTCCAAGACGTCTAGAATACAGGAGCAGGGATGTGATGCTGAGGCTTTATAAGGCGCTAGTGAGGCCTCAGCTTGAGTATGTGAACAGTTTTGGGCTCCTCATCTTAGAAGAGATGTGCTGGCATTGGAGAGGGTCCAGAGGAGGTTCACAAGGACAATTCCAGGAATGAAAGGGTTATCATACGAGGAACATTTGATGGCTCTGGGTCTGTACTCACTGGAATTTAGAAGGATGAGAGGGGATCGAACTTTTCGAATGTTGAAAGGCCTAGACAGAGTAGATATGGAAAGGATGTTTCCCATGGTGGGAGAATCTAAGACAAGAGGGCACAGCCTCAGGATGGAGGGGTGTCCATTTAAAACTGAAACAGAGAGAAATTTCTTTTGCCAGAAGGTGGTGAATTTATAGAATTCATTACCACAGACAGTTGTGCGGGCTAGTTAATGGATGTATTTAAGGCAGACCTTCTTGATTGGACACGCCATCAAAGGTTCTAGGTAGAAGGTTGGGGAGTGGGGCTGAGGAGGGGGAGAAAAGGATCAACCATTATTGAATGACAGAACTGACTTAATGGGCCAAATGGCCTAATTCTACCCCACTGTCTTGTGTTCTTGTGCTCTCAATATCACTTTTAATTTGGCCAGCAGCTGTAGTGTTGTCACCAAACTTGGAATATGGCGGTGAAACTATGTTTAGCTTTATATTTCTTTGCCATCTTTTTGTTTGGTCTGAACAACAACTGAACCTCTTGACCATGTCTGCATGCTTTTATACATTGAGTTGCTGCTACATGATTGGCTGATTAGATATTTGCATTAATGGGCAGATGTACAGATGTACCTTTTAAAGTGGCCTTTGAATGTGTCACCATATGTTGCCCTTGGAAAACAATCCACTTTATAGGTAATACTCTGTAATCAAGGCAATATTCTGGTGAACTTCTTCAGCACCCTCCCCAAAATCTCCATATCCTCCTTGTGATGTAGTGACTAGAACTGCATATTATATTCCAAATATGACCTAACCAAAGTTTTATATAACTGTAACATGCCTGGACAACCTTAATATTCAACACATCAGCTGGTGAAGGTGAGGCTGCTTTGTCCAGCCTTTACTATCTTTCCAACTTGTTGTCACTTTCAGGAAACTGTGAACTTGCAGCCCAGGATTCCTGTACACATCAAAGCTCCTAGGAGTCTTGTCATTTACTGCAAAACTGGGTGTTTGCCCCTCCCACAGTGCAATGCCCCACACTTATCTGGATTAAACTCCATGTACCAGTTCCTCACACATATTTGCAACTGCTCTGTATTGTGCTTTATCCTTTGACAACCTTCCTTACTATCCACAGCTCCACCAATGTTCGTGCCATCTACAGACTTACTCATCAGCTTTTTTTGTGTGTTTTGTCCAAATCTGTTATTTATCACAAGCAAAAAAAGGCCCCAGCACTGTTCTGTGTGACCTTTCCTTCACAGTATACATTTCCATGTAAATGCACTGCTGTATGGGAAAATCTGATCAAATTGGCAGATGACAAGACATCGTTTGGCCTTATGTCTAGCGGTGATGAGACTGCCTACAGAGGAGAGGTTAACACCCTGACACAGTGGTGCTAAGAAAACAACCTATCCCTCAATATCCAAAAATAAAGAGCTGATTGTGGATAACAGGAAGAATGGAAACAGGCTCGGCCCAATCAACATCAATGGGACTGCAGATGAGAGGGTGAATAGTTTGAGGTTTCTCGGTGTACACATCATTGATGATCTTACCTGGACTGTACACACCGGCTGTGTGGCAAAAAAGCACGTGTCTCTTTCACCTTAGGTGACTGAAGAAGTTCGGCATGAGCCCCCAAATCCTCAAGACGGGGGCATCTGACTGGCTGGATCACTGCCTGGTTCAGGAACTGCACCAACCTTGATCACTGGGCACTGCAGCGAGTGGTATGGACAGGTCAGAGCATCTGAGGATGTGAACTTCCCTCCACTGAGGACATCTACAGCAGCAGGTGCGTAAAGAAGGCCTGGAAGATCATTGGGGACACCAGTCACCCCAACCATAAACTGTTTCAGCTGCTTCCATCTGGCAAATGGTCGTGCAGCATTAAAGCCAGGACCAACAGGCAAAGGAAACTGAAGGAAGACATAGCAGATTGATAGAATCAAGTTGATACTAATTGGAGTAAACTGGAACGATGACTTTCTTTATGGAGTAATTTGTCAAAGGATTAAGAAGAAGCTAAGGAGAGATAATTTTACTCGGAGGATGGTGGGAATCTGGTACTCTGAAAGAACGGTTGAGTCAGATATCCTCGTTCAATTTAAAACTAGACTAGTGTGTACTTGAAGACGTGATGCACAAGGCTGTCGATCTGGTGCTGGAAAGTGGGATCAGTTCTTTGACTGGCATGAACATATTCTTTGTCAAAGCTGCATCATTCCTCCACTTTGAATTTATTAGGAATATATTCTTTAATCTGTTTTCTATTTTAGAGTTAGTCTGTTAATCTTAGAAGATTGTTATTTACAGTGTTTAATACTTGAGGAATTCAATCAAAAATTAATTAACCATTATAAAATTTACTTTTATCATTACTTAGTGGGAATACACAGTATCTTCAATGCAAGTCTGAAATGCCAACAGTAAGTGTGCTTTGTTGTTGGCATTTCCGTTCGTGTGCAAGCAAATAAATTATTTTTTATACATTTCATACATTTATATTGACATAAAAGGATACAATAGGATCTGACTGTGGTATGATGTATACTTTTCAACTGAACAAGTAAATACTACTCCTTGCTGGGGCTGTTGTCATAAATACAACATGACCAGGATCATAAGTAGAAATTGTGCACACCTTCAGGTAACCGACAGTGCATCAATTTTATAACAAAGGATTGTATTTAAATTTCACATCACGTCAGTCATTGGTTTATGATTTATGTCAACCATGACATACAACCAGTCGATTATGAAATCCACATCCACTATCTTCCCTGCATGATAAATAAAAAAAATGCTGAATGTTCACATTTTGTTCAAAAATAAATCTGATCTAGTTTCATCATCCGTGAACCCTGGTTATTTTTGGTATTGCTCTAACTGCTTGGTTTTTTTTGATAAAAGATTTTTGGCTTACATTCTATGCTTTTTCTCCATGAGATTTTGTGACTCAACTTCTATAGCTGGAAAAAGGGGCAAGCTGTGATTCTTTTTAAAAATAATTTACACACACTCTCTCTCTCTCTCTCACACACACACTCTCTCTCACTCACTCTCTCTCTCTCTCTCTCTCTCTCTCTCTCTCTCTCTCTCTCTCTCTCACACACACACACACACACACTCTCTCACTCCATAAGCCATCAATCCTGCTCCGTTAGATAAAAGTAGATATGAATCTGGTTTCAGCGGTCCTGGCAGTGATGGAATGCTTGGTGTTTTGCCACACTTCACAAGCATTCCATCTGAAATATATGGAAGTTACTGAAGTGAAGAAAGTACATTTCAGTAGAGGGGTAAAGATAAACAATGCACATCTAATTAAAACAATCCTGGATTAAGTGGCCACCTGCCAACATGATCAGATCCTTTAAGAAGAAAGGAAGACTAACAATAGCATACAGCACTGACAACAGTCTGAACCTGGTTTATTATTACTGATAAATGTCATGAAGTTTGTTGCTTTACAGTAGCAGTATACAGAGCAAGACATAGAACTTCAGAATCAGAATCAGGTTTATTATTACCAGCATATGATCTGAAATTTGTTAACTTGTTAT
The DNA here is from genome assembly GCF_030144855.1 of Hypanus sabinus. Lineage (NCBI taxonomy): Eukaryota > Metazoa > Chordata > Chondrichthyes > Myliobatiformes > Dasyatidae > Hypanus > Hypanus sabinus. The sequence continues at coordinate 23,782,200 of NC_082709.1, forward strand.
AAGTGACACAAATTGTGCAAAATAACAAGGAATTGTTCAGAAATCTAATGACAGAGAGGAAGAAGCCATTCCTAAAATGTTGAACGTGGGGCTTCAGGCTCCTCTACCTCCTCGTAACCAGGAATTTGAAGCTGCTGTCCTTCCCCACCACTAATCCATTTATGAGAACCGGTGTACGTTCCCCTGACTTTCCTATCGTGAAGTCCATGTGTCAATTTCCTGGTCTTGCTGACATTGAGTACAAGGTTGTAGTGACACCTTTCAACCAGCCAATCTGTCTCACTCCTGTACTCCTCTGAGATCATCTGAGATTCACCCAATAAAAGTGGTATCATCATCAACTTTACAGATGATGTTTGAGCTTTCCCTAGCCAAACAGTCCATAAGACCATATGACATGGGAGCAGTATTAGGCCATTTAGCCCATCGAGACTGCTCCACCATTCAATCATGGTTGATCCTTTTCCCCTCAACACCATTTCCCAGCCTTCTCCCCATAACCTTTGATGCCACGTACAATCAAAAAATATCAATTTCTTCCTTAAATACACCCAATGACCCGGCCTCAACAAATTCCACAAGTTCACCACCCACTGACTAAAGAAATTTCTCAGCGTCTGTTTTAAATGGGCACCCCTCTATCCTAAGGGGTTGTGCCTTTGTCCTAGACTCCCCACCATGGGAAACAGTCACGTGTTGAGAGAGTAGATCAATAGGCTACACACACGTCCTTGAGGTGCCCCTTTGTATATTATCAGTGCAGAGGTGTTATTATCAATCCTCACTGGTTATGGTCTCCCATTAAGGAAGTTGAGATCCATTTGCAGAGAGAGGGACAGTGGCCCAGGTTTTGAAGCTTGTTGTTTAGTACTGAGGGGATGATGGTATTAAACATTGAACTGATATCATAAACAACAGCCTGAAATATGTTTTGCTGGTGTCGAGGTTGTAGGCGAGTCATAAAAAGTGAATGTAATCAAAAACATAGAGAATTTTTATTGATAGAGATTATTTGTGTAATCTTGACATCCTGAAATTGTTATAATTCTTAGATCTTGAATCTTACAGGGAAAAACTATATATTCTATAAATATTCCATCTATAAATTATGTAGGCAGCTGCATGCATAAGTATTTAAACTTATTTTGAAGGGGCACAAGGTTAATGAGGTTAATATTTATTGGCCTACGCATCTGCTGACTACCTACTGCAGTGATTACTGGGTGGAGGACCTCAGCAGAAATTCTTCTGCCCTCAGTCCTTTCTAACTGCTGCCCCTTGACTTTTCACTTGAAGACCTGAATAAAATTAGATGGTTTCACTTCAATGATCTTGTGACTTGATAGCATAAGCATCTAATTGTCAGAATAGCCAAACCAGAATGTGGTCACGAGAGCCAATACTAGCATCTTTGAAGGATCTGTTCGCTCTTCCACTCTATCAATACCCACATTATTTCTCATCATACACACCAATGCAACCACAGGAAGGTGTGATGAGAAATACTGTGAGTATGATCTTCCCATTTACCTTCTCCGTTCCCACCGTCCAGAGATCCAAAACACTCTGTCCTGGTAAAGAAGTGATTTATTTGCACTTCTTGTGTCAAATTGTACTTGTTCCATTTTGGTATAATTATTTTTCTCTCTTATTATGAATGCAGACTTGTTCATCTCCACTATTTGCAGTAGCTTGAAATATTCAATATTAATTCTTCTTCTATCCATAGAAACTGCCTTGCCTGCTCAATATTTTCAGCACTTTGCTTTGTTTTTTTTATATATGAGACATTGGTTATTTCTCTCCTTAGCCTTCATTTAAAAGACATTAAGGTATTGGCTAGATCCTTGAGTTTGAAGATAAATGTTGCTTTTTTACCTTAGTAATGGAACAGAAGTATTAGACTTTCGAGTGGAGGCATAAATCCAAAGATAACTTGTTCCAGTATTAGATTCTTCATTAACGTTCAGCAGAACAGCGCAAACCTCCACAGATTTCCCAGCATTAAGGCTGAGTTTAGTGTGGCCAGGATGTTGTTAATTATTAAATTTCCTTAAATATGAAATAGTTTGTAAATCATGATTTTGAATGTTTATGAATGTCAAACACAGCTTTAAACCTTATTTAACCAGAGTTGGTTAAGCAGCTTTCACAACAATTACCAGGCCATGAGCAGTCTAAAGGCCCCGTGCTGTAGTGGACACCGTGAGTTATCTAGCGGGTGGCATCTCAGTAGAAGATGTTGTTGAGGCCTCTTCCAAGAATGGACTTTGAGGGCAGGCAAGCTTGAGCAGAAATGGCATCAGAAAAGTAAAACCAGCCATTGTGATTTGCAGTTTTGACCTTGGAATAATGAGCTTGAACCAGAGAAACAAATCAGCTGTCGGTTGACATAAAATTTCAGCAGCAGCAGTAGCAACTCTAAACCTGACCAGAAAACGTAGCAGTTACAAACAGAGACAACCCAAGTCGTTGCCAAATTGGAATAGGATGACCTATCTGTAAATGGCAAGGCACACAAATCACCAATATAATGTGGTAATAATGACAACTTGAGGCCTATATCAATATTTTTACAACTGGAAGAGAAATGGTGCTCATTATTCCAAAATATTCTTTTTTTTCCTCACTGGCAGACCCCAGTCCAAATGGATTGGCACCAGCATCTGTCCCATGATCACCACATGTGCACCAACATGGCTGTGTGTTACTGATTATTGACTTAGGAGGAGGAAAGCAGAGGTCTTTGAGCTAGTCCTCATTGGAGGATCAGAGGTGGAGAAGGTCAGAAACCTGGTGTTTTTATTTTGGAGGACACATGTACTTATGAAGAAAGCAGTAGACCCTGTAGGAATTCGCAAAGATTTGGCATGACACCTAAAACTTTCACAAACTTCTATACATGTGTGGTGGAGAGTATATTGACTGGTTGCATCACACCCTGGTATGGAAATACCAATGTGTTTGAATGGAAAATCCTACGAAAAGTAGTGGATACGGCCTAGTCCATCATGGGTAAAGCTCTCACCACCGTTGAGCACATCTACACTAAGTGTTGTTGCAGGAAAGTAGCAGCCATCATCAGAGACCCCCTCCACCCAGGCCACGCTCTCTTCTTGCTACAGCCGCCAGGAAGAAGGTACAAGAGCCTCGGTACTCACTCCACCAGGTTCAGTAACAGTTATTACCCCTCAACCATCAGGCTTTTGAACCAAAGGGAATAACTTCACTCAACTTAATTTACCCCATCATTGAAATGTTCCCACAACGCTATGGATTCACTTTCAAAGACTCTTCATCTCATGTTCTCAATATTTATTGCTTATTTATTATTATTATTTTGTTCTTTTTGTATTTGAACATTGTTATCTTTTGCATATTGGTTGAATGCCAAAATAAGTGTAGTCTTTCATTGCTTCTATTGTGGTTATTATGGATTTACTGAGTATGCCTGCTAGAAAATGAATCTCAGGGTTGGATATGGTGACATATATTTACTTTGAACTTTATACCTATGATTGTGTGGCTAAGTACATCTGCAATGCCATATTTAAGTTTGCTGCTGTTGGCCAAATCAAAGGTGGTGAGCAATCGGCATTTATGATGGAGATTGAAAATCTGGTTGAATGGTGCCACAACAAATTAGTCAATGTCAGCAAAAAACAAACTGCTGATTATTGACTACAGGAGCAAGAAGTTGGAGGTTCATGAATCGGTCCTCATTAAGAGAATTAATGTGGAGGGGGTCAGAAGTTTTAAATTCTTTGACATCAGGATATCAGCTTGTAAGTGCCATTACAAAGAAGGCACAACAGTACTTCTACTTTTTTAGAAGTTTGTGTAGGTTTGGCATGTCACGAAAATCTTTGAACTTCTATAGACGCACAGTGGAGAGTGCCCTAAATGGATGTATCACAGCCTGATATGCAAACACCAATGCCCAGGAACGGAAATGGCCACAGAAATTGGTGGATACAGCTCATTCCATCACAGGCATAGCCCTCCCCACCATTGAGTACATCTACATGGAGCATTTTCAGAAGAAAGCAGCATCCATCAGCGAAGACCCTCACCACTTAGGCCATGCTCTCTTCTCACTACTACGATTGGGTAGGAGGTCCAAAAGCCTTAGACCACACTCTATCAGGTTCAGAAAAAGTTAATACCCTACAACCATCGGGCTCCTGAACCTGCTCAGATAACTTCACTCAACTGATTCTATGACCGGCAGGCTTCCTTTCAAGGACACTTACAACTCATGTTCTTAATGGATGTTTTGGAAAGGAAGGAGATATACAGTGCTTATTAAAAGTATTCACCCCCCCCAAAGTTTTCATGTTTCATTGTTTTACAACATTGAATCACAGTGGATTTAATTTGGCTTTTTTGACACTAATCAATGGAAAAGACACTTTAATGTCAAAGTGAAAACAACTTTCTACAAATTGGTCTAAAGTTATTATGATTATTAAACACAAAATAATTGATTGCATAATTAATCAACCCCTTCAGGTCAGTATTTAGTCAATGCAGCAATTTTGCAGCAATTACAGCCTTGAGTCTGTGTGGATAGGTCTCCATCAGCTTTGCACATCTGGATACTGCGATTTTTGAAGTCCAGCCACAAATTCTCAATTGCATTGAAGTCTGGATTCTGATTTGGCCACTCCAGGACATTTACTTTGTTGTTTTTAAGCCATTCCTGTGTAGCTTTGGCTTAATGCTTCGGGTCTTTATCTTACTGGGAAACAAATCTTCTCCCAAGTTACAGTTTTCTTGCAGACTTATGGTAAACTATGTATACCTGTCTGGACATGCCCCTCTGCTGACTGCTCCTGTGGCTCCTCCCACAGACCCCTGTATAAAGGCAATTGGAGGCACTGCTTCTCCCTCAGTCTCCGAGATGCCGTGCTCCCTTTTTCTGCTAATAAAAGCCTATCATTCACCTCCCGTCTCTGAGAGTTATTGATGGTGCATCAAGACTGCATCAGGTTTTCCTCCAGGATTCTCCTGCATTCATTTTACCCTCTACCTTCACAACCCTTCCAGAGCCTGCGGCAGTGAAACATCTGCACAGCATGATGCTTCACAGAAGGGATGGTGTGTTTTTGATGTGTGGTGTTCGCTTACGCCAAATGTAAGGTTTAATCCAATGGCCAAAAGGTTCAATTTTGGTTTCATCAGACTATAGAACCTTCTTCCAGCTGACTTCAGAGTCTCCCACATGCCTTCTGGCAAACTCCAGCCAAGATTTCATGTGAGTTTTTGTCAACAATGGCTTTTTCATTGCCATTTTCCCATAAAACTGCAACTGGTGAAACACCTGGGCAACAGTAGTTGTATGTGCAGTTTCTCCCATCTCAGCCACTGAAGTTTGTAACTCCTCCAGAGTTGTCAAAGGTCTCTTGGTCACCTCCCTCATTGGTCCCCTTCTTGCACGGTCGCTTAGTTTTTGAGGACAGTCTGCTCTAGGCAGATTTACAACTGTGCCATATTCTTTCCATTTCTTGATGATTGACTTAACTGTACTTCAAGGGATATTCAGTGACTTGGAAATTTTCTTGTATCCATCTCCTGACTTGTGCTTTTCCATAAACTTTTCACAGAGTTGCTTGGAGTGTTCTTATGTCTTCATGGTGTAGTTTTTGCCAGGATACTGACTTACTGGCAGTTGGACCTTCCTGATACAGGTGTATTTTTACTACAATCAATTGAAATGCCTTGTCTGCACACGGGTTTATATATAACTAGGGTACCTTAACTAATTATGTGACTTCTAACACCAATTGGCTGCACTTGTAATGATTTGGCATATCATATTAATGGTGGTGAATACTTACGCAATCAATTATTTAGTGTTTTATATTTGCAATTAATTTAGATCACTTTGTAGAGATCTGTTTTCAGTTTGACACAAAAGAGTCCTTTTCTGTTGACTTGTGTTTTAAAAAAAGCCAAATTAAATCCACTGTGATTCAATGTTTTAAAACAATAAAACATGTAAACTTCTGGGAGAGGGTTGGTGGTGGGGTGAATACTTTTTATAGGCACTGTCAAACTATACACAAGATATTCCGCAAATGCTGAACTGCAGGGCAGCACACACTAAATGCTTGAGGAACTTAGCAGGTCATGCAGCATCTATGGAGGGAAATGGATGTTTCAGCCAAATCAGCCAAAACACTTCTTGACTATAGAACTGTGCACATCATCCAAAATAAAACTGGAGTACAGACAGACAGACAGACTTTATTGATCCCGAGGGAAATTAGGTTTTGTTACAGCTGCACCAACCAAGAATAGTGAAGAAATATAGCAATATAAAATCATAAATAATTAAATAAAAATAAGTTAATCATGCCAAGTGGAGATAAGTCCAGGACCAGGCTATTGGCTCAGGGTGTCTGACACTCCGAGAGAAGAGTTGTAAAGTTTGATGGCCACAGGTAGGTATGACGCTCAGTGTTACATCTCGGTGGAATGAGTCTCTGCTGAATGTACTCCTGTGCCTAACCAGTACATTATGGAGTGGATGGGAGTCATTGTCCAAGATGGCATGCAACTTGGACAGCATCCTCTTTTCAGACACCACCGTCAGAGAGTCCAGTTCCACACCCCAACAGCACTGGCCTTACGAATGAGTTTGTTGATTCTGTTGGTATCTGCTACCCTCAGCCTGCTGCCCCAGCACACAACAGCAAACATGATAGCACTGGCCACCACAGCCTCATAGAACAACCTCAGCATCGTCCGGCAGATGCAACAACCCATGGCAAGGAACCAGATGTGTTGAATGTTGTCCCATTGCATCTATAGGGGTTCAGCTGACGATGCATAAAGACAACACTCAAACCAAAGTTTAGTACTACTAATCTCTAATATTCAACTTACTTAAAGTACTATATGCAGTGTTTAATTAACCCTTATAACTCCCAATGACCTCGTATTTCTAACTGTCCTAGCTTAGTACTCAACACAAAACTCTTGACCTGAGCTCATATTCTACCCCTTATGGGCCTTTTCTGAGTTCTGAAGTTAGGGTCCTCTTCCGATTGTTGTTTTCGGGCTGTCACAGTCAATGATGCTTTTACCTTGGCTGAGAGCTGTTGCCAAGGATCCTTGACAGTAGTTTTGTTACATCCACCTCCAGAGGAGGAGAAGCAGAGATCCAGGCTCCTACTTCATGGGAGCTAGGTGTAATAGATGCTACAAAATCACCAAAGCTTTCAGCCATATTCTGACTGTAGTTCTGTGACAGACAGATAGACAGACATACTTTATTGATCCCGAGGGAAATTGGGTTTTGTTACAGCTGCAGCAACCAAGAATAGTGAAGAAATATAGAAATATAAAACCATAAATAATTAAATAATAATAAGTTAATCATGCCAAGTGGAAATAATTCCAGGACCAGCCTATTGGCTCATGGTGTCTGACACTCCGAGGGAGGAGTTGTAGGCTTCACTGTACTTTGCCTGCCCGCATGACGAAGATGTGAAAGGTGCCAGACAGGTCCACCTCAAGACTGGTTGTGAGAATTCTCAACAATACAGTTTCACTTTACTGGAGTAGGAGGGGTTGTGCCCCAGTGTGATGGTCTTTTCCTATCTGTTTTATGTAGACTTTCAATCCTCTACCTAGTCTTGAGTTGTTAACATTGTCACATAAGATGATGTCACATATTGACTTTCTAAAAATAATTTTGACTCCATGTTTTCTGAATGCATGGGCTCTGGAAATATCAACTGACTCAATCAGACACTGAAGCAGTGTCCCACACTGCCCCGACAATGTTCACACACGGGCCTCATAACCAAGGCTTCCCACATAGGTTTTTTTTAGTTGTTTTAATCTACATCTCAAGTTATTTTTATCCCCACAGTGAAAATGTGCCCTTCTGCTGGGTTTAGAGGACTTTGATACCCTAGGAGATATTTTACAATGTCAGATCTCACTTCAACCAAATGGTCACTGTCTTGTTCTCAGTTCAGCTGGCCAACTGAGACTTTGAGCCACGGGAGAAAATAGGAACTCCCCTCTGTGAATGGTGAGATTGAGAGAGTACTTTGCAACTCTGTTTGTTTGTCTCATGAAGATCTGGTTTCACTATAGAAACCTAGAAACATAGAAAACCTACAGCACAATACAGACCCTTCAGCCCACAAAGTTGTGCTGAACATGTCCCTACCTTAAAAATTACTAGGCTTACCTATAGCCGTCTATTTTATTAAGCTCCATGTACCTGTCCAAAAGTCTCTTAACAGACCCTATCGTATCCGCCTCCACCACCATTGCTGGGAGCCCATTCCACACACTGACCACTCTCTGAGTAAAAAACTTTTTTTTCAATCTTTTTATTGAATTTCATATATAAAAAAACATAACATAATAATGAATAGGTTATAAGTGCACTAGATTTGAAATTAAATTAATAATAAGATAACAATATCCTATTAAAATATCAACAAAAAAAATAGTACATTAATCAATCAAGCATATAATAATTATACATGAAAAAAAGTAAGAATAATCATCAAAAGAAAAAAAAAATTAAAAATACAAGAAAAAAATATATATTGGACAAAAAAACACTAAACTAAACTAACATGGGCAATAATAACAGTTTATATGTGTATGATAGTGTCAAAAACTTGGAACTCCATACCAGAACAAGAATAAGCAGAGAGAAGGTCTGGAAGAGGCCAGATTAATTCATATGAAAATGTTGAATGAACGGTCCCCAAGTTTCTTCAAATTTAACTGATGAGTCAAAAATAGTGCTTCTAATTTTTTCTAAGCTCAGATAAGAAATAGTTTGAGAGAACCACTGAAATGTGGTAGGAGGATTTACTTCTTTCCAATTTTGTAATATAGACCTTCTGGCCATTAATGTTACAAAGGCAATCATTCATCTAATTGAAGGGGAAAACTGATTACCATCCTCATTTGGTATACCAAAAATTGCAGTAATAAAATGAGGTTGTAAATCAATATTCCAAATTGAGGAAATGGTAGCAAATATGTCCTTCCAATAGTTATATAAGGTGGGACATGACCAAAACATGTGGGTCAATGAAGCCACATCTGAATGACATCTGTCACATTGAGGGTAATATGAGAATAGAATCGAGCAAGCTTATCTTTAGACATATGAGCTCTATGTACAATTTTAAATTGTATTAAAGCATGTTTAGCACATATAGAAGAAGAATTAACCATTTGTAAAATTTTTTCCCATTTTTCTGTTGATATATTATATTGAAGTTCTTTTTCCCATTCTTGTTTAATTCTACCTGATATTTCTGGTTGTATCTTCATAATCATATTATAAATAAAAGCCACTAATCCCTTCTGACAAGGATTTAAGGTAAACATCAAATCTGAAAAATCTATTGAAGTTGAATTGGGGAAGGATGGAAAAACTTTATGTAAAAAATTTCTGATTTGTAGATATCTAAAAAAATTAGATTTAGGTAACTTAAATTTGTTGGAAAGTTGGTCGAAAGACATCAAACTACCTTCAAAAAAAAGATCACGAAAACATTTTATACCTTCCCTTTTCCATATGCTAAAAGCTTGATCTGTCAAAGAAGGTTTGAAAAAGAAATTGTAAGATAGGGCTATCAAGAACAAAGTTTTTCAGAGTAAAAAACTTACGAAATTGAAACCAAATTTGTAATGTATGTTTGACAGGGTTGGATATCTGTTTATTGAGTTTAACTAAATCAGCAGGAAGAGAAGAACCAAGAACGGAGAATAGAGAATATCCCTGTGCATCATTGTATTCTAAATTTACCCACTGTGGGCACAATGGTGAATCCAAATCTAATTTCCAATATATTAAGTTAAGAATATTATTCGCCCAATAGTAAAATCTAAAGTTAGGTAAAGCTGAACCACCATCTTTTTTAGATTTTTGTAATTGCCTTTTACTTCACCTGGGGTTTTTATTTTGCCACACAAATGAGGAAATTTTTGAATCAATGTTATCAAAAAAAGATTTAGGAATAAAAATTGGTAAGGCTTGAAATAAATATAAAAATTTCGGTAAAATCATTTTAATAGCATTAATCTGACCAACTAATGATAAGGATAAGGGAGACCATCTTGTAGTAAGTTGTTGAATTTGATGGAGCATAGGTAAAAAATTCAGTCTAAATAAATCTTTATATTTCTTGGTAATTTTTATACCTAAATAGATAAAGTTATCAGTAACAACTTTAAATGGTATCCTGTCATTCAATAAAGTTTGCGCATTTAAAGGGAATAATTCACTCTTATCCAAGTTTAGTTTATAACCAGAAAAACTACCAAATTGAGCCAACAAGGATAAAATAGCGGGAATAGACCTGTCAGGATCAGAAATATATAACAACAAGTCATCAGCATAAAGTGATAACTTGTATAACTTCTCATTACGGGTAATACCAAAAATATTAGGAGATTCACGAATAGCAATGGCTAAAGGTTCTAATGCGATATTAAATAATAAAGGACTTAAGGGACAACCTTGTCTTGTACCACGAGATAATTGAAGAAAAGAGGATCTGTAATTATTTGTAAGAACAGAAGCAACAGGTTTATAATATATTAGTTTGATCCATGATATAAAATTAGGACTAAAATTAAAATTTCTCAAAGCATTAAATAAGTATGTCCATTCAACTCTATCAAAAGCTTTTTCAGCATCTAATGAAATAACACATTCTGGGGTTGTGGGTGATGAAGTATAAATTATATTGATCAATTTTCTAACATTAAAAAAGGAATACCGATTCCTAATAAAACCAGTTTGGTCTTCTGAAATAATCTGTGATAGTACATTTTCTAACATAATAGCTAAAATTTTTGTAAGAATCTTAGAGTCTACATTTAATAGCGATATAGGGCGATAAGATGCACATAAAGTAGGATCCTTATCTTTTTTAAGAATTAGAGAGATAGCAGCTTCATAAACAGACTGAGGTAATCTCTTCTTAGCAAATGCATCATTAAAGATTTCACATAACCAAGGGGAAAGCGAAGAAGAAAAAGTTTTAAAAAATTCTATAATATAACCATCAGGACCAGGAGCTTTCCCTGAATTCATTGATGAGATAGCCTCTCCTATTTCGGCCATAGAGATAGGAGCATCAAACAAGCTACGATCTTCATCTGTCAGTTTGGGAATATTCAAATTGTTAAAAAAATTATCCATCATGGACAGATCGCCATCAAATTCTGATTGATATAAAGATTTATAAAAATCTTGAAAAGTGTTATCGATTTCTTTATGATCAGTAGTCAGATTACCGTGTTGTTTACGAATTTTAATAATTTGTCGCTTAGTCGAAATAGCTTTTAATTGGTTAGCTAACAATTTACCAGTTCGATCACTATGAATATAAAATTGAGCCCTGGTCCTAATTAATTGATTCTCAATTGAAGAAGATAATAATAAGCTATGCTCCATTTGAAGTTCAACTCTCTTCTTATAAAGTTCTTTGGTAGGAGTCACAGAATAAATCTTATCAATTTCTTTAATTTTATCCACTAATAAAGCAATATCTAAATATCTTTGTTTTCTTTTACCAACGGAATATGAGATAATTTGTCCATGGATAAAAGCCTTAAGAGTCCCAAAGTATTCCTCTGTCAATCTCTTCAGTATAGTTTGTTGAGAAAAACAAGTCAATTTGCTGTTTTATGTAGGTGATAAATTCTGGATCTTGAAGCAAAGTAGCGTTAAGTCTCCAAGATCTAGTATTATTGGAAAAGTCCGAAATCTTGATAGATAACTTCAAAGGTGCATGATCCAAAATGGCAATAGAATCATATTTACAATCAGTAACATCTGTTAATAAACGATGATCAATAAGGAAATAATCAATTCTAGAATAACTGATATACATGTGAAAGAGTAAAAAACTTACCCCATCATCTCCTCTGTACCTACTCCCCAGCACCTTAAACCTGTGTCCTCTTGTGGCAACCATTTCAGCCCTGGAAAAAAGCCTCTGACTATCCACACGATCAATGCCTCTCATCATATTCTCACAGTTTAATTATCACAGATGCCTCTCACATCAGAATCAGAATCCAGTTTATTATCACTGGCATGTGATGTGAAATTTGTTAACTTATCAGCAGCAGTTCAATGCAACACATAATCTAGCAGAGAGAGAAAGAAAATAATAGATAAACAAGTAAATTAATCATGTATATTGAATAGATTATTTAAAAATGTGTGAGAACAGAAATACTGTATATTAAAAAGTGAGGTAGTGTCCAAAGCTTCAATGCCCATTTAGGAATCAAATGGCAGAAAGGAAGAAGATGTTCCTGAATCGCTGAGTGTGTGCCTTCAGGCTTCTGTATCTCCTTCCTGATGGTAACAGTGAGAAAAGGGCATGCCCTGGGTGCTGGAGGTCTTTAATAATGGACGCTGCCTTTCTGAGACACCGCTTCCTAAAGATGTCCTGGGTACTTTGTAGGCTAGTGCCCAAGATGGAGCTGACTAGATTTACATCAGCTCTCTGCTCCCATTTCTGTGATGAAACAACTTATTTATTTATTCACTGAGATAGAGTGTGGAGTAGGCCCTTTTGGCCCTTCGAGCCGTCCCACCCAGCAATCCCCTGATTTAATCCCAACCTCATCATGGAATGATTTACAGTGACCGATTAACCTACCAACCAGTAGGTCTTTGGACTGTGGCAGGAAACTGGAGCAGCCAGAGGAAACCCACGAGGTCACGGGGAGAACACAGGAACTCCTTGCAGTCAGCCAGCAGTAAACTGGAGAACACTCATTGTTAATTCTCTCGGCATTCTCACATCACAGACCATTAGCGATGACTGTTCAGATTGAAAACAGTGTTCTGCTCTGGGGTGGTTACTTTTAACCCTTTTGTCAAAATCTTCGTTCCTTGTATTTGGTTGGCTTCTTTTTCCATTGTGCTTTGTCGAGTTTGGCTGCTTGGTATGGGCGATGGAAATAATTGAAGCATGGATGTGTAAAGAACAGGATTAGTGACTTCATTCACAAAATTAAAAAGCAAGTCAGGTTTTGGCAATATTTGTGTTAAATAGAGCTAATGGTGGTTGGACAATAGACAAATCTATACAGACTATAAGTAATGATTGTAGAATATATATTGGCCATCTAATAGTGCAAATGGAGGCATAGAAATTATTATAAATCCATTATTATTCATTACTTAACAAATGATTTCACTTGAAACTAAAATCTGCAGTTAAATTTTGCAGTCAAATTGATAGTATCGTCAATACAGAGGGTTGCTGTAACAAATTATGGGAAGTCAATAATTAACTAAATGGGCATGTTATTAGCAAATGAATTTTATAATGTGTAATTGAGAGGTGATAGGATTTGCTGGGAAGAATAAGGAAACCATATCTGGAGATTTAGACGCATTAAAAGTAATGATGCAGATTAACATGATTATATAAACAGAAGTATTTGAGGTTTGATCTCAGTGAAGATGAAGCAGATATGTTTGGGTTGAGTTTACTTACAAAATCTTGGTTTAACAAAACTGTAAACAGTCCTAATCCTCAAACTCTAGTGATGAAATGCAAGTAGATTTAAAATCATAAGATATTTAATAACAGGCAGGGACTGATTTCTCTGAATAAGGATTGAAATAGGTGGGGTGACCTTCGAAATCATGAGAAGGCATGGCAATGTGTGTAGACAAGATGAAGCCACATACAGCCATTATCAGAACCAGGAGCCAGAAAATTCAATGAGGAATTTGGGAGAAGTTTCATTACCCAGAGGATAGCATATTCTCTCACAACAAGAAGTTACAATTAAAACACTGTTGCAGAAGCTCAAAAGGAATCAGAATCGGCTTTATTATCACTGGCATGTGTTGTGAAATTTGTTAACTTAGCAGCAGTTCAATGCAATACATAATATAGAAGAAAAATAATAATAAATAGATAAGCAAATCAATTACTGTATTGAATAGATTAAAAATTGTGCAAAAAACAGAAATAATATATATTTAAAAAGTGAGGTACTGTTCAAGTGTTCAAAATCCATTTAGGAATCAGATGGCAGCGGGGAAGAAGCTGTTCTTGAATCACTGAGTGTGTGCCTTCAGGCTTCTGTACCTCCTACCTGATGGTAACAGTGAGAAAGGGGCATGCCCTGGGTGCTGGAGGACCTTAATAATGGACGCTGCCTTTCTGAGACACCACTCCTTGAAGATGTCCTGGGTACTTGGTAAGCTAGTACCCAAGATGGAGCTGACTGAACTTACAACCCTCTGCAGCTTCTTTCGGTCCAGTCCAGTAGCACCGCCCCCCCCCCCACCGCCCCCAGCCCATACCAGACAGTGATGCAGCCTTTCAGAATGCTCTCCATAGAACTTTTTGAGAGTATTTGTTAACATACCAAATCTCTTCAAACTCCTAAGGCTGTGTTGCCTTCTTTATAACTGCATCGATATGTTGGGACCAGGTTAGGTCCTCAGAGAACTTGACACCCAGAAACTTGAAGCTGCTCACTCTCTCCTCTTCTGATCCCTCTATGAGGATTGGTATGTGCTCCTTTGTCTTACCCTTCCTAAAGTCCACAATCAGCTCTTTAGTCTAACTGACATTGAGTGCAAAGCTGTTGCTGCAACACCATTCCACTAGTTGGCATATCTCGCTCCTGTTCACCCTCTCGTCTCCATCTGAGATTCTGCCAACAATGGTTATATCATCAGCAAATTTATAGTTGGTATTTGAGCTATGCCTAGCCACACTGTCATGGAGAGTAGAGCAGTGGGCTAAGCACACACCCCAGTGTTTGATCGTCAGTGAGGAGGAGATGTTATCACTAATCCGCACAGATTGTGGTCTTCTGGTTAGGAAGTCGAGGATCCAATTGCAGAGGGAGGTACAGAGGCCCAGGTTCTGCAACTTCTCAATCAGGATTGTCGGAATGATGGTATTAAATGCTGAGCTATAGTCAATGAACAGCATCCTGACGTCGGTGTTTGTGTTGTCCAGGTGGTCTAAAGCCATGTGGAGAGCCATTGAGATTGCATCTGCCGTTGACCTATTGTGGTGATAGGCAAATTAGAAACATAGAAAACCTAGAGCACAATACAGGCCCTTCGGCCCACAAAGCTGTGCCGAACATGTGCTTACCTTAGAAATTACCTAGGGTTACCCATAGGCCTCTATTTTTCTGAGCTTCATGTACCTGTGTGGTGGACTACATATACCTATCCGGACAGGCCCCCCCCCCCCCCCCCCCGCCGCTGACTGCTCCTGTGACCCCTCCCACTGATCGTGGCTCCTCCCACAGACCCCTGTATAAAGGCGATTGGAGGCACGGCTCCTCCCTCAGTCTCCAGGATGTCGTGTGGGGATCTCTTGCTGCTGACTCCTCTCTTCCAGCGAATAAAAGCCTATATCTCGCCTCACATCTCCGAGAGTTATTGATGGTGCATCAACCTGTCCAGGAGTCTCTTAAAAGACCTTATCGTATCCACCTCCACCACTGTTGCTGACAGCTCATTCTATACACTCTCCATTTTCTGCATTAAAAAACTTAACCCTGACATCTCCTCTGTACCTACTTCCAGACACCTTAAAACTGTGCCCTCTCATGCTAGCAATTTCAGCCCGGGAAAAAGTCTCTGACTATCCACACGATCAATGCCTCGCATCACCTTATACACCTCTATCAGTTCACCTCTTGTCCTCTGTTGCTCACAGGAAAAAATGACCAAGTTCACTCAACCTGTTTTCGTAAGGCATGCTCCCCAATCCAGGCAACATCCTTGTAAATCTCCTCTGCACCCTTTCTATGGTTTCCACATCCTTCTTATAGTGAGGCGACTCGAACTGAGCACAGTACTCCAAGTGGGGTCTGACCAGGGTCATATCCAAGTGCAGCATTACCTCTCGGCTCCTAAACTCAATTCCACGATTGATGAAGGCCAATACACCGTACGCCCCCTTAACCACAGAGTCAACCTGCGCAGCAGCTTTGAGTGTCCTATGGACTCAGACTCCAAGATCCCTCTTGGTCCTCCATAATGCCAAGAGTCTTACCATTAATACTGTATTCTCTCATCATATTTGACCTACCAAAATGAACCACTTCATACTTATCTGGGTTGAACTCCATCTGCCACTTCTCAGCCCAGTTTTGCATCCTATCAATGTCCTGCTGTAACCTCTGACAGCCCTCCACACTATCCAGAACACCTCCAACCTCTGTGTCATCAGTGAATTTACTAACCCATCCCTCCACTTCCTCATCCAGGTCATTTATAAAAATTCGAAGAGAATAGGTCCTAGAACAGATCCCTGAGGCACATCACTGGTCACTGACCTCCATACAGAATATAACCAGTCTACAACCACTCTTTGCTTTCTGTGGGCAAGCCATTTCTGGATCCACAAAGCAATGTTCCCTTGGATCCCATGCCTCCTTACTTTCTCAATAAGCCTTCCATGGGGTACCTTATCAAATGCCTTGCTGAAATCCATATATACTACACGTACTGCTCTACCTTCATCACATCCTTACATCCTCAAAAAATTCAATCAAGCTCGTAAGGCACGACCTGCCTTTCACAAAGTCATGCTGACTATTCCTAATCATATTATGCCTCTTCAAATGTTCATAAATCCTGCCTCTCAGGATCTTCTCCATCAACTTACCAACCACTGAAGTAAGACTCACTGATCTATAATTTCCTGGGCTATCTATACTCCCTTTCTTGAATAATGGAACATCCACAACCCTCCAATCCTCTGGAACCTCTCCCATCCTCATTGATGATGCAATGATCATTGCCAGAGGCTCAGCAATTTCCTCCCTTGCCTCCCACAGGAGCCTGGGGTACATCTAGGGTACAAATTGCAATGGGTGCAGGTTCTTGATGAGGTAGGAGTTCAGTCTAGTCATGACCAACCTCTCAAAGCATTTCATAAGGCCTTTGACAAGGTTCTGCATGGAAGGTTAGTTAGGAAGGTTCAATCGTTAGGTATTAATATTGAAGTAGTAAAATGGATTCAACAGTGGCTGGATGGGAGATGCCAGAGAGTAGTGGTGGATAACTGTTTGTCAGGTTGGAGGCCGGTGACTAGTGGTGTGCCTCAGGGATCTGTACTGGGTCCAATGTTGTTTGTCATATACATTAATGATCTGGATGATGGGGTGGTAGATTGGATTAGTAAGTATGCAGATGATACTAAGGTATGTGGCATTGTGGATAATGAAGTAGGTTTTCAAAGTTTGCAGAGAGATTTAGGCCAGTTAGAAGAGTGGGCTGAATGATGGCAGTTGGAGTTTAATGCTGATAAGTGTGAGGTGCTACATTTTGGTAGGAATAATCCAAACAGGACATACATGGTAAATGGTAGGGCATTGAAGAATGCAGTAGAACAGAGTGATCTAGGAATAATAGTGCATAGTTCCCTGAAGGCAGAATCTCATGTGGATAGGGTGGTGAAGAAAGCTTTTGGTATGTTGTCCTTTATAAATCAGAGTATTGAGCATAGGAGTTGAGATGTAATGTTAAAATTGTACAAGGCATTGGTAAGGCCAAATTTGGAGTATTGTGTACAGTTCTGGTCACCGAATTATAGGAAAGGTGTCAGCAAAATAGAGAGAGTACAGAGAAGATTTACTAGAATGTTACCTGGGTTTCATCACCTAAGTTACAGGGAAAGATTGAACAAGTTAGGTCTTTATTCTTTGGAGCATAGAAGGTTGATGGGGGGACTTGATAGAGGTATTTAAAATTATGATGGGGATAGATAGATTGACACGGATAGGCTTTTTCCATTGAGAGTAGGGGAGATTCAAACAAGAGGACATGAGTTGAGAGTTAGGGGGCAAAAGTTTAAGGGTAACACGAGGGGGAATTTCTTTACTCAGAGAGTGGTAGCTGTGTGGAACGAGCTTCCAGTAGAAGTGGTAGAGGCAGGTTCGGTATTGTCATTTAAAGTAAAATTGGATAGGTATATGGACAGGAAAGGAATGGAGGGTTATGGGCTGAGTGCGGGTCAGTGGGACTAGGTGAGAATAAGCGTTCGACACGGACTAGAAGGGCCGAGATGGCCTGTTTCCATGCTGTAATTGTTATATGGTTTATATCACTGTTGATGTGAGTGCTACCAGACGATAGTCATTAAGGCAGCCACGTTATTCTTCTTCGGCACTGGTATAATTGTTGCCTTTTTGAAGCAAGTGGGAACTTCTGTCCGTAGCAGTGAGAAGTTGAAAATGACCTTGAATACTCCCACCAGTTGGTTGGCACAAGTTTTCAGAGCCTTAACAGATACTCCATCGGGATCTTCCACCTTGTGAGGGTTCACTCTCTTTAAAGACAGCCTAACATCGACCTCTGAAACAGAGATCACAGGGTCATCAGGTGCAGCAGGAACCTTCACAGCTGTAGTTATATTCTCCCTTTCAAAGCAGGCATAGAAGGTGTTGAGTTCATCTGGAAGTGAAACATCATTGCCATTCATACTATTGGGTTTCGTTTAGTAGGAAGTAATGTCTTGCAGACACTGCCAGAGTTGTCATACATCCAATGTCGCCTCCAATCTCATTCGAAATTGTCTCTTCATCCTTGAAATAGCCCTTCACAAGTCATACCTGGTTTTCTGGTACAGGCCTGGGTTGCCAGACTTGAATGCCACAGATCTGGCCTTCAGCAGATGATATACCTCCTGCTTCATCCATGGCTTATGGTTTGGGAATGTACAGTAAGTCTTTGTAGGCACACACTCATCCACACATGTTTTAATGAAGTCGGTAACAACTGCAGCATACTGTCAGGTATTAACAACCTGGCCTGGTTAAAATTCCCCAAAACGATGGTGAAGGTATTAGGATGCACTGTTTCGTGCATGTTGATCCCATTGCTCAGATTATCTGAAGCCTGACTGACATTGGCCTGAGGTGGAATTTATACTGTTACCAAAATGGTCGAAATCTCCCATGGTAGATACAATGGACGGCACTTAACTGCTAGATATTCCAGGTCTGGTGAGCAGAATTGGGACAGCACTGATATATTAGTGCACCAAGAAGAGTTGATTATGAGGCAAACTCCTCCACCTCTGCTTTTCAGAGACTCTGTAGATCTATCCGGGCTGTGTCGTAAACCTGTCGATCTGAGTTGCTGCATCCGGTATGGAAGGGGTTAACCAGGATTCCATGAAACAAAAGACACACGCGGTCCTAATGTCCCTCTGATTCAGCGCCCTGGCTCTGAGATTATCGATTATATTCATCATAAACTGCACGTTTGCCAGCAAGATAATCAGTATTGGGAGTTTAAAACCCCATTTCCTTAAATGCACGTATCCCTGACCTGCAGCCATGCTTCCTATGTGGAATTTGGCAAGGAGTCTGTCTAGAATCAGCATTGTTTCCATCAGTTTTAAGCAGTGATAGTTCTTTAAACACATTGAGACATTTTTGTTGACTGTACTGACCTTGGAACCAGTTGTGCTTTTGGGCTGTATCAGGCTGAAACGAGAATATTTAATTATATCCAGTGAGAATTCTGCTGCTACACGTGTTGCCTTGAGGCGCCCCGGAATGTAACGACATGTTAATAAAGTTAGATAAACAAGTAATACTACAAGTAGTATTAATTGGTTTAGTCGTAATGAAGCATTTCAAAGTTCAAAGTAAATTTATTTTCGCAGTACATGTATAGAGTGGATGTGGAGAGGTTGCTTCCTATGGTGGGAGAGTCTAAGACCAGAAGACACAGCCTCGGGCTTCCTTTGAGAACGGAGATGGGGAGGAAATTCATTAGCCAGAGAGTGGTGAATCTGTGGATTTTTTTGCCACAGGCAGCTCTGGAAGCCGAGTCTTTATGTGTATTTAAGGCACAAGCTGATAGATTCTTGATTGGTCAGGGCATGAAGGGATACAAGGGGAAGGCAGGAAATTAGAGCCGAGAGGGAAAAATGGATCAGCCATGATGAAATGGTGGAGAAGACTCGATGGGCCAAATGGCCTAATTCTGCTACTATATCTTATGGTCTTAAGTGTTATTATATACTATCTGGAGATTCATTTTCTTGAGGGCATTCACAGTAAATACAAAGAAATGCAATGGAATCACTGAAAAATTGCACATAACAAAGATGGAGAAACAAACATGCAAAAGACAATGGACTGTGTAAATACAAAAAAAGATAAAAATGAAAAACATTAATAATTTTAATAACTATCAAGAACATAAATTATAAGTGAGTCCATCGGTGTGAAATCAGTTCGATGTTGTGGTGAGTGAAGTTTTCCCCTCTGGTTCAAGAGCCCAAACTTGGTGGTTCAGCATTTAGCCTGCACTGGACAACCTCACTTAGCTGCTGATTGAATCATAGCCAGAAGGTCAATTTCTATCAGTAACACTGTAAATTGAAGCTACAGTGCATACCAGTAAAGTTATAGTGAAACCAGCAAGCAAATTTCTACAGACATACTGTGGAGAGAGAGCATTTTCACTGTCTGACGTGCGGGGGCGGTGGGCGGGGCTGCTGCAGACATCGTGAACTCAGTCAGCTTCCTCTTGGGCACTAGTCCCCGTCCTCCATAGCATCTAAGACTTCCTGAAGGAGTAATATCTCAAAAAGGTGTCATCCATCATTATGGACCTCCATCACCCACAAAATGCACTCTTTTCACTGCTACCATCAGGAAGGAGGTACAGGAGCCTCAAGACACACAGCTTCAGGAACAGCTTCTTCCCCTCTGCCATCAGTTTTCCGAAAGGACATTGAACCCATGATTAATGCTGATAAATGTGAGGTGCTACATTTTGGTAGGAATAATCCAAATAGGACATACATGGTAAATGGTAGGGCATTGAAGAATGCAGTAGAACAGAGTGATCTAGGAATAATGGTGCATAGTTCCCTGAAGGCAGAATCTCATGTGGATAGGGTGGTGAAGAAAGCTTTTGGTATGTTGGCCTTTATAAATCAGAGCATTGAGTATAGGAGTTGGGATGTAATGTAAAAATTGTACAAGGCATTGGTGAGGCTGAATTTGGAGTATTGTGTACGGTTCTGGGTCACCAAACTGTAGGAAAGATATCAGCAAAATAGAGAGAGTACAGAGAAGATTTACTAGAGTGTTACCTGGGTTTCATCACCTAAGTTACAGGGAAAGGCTGAACAAGTTAGGTCTTTATTCTTTGAAGTGCAGAAGGTTGGGGGGGGGGGGACTTGATAGAGGTATTTAAAATTATGAGGGGGATAGATCGAGTTGACGTGGATAGGCTTTTTCCATTGAGAGTAGGGGAGATTCAAACAAGAGGACATGATTTGAGAGTTAAGGGGCAAAAGTTTAAGGGTAGCACAAGGGGGAATTTCTTTACTCAGAGAGTGGTAGCTGTGTGGAATGAGCTTCCAGTAGAAGTGGTAGAGCCAGGTTTGGTATTGTCATTTAAAGCAAAATTGGATAGGTATATGGACAGGAAAGGAATGGAGGGTTATGGGCTGAGTGCGGGCCAGTGGGACTAGGTGAGAGTAAGCGTTGGCATGGACTAGAAGGGCCAAGATGGCCTGTTTCCGTGCTGTAGTTGTTATATGGTTATATCACTATCTCACTACTTTCTTGTATTACTTATTTAATTTAACTATATGTGTGTGTGTGTGTGTGTGTGTGTGATTGTATATACATATATGTGCGTGTATATATAAACACACACATACACACATTCACAGAGCCTATAAAAAGCATTCACCCCACCCAGAAGTTTACATGTTTTATTGTTTTACAACATTGAGTCACAGTAGATTTAATTTGGCTTTTATGACATGGATCAACAGAAAAAGACATCTTTAAAGACATCATTAAAGTCATCTTTTTTTAAAACTATGCTCCTAAACGGTGGAACTCAATACGTGAAGCTACAAAGGATAAGACCATACAACATAGGAGCAGAATTAGGCCATCTTGGGAATTTGCACGAGGACTGCTATATCCCTTTGCATCTCTGAATTTTGAATTTTCTCCCCATTTAGATAATAGTCTGTACTATTGTTCCTTTTACCAAAATATATTATCATACATTCTCCAACACTGTATTCTATCTGCCACTTATTTGCACATTCTTCCAATTTGTCTAAGTCCAGCTGAAATTGCATTGCTTCCTCAGCACTACCTACCCCTCCACCTACCTTTGTATCATCCACAAACCTTGCCACAAAGCCATCAATTCTGCTATCTAAGTCATTGACAAACTATGTGAAAAGTAGCGGTCCCGATACTGACTTCTGTGGAACAGCACTAGTCACTGCAGCCAACCAGAAAAGGCTCCTTTTTTCCTACTCACTGCTTCCTGCCTGTCAGCCATTCCTCTATCCATGCCAGTATCTTTCCTGTAACGTCAAAGGACTTTAGCTTGTTAAGCAGCCTCATGTGTGGCACCTTATCAAATGCCTTCTGAAAATTCAATTAAGTGACATCCACTACCTCTCCTTTGTCCACCCTTCTTGTTATATCTTTGAAAATTTCT
Source organism: Hypanus sabinus (assembly GCF_030144855.1). Lineage (NCBI taxonomy): Eukaryota > Metazoa > Chordata > Chondrichthyes > Myliobatiformes > Dasyatidae > Hypanus > Hypanus sabinus. The sequence goes on from NC_082709.1 coordinate 23,804,707, forward strand.
AACAGATCTGTCAGGCAAGATTTCCCTTTACAGAAACCATGCTGACTTTGACTTAATTTTTTGTTAATCTCCAAATACCCTGAAACCTCGCCCTTAATAATGGACTCCAACATTTTCCCAACCACTGAGGTTAGGCTAATTGGCCTATAATTTCCTTTCCTTTGCCTTCCTCCCTTCTTAAAGAGTGGGGTGACATTTGCAATTTTCTGGTCCTCTGGGACCATGACAGAATGAAGTGATTCTTGAAAGATCATGACCAATGCATCTGTTATCTCTTCAGCAACTTCTTTGAGGACTCTAGGATGTAGTCCATCTGGTCCAGGTGACTTATCCACCTTAAGACCTTTAAGTTTGCCTCGCACTTTTACCTTCAAGTGCAATGGCATTCACTCCTGCTCCCTGATACTTACAGACCTCTGGAATACAGCTAGCTCTTCCACAGTAAAGACTGAAGCAAAGTACTTATTAAGTTCATCTACCATTTTTTTGTTCCCCATTACTGCCACACCAGCATCATTTTCCAGTGGTCCAATATCAACTATCAGCTCCCTTTTACTCTTTATATAACTGAAAAACTTCTAGTATACTGCTTTATATTATTGGCTAGTTCGCCCTCATATTTCATCTTTTCCCTTCTTATAGTTGCCTTTTGTTGGATTTTAAAAGCTTCCCATGTTACGTACCCCGTAACTGGGTGTCTAACCAGCAGAGAAAGAAGAATCCATTGGAGTCTGGTAGTACCAAATTAAAGGTATTTATTAATAAAAATAAGCAAAATAATGCAAATATACATATAAAACAAGTTAGCAGTAATAAACCTAAAAGTGTAGGAATAATAATAATCAATAATAATCAATAATAAACAAGCTCTATCGATGTCTAGGGGTAAATAAATTGTATAAGAAAAGTATAAAGTTCAGTTCATGAGTGCTGCTGTAGTTATGGTTGTTGTATTGTAATCGTTGGAAAGAGAGAGAGAGAGCGAGCGGGATGTAACAGCTACTGCAGCCAAACTTTCCTTTGCTTTCTTAATCCGTCGCATCTTTGTGGTCACTCAGTTATGACCTCTCCGTCTTTCTGCTAGACCGTTCTTCTGTGGTGGACTCATCACTCTGGCATGAGTGGACACACACACAAGTCCCCACTGGCCCGGCTTTTACAGTGATAGCCTTAATGACCGACCTCCTGGTTTGGTTTTCGAAGCCCCCACCTTTCTTGTGGGTTCCAACACTCAATCAGTGTCCACTGGCGTGTCTGGAGGGTGTCTCTCCAAACCTGTCTTTTATCCCTACTCACGGGGACTCAGCTATCCATCACTCCTGAATGACTGTGTCCATCAAATAAGGCCACTCCTTCAGTCCACTGAGGAATGTTTATGAGCAAAATAGTAGAAGATAAGTAACCCTTGCAGAAGTCATAATACAGTAACATCAACAGTCTCTCTCCCCCTCTTATCTGTAGCAAATGTTCTTACCTGGGCTTTATCTCTCTCTCATGGTCAGCATAGCAACAGTAATAGTTCGTGTTTCTCGGGGAGGGGGGGAATGGTTAACTCTGTACCCCATTGTCCATCAGGTCTGTTCATCACTCATACCACCCAAATATTCAACTTCCATCTTACTTTTGCTAACTTGTATGCCCTTTCCTTGGCTATTATGCAGTTCTTAACTTCCCTTGTCAGCCACGTTTGTCTACTGCTGCCATTTGAGAACTTCTTCTTCTGAGGGACATATCTATCCTGTCTCTTGTGAACTTCAGCCATCTCTTCAGTGCCAACATCCCAGCCAGTGTTATCCTCCATTCCACCTGGGTAAGCTCTTCTCTCAGGCTTCTGTGATTCCCTTCTATTCCATTGTGATACTGATACATGTGACTTGTGCTTCTCCCTCTCAAATTGCAGTATGAATTCAATCATATTACGATCACTGCCTCCTAAGAGTTCCTTTACGTTAAGCTCCCTAATTCACTCTGGATTATTACACAACACCCAATCTAAGATAGCCTTTCCCTGAGTAGGCTCAAGGACAAGCTGCTCTAAAAGGCTGCATTCAACAAATTACCTCTCTTGCAATCCAACGCCAACCTGATTTCTTTCAATTCCCTTGCATATTAAAGTCCCCCATTACAATTGTGTCATTACCCTTATTACATGCCCTTTCCAGCTCCCTTTGCAATCTCAACCCCACATCTTGGCTACTATCTGGAGGCCTATATATAATTCCCATAATAAGGATGCAGACTCAGTTGACACTTTTAAACACCAGTTCAAACCTATTTATTTAGCCTGGCTTTTAACTAGCATCACTTCGTGTTTTATTTTAATATTTGCACATTGTCCCATTGTAAAGCACTTTGAACTGTATTGTTTGTATGAAAAGTTCTCTATAAAGAAATTATTATTATTTACAAGGAAAGGTTGCACAGGTGTAGTGTATGCTCATTGGATTTTTAAAAAATGAGAAGCAATTAAATACCTAAGAGAGGAAACTTGAGGATCTTTGTCTTTATCCATCAAAGGACATAACAGAATAGAACTGAAAGAAAAAAAACTTACTGTAGAAAGTCTTACTGTACAATTTGAATGCACAGGAACATGAGGAACAGCCCAATGTGCTCTGCCCAATAGATCATGAGTGCATCCCTCCCCATCATTGGTAGTAACTACAAGAGGCACTTCCTCTAGAAGGCAACATAGAATATAGAACAATACAGCACAGGTACAGGCCATTCCACCCACAAGGTTGTGCCAAAGCAAAATAAATTAGTTGTCAAATGACCAATTTAACTAATCCTAGATTCAAACCAATGATTGATAAATCCCCCCCAGCCAGGCCATGCAGCTACCAATGGGCAAGAGGTACAGAAGCCTGAAGTCACACGTCACCAGGTTAATGAACTGCTGCTTCCCATCAACCACTTGGTTCTTGAATCATTAATCATTACAGTTTTAAACACTAGAATCACTTTGCACAAAATGGACATTTTGTTCCAATTGTGCATTGTTTGTTTTTCTTCTGAATGCTGCTTGCGTGGATGCTACATACCCGTGATGTGCTGCGGCAGGAAGTCTTCTCAGTGTATCTGCGCATATGACAATAAACTCAACTTTTAAGTCCTTGGAATTCCTTGCCTTAGAAAGCTGTGAGAATTGATTCTTTGAATATATTTGAAATCAAGATAGTTTTTTTTAACCAGTAAGGAATCCAGGAATGTTGGTAAAGTGGATTTAAGTAAAGTTGGATCAGCCATGATTTTATTAAAAGTTTTGATGGGCCAAATGGCTGCTATTTGTATTTCTTACATGGCAGGAATTTAAGAGCAGGGAGATTTTACACACTTGTTGCACTGCAGCTTGAGTGCTGCATACAGTTCTTGTCATCACATTATAGTGATGTAGTTGAAGTGCGGGGAGGATCGATGGGGCTGTTGCTAGAATGGGAGCATTGTGACATTGTGAATGTGAGGAAAGCTTGGATAAACTAGCACTGCTCTGTCTGGAAAGAGGAGACTGGGGGAAGAGTCAATTATTATGCATAAAACTGGATCAGCAAGATAGAGTAAGTTTTTAAAAAAACAGTTTCTTTTAATAGAAAGAATAAAGTAAACTATAGTAACTGGTAAAATATAAGGGAATTGAGAAAGTATTTTGAACCACGAGGTATGGTATTCACTGACTAAAAGGATAGAAGGGGTATACATCCACAAAGATTTGATTAGAAAGAAGTTATATTCTTCATTTACATTTTTCGATGTGTACTTGAAGGGGTCTGACTGCAGGGCCATTCTATGTGCCTGTTTGGACAATGAGATTAACTGAGTTACTGTCACCTAACTGACGCAGGCACTGTGTGCAAAATGGCATCCTTGTGCATTTTGCATTTTCTATGTAATTTCAATTGTTTTTTTTATTATCAAAGAGGCTTTGTTTGTGAGAGGAGGGGCCATTGACCCTTGAAATCCAATAACACAAGAACATGGTGATTTACATTTATCTTTTAAAGGAGGTGGCTTCAGGGATGGTGATTGGAATCAGAATTGGGTTTATTATCAAAGACATTAAAAATTACCATGTTACAAAAATAAATTAATGGTGCAAGAGATAGACAATAAGGTAATTTTCATGGACCATTCATAACACCTGATGGTGGAAGAGGGGAAAACTGTTCTTAAATTATTGAGTATAGGTCCATAAGACCAAAAGACGTAAGAGCAGAATTAGGCCATCTAGCCCATTGAGTCTGCTCTGCCATTTGATCATGGCTGATCCTTTTTTCTATCTCTTCCTCAACCCCAGTTCCTGGCCTTCTGCCTGTAACCTGTGATACCACATCCAATCAACAACCTGTCAGTCTCTGCCTTAAATACACCCAATGACCTGGCCTCCACAGCTGTATGTGGCAACAAATTCCACAAATTCATCACCCTTTAGCTAAAGAAATTTCTCCGCATCTCTGTTTTGAAAGGGTGCCCCTCTATCCTGAGGCTGTGCCCTCTTGTCCTAGACTCTCCCACCATGGGATAAATCCTTGCCACATCTACTCTGTCTAGGCCTTTCAACATTTGAAAAGTTTCAATGAGATCACCCCCATCCTGCTGATTTCCAGCAAGTACAGACCCAGAACCATCAAATGTTCCTCGTATGATAACCCTTTCATTCCTGGAATCGTCCTTGTGAACCTCCTCTGAACCCTCCCCAATGTCAGCACATCTTTTCTAAGATGAAGGGCCCAAATTGTTCACAATACTCAAGGTGAGGCCTCACCAGTGCCTTATAGCCTCAACATCACATCCTTGCTCTTGTATTCTAGACCTCTTGAAATGAACACTAACATGGCATTCGCCTTCCTCACCAGCGACTCAGCCTGCAAGTCAACCTTTAGGGTGTTCTGCACAAGAAATCCCAAGTCCCTCTGCATCTCAGATTCCTGCACATTAATTTCTACTACAAAAGTGTATGACCATGCATTTTCCAGCATTGTATTTCATTTGCCACTTTCTTGCCCATTCTCCTAATCTGTCTAAGTTCTTTTCATCCTACCTGTTTCCTCAACACTACCTGACTCGCCACCAATCTTTGTATCATCTGCAAACTTGGCAAGAAAGCCATCTATTCCATCATCTAAATCATTGATATACAGCTTAAAAAGCAGCTGTCACAACACTGACCCCTGCAGAACAGCACTGGTCACTGGCAGCCAACCAGAAAAGGATCCTTTTATTCCCACTAGCTGCCTCCTACCAATCAGCCGATACTCTAACCATGTTAGTAACTTTCCTGTAATACCATGGCTCCTAACTTGATAAGCAGCCTCATGTGTGGCACCTTGTCAAAAATCCTCCTTTCTTAAAGTGTGGAGTAACATCAGAATCAGGTTTATTATCACCGGCATATGTCATGAAATTTGTTAACTTAGTAGCCGCAGTTCAATGCAATACACAATATAGAAGAAAAAAAAGGGAAAATAATAAATAAATATATTACAGTATACATATATTGAATAGATGAAAATCATGCAAAAACAGAAGTAATATATATTTAAAAAGGGAGGTAGTGTTCGTTGGATTAATGTCCATTTAGAAATCAAATGGCAGAGAGAAAGAAGCTGTTCGTGAATCACGGAGTGTGTGCCTTCAGGTTTCAGTACCTCCTACCTGATGGTAACAGTGAGAAAAGGGCATGCCCTGCGTGCTTGAGGTCCTTAATAATTGACACTGCCTGAGACACCACTCCTTGAAGATGTCCTGGGTACTTTGTAAGCTAGTACTCAAGATGGAGCTGATTAAACTTACAACCCTCTGCAGCTTCTTTTGGTCCTGTGCAGTAGCCCCCCCCCCCCCCCCCATACCAGACAGTGATGCAGCCTGTCAGAATGCTCTCGACGATACATCTATATAAGCTTTTGAACATAGAACATAGAAACTCTGCAGCACATTTTGAGTGTATTTGTTGACATACCAAATCTCTTCAAACTCCTAATGAAGTATAGTCACTGTCTTGCCTTCTTTATGACACCACCGATATGTTGGGACCAGGTTAGGTCCTCAGAGATCTTGACACCCAAGAACTTGAAACTGTTCACTCTCTCCACTTCTGATCCCTCTATGAGGATTGGTATGTGTTTCTTCAGCTTACCCTTCCTGAAGTCCACAATCAGCTCTTTGGTCTTACTGACATTGAGTGTCAGGTTGTTGCTGTGGCACCACTCCACTAGTTGACATATCTCACTCCTGTGCGCCCTCTCATCTCCATCTGAGATTCTACCAACAATGGTTGTATCGCCAGCAAATTAATAGATGGTATTTGAGCTATGCCTCGCCACACAGTCACATGTATACAGAGAGTAGAGCAGTGGGCTAAGCACACACCCGAGGTGCACCAGTGTTGTTATCAGCAATCTGCACAAAAACATTTGCAATTTTCCAGTCCTCTGGATCATTACTAATGCTTCCACTTCCACTATCTCTACCATTATCTCTTTCTGAACCCTAAGGTGTAGTTCATCTGGTCCGGGTGATTTATGTATCCTTCGGTCTTTCAGCTTTTTGAGCACCTTCTCCCTTGTAATTGTGACTGCGCTCACTTCTCTTCCCTCGCACCCTTCAACATCTGGCGCATAGATGCTATCTTCCACAGTGACGGCCAATGCAAAATACTCATTTAATTAATCTGTCATCTCCTCTTCCCCGTTATTATCTCTCCAGCCTGATTTTCTAATGGTCCTATATCCACCCTCATTGTTTTTATTTTTTACATACTGTACTCGAAAAAGCTTTTACTATCCACTTCGATCATATTTGAAAAAGCTCTTACTATCCACTTTGATATTATTTGCTAGCTTGCTTTCATATTTCATCTTTTCCCTCCTAATAATTTTTTGGTGCTGTCTGTAGGTTTGTAAAAGCTTCCCAATTGTCTATCTTCCCACTAATTTTTGCTTTGTTGTATGCCCTCTCTTTTGCTTTTACATTAGCTTTGACCTCCCTTATCAGCCATGGCTGCACTATTTTGTCACTTGACTATTTCTTAGTTTTCGGAATACATCTATCCTGCACTTTCCTCATTTCTCCCAGAAACACAAGCCATTGCTGCTCTGCTGTCATTCCTGCCAGCATCTCCTTCCATTTGACTTTGGCCAACTCCTCTCTCATATCACTGTAATTTTCTTTACTCCACTGAAAAACTGCATGTTAAAATCTCCCATGACTATCATAGCATTGCCATTTTAAGATACCTCTTCCATTTCCCATTGTAATCTGTGGTCCACATCCCAGCTACTGTTGGAAGGCCTGGAAATACTGCCACCAGGGTCATAAGAAATAGGAGCAGGAGTAGCCCATCTGGCCTGATGAGCCTGCTCTGACAATGGCTGATCTCCACCTACCTGCCTTTTCCTCATAACCATTAATTCCCCATCATACAAAAATCTATCCAACCTTGTCTTAAATTTATTTACTGAGGTAGCCTCCACTGCTTCATTGAACAGAGAATTCCACAGATTCACCATCTTTGGGAAAACCAGTTTCTCTTCATCTCTGTCCTAAGTTTACTCCCTGAATCTTGAGGCTATGTTCCCTAGTTCTAGTCTCACCTACCAGTGGAATCAACTTTCCTGCCTCTATCTTATCTATCTCTTTCATAATATTGTATGTTTCTATAATATCTTCTCTCATTCTTCTGAATTTTAGTGAGCACAATCCCGGGCGACTCAATCTCTCCTCATAGTCTAATCCCCTCATCTGTGGAATCAACTTGGTGAACCTCCTCTGCACCACTTCCAAAGCCAGTGTATCCTTCCTCAAGAAAGGAGACCAGAATTGCATGTAGTATTCCAGGTGTGGCCTCACTAGTACCCTGTACTGTTGCAGCATAAACTCCCTGCTCTTCAATTCAACCCGTCTAGCAGTGAAGGCCAACATTCCATTTGCCTTCTTGATAACCTGCTGCACCTGCAAACCAACCTTTTGTGATTCATGCACAAGCATCCCCAAGTCCCTCAGCACAGCAGCACGCTGCAATCTTTTACTAATTAAATAATAATCTGTTCTTCCATTTTCCCTTCCCAAGTGGATGACCTCGCATTTACCAACAGTGTACTCCATCTGCCACTCACTCACTTGCTCACTCACTTAACCTATCTTATTCTCTCTGTAGATTTTCTGTATCCTCTACACAATTTCTTTTTCCACTCTATATAGTGTCTTCAGTAAACTTAGGTACATTACACTCTGTCCCCTCTTCCAGATCATTAATATATATCGTTAACAGTTGCAGGCCCAGCACTGGCCCTGCCACAAACTGCTTACCACTGATTGCTAATCAAAGAAACACCCAAGTATCCCATTTCTCTACTTTCTATTTGTCAACCAATCCTCCAGCCATGCTATCACCCCCAACTCTGTGCATCATTATCTTATGGATAAGTCTTTTATGCGGCACCTTATCAAACACCTTGTGGAAATCCAAGAAACTAATTCCATCTGTTCCCTTCTATTCACTGCGCTCATTATCTTCTCAACTCCAGTAAGTTTGTCAAACAGGACCTGCCTTTGCTGAATCCATGCTGAGTCTGCCTGATGGATCCATTTCTTTCCAGATATCTCACTATTTCTTCTTTAATGATAGCTTCAAGCATTTTCCCAACTATAGATGTTAAACTAACTGGCCTATAGTGACCTGCCTTTTGCCTACGTCTTTTTTTGAACAGTGGCGTGACATTCGCCTTCTTCCAATCCGCTGGTACCTGCCCAGAGTGCAGAGAATTTTGGTAAATTATCACCAAAACCTCAACTATAACCTCTGCCATTTCTTTCGGTACTCTGGGATGCAGTCCATCAGGACTCGGGGTCTTGTCTATCCTTAGGCCCACAAGTTTGCTCAGCACTACCTCTTTAGTGAGAACTATTGTATCGAGGTCCTCACCTCCCAATGTATCCATATCAACTCTCTTCAGCATGTTAGACATATCCTCTGCTGTGAAGACCAGCACAAAAGTCATTCAAAGCCTCGGCCATTTCCTCATTACCCAATTATCAAAACCCCCTTCTCATCCTCCAAGAGACCTACATTTACTTTAGCCACTCTTTTCTGTTTTATATAATTTTAAAAACTTTTATTATCTATTTTTATATTTTGTGCTTGTTTATTTTCATAATCTTCCTTTTTTTGTAATTGCTTGCTCAGTGGTTCTTTGTTACTTTTTAAAGTTTTTTCAATCTTCCAGTTTCACTAGTCTTGCTGACTTTGCACGCACAAGGTTTTAGTTTGATGCTTTCCTTTATTTCCTTAGTTATCCATGGCTGGCTCTTCCCACCCTTACTGTCCTTGCTTTTAACTGAAATATACTTTGAGCACCATGAAAAATCTCTTTGAAAGTCTTCCACTGTTCGTCAATTGTCCCACCACATATCCTGTGTTCCCAGACTACCCTATCCAACTCCTCCCCCATCCCATTGTAGTCTCTCTTGTTTAGGCATAATACACTGGTTTTAGATTGAATTATTGCACCCTCCATTTGTATGAGAAACTCAATCATACTGTGATCACTTTCCAAGAGGATCCCTAACTACAAGATTGCTAATTTTACACAGGACCAGATCCAAGATCGTATTTTCCCTTGTAGGTTCAGTAACGTGCTATTCAAGAAAGCTATCACGTATGCATTCTATGAAGTCCTCCTCAAGACTGCCTCGACCAACTTGATTCACCCAATCTATATGCAAGTTAAATCCCCCACGATAACCACGGTTCCATTCTTACATGCCTCAGATATTTCTCTGATTATTGCCTGTGCCACTGTAATGTTAATATTCGGTGGCCGATAAACGATTCCCACCAGTGATTTTTTCTTTTCTCTATTCATAATCTCCAGCCAGATGGATTCAACATTCCACTCCGTAGTTCTTGTATCATCTCTCACTATTGCCCTGATCTCATCCTTAATTAAGAGCACTACCCCACTTACCTTACCTTCCTTATTACCTGATATCCTTGGATATTTATTTCCCAATCCTCTCCACCCCGCAACAACGGCTCTTTAATAGTCCCTAAATCACACCCCTTTATACTGATCTGTGCTACAAGTTCACTGACCTTGTTACAAATTCTATAGGCATTCAGATAAACTGCCCTTACACTCATTGTGCCTTTAAAATATAGTAATCTTTGTCTTTTATTCACTTGACTTTTCTGTACTCCACCCTTACTTTTCTCTTTTGTAACTTTTGCTTTTACTTTATCCATACTTCTCTAATCTGTTGAACCCACCCCTCTGCTATTTAGTTTAAAGCCCTATCCACAGTGCTAGTTATGCAATTCACCAGGATCCAGGTCCCATCATGGTTCAGATGGAGCCCGCCCCAATGGAACAGCTCCCTTTTTCCCCAGTACTGGTGCCAGTTTCCCATGAGTTCAAGCCCACTTCTCCCACACTAATCCTTGAACTGCATATTTAGCACTTTGATCTTTTTAACCCTGTGCCAGTTTGCACGTGGCTCAGGTAGTAATCCAGAGATTACTGCCTTTTGGTTCTGCTTTTTAATTTAGTTCCTCGCTGCACAAATTCCCCCAGCGGAACCTCTTTCCTCATTCTACCTAGTTTGTTGATACCAATGTGGGCCACAACAACGGGATCTTTCCCCTCACACTGCAAATTCCTCTGCATGTCAGATAAGATGTTCTAAACCTGGGCACCAGGCAGGCAACACAGCCTTCGGGATGCTCTATTTCTGTGACAGAGAACTTTGCCATTCCGCTGACTATACTATCCCCAATTACCACTACATTTCTCTTCTCTCCCTTGAATGGCTTTCTGAACCATTGTGCCACAGTTAGGTTGCTCATCCTTCCTACATCCACACAGGGAGCGAGAATCTCAGACCTGTTGGACAAGCTCACGGGCTGAAGCTCCTCCAGCACTGTCTCTTGGCTCCCACTACCTGCCTCACTCACAGTCACACCCTCTTGTCCCTGACCATAGACCGAATTTGAGGCAGCTAATCTACTGGGTGTGACTACCTCCTGAGACAGAGAGTCCCGGTAACTCTCCCCTGCCTGATGTGCCGCGGTGTTTGAAGCTCAGATTCCAGGTCATCAACAATCCTGCATCATCCTTACTTTACTTAATTAGTTGCAGTTTGATTACTTTTTTTACTCAACCACTATAAAAGCTTTACCTGCTACTCAACTATGCCTCCTCACCGGGTCTGTTTACCCTTGCAGTTTCTGAACTCAACCCACAAGATTCAACATCTTCTGATCCTATGGCACACCTTACTACTGATTTGATGCCATCTTTTACCAGCAAAGCCACACCAAACACTCTGCCTACCTTCCTATCCCTCCAACACAACATGGAACATGGACATTCAGCTCCCAACAATTATCCTTCAGCCACAATTCAGTAATGGCCACAACATCATACCTGACAATTTGTAATAGTGCAACAAGATCATCCACCTTATTTCGTATACTCCATGCATTGAGATATAACACTTTGAATATTGTATTTGCTATCCTTCTTGATCAAGCATCCCTAATGCACTGATACTCACTCTGTGAGCAGCAATTTTGTCCTATCATCTGCCTGCCCTTCCTGATAACTGCAAGCTATCTTTGTTTTTTTACCATCCGTCCAATCCTGAGTCCCTTCGCTCTGGTTTCCATCTCCCTGCCAAATTAGTTTAAACCCTCCCCAACAACTCTAACAAACCTGCGAGAATATTGGTTTCCCTTGGGTTCAGATGCAACTCATCAATTTTGTACAGGTCATACCTCCCCCAGAAGAGATCCTGATGATCCCAGAACATGAAGCCCTGTTCACTGCACCAGTTCCTCAGCCACTCATTAATCTGCCAAATCATCCTGTTTCTAGCCTCACTGGCACATGGCACAGAGAGCAAGTCATTGCTGTAGGTGGCTGTGGAGGCCAAGTCATTGGGCATATTTAAGGCAGAGGTTGATAGATTCTTGATTAGTCTGGGCATGAAGGGATACGGGGAGAAGGCAGGAGATTGGAGCTGAGAGGGAAAACTGATCAGCCATGATGAAATGGCAGAGCAGACTCAATAGCTAAGGGTACCTAAGACTATTGCACAGTACTGTATCAACGTGGAGTGGAGAGTGAATTTGTAAACCTGGCGAGAGCAAAGAATGTTGGGAATGGTGAGGGTGGCGTGCCATGGGAGGAATGTGTTTCAGAAAAGGAGTGCCAGGGGTGGGGGTTGCATGGGTGCAGACACACCTATCCTGAGACATCAAAGTCATTGGATTCTAACCATTTGATCTATTGATCATGACAGGATGTCCCTCTGGTGCCTCCAGCTCTCCCATCTCCCTTCCCCTTTTCCCAACCATTAATCCCCCCCCCCCCGTACATTTCCCACTCTTAGTCTACAAGAGACCCATATCAGAATCATATATCTTTTTAAACTAGAGTGTGCTCTTCAATTTCTTTTCAGTTCCAGCAGATAATTTCTTGCAATCTTTTCAGTACAACAGTATGCAAGATATTTCTGTCCTGTCTAGCAGTCACAAATTTACTCCCAGATTCATTACAGATGAGACTGGAGGGCAAATTGCTGCACCTATTCTAGAACTCACCCTGCTGTTAATGGCAGATTTTAAAAAAACATTTTCTAACAGACCATCCTTGAATTTGAAAAGTAGGACTTTTCATTTATTTTGTATCTTATAATGGTGTCACTGAGAAACAAGTTTAAAAGGGATAAAGAAAGGACAACTCTGGCTACTTGCTAAGTACACATGTGGGAGATGCAACAATTATGAACTGTGATTGCTTGCATTGTACAACAGAATGTAATTACATGGATTTTTGTCTTTGTAAACTGGTACGATTATAAAATATCCTGAAGAATCTTCCTTACTCATGAAGAACAATAAGTATTTAGTGGTAAATTGATCATAATTACTGCTTAGAAAATCTTCTGAGGCTTAAAAAAATTTACAGCCCTTGTAAAAGTATTCAGCCCTCAACCCTTTGTTCACATAAATGAGTATTTAAACCAGAGATATTGATCAATTTAACTGAGAATTTTTGTGAATCACATGCTCCTTTTTCCGCAGTAGAGAAATAAAATAGGGAAAATTATTAAGCATGAGAAAACTAAGAATTCAAACACTGAAATGTCAGCAGTTTACAAAAGTTCACCCCCCTTTGCTCAGTACTTGAACAAACCTGGCAGTTATTGCAGCTAGTAGTCTATTTTGGATGTCTCAATTAGCTTTACACAACATGATAGAGCAAGATTTGTTCATTACTCCATGCAAAACTGCTCAAGCTGTGCTGGGTTGGTTGAGGAGCAGTGGTGGACAGCAATCTTTTTGTCTTGCCAGAAGTGTTTGATCAGGTTAAGGTCAGGACTCTGACTGGGCCTCTCAAGGACATCAATTTTCTTCGTTTGAAGCCAGTCCATAGTTGCTCCGGCAGTCTGTTTTGGGTCATGGTCCTGCTGAAAGACAATCTTCTTCCTCAGTTTAAGCTTTCTGGCAGAGTCTAGCAGGTTTTTATCCAGGATTTCTGTATTTAGCAGCATTCATCTTCCCATCAATCCTGACTGGATTTGTGGTCCCTGCTACTAAAAAGCATCCCCATAGCATGATGCTACTTTAACCATACTTTATAGTAGGGATGGTGTTACTTGGCTAATGTGGGGTATTAGATTTACACCACACAGGCTAATGCTCAGTATTAGACTTACACCACGTGTGTTGAGGCCAAAAAGTTCCACTTTAGTCTCATTCGATGACAAAACTTTCTTCCACATTTTTACATTATCTTCTAATTGACACTTTGCAAAGTCTTTATGGGCAAGAATATGCTATTGTTTCCTTGTCACTTCTTCCATAAATACTCTTTTGTACAAGGCCTTAGAGATTGTGGAGCCATGAACTTCATCTCTATTTGCAGCCAACTTCTACAGTTCACTCAGTGACTGTTGGCTTCATAGTGGCCTCTCTTACAAGTGCCATTCTTTGCTGGCGACTAAGTTTAGATGGCTGCCTAACTTAGGTAGTATGGCTGTGGTTTCATATTTTTTTCACTTTTTCCACAATGGACTGTACTGAGCACCAAGGTAGGTTCAGTGACTTTGAGATGCTTGTACCCTTCCCCAGATTTGAGCTTCTTTATTATAATTTCACTCACTTGTTTTGAATGCTCTTTTGTTTTCATTTTGGTTTGGTGTACTGAAAATCATCTATTCTGTTGGTCCTTACAGAGTGGGGATATTGAATTTAATTGAATTGAATTGACTTTATTTCTTACATCCTTCACATACTTGAGCAGCAAAAATCTTTGTTACATCTTCGTCTGAATGTACAATGTGTAAATTATAGTAATTTGTAATAAATAGTGTGTACATCAAGATATACAACAGAACAATCAACACAGCTTAGAAATACAATTGCGTCAGTGTGAGTTAATCAGTCTGATGGACTGTTGGTCCTGGCTTTAATTCTGTGGTACCGTTTCCCAGATGGCAGCAGCTGGAACAATTTGTGGTTGGGGTGACTCAGGTCCCCAATGATCCTTCGGGCCCTTTTTACAAACCTGCTGCTATAAGTGTCCTGAATAGTGGGAAGATCATAAACACAGATGTGCTGGGCTGTCCACACCACTCTCTGCAGGGTACTGCAATTGAGGTGAGTACAGTTCCCATACCAGGCAGTGATCCAGCCAGTCAGGATGTGCTCAATTGTGCCCCTGTAGAAAGTCCTTGGTATTTGGGAACTCATACCAAAATTCAACTGTCTGAAGTGAAAGGTGTTGTGGTGCTTTTTTCACCACACGGTCAGTATGTATGGACCAAGTGAGGTCCTCAGTAAAGTGTATACCAAGGAACTTGAAGCTGTTTACCTTCTCAACCCCAGACCAATTGATGTTGATAGAGATGAAGCCGTAACTGTTCCTCCTGTATTCCACAACCAGCTCCTTTGTTTTTGTGACATTGAGGGAGAGGTTTCTTGGCACCACTGGAACTTCTTCTCCGTGGGTATTTATAGTATTCTTATGAATTCATTGAAAATAGGTGCTCTACCAATGTTCTACATCAACAAATAGGGTGAATTGGTAAGGTAATATATTGCTACTGGGGGAGGTTAGCATAGTAATTACAAAGAGAATGAATACTTTTTCAGCCTCACAATTTGGGTTTATAACTCTTAGTGAATTGTTGACAGGTTTTGAAATGTTTCTTTTGATTTAACCTGATGCAGATGTTTTGTAGGTTACCTCATAAATCCTACTTCAAGATATTTTAAACTTAGATGAGACAGTAAAATGTAAAAGTAGTAGGGGCAGAATACTTTTTCCAAGGCACTGTATATTGTAATTGTTTTACATGTCTATTTCAAACTGCAAGGCTTTATGAATCCTTAATAACAAAGGCTTTTAAATATGCTGGCCTTTATCTTAATCAGCTTCATATGTTTTAATCTTAATGTTTCAACTTTTAATTTCAAAGTGCATTTTCCTTTACAGGTCAGTCAGTCTGTGGGAATTGTGATTGTAAGCTCAAGGTGAGTGGATATTTTGTTGAATCAGCACCTGATGAGAATAGCCATCAGAAATTGGGATGTTCTCAACACCGATCAATGAATCTCTATGTGGAACTTCCTTCAAGGTATGTAACATCAGCACCACTGCCTGTGAGTTCTGTACTAATGAGTTAGGGTGTTGAAATTCTCATCAAAATTACCCTGACAGCAAGTTGTATTTATTAAGTTATTTCAGCAATGTCTACATCACTAACAATACCAAGTGCAAAAGCATCTAATGTAAATAACAATGATACCTCATCAGTTTGGGTTTATTCCAACATGGCTGATTCTCTGAAACACACAGAAAATGCTGAAGGAACTGGGTCTCAGCCAAGAAATGTTGACTGTTTATGTTGCCAGACCTGCTGAGTTCCTCCAGCATTTTGTGTGTGTTGCTTTGGATTGCCAGCATCTGCAGAATCTCTTGTAGTTGACAACTACCCAATCATCCATTCAGACTACACTACTTTCACTATACAGTCTTAGAACCTGACCCTGATCCATCTTTTTTTCTCAAATGCTGCTTTAGGAATAAACTTAATCTATGTCACAAATGGATTTGAAAAAGCTTTATTTTGCTCATACATTCAGAGAATTGGTGCAAAGAACATCTAATACTCAAGGTTTTAGAAGTAGATGTTATATTCCCTTTTTGTGTGCTCTGTACTAGCTGGTGTCAAACTGAGGAAGTACAGGAAAACCTGTGGATTAATCCATGAGCCATTTACTGTTTTGCTTGATGACCTGCAGTCAATAGACCTGTGTTAATCAAAATCACTGAGCACAGGGGGAGGTTGCTGAATCAGAAACAGACTAATGAAATGAAAATCAGTACTGAAAATTTAAAATGCTGACACTGAATGAGGCAAGTACTGTGAGACAATGAAAATACTGTTAAATCATAAACACAAGATATTCTGCAAATGCTGGAAATCCAGAGTAACACACACAAAATGCTGGAGGAATAAAGAGTCAATGTTTCAGGCTGAGATCCTTCATCAGATCTGAGAAGGAAGGGGGAAGAAACCAGAATAAGATGGGGGGAGAGGGGAAGGAGTGCAAGCTGGAAGGTGATAAGTGAAAACAGATGGGGGGGGTGGGTATAGTTCAAAATTCAAAGTACATATGTGTCACCATATACAACCCTGGGATTTATTTTCTTGTAGGCATACTCAATAAATCCAATAACCATAAAATCAATGAAAGATGAACAACCAGTGTATGAAAGACAACAAACTGTGCAAATACAAAAAGAAAAACAAGTAAATAAACAATAAACATTGAAAACGTGATAAGTCCTTGAAAATGAGTTTATAGGCTGTGGGAACAGTTCAGTGATAGGGCAAGTGAAGTTATCCCCACTGGTTCAAGAACCTTATGGTTGAAGGATAATAATTACTCCTGAACCTGGTGGAGTGAGTCTTGAGGCTCCTGTACTTTCTTCCTGATGGCAACAGCGAGTAGACAGCATGACATGGGTGGTGGGGGTCCATGATGATGGACTTTGCTTTCCTGTGACAGTGCTCAATGATGGGGAGGGCTTTACCTATAATGGCCAGGCTGGTATTTCTGTACCAGGCTGTGACGCAGTGATGTGTAGGTCAAGGAGGGGAAATGAAGTGAGAAGCTGGGAGGTGATAGGTGTAAAAGGTTAGAAGGAATCTACTGGGAAAGTGAATCGTGGGAGAAAAGGAGGAAGGATACCAAAATGGAAAAAGATGGTTGGGGGGGGGGAAGAAAATACCAGAAATTAGAGAAATCGATGTCCCTGTCATCAGGTTAGAGGCTACCCACACAAAATATGAAGCGCTGCTGTTCCAATCTGAGAATGACCTCACTGTCAGAAGGGGAATAGGATTGGAATTAAAATGGTCAGCTACCCAGAAATCCTGCTCGTTGCAGGTGGAAGGCAGGTTCTCGACAAAACAGTCCCCCAGTCCACGTTGTGTCTCACCAATATAAAGGAGGCTGCACTGGGAGCACCAGATACAATTGATTGCCCCAACTGTCTTGCAGGTGAAGTGTTACCTCAGTTGGAAGAACTGTTTGGGGTCCCAAATGGTAGTGATGAGGGAGGAGGTGTAGAGGCAGGAGTAGCTTGCAGGGATAAATGCCAGAAGAGAGATCAGTGGGGAGGGATAAATGGACAGGAGAATCAGGGAGAGAATGACCCCTGCAAAAAAGTGGGGTTGGGGGAGAGTGGAAGTAAAGATGTAGTTGGTGGTAAGATCTCACTGAAGATGGCAGAAGTTGCGGAGAATGAGGTGCGAAGGCTTATGGGGTGGTGGGTAAGGAACTCTACCCCGTTAAGGCATTGGGAAGATGGGGTGATGATGGGATGTCTGGGATTGCAGATGTTGGTGGGAATGGACTGAACAAAGGGGGAGAAAATGAATTGATGTATGCAGACACGGGTTCAGTGGGGCAGAAACGGGTAGAAATTATGGGCCTACCCAGACAAGTTAGGCTTGTGGATCTTTTTACAATCTGTATTCCTTCTCCCATCTTGCACCTACTCTTCACTTGCCTATCACCTCCCTCTAATTTCCTTCCTCCTTCCCTTTCTCCCATGGTCCACTCTCCTCTCCTATCAGATTACTACTTCTTCAGCCCTTTCTTTACCTTTTCACCTATCACCTCCCACCTTTCTCACCTACTACCCCCCTCTATGAACTTCCAGCTTGTACTCCTTCTTTTCCCCCAACCTTCTTATTCTGGCTTCTTCCCACTTCCTTTCTAGTCCGGATGAAGAGTCTTACTTGGCCCTTCCATAGATGCTGCCTGACCTGCTGAGTTCCTCTGGCATTTTGTGTGTGTTACTCTAGTGTTAAATCAGTTACAAGAAGGGCTAAATGAACCCAGCAGGCTTAACTCTGATGCTAGAACTCCTCTTTGGATGGAAAATTGTGCAGTTCTCTAGGTCTCATTCTGGAAAAACCTGTACCAGATTAGACCAAGTACAGGAACCATCTTTTCAGCTGTACTGAAGACCTTCCTTTTAGAGAAGACAAATATGAATTACATAATTTTATTAACATATTTTACAGTCATTTTAATTAAGTCTTAAGATTTACTTTTTGATGTGCCAGAAAATGTTCAGCATTTACAGTAATGTACTGTATTTAACATTAATTCATACAAGGTAACACTCCAGTGAATACTCAACTTCTATTTGAAAATTACACACTCTTCTGCATTAAAATGGTAAGTTGTAAAGTGGGTCTTACAAAACCAGAAAGGTAAAATAAAGTCTAATTCAGCAGCATGCATGAACTCAAGTACATTTTAAATCAACTGCACATCTGGCACACAAACTCCACTAACACATGAGTAAAAAGTAAAGGGAAACCTGTGAGAGTTAGAACAGTAAAGAATACTCCATATTTAAGTAACTTTGGAAATCCATACCCATAGCCTTAACAGATGCAATCATTACACCTGTACTTCCTAATGTCTGATTTATAATCACATGCTGGAGCATCATTGCTTCATCCTGTGATGCTGCTTATTAGTTAAAGACTGCACTCTTACTGTTACTTCTTTTAAAAAAGAGGAAATTGGTGTATTTGACTTAAGACATTCTGAGATCTGTCAGTCATTTTTGCATAATATCAGTAGGTGGTATATGTCACTATATTATGTTTTCTAGTAGGATCTGAATGTACAAGCAGTGAACAATTTTGTGACTGAGGCAAATAACAAATTTGCTATTATACATTAATTTTCAGTTGCTGCAACTATTTTATAAAATGAAAGTAAACAAGTCCACAAGTCAATCCATAATGATAAATGAACAATCTTGTAACAATTTGATATTTATGAAATGCAGCACTTAATTAACTACTTCCCTGAATATCTAACTTTAATATTATCCTGGTGGTGCAATTTTCTGTTATAACAGTTTATGAAGTCTTTATACCTTATTAATAGATATGAATGTGAAAGAAACAAGGTTTCCCTAAACATAACAATAACTTATTTTGTAGAGTTTTAACTAGACAGTTAAAATGGTCTAGATTAAGATCTCAGAAAGCTATGAAAGCACTTTACAGCTTTTGAATTAATGTTTTAAAATATAAGGAAAAGGCACAAAATAAAGCATGTATATCCTTAAATTTCCAAATTTTAAAATCACTTTTTTATGTAATGAAAAGACAATTCCAGAAGTGTCTACAAAATATGGCAGTTTGAATCTCAGGTTCACTTTCCAATTTGAATACATTTGCCACAATCAACTAGATTACTTTCTCATTTAGTAAGGTGCAGTTACGTTTCACAATTGCAACACAGATAAGCTTAGGGTTGACAGTTGTACATCTGAAACAGTAATTTACTGCCGGAATGGCCTGTGTACTTCAGATCCAATCATGCTGTAATATTACATGTTGTGCTATCTTTGAAGAGAATACTAGTGACCAAATATGATCAACACACCAATCCAGTAAAGGGCTTATAAGCTTAAAAAGCAAGAAGCTAGGGTAGTAAATAAACACAACCAAGCAATAAAATTGTTCCAGTCTTGGCATTCAGTTCAAAAAAATGGTTTTGAACAGTTGACAAAATTTTCAGAGACTTCTGATTTTACTGCCTAGTTTGCTTTTAATTCAAAGTTTCTATACATTGAAGCATTATCTCAGATATTTTTAAAAATAAAGTGAGCACGTTACAGAGAACTTAAATGTTATGATGAGAATTATAAATCAAAACCTCTGAAAAATGTAGAAAAACTCAGCGGACAACAAATGTACCAAACTTCTGGGTACTACAATAATATGTATGTGACCAATTTTCCTCTCTCAGGGTGCATCTTCTTATGAAGAAATGAGATCAACTAACAACACTTCAAACATGCTGCATTGGTCTTGGCCTTATGGTATACACATTACACTCATTTTGGTAAGGGACATATCTGAATTAAAACTGTGCTTCTTTATACTTACGTGGATTGCTTCAATTTGACAAATAAATAATAAGCTCTTTATTTTATTGAAGATAGTTTAGCCCATTTCTAGAGTGAGTCTTATAGGGTTGCTGGGATTTTGTTTCACACAGTGCCATAGATGTGATATAAATAGCACAATTGTAAATGCAGAATAATGTCTTTTATGGATTGCTTTTAACAATATGGCTACTTTTAAAATAAACTCCATAACATTCAGATGAAGCAAAGCTGCTTGATGACTTTCTTTGAAGAAGGATTCACAAGTCAACTATAATCCATTATAATGGGGGCCCCATCTTTTATTGATGTGATCAAAGGTGTGTGTCACCCACTGTTGTTCCAAGACTTTATATCGCTCGCTGCATAGGTACAGAGGCTTACCACGCCTGGAAATAAAAGGGGAAAAATAATACATAAAACAGTACAACAAGGAACACAGTTTATTTAAATAGTAAACCAAATGTTTACTTTCCCCAGGTTAATAGCGGTCCTGCATGCAGAAGTCCACCACCTCATCTGGTAGCAAATTTGCTGTACTTACTATTAACCAATGTAACAAGAAAGAACTTCTGTAAATCTACCACTGTTAACTGCTTCACTAAACCCATTCCTTATTGGCAGGGCATTCCACACATAAATCTGAAACATTGGAAAGACAGACTAAGTGGAGCAACCATTGCTTGAGTGGGCCACAGTTTGAGCGGTATGTAAAGAGGCTTTGGTTCATGAGGCTTCAGTGAGAGGTTTACACCAGAATTTACCTGTTCCTAGTGAGTAGACTTGAGGTTCTCAATGTTAGCCTGAATATCCCTTCAATGTTCTAAACAACCATGTATTATGGATCCTCAAGCTGTACTGGGGGATAATTTCAATGAGGCTTTTGAACATACTCTTGAAATCTGTTCAGTTGTTTTCCATTGGGCAGTATCTTGACGTAATAGATATCTGTTTCTAAGGCCTCATATTTGACATGCAAATTATATGGATCCAGTTAGGTGTAAATACAGTCTTCATGTTCAAATTGGTCGCATGGAAAATAATGGGGAAATGGAGTTGATGAGAATGCTCCTAAGTGACATAAATTCACCAGACTGCATGGCCTCCTTCGTCACAAGCAATTATGAAAACAAACAGCAATAATCTGTTAACACAGCATCCAGATGCTACATTTTTACAAGGAGGCTTTGCAGACAGCTCTGAAGTGTTTTCTTTGTCCTCGATATCTCTTGCTGCAACAGAGCTTGGAGTGGCATGTTTGCATAGGCAGACTTGCTGCATGCAGACATGCACTGCTTTATTTGTTGAGAAGTTTCAAATGGAATTCAGCATCATACAATCATAAGTAAATTTTCCCCATTTTGAAATTCACAATGAAGTAAGGGCATTGAAGCAGTTGAAGGCCATTGAGCCTACAACTCTGGTATAAGGAACTTCTGTAGTGATGTGCTAAGCCCAAAATTCCTGACCACCAATAATCACAACCTACTGCATGCAGTTGTATACCAACCACTGGATGTTTTCACTTTGATGTCCACTGACTTCAGTTTTATCATATTCTTTGATGCCACATTTGGTCAAATGTCACCTTGCTGTCGGGGCAATGATTTTCACCTCATCTCTGGAATTAAGCTCTGTGGTCCATATTTGGACCAAGGCTGCAATGTAGACTTAAAACGAGCAGCACTATTAAAACCCAAACTGGACAGCAGTAAATAAGTTATTGTTGAGAACACTGCCAATGACAGTTGTCATCAACTTTACTGATGATTAAGTAGAGTGATTGACTGGATGGGATTCCAGTACTGCATTCTGTGAATAAGACATACATCTCTCATCCTTGGGTAGTTTGCAAGCCACAATTTAGGTGCCACTCTCTGAAATGAATCTATAAAACTATTATGATTTGAACACACATTATAAATTTAGCCAGACCTCTGCTTTACTCATCCAGTAGGGTTAATATAATCTGCATCTAGTATAGAAATACTATTTCTAAATCAAGAAATGTGCTGAAATGTTTACCTCAAATCTCTGTCCTCTTCACCGTGCGTATCAAGGTAAACAGATCCCCACACACAAAACCTGTGCCCACGAATGACGATAATTACAGAGGCATTAATCAGAAGGAATATTCCTGTTCCTGCTCCACAGTTCTGGGAGTGCTATTGTAAAATAAAATTATAATAAAATTATAATCATAAAATACTCTTGAAAAGATATAACTACATTTAACAATTATAAATAAAATGGAGCTAATCATCACTCTGAAAATAGAAAGAAAACTGATCATTTCTCTCAACCTGATGTAATTTATACCAATTAGTTTACTGTCTATACCAAAATAAAAATTAGATAAATGCAACCACTGTTATAGAAGTTAATCAACTGATCAAGTGCAGAAAACATTATACAATTTAGGAAATCATTCTCTTTATCTATTTCTTGCCAGTTAATTGCATGAATATCTTTAGATAAAGGTGTAAGAATGCTTAAAAACAGCACAATAATTACTGTGAGGTAAAGTAGCCCCTTTAAACACATAACCACTGATTGTTTAAAAAAAACTAAATTTTCTACAAGCTACTGCAAATACAAGAATTTTACATAGTACAATTTTGCAATAAGCACTGTTAAATGTGGAGAAGTATAAAATCCCATGGCAACAGAATTATTTTGTATATTGATGGTTCATTAACGGTACAAGGTGGGAAGACCCAGAATTCCAAATAACAATTTACTTGCCAAATCACTGCATTTCTGGGCAGCAAATAAAACATGTATTTGTATAGGACCTTTAACATGGAAAAAGGCCATGAGTGAGAACAAAACAAAAACATTAAAAAATTAGGACCACTTCAATTATCTTTCAGAACCGGCACAGAGGAACTTTATTTGATGCAAAGATACATTCCAACCAGCGGAGGTTCTGGAATACCAAAATTGACTGGAGGATAGAATTGCAGCACAACTGCTTCCATGATAAAGGTGCACTTAAGAATTTCCATCAAAAACAATTATCCATATAATGCAGGGGAAAAAACTTTATAATTAAACAAAAATGTCAAGCTAAAGAAAATATTAGAGGGTTTTACCAGAAGTATGACCAAGTAGTAGTTTGGGTTAATAGGGGCCAGGGAATTTAAAAATAACTTTAATGATTATGTAGCTGATTATTATATGCCTCCTTCCCTCTGATCATTCCAAGGATGACTATACTGTGACTTAACTCTCTATGTCCAAAACCTTAAAATCGTGAGCAGGTAAATCAGAAATAGTGCATTGCCCTTTCTATTTACTCACCAGTACACATTCACAATAGCTTTGCTGTTTACAGCATTGACCTTTCAGGCATACAAAGGTACCACACACTAGACAAAGTGCTGGATCCTTTGGAACTCTTGAACAATGAACGCAGGCTTTACGATGATAGTATTGAAAGATGGTATTGTAATTGTCAGGTAGCTGAAGAAGACGTGGTAATGACCACTGTGGATCCTGAACAAGTAGATTCTGAAAGGAGAACACAGAAGTCAATTTAGTCTTGAACTAGCCATCACAGTAATATCAATGGAGGAGAATAAACAGTAAACATTTCATACTGAGGAAGTCTTGGCTTGAAATGCTGACAGTTTATTCCCCTCCATTGATGCTGCCCGACTTGTTCAGTTCCTCTAGCAATGTGTATGTGTGTGCTGCTCAAACTATCTAATTCCTAAATGGACAGTGAACCCTTAAACACTACCTCACTTTTTTTTAATATAAATTATTAGTTTTTTGCATGATTTTAATCTATTCAAGATACGTCTACTGTAATTGATTTACTTGTTTATTATTACTAATATTTTTTTCAGTATTATGTATTGCATTGAATTGCTGCGGCTAAGTTAGCAAATTTAGCAACACATGCCAGTGATAATAAACCTGATCCTGATCTTGTGTTCATGAAAATAATATGTCAATATAAAACAATACTCTTTGCTAGGCTTGCCTGAGGAAATTTTATTAAATTATTCCACAAGATATATGGCACAAAGCAGCTCAGCCCAACCAGACTAAGCAGCATTTCAGCTCCTCTTTGTTAAATTTATAATAATAAACAAGTTTTGTCCGCAGCAAGTAACTTATGTTTCAGGTTCATCACTGAAGTGCAATAGTATTTATTTTTTCCTGTTTTAGAATTACAAGCTGAAAACAGGTCATGCAGCATCTTTGATGGGAAGGATGTTATGATTTTTGTTACTGATCTTCTTGCAGAACCCTCTTCTAAACTCAGAAAGGCATGGTTCAATTTTTACCAGACTTTGCATAAACTTCCTCAGCCTTCCGCATTCTTCTTCCTCTGGGTTATATTTGACCAAAGGTTTTTAGAAGTGTCAATCAGTAATTATTTTAACCAGCTGCCCTCTTTCTCTCAGAGTTGAATATAGTAATTTATAATTATTGTTAGTTTTCCTTATAGAAATAAGCTTTTACAAAAGCAACATAGGACTTCAACAACATTGCTTCTTAATACCTTTATGCCAAAATTACTGATTATATTTGGAATTTGGAGCAAAATTTCAAAAACCTGAAAGCAAACATTTATTAAATATATTACAAATTATGTATGGAATGCACCATAAATTACTTTACCATTACATGTCCTGAGTGACTCTCTGCAGAAGTTGTTACTTCTAAGCACCACTGAGAAATAATATCTAGAGCAGCTACTGGCCATTCGAGGCAGGAAGAACTATTGACCTCATCAGTCAAATGAAGAGAAGATGGCAGTAACCCAAGATATCTGGCAAGCATCCCAAATTCTTCTTCTGTTTGCTTACAAATGAGAAATAAAAATGTCATTTTTACACAGACCATCTGTTGTAATAAACTGAGGCAATAAACGATGAAACACATTAATCTGACAACAGTCATTTCATGCAAACATCATGACAGTTTCATGGCAGCATGACTTTATGATGTTGATGCATCACTAACGGAAAATGAGTTGATAATTAGGACAATTGACATTCTAATCATTCATGAAATAAGACGATTTGCTCTATACATTGCATAATTATGTCAAAACTTGGAGAAACATTTAAACTATCAAATATTCATAATTTACTTCAGGTTTTAATATCACTGAAGATGTATTGTTACCACAAAAATATTATAAGATCAAACAAGAATAAAGACCATTGAAGAATTTTAAAAAATCTTAAAAAATTTACTCTCTGATGAGTACTTAAATTATATGATACTGTGATTTACAACATGTGAATCACTGAAGACAGTACTCCTTGATTATCAACATAAACATTCGAGCTGTAATATATTAGTAGATGCTCAGTTACTAATTATACTAATCCACTAAGGAAAACTAAACTGAACAAAATGCGGCAGAGTCTATGATGTGCCTGACTTACCAAGAGCTTCCAGCATTTTACATATTTATATTAGTCAAGATTGTGAAAATATCCTTCTTGCCATATATTTATTTCCAAGCACTTTCTTGTGGTTTATCATTTAATCCTGAGCAGTCATACCTTTGCTTTATAGTAGTTGGACAAAGCTATCATCTGAATATACTGATCTAGGTATCATTTTTACACTCTGATCTTTATCCTTATTCTACACAACATCTATAATTACAATAATGATAAATGTTAACCATTTGTAATATTCTAATTAACAGTAGATTCTACATGTTACATTTAAATAAATTAATATAATAAATAAAACATTATCAACCTATTTGTTGTGTTATGACTTCTGATCTGAGGCAAAACAAACCAGATTACTATGAGTTTTTAAGTTTACCTATGAATTGGGCTCTAAGGAAACAGCTGTGAAATTAGCAAATGGATCATTCTCCAAGCTGGCTACATAATACCACAGATCAATGCAATCACTGAGAAGCAAGATTAACCATTTTTTCAAACTCCCAACCTTCTCTTTGCCCTTTGTTAATCTACCCCTCCCCCTTACCCCAAGAATTTGATCCATTCATTCGAGCCATTTCTTCCTTCTAGACCCAGTGCCTATAGTTTAAAAACAAAGTGCTGGAAATATTCCCCAGGTCAGGCAGTTAACACGAATCCTGCTGAAGGGTCTCGGACTGAAATGTCAACTGTACTCTCTTCCATACACGCTCCCTGACCTGCTGAGTTCCTCCTGCATTTTGTGTGTGAACCATGGAGAGAAAAGCATTTCAAACCAATGACAGTAATTCTTTCTACCCAGCATAATCATGTTCCCAATACAACTCCACTTCACTGCAAAGCACATGGAGTAGTTATTCGCTGGTACCAACAAGACCAGAAGCAGTCGGCCTAGGTAAGTATGTTATTGAATTGAATTGACTTTATTACTAACATCCTTCATAAACATGAGGAGTAAAAATCTTTACGTCTCCATTCAAATGTGCAATAATAGTAATTTATAATAAATATTATGTACAACAGGATAGTCAATATAACAGAAATACAGTTGCGTCAGCATGGATTAAGCAGTCTGATGGCCTGGGGGGGGGGGGGGGGGGGAGAAACTGTCCCAGAGCCTGTTGGTCCTGGTTTTACTGCTGCGGTTACATTATCACTATTGCAGACTGCATCAGCAATTGTGGTAGATTTTTTATTAGTAAGGGGATTAAAAGTTACAAGGAGAAGGCAGGAGAACGGGATTAAGAGGGAAAACAAATCAGCCATGATCAAATGGCAAGCAGACTGGGTGGCCTAATTGTGCTCCTATGGTTTCTTGTGTCTTAAAAGTGTTACTTTTCCCCCAGGACCTTTTCAAAGATGCAAGTTTACTTTTCTAAAGTGAAGGGTGATGCGTGACAAGTAGATGAAGTGTTTGGCATACCTGACAACTGGGAAGATCATCACTGAATAGATGGTGTTGAAGAAGGCTTGCGTTCCTGAAGAAAGGTAGACAGAACTGCTGGATACTGTATTCTAGGGACTGGGGTGAACAAATAGTGGTGGTAATCTGAGGAGTTAAAAGGCAAAACAAAATAATTACTAAAATGGCAGATACTTTTGGTACCAATGACATGCAAAAATTAATTGTTGCTTTCCAATTCCTGTTTTTATGCTTAAGTTTTAGAGCAGCACACACAAAAAGTACAAAACTATAAATTGAACATGTTATTTCATAAACAAGAGAAAATCTGCAAATGCTGGAAATCTGAGCAACACACACAAAAAGCTGGAGGAACTCAGCAGGCCAGGCAGCATCTATGGAAAAGAGTACAGTTGACATTTTGGGCCATCCTGCCAAAGGGTTTCGGCCCAAAATGTCAACTTTACTCTTTTCCTTAGATGATGCTTGGCCTGCTGAGTTCCTCCAGCTTTTTGTGGAGGTAATAGCATAGTTTAAAAAGTCACCACATTCTTCAGTTTAAACTTGTAGAATGAGGTAACACTAAATTAATCATCACTTACAATAAAAAGATATGAATTTACTGAAGATAAATTTGGCTGGTCACATTCATCCACTCTGTACTCAGTTAAATTTTAAGCTAGAATCTTTATATTTTGTGTGTAAATCATTTATTAGTTCACAGGCTTTTATATACAGTGAAGTCATTTGTTCTACCAAGGTGCAGTTGATGATGCCTTGTATTTCAGTAGGTGGAAAAGACCTGTTTTCTGAACACAGGATACTGCATTTGGACACATTATACAACTGGTTAACCCAATTCCAGAAGAAATTAAAAGTACTCATAAAGGCTATCCTCAATATCTTAAACATTCATTTATGTCACTTTACCAACAACATTTAAGCCTATTAAAATCAATACATTTTGCAAAATTTTGTAAATGTCGCCTATTATATCACTGACTTTCCCTTGCTATAACTGGTTTGTTACCGGAACAGGCTCAACTATTAAGTGCTCTGCTAGCCAACCCTCCCATCTAACTCAAGGCAAAACTTTCATTCACACAAAACTCTGTTGTCGTTAACCAAAAGGCAACTGTTAGTCCATTGTCAAAGACCATGAGGTATACACAATAAGATAATGGAGCTGAATTAGGCCATTTGGCCCACTGAGTCTGCTCCACCATTTCATCATAGATGATTCATTTTCCCTCTCAGCCCCAATCTCCTGCTTTCTCCCTGTATCCCTTCATACCCTGAATAATGAAGAATCTATCTTCTTCAATGACTTGGCCTCCACAGCCACCTTGTGGCAATGAATTCCACAGATTCACCACTCTCTGTCTAAAGAAATTACTCCTGATCTCTGTTCTAAAAGGATGCCCCTCTATTCTGAGGCTGTGTCCGCTGGTCTTAAGACTCCCTTCGGAAAGAAACATCCTCTCCACATCCACTATAACAAAGCCTTTCAACATTCAATAGTTTTCAATGAGGTCACTTTTCATTCTTCTGAATTCCAGTGAGTGCCCAGAGCCATCAAAAGCTCTTCATATGACAAGCCTTTCAAGCCTGTAATCATTTTCATGAACCACCTTTGAACTCTCTCCAATGCCAGCACATCCTTTCTTAGATAAGGGACCCAAAACTACTCACAATACTCCAAGTGAGGCCTCCCAGTGTCTTACAAAGCCTCAACATTACATCCTTGCTTTTGTATTCTAGTCTTCTTGAAATGAATGCTAACATCGCATTTGCCTTCTTCAATGACTCATACTGCAAATTAACCTATAGAGAATCCTGCACAGGACTCCCAAGCCCCTTTGCACATCACAGTTTTAGAAAAGTCTAACCTTTTAGTTCATGACCATACACTTCCTGACACTGTATTCCATCTGCCATTCTCTGAATCTAAGTTCTTCAATAGTTTCTCTACTTCCTCAAAACTACCTGCCCCTCCACATATCTTCGTATCGTCCACAAACTTTGCCACAAGGCTATCCATTCTGTCATCCATGTCATTGACATATAATGTAAAAAGAAGAGGTCCCAACACAGACCCTTGTGGAACATTACTAGTCACCAGCAATCGACCAGGAAAGGCTCCCTTTATTCCTGCCAATCAGCTACTGCTTTATCCATGCTAAAATCTTTCCTGTAATGCCATGCGCTCTTAACCTGTTAAACAGCCCCATATGTGGTAACTTATCAAGGCCTTCTGAAAATCCAAATACACAACATCCACCGATTCTCCTTTGTCTATCCTACTTTTATTTCTTCAAAGAATTCTAACAGATTTGTCAGGCAAGACTTTCCCTTAAGGAAACCATGCTGACGATGGCCTATTTTATCAAGTGCTTTCAGGTGCCCTGAAACCACATCCTTAACAATCGACTGACTAACACCTTCTCAACCGCTGAGGTCAGACTAACTGGCCTATAATTTCTTTTCTTCTGCCTCTCTCCTTTCTTGAAGGACAGAGTCTCATTTACAATCTTCCATTCCTCTGGAACCATGCCAGAATCATTTGATTTTGAAAGATCGTTATTAATATTTCCACAATCTCTTCAGCCACCTCTTTTAGAACCCTGAGGTGTACACCATCTGGTCCAGGTGATTTAACCTTTAGACCTTTCAGTTTCCCAAGAACCTGATCCCTAAAACCTCACTGATTTTAAAGGCATTCATCCACATGTTCAAATATTTTCATGATCTTGCCTGTCCCTGTTAGCTCCCTAAACCTACAACTTTAAGTTCCTCAGATAATAGCCCCTTTTCTTTCCCCTCATCTTTCTATCAAACTTTTGCTTACATTAATAGCAAGGTTTGGAATTCACTGCCTAATCCACCTTACCCTTCCAACTCATTTTGCTCCTTCAATACAATCTATTAAATATGTATTACAATATATTCCCGAAGTTTTCAAGACTGATCAACTCCACCCATTAACATACCCTACCACTACTACACACACATTATCTAGCATCACTTTATGTACATACAGTCTATATACATAAAATAGTTATTTATACACTGTGTTTTATAGGATTGCTTTTATATTTATATTTACAGTTTTTACTTAACTTCGTTCTTCATGCTTATTGTTTTTTTTTAATGTATCTGATCTGGGGTAAAAAATATTTCATTCTTCTTTACATTTGTGTACTGAAGAATGACAATAAACAATCTAGAATCTTGAATGTATTAAAACAAAAACTCTTTTACAAGTTATCAGTCATCTAAACTATAGTAGTTCAATGTCAAATATTGCACCTAAGCATCATGGGACATTTTACTGCATTTAAGCAATGATTTATTGTTATAAAGCTATCATTTTTAAAACATGTAGCTATATTGTGAATGGATAGATTTTCAATGAAACACAAGAAGAAATATTATTGTTTTTACAATAAAATGAGTTCCTCATCTTTAACAAAATGTGCACCAAGCAATTTAATATCGTAGGCTAAAACATATTCCTTGCTGTTTAAATGTTCCTCAGTTGTTGTATGAGTAAATGAGTAAATAGATATATGTAGTATTAGCAAGAAAATAAAGTCAACAGTTTCAAAGGAAAAACAGATGAAGGGTCTTGATTAGAATTTATCTTCTGAAGATACAAAAATGCAGTGAGTTTAGTTTATACGGTTACCAGTATGTACATACCATTGATGATTCATCAGTATTACTAGCACAGTAAAGCTTTCCTTTTGACAGTTCAGTGATTATGTGGCTGAGTAATACTTCATTGTTTTTTTCTGAATTACCCATGGTCTGTGAAAGTTTAAAAAAAATATTTAGTTATTCCACTTGGAAAAGCAAATCGACGACACAATATTGTGATCTAGAGAAGTCATTTTTTTTTTCATTATGTTTAAGAGGCAAAAATAGATCTCAAATATGAAAACATAATTATTGACAGTGTAACTAAAATTTCTGAATTTCAGATTTGACAGGATGTTGACCATAGGGGAAACTGATTAGATCAATGGAAACAATAATCACAGTAATTAGTATAAAAGGGGAAAAAGTTTTAATGCCAACTAGTGGAGTGGTGTCACAGCAACAACCTGGCACTAAGACGAAGGAGCTGATTGTGGACTTCAGGAAGGGTAAGACGAAGGAACATACACCAATCCTCAAGTGGAGAGAGTGAGCAGTTTCAAATTTCTGGGTGCCAAGATCTCTGAGGATCTAACTTGGTCCCAACATATTGATGCGGTTATAAAGAAGGCAAGACAGCAACTATATTTTATTAGGAGTTTGAAGGGATTTGGTATGTCAACAAATACACTCAAAAACTTCTATAGATGTACCATGGAGAGTATTCTGACTGGTTGCATCACTGTCTGGTATGGGGGTGGGTGCTACTGCACGGGACTGAAAGAAGCTGCAGAGGTTTGTAAGTTTAATCAGCTCCATCTTGGGTACTAGCCTACAAAGTACCCAGGACATTTTCAAGGAGCAGTGTCTCAAAAAGTCAGTGTCCATAATTAAGGACTTCATCACTTTCCAACATCCAAAAATTTCAGCTCATTCAAACTTTAACTGCCTGCATCCTAATTCACACTGTCACTTTTATCTCTTAGTCTCATTTAACCTACACTTTGTTTAAAAATTATTTTTTCAGACTTTGGATGTGTTATCAGCATGGTCACCATTTATTGCTCATTCCTGATTGCCCTTGAGCTGACAGTGATGAGCTTTCTTCTTGAACCACTGCAGTTCTACATGCAGGTGAACTGGGACAATCAGGTTGGTGCTGGACCACAGGATAGGGAGTTTGTAGAGTGCCTATGGGATGCATTCTTGGAACAGCTTGTACGAGAGCCGACCAGGGAAAAGACTAATCTGGATTTAGTGTTATGTAATGAACAGGATTTAATAAGCGATCTTGCAGTAAAGGAGCCATTAGGAGGTAGTGACCATAATATGATAAGTTTTTATCTGCAATTTGAGAAGGATAAGGGCAGCTCGGAGGTGTCAGTGTTGCAGCTGAACAAGGGAAACTATGAAGCCATGAGGGAGGAGCTGGCCAAAGTTAACTGGACGGATATCCTAGCAGAAAAGACAGTGGAACAGCAATGGCAGGTATTCTTGGGAATAATGCACAAGGTGCAAAATCAGTTCATCCCTCAGAGAAGGAAGGATTCAAAGGGGGGGAAAGGGCCACAGTGGTTGACAAAGGAAGTCAGAGATTGCATAGCATTAAAAAGAAAGGAAGTATGACAGAGCTAAGGTGAGTGGGAGGACAGATGATTGGGAAGTTTTTAAGGAACAACAGACCTTAACTAAAAAGGCAATACGGGGAGAAAAAATGAGGTACGAACACAAGCTAGCCAGGAATATAAAGGAAGATAGCAAAAGCTTTTTTAGGTATGTGAAGAGAAAGAAGATAGTTAAGAACAATGTTGGGCCCTTGAAGAAGGAATTGGGTGAAATTGTTATGGGAAACAGAGAAATGGCAGAAGAATTTAATGAGTACTTTAGATCTGTTTTCACTAAGTAAGACACAAGCAATCTCCCAGATGTATGGATGGGCCAGGGACATAGGGTAACAGAGGAAATGAAACAGATTGACATTAGGAAGGAAACGGTGATGAGTAGACTGATGGGACTGAAGGCTGACCCAGGTCCAGATGGTCTGCATCCTAGGGTACTAAAGGAGGTGGCCCTGGAAATTGTGGATGCATTGGTAATCATTTTCCAATGTTCCTTAGATTCAGGATCAGTTCCTGAGGATTGGAGAATGGCTAATGTTATCCCACTTTTTAAGAAAGGAGGGAGGGAGAAAACAGAGAACTATCGACCTGTCAGCCTGACATCAATGGTGGGGTAGATGCTAGAGTCCATTATTAAGGATGAAATAGTGGCATATCTAGATAGCAGTGATAAGATTGGGCCGAGCCAGCATGGACTTACCAAGGGTAAATCATGCGTGACTAATCTATTGGAGTTTTTCGAGGATGTAACCAGGAAGTTAGACAAGGGAGATCCAGTGGATGTAGTGTACCTCGATTTTCAGAAGGCATTTGATAAGGTCCCACATAGGAGATTGGTGGGTAAAATCAGAGCTCGTGGCATTGGGGGGAAGATATTGACATGGATAGAAAACTAGTTGGCAGATAGAAAGCAAAGGGTAGCGGTGAATGGGTGTTTCTCGGAATGGCAGGTGGTGACTAGTGGGGTGCCACAGGGTTCGGTATTGGGACCACAGCTGTTTACAATTTACGTCAACAATTTAGATGAAGGCATTGAGAATAACATCAGCAAATTTGCTGCTGATACTAAGCTGGGTGGCAGTGTGACATGTGATGAGGATGTTAGGAGAATTCAGGGCGACTTGGATAGGCTGGGTGAGTGGGCAGATACTTGGCAGATGACGTTAAATGTGAATAAGTGTGAGGTTATCCATGTTGGGAGTAAGAACAGGAAGGCAGATTATTATCTGAACGGTGTAGAGTTAGGTAAGGGAGAAATACAAAGAGATCTAGGAGTCCTTGTTCATCAGTCACTGAAGGTGAATGAGCAAGTGCAGCAGGCAGTGAAGAAGGCTAATGGAATGTTGGCCTTTATTACAAAGGGAATTGAGTACAAGAGCAAGGAAATCCCCTTGCATTTGTATAAAGCCCTGGTGAGACCACACCTGGAGTACTGTGTACAATTTTGGTCTCCAGGGTTAAGGGAGGACATTCTGGCTGTAGAGGAAGTGCAGCGTAGATTCACGAGGTTAATTCTTGGGATGTCTGGACTGTCTTACGCAGAGAGGTTAGAGAGACTGGGCTTGTACACGCTGGAATTAAGGAGATTGAGAGGGGATCTGATTGAAACATATAAAATTATTTAGGGATTGGACAAGATAGAGGCAGGAAATATGTTCCAGATGCTGGGAGAGTCTAGTACCCGAGGGCATGGTTTGAGAATAAGGGGTAGGTCAATTAGGACAGAGTTAAGGAAAAACTTCTTCTCCCAGAGAGTTGTGGGGGTCTGGAATGCACTGCCTCGGAAGGCAGTGGAGGCCAATTCTCTGGATGTTTTCAAGAAGGAGCTAGATAGGTATCTTATGGATAGGGGAATCAAGGGATATGGGGACAAGGCAGGAACCGGGTATTGATCAGCCATGATCTCAAAATGGCAGTGCAGGCTCAAAGGGCCAAATGGTCTACTTCTGCACCTATTGTCTATTGTCTACTGAAGGTTCTCTAACAGTGTAACTGCACCGGGAGCTCTAAGATTTAGACCCAGTGTCAATGGAGTACTGATGGTATATTTCCAAGTCAGACAGTGTGTAAAACTTGCACTGGAGAGAAGACCTACAGGTGTAGCGTTGCTATGGACCTGCTTACCTCATCCTTCCTGATGACAGAGACCACAGGTTTGGGAGTAGTTTGGGTGGGTAAATGCAGCACATTTTATAGATAGTACACACTTCAAATATAGTGTACCAGAAGTGGAGGGTATTGATTGATAGGGTAGCAAAAGGTTGTTTTGCCCTAAAGATGTCAAGCTTTCTTCTGAACTTTTGGCACTGAATTCTTCCAGACAAGTGGAGAGTTTACCATCACAATCTCAATTTGTGCATCATAGATAGTTAAAGATGGCTTGGGGTGTCACAGCATAGAAAGCCCCTGATTTGCTCTCTCTTATCCCTTCCCTTTCAAATTGAATGTTCTCACATCCTAAACATTTTTCCTTGGACACAAATCAAACTGCTGCAGTGACCATACCACTTCACTAGGTTTCTCCACAGGTCAGATAGCACTAACAATATTACCTT
This sequence comes from Hypanus sabinus, assembly GCF_030144855.1. Classification (NCBI taxonomy): domain Eukaryota; kingdom Metazoa; phylum Chordata; class Chondrichthyes; order Myliobatiformes; family Dasyatidae; genus Hypanus; species Hypanus sabinus. The sequence continues at coordinate 23,839,843 of NC_082709.1, forward strand.
TGAACACTTGAAAGCTTTAACATCTACATTCCATCAACACTTCGCTTGGTAAACTCCAAAGCTTTCCAGTTGCTTCCAACTACTGTGCATCATCTAATTTTATACTACTCAGCTTTTGAACTTAATTTTTCCTTGATAACATACAGGTGCAGATTTTCTTAAAATACTCCTTTAGCTGTCCTTTGGGACCATGAATAATTTGTGTCCACTCCTTTAGAGGTGGTTGGTGATATCTGAATTTGGAACAGGTTCTACCACTAATGGGGTAGAATGTGCTGACATGCTGATAGGTGACTAGTATGGAGGTGGTGCTTTGCTTTTGCTATTTTAGTTAAGCCTCTACTTGCTCCTGATGAAGAGTTTCTAGATTGTCAATGCTTGCATTCAATTTTCTCAACATTTATAGAAAACACAGGGTTAAATGGCATTAAAAAAAATTGGAAAAACTACAACTTCCCCCGATTCATTCCTACAGTACACTATAGCAAATTGACTCAAGTTCTGCAACTAAACTTAGCACAAGAATGAGCAATTTCCAAAGCATAAATGCCATAGCCTCTCAGGAAGTTCCTGCTCCACCACTAGACACAGGGAGTTTAGCAACAAAATGGAACATTAAAATAGCTTATGGAGCTTGGCCAATAAGTTTGAGATTTTTGTACTGTTACTTACTCCAGACTACTGCCAAAATCAAGCAACTCTATTTTTTTCTTGGTATGAAAAACCAAGAACATAAGGCTATTTGTAACTGTTATCACTCGTCACTCAATTTTTCATTTTGTTCAGGTATTCTCTTTGACAGGTTCATTACCTACAGCGTTCTCACTGAATTAAAAAAGACAACTGAAACATTCTGATCCTGTCAGCATACAGTATAAGGATTATTCAATACACAGTTGGCTTGCCAATGTGTAAAATGTATAAATAAGGATGACGAAAAATCACAAGAAGTGATTTCCTGGTGTAGCAGGTTCCAAGTCTATGCACTTTGCATCTCAGGAAAGTCAGATGCTTTGTGCTTTCTGAAATAATTTTTTTTAAACATGGAGAGATTAATGTACATATAAAACTAACGTGCAAAAACTTTGTTAATAAAACTGACCTGCAGTTTTCCAGAATTCTTCCACGCTTCTCTTTCTTCTTCATTAAATTGAAATGAGAGTGTTGCAACAGCTTGCACATATAATAAATTGTATAAAACTTTCACAATACAGGTAAAATGTTCTGCAAAATAAGAAAAAATCTGAGTAAAACTTCTGAACACTGAGCAATGTATATAACTGATCCTTGTCAAGAGTTCATATTTAAATAGTACATAAAGAGAACAATTTCACCAAAGGTCAGATCTCAGGATCGTACATTATACAGCTGTACCACACTGTGATATTCATAAATGTAAATACACATTCAGAGTGTAGGACAAAACACAATGGTCCTGGGTGACTTAGAATGGTCAAGTTTTGCAGTTTAAAAAAGACATAGGTGAATTCTTCTGCAGCAGATGACATGAAGTGGAGTGAAAATGTTAAGAGAAATTATAGAGGTTGAAGAGAACTCTTTTGGTACCAGAGTAAATTGAGGTTCAAATATCAATTTGGGATAAAATATGACAGAATGTCTGCAAATGGTCTACCTCATTTGTAGATACTTGCCAAAGGAGGATGGTGTCAGAGCTGGAGAAAGGAATTTGTGATAAGCAAACATGATAGATTTTCTCTTCTTAAAGGAGATTATTGGATTCAGACACACAAACAGATAATTTTGATCAGTACAGAGATCCAGGTGTGTTGCTTATGATGAGGTTATGCATGCATGTTTCGACTAGTGTCACTTTTTTCAATGGTCTTGTTAAAAGACTGCACATAGGTTATAGCAGAGGTTTGTGCAGAAATAGCAATAAAGTTACTAAAGGGTTTAACTTGGTCATGTTGATCTGATACTACACAACATCTTAATAAATGACCATGACAACAACCTGAACAATTTTCCCTTTCTCGGATGTCTTTCTCAACAAAGGCAGACATCAGTGATGAAACTCACCATATCCTTCAGTGTGACAGCACACCTTTTGGCTACCGCAGTAAGAGTACTTAAAGGTCAAGAACTCAATCCTAGTACAAAGCATCTGTGACAGTCACCCTCCTTTATGCTTCTGAGATGAGGACTGCCTTCACGCAGGCAAAACTGGCAGTACAGTGAAGAGTATTCCTGTTAAGAGTGCAGGGCAAGGCTGGCGGGAGTAGGAACTGTGAATAATGAGGGATATTGAGACTGTGGTCAGATATAGACAGCTGGAGTTAAATGAACCCCTGAAGACATACAAGAAGCACTGTGTAATTAAGAAGAAAATCAAAGGGCAAAATTGAAGCATGAGGTAATTTTGGCAAAGAAGATTAAAAGAAACCAAAGAGATTATATTAAGGAGAAAAGAGCATGAAGAGGCACGCTGGCCTTCAGCAGTCAGGGCATTGAGCAAAGAAGCTGGGTGGTTATGTTGCATTTGCATAGGATGTTGATGAGAATGCATTTGGAATATTGTGTTCAGTTTTGGTCACTGCTCCAGCAAAGATGCTACAAAGAATGCAGAAGAAATTTATGAGCATGTTGCCAGAACTCTATGGACTGAGTCATGGAGAGAGGTTGATCGTGGGACTATTCACTGGAGTGTAGAAGAATCAGGGATAACCTCATAAAGGTTAGATGGGGTGAACATACACAGTCGTTTTGGAGTGGAAGAAACAGGAAATGGAGCACACTGATTTAAAGTGAGAGGGGTAAGATTTAATAGGAACCTCAGGGGCATCTTTTTCACCCAGAGGGTGAATGGAATAAGCTACCAGAGAAAGTAGCTGAGGCTCTTGGACAGGTACAGGAATAGGAAGGGTTTAGAGGGATATGGGTCAAACATGGGCAAATGCAACAAACTTAGATGGGCATCTAGGTTGGCGTGGATCAGTGAATTGAAGGGCTGTATGATTCTAAGATTCTAACACAAAGCACTAGAGAGGACTGACGAATATCTCTCTGTAAAATCTTCTAAGTTAAATGGCAAGATAAACAAAACGACATCAGAATCCTCTTCTAGGTCAAGATCCCCAAATTCAATTACACTCACCAACAAACAGGTTCAAGCTTGATACCAAACTCTTAAAATAGGATTTTTATTTTGAACCCTGCCTTGGCAAGAGACTAGCAGGGTAAATGATTCAAAATTGTTCTTAATGCCTCCTTGAAAAAGTATAGCATATTTTTCCAACCCATGAGAAAGTCTTGTTCATGAGTGGTTTAAACAAAACATTCAGAAAATGAGATAAAGATATTCTGATGTACATAAACATTTTGACCAACCATTTTAATTCCAATCCCCACTCCTACTCCAACATACTGGTTCACGAACTCCTCTACTGCCACAATGAAGCCAGTATCAGGTTCAAGGTGCAACACCTTATATTCCGAATAGGAAGACTCCAACCTGCTGACATAAGCATTGATTTCTCTAACTTCTGGAAATTTTCTCCCTCCCCACTCTGGCTCCTCTCTTACTCTTCTCCTTACCTGTCTATCACCTTCCCCAATACCCCTCCTCTTTCCCTTTCTCCATGGTCCACTTTTGCCTCCTATCAGATTCCTTCGTGTTCAGCCCTTTACCTTTCACAGCTATCACCTCCCAGCTTCTCGCATCATTCCCACCTGGCTTCACCTATCAACTTCCAGCTTGTACTTCTACAACCACACACACACAACCTTCTTATTCTGCCTTCTTCCCTTTTCTTTCCAGCACTGAGAAAGGGACTCAGTCCAAAACATTGACATAGATGCTGCCTGCCCTGCTGAGTACCTCCAGCATAATGTACATCAGGACAATCTGATAAATTATACAAAATCCAAATTCTGGTATCAAAATCCAAATTAAGGTGCTTGCAGAAGTTAGCATGAATTTGATACATTACATAAATAGAAAAGGAGTTGACTTATGAGCTCACTGCCCAGAAGAACAAACGACATCTGGAAGGTATGCAAAGGAATATATAAAAGGTGTCTCATGAGATGATTGGCAGCAGTAACTCTGCAGACAAATACAGAAGAACACACGAAGTTTTAGAAGTTGTGAAACTAATTAAAGAGTTAATAACTTTTGTTTGAAACTACATAGTAAACCATTGAGCTGTTGGGCAAAGCAATTATCTAGTGTGATTTTCGGGTGCAGAACTTTAACTAGCAGCACTGGTGATGATGGTTTACTGAGTAATATTTACATGATTTTCCCAAAAACAAAACTGAGTCAATAACTGGGACACTATGCATGCACCCATCTATTGTCATAATAATGGCACATGTAACACAGTAAAGCCAATAAGTTTTCAAAAAGAAGGAAATGAAAAGTTTCTGAATATCAGCAAAATTACTATAAAGGGTATGAAATAATAAAAATCTAAATGAAATCAATATGTCGTGCGACTACCATTTGCATTTAAAACTGCATCAATTCTCTTCGGTACACTGTTGTGCAATTTGATAAAAGTAACTTCTGGTAGGTTGTTCCAAGCATCCTGGAGAACTTGCCACAGTGCTTTCTCTCTCTCTCTCTCTCTCTCTCTCAAGGTGATCGCAGGCAGCTTCAATGATGTTGAGTTTAGGGCTTTGTGGAAGCCGTACTATTTGAAATCATATAAAAATACCCGAGTCCATTATCAAGGATGACATTTTTGAGAACTTGGAGATATCCAGAGACTCCAATAAAATAGGCCAAAGTCAGCATTGACTTCCTTGAGGGGAAATATTCCCTGACAAATTTGTTTAAATTCTTTGAGGATATAATATGCAGGATAGACAAAAGGAAGTCAGTGGATGCTGTTTACTTGGATTTTCAGAAGGCCTTTGACAAGGTGCCACACATGAGGCTGCTAAACAAGGTAAGGGCAATAGTATTACAGGAAAGATACTAGCATGGGCAGATGAATGGCTGACTGGCAGGAGGCGAAGAATGGGAATAAATGGGGCCTTTTCTGGCTCGCTGCCAGTGACTAGTGGTGTTCCACAGTGGTCGGTTTTGGGACCACTTGATTTAACGTTAATGTGTCAATAATCTGAATGACAGAATTGATGGCCTTGTGGTCATGTTTGCGAATGATACAGATACAGGTGGCTGAAGAAGCAGAGTCTGCAGAAGAACTTGGACCAATTAGGAGAAAGGGCAAAGAAGTGGCAGATGGAATACAGGGTAGGGAACTCTATGGTCATGCCCTTTGGTATAACAAATAAATACATAGACTATTTTCTAAATGGGGAGCAAATTCAGAAATCGGAAGTGCAAAGGGGCTTGGGAATTCTCATGCAAGATTCCCTACAGGTTAACTAGCAAGTTTAGTCAGTAGTAAAGAAAACCCATTTGAGCCCTCCTAATTCCCTGCTTGAGTTTTTCCTGCCCTTTTCCTTTTCCTTCAAGGCCTTGTTTGATTTCAGCTTTCTAAACCTACCATCTGCTTTTTTTTTGACTACATTCACAGCATCTCTCATTATCCAAAGTTTCTGAACCTTGCCATCCTTGCCTTTCCTCCCTGCCAAAAATGCCAGTCCTGAATTCTGATAAGGTGGTCTTTAAACAACTACCACTGAACAAGTTCTGTCCTATCTAAGCCACACACACTATGAAAAATACAGTCAATATTAGGGAAGTAAAGTCTCCCACTACACTAGCCCTGATGCTTTTACCTCTTTCCATAATCTGCCTAAATATCTGCTCCTGTACCTCTTGGTGGCCATTGAGAGACCTAAAGTAACAACCCCATCAGAGTGAACTGCACTTTTTTTTATCACAAAACAGGAGAAAATCTGCATATGCTGGAAATCCAAGCAACACACACAAAATGCTCGAGGCGCTCAGCAGGCCAGGCAGCATCTATGGAAAAGATTACAGTCGACATTTCAGGCCGGGGCCCTTCATCAGGACTGGCGTAATGAAAAGTCTTGGCCTGAAACGTCGACCATGCTCTTTTCCAGATGCTGCCTGGCCTGCTGAGTTCCACCAGCACTTTGTGTGTACACCATTCTTATTTTTGAATTCTAGTCATATTGCCTCAACAGATGAACCCTCCAGCACGTTCTCACCAGTTGCAGCCATGACATTCTCTCTGATTACAATGTAACTGCTCCCCTCTTTATCATCCTTCTCTGTCATGTCTGAAACATTGAAATCCAGAACATTGAGCTGCTAGCCCAGTCACTCACTCAACCAAGTCTCTAATTGCCACAACATAATTATTCCATGCACAGATCAAATCTCTAAATAGCTCTGCCTTACCCATAGTACTCCTGGTATTGAAATAAACACACTTCCCCTCAACAGTCCCAATGTATTCATTTTCCTGGCCCTGGCTGTCTTTGCTATCTGGCTTATTCGATCTAATTATGAACTTCTTGTTAGCCCCTCCACCCTCTGACCTGTTGCTCGTTTCCACCCCTCTGTCACGCTCATTTAAATCCTTTGTCTCATTGCTGATCAATAAATCCAAGTCAATATTAATGTTGTCAAGATTATCCAAATAAACTTTTCTTTGGCTGCTATTGTCTCATTTTTTAAAAAAATCCAGTGCTAATTCTATTAGCTCATTTCTTTAAAAAGCTTCATGCTATAAATTACATGGGATACATCACTGAGTCCAGCAGTAGCTCCATAATGTACTGAGCTGAGTATCTGAATGCAATTGTTTGGTTCTCCAGCTTCACGCCAGCTATCAGCAAGGCATCAGCCAATTGTTTCGGATGCATTTCAGTCATTACTTTTACGGTACCATACGTGAATTAATATCAATGTTTAAAGCAATTTTTTTTAAAGTTGTTTTAATTTAAGTAAGCAGAATGAAGGAAAATATGTATGAAAACTTCTTTTTTCAACTTTTTGGGGCTATCTATGAAATAACTGCTTCAGCAGCTTTGGGCAGTATCATGCCAATTCTTTTGGAAAAGATCTCAATTTAGAATTACTGAAACTTTCGCAGAATTGGGAATTTGATTGTAAAATGGCACTTTCTGGTTGATAAAAGAAATAGAGAAAAAAGTTATCGCAAATGAGGATGATACTGAGTAAGCTGAGGTTGTAGACACATTACTGAACAGAGGAAATAGTTCTTCTCAGTGTCAAGCTTCGTCATGCATGACCTGGGGGAAAAGAATCAATACACAAAGTGAATAACAGACATGCTGGAGAAATCAGCCCCACAGCTTGGGCCAAAATTATGAACTAAGCAGTGGAATATGCACTCTAAAAGTGCAGATGATTATTATGACATATAAATTATGATTTCCAAGTGATCATGATTCATAAGTAAATTTTGTAAATTACATTTCAGAATCTGGTATACTGACTGCAGTCTATGAAATGATAATACAAATTGTTAAATGGGATATTACTGATGTCATCAAAACACCAACCTCTCCAATGACCATGAGAATATTAGCCTCAAGATCTAAACGCAGAATAGATTGTGTATTTCTATCACACAAAAAGAGAGGCAATGGAGATATTTACAGGAATAATGAATGTCCTCTGAAAGCTATTGGAACTCTGGTCTTGTTTTAATCAACTCTGTATGACATTCCAGTATAGATTTCAATAGGAAACTAAATTTTCATCACAAATTTTGTACCAATTTCTTGCAGAAGCTGTGCACATAATGTGGCTGTGCAACACATCACCATGGCAACCAGATCACAGTGATTACAGGGAAGCTGTAAGTCTCTTCATACTGCACTGCCTACACATTTGATTCCTAAAAACTGTTGCAGAAGTGATACTCTCACATCCCATATCTTTGAAACTGAAGATAAAATATATACATTGATTGTCCTTACTATGATACAAGTGAGATTTCACAGAATGCTGTGATTCTTATTCTCCTCCTCTTAAAATATTAATTAATCAAATTCTATTTATTTCACCAAATTGTATACACATATTAATACAGACAGAAGTAAAATATTACAACACAATCAAATGATGGCACAGATTCATGAAGGCAACTGTGTTGTACTAAGCACAACCATTTGCTTTATTTAACATTTGCTACATTAGCAATCTATGTCCAATTCTACTAACCTACTGAATTCCACATATTACTATCTGATATGAACCAATTTTCTAACTTGAAAAAGACCTGCAGGGTTAAAAACACAATCTCTTACAATGATCAATTGATACCAATTGAATATTAATTGCTGATTAATATTCTATTAATGTTTCCTTGGAGAAATATGGTTCAAAAACTAATTTAAAACTTTCCATTTTCCAAATTGCCTCAGCAAAATCCACGAAATGCAACTCTCCCCAAAGGTGTGGGTAACATTTTAATAGCTGAGAATTTGCAGTCAGCTGCAAACAGCCAATCTCTGCCATAAACCTGTGAACAACGTTCAGATCCATTTACTGCTTTTCTCCCCCCAGTGGAACTTGCCACCAGGAACCAGTTTACTCACTCAAAGCAAGGCCCTTGCACACTGACTGGACCTTCTGTAACATGCTGAGAAAGGATGGGGTTGGAAAAGTAAGAACAGGTTAGTCAGCTATCAAAACAATCAAAAACTATGGATGTTTCTAAAAGTTCTGACATTCAAAACATCCAGAAATATTCAAAAACTACTGAAGTCTATGAAGATATAAAAGCCTTAAATAATATCTTACACTTCACAAAAGAAGTTCATACACAACGTCCCATGAGAACAAGTGTGCAAGAGTTGCCTCCATCTACTTAAACTCAAGGTCAGGATTTTGGTGCCTGGGGTAGCTGAAATCACTGCACAATGCCATAGAATGTGAAGGTTTCTTCCATCATCCATCCCCAGTGACGATCTGAATTTCAGAATCCCTATCAGCAAGTTATTGGCTGTCCAAAATGCCAAGTGTAGGAATTTTCAAAAAATGTTTGTCTCTTAATACAGTGCTCAGTTTTAAAATCCGAGAGGTGTGATGCTGTGATGCTCCTTTGAAGAAAAATTGTTCAGATGCCACAAGACAAAAGGGAAATAGGGGATTCCAAATACTCATAGGGACAGGAGCATGGGTGTCAACAGGAAATCTCAACTGAGGTGTTACCTGTCTGGTTTTAAAAAAATGACAGAGATATCCAAAGAGTGTGCGGATGTTCTAAAGTGGGGGGGGGGGGGGGAGATGGTTGGAAATAGGTGACAAGGAGGGAGGGGACAAAAATAGAATCTTGCATCAGAACCCATAATCACTGATGCAGGGTTTCAACCCAAAATTTGAACAATTTCCATCCTCCCACAGATACTGCTCACCCTTCTGAGTTCTCCAGCAGATTGTTTGTTGCACAATACAAGAAAGTTATGTTTAATCTATTTAGGTGATAACTAAAGTGTTACTTCCAATTCTAATCAGAAAACTTTGGAAGGCTGCAAAATCCTGGAGAGGGCACAAAATAAATCCAACATTTAAAGATATCTGAATAAACAAATAATTGCTTGCCAGCATTCTCAGCTGTTTAAGTCAACTGAGAAGCCATCCATGCCATGTCCTGTAAGTGGAATGATGTATGTTTGTATTCACAACAGGCAGGGCAGAGTTGCATGTGGAGTCCAAGACAGAAGGAATGTACCATTTGGAAGGACATCCATGTAGAAACTACTGTAAATTTGGGAATCATGTCTTTGCTAAAATTCCAAAGTTGCAAGTAGTATTAGCACATAATTGGGCAAATGTTTGTTTTGCATCGCACAATTTGGGCAAATATTTCAAAATGAAATAAACAGCAAAACTTAATGTACAAGTGGTATTCAACATAACTGTAAACAACAAAAAACAGGCTCATTATTTGGTATAATACTTACTTATTTAAATGCAAATGAATCCTGTGCCATGTAAATTTAAGTATTCATAACAGAGTAGAAAGTAACAGCCATGTCTATTCTATAAAGGGCTTACTCCAATTCATGCAAAAGAAATTCATAATAGAATCGCAAAACAGCACGGCACATAAATAGGCCCTTTTGGCCAGCCTTGTCCATGCCAAGCATGATGCTTATCAATGCTCATCCCATTTGCCTACATTCTGCCCACATCCTTCTATACCCTTCCTAATTAAGTAGCCATGCAGAAGATTTTTAAGTGCTGTAATTATATCTGCTTCTACCATCTCCCCTGGCAGATGACCACCAACTTCAGTGTTAAAAACTCACCTCTCATATCCTTTAAATTACTCCCTACTCACTTTAAACCTGTGCCTTCAAGTTCCAGAATCCTATGTCCTGAGGAAAAGACACTGTGAATCATATCTATGCCCCTCATAATTTTATAAAACTCTATAACGTCACTTCTCAGCTTCCAATGAGTATAATCCTAGCCTATATAATCTCTCTGTATTTCATAGAAAACTATTCCAGGCAACTTTCTGGTGAACTCCTTCTGCACTCTCCCTATCGCTACCCGATCCTTCTTGTGTTGTGGCAACTTGAATTGTACCCAATGTTCTGAAGGCTGTCTACCCAATGTTGTTTAAAATATAACATTATGTCCCAACTATTATGCCCAGTTCATTGATCTATGAATTTAAGTATATCAAATGTTTTCTTCAATACCCCATCTGCCTGTGGTGCCACTTTCAATGAGTTATGGACTTGTACTCCAAGGTCCATCTGTATAACAATGCTTCTGAGGTTCCAGACATTTACTTGATCTGCCCTGCTACAATTTGACTTCCCAAAGTGCATTAATTCGCACTTTTCTCTGAGCTACCCAACATTGCAGTTGATCTGCCTCCTGCCTTAACCACCAATCTTCTTTGCAATTGTGTTATCTGTAGACTTATGAATCACACCACCTATATTATGTCTCTATGTAAACAGATATATATATATATATATAAATCATAAATAACAAAGATCCTAGCACAGATCTTTCCAGTCAGAAAACACCCATTCATCACTGTCCCTCCCTCCTATCACTAAGCCAATTATGGATCCAACTTGCCAACGCACCTCAGATTCCTTGTGCCTTAACCTTCCTCACCAACCTTACTGAAATCCATGTAAAATTTATTTCAACCACAATGCCTCCATCTATTTTCTTAGTTGCCAATTCAGAAAACTCTTCAGCCTTCATATCCTTCTACCAGAACACTGGTGAGAAATATTCAGTTAGAACGTTACTCACACAAAGATTGCCCATTTGGCCCCCGAGGGACCTACTCTTTCTTTAGCTACTCTCCTATCATACATTTACAAAAGATTTTCTACTTCTGATCTTATTTGCTATGGTCATTTCACGACCCATTTTTGCTTTCTTAATTTATATTTTTTAAGTTCTTTCCTATATCCCCTTTCAACCTCAAAGAACTTGTTCAATACCAAATTCCCTCCCTGACGTATACTTCTGTCTTTTCCATGATCAAATATTCATGATCCTTGTTAACCAATGTTCCCTAATCTTACTACCTTTGCTTTTTTCATATTAGGACCATTCTGACTCAGAACTCTTTACTATCTCAAACACAAGAAAATCTGCAGATGCTGGAAATACAAAGCAATAGACAAAAAATGCCGGAGGAACTCAGCAGGCCAACCAGCATCTATGGAAAAAAAGTAAACAATCAACATTTCAGCCCAAGACCCTTCATCAGGACCCTTTACTATCTCATTTCTAAACACCTCCCACTCAAAACAAAAGATAAGAGCAGGTTATCTGAAACTTATGTGCAAAGGATAAAAAGAGTGTATGAGTGTGAAAGAGGGAGAGGATGCAGGACTGCAGAAGTGAAATTGTGTTTGCAAAGGGTCAAGCATAAGAGAGATTGAACAGGAGTAAGCAAATACATAAAAGTGGTAAGTGAATGTTTAAGGAGATGAAGCACAAAACAAGCAAGGGAGTAAGAAATAGAGGGAGGAAACATACAAAGATGTAAGAGACAAAAAAAAACCCTATATTTTTTGTTTATCTAGGCCAGGGTTTCCCAACCTGGGGTCCACAGACCCCTTGGTTAATGGTAGGAGTCCGTGGCATAACGAAAAATTTGAAAACCCCTGATCTAGTCTGTCTGAGGTTCAAACTGCACCTTTTCAAAGATTTTTTTTAAAACTTATTCTTGTGAGGAGACAAGGTATAGGATTGTGTTTTAATAGTCCATTCATCCTGAAAGCTGTAATCAAATTCAATTTAGATTGACTGGATGAAGATGTCCTTTGCCTGGAAAAGTCCTGAGTAAATGAGCTCCTGAGTAAATGAGCTTTGTAGCAGATGTTGTTCCGTAGTAAGAACTGTTCATAATGAAATAGCAAATTGGCTGCCACCTTCTGAGAGGTCAGAATGTTAGCTGGTCTTCAAAATGAAAATTACACAAGACTAGGTGGGAATGTTGTACAGAAATTAAGAATAAGAAGCAGCGATTGTAAATAAACTTTAAACTGTTTCATCCCATTGATTTGACCACATATTAATTATAATAAATATGGCTGCATAATTAAATACAAGAAAAAGTTTACCCAACTTCTAACTTTGAATTACAATTGAAACTATGGTTCTTCGCAAGTGATGGGTTTTCGGACTGGCTACGTAGCCTGGATCGGCTACTATCTCCAGGAACAGCCTGGAAGGCTTGCACCTTTGGGGAGCAGCGCCATAGATGGCCCAGCTCTTAGCTGACTTTTTGCTGACTGAACCGCTGTGGGAGACTGAAACATCAAGGCAGCAGGTGGTGTTTGCTGCTGTCAGAAGAAGGCCTCTGTACTCGAACAATCTCTCTTTGACAAAGAGTGAGAGCCTCTAGTCCCTCAGACAGGGTCTTGGAGAAGCAACGCAGAAGATTGTAACACTGGAACATTGAGCTTCTAGTCTCGTCTTTCGTTGTTGTTGCAGAAGCCCCCCCCCTCTCTCCCTCAATGGAAAGAGACAGCCCGTCTGAGATAACAAAGGTGCTGGTAAGAGGCAGTAGTTTTTGTTGGACTCTAGATCAAGGTCTCTTTGGGGTGGGGGGTATTGCCTATTGCTTGCGTGCTGGGAAGTGGGGTGTTGGTGCTTCTGCAATGTGGGTGTGGGTCAATGCTTCTGTTGCTTGTGCATGGGGGGGGGATCTTTGGGGGTTCTGATTTCTATCATTCATTCTGTGGGCCTTCTTATTTCATGAATGTCTGTGAAGAGTAAGAATTTTTTGCTGTATACTATATGCATTCTCTGATATTAAATGTAACCATTTGAATAATTTTTGCAATAATTTTCATTTTGACATTCAAAATTAACAAAAAATTTTAAAATGCTGTACACAATAAAGCAATGATGTTTACATAAACTGGGAATAAACAGGGAACGGTAAACTAATCTACAAAAATGTAAATACAGAATGTAGCAGTAATACTTTAATGTATACTGAGAGTATCATACAATAGCCAATCTTCCATTATGCTATTTAGATACAAGAGATAAAGTTTAAAGGTACTGTACACAACCAGCTAAGTATTTAAATCTGATCAGCAACAGGGTCACAGCATTGACAGTAGTGATAATAGGTCCAGATTTACCCTTCATTTCCTCAGCATTTGATATTCCTGCTATTTGAAGGAATTCATAAAACGTGCTTTCAATTATTTTTATTCTCTATTTGTACACTCTAAACTTACATGCTAAATTTTGTGGCTATGCACCTTTCAGTGGTTCAGCCAAAGGTCAAAATGTTATTGCGGTAGTTCTACTTCACTGATCCCCCAGTACGCCACCCATATTCCAAATTACTTATGCCCAACAAAATCAGGAGAACCTCATTGTGATAACAATACATGTGCAGTTATTACAGTATGTGCTCTGTAATTATGCACTCTGCACGTCTGGACATGGTGTTTAAAATCAAACCTTTTCTCTGCTCACAATCTGTTTTGTACTTGTTTCCCATCCATGCATCTGCACCCCTCCCCCACCACCAATTGCACTATCACCACCAACAATTGTTCTGACCTCCATCAGGAAGTCCTTCCTGTAATAAAAGACTCAATTTGCAGCTGTGTCTCTTTGCAATGGGATCAGATCAATTTTCTTTCACATGATGAGCAGTGTAATGGCATTTACTTTGGTTTAATCAATGTGGGATTGGAAAAGATACCAATTCTCATCTAACCACTAACAAGACAACATAACTCTCATAGTTCCCCATTTAGAGGTAAAAGAATGTTGAAGTCTTTTCTGCAAAATATCAATCATTTCTTTCATAAAACCTAACTATTCAATACATAACAATGTGCAAAATCCACCACTTCTAGGGGGGCTTTTTAAAAAAATCATCTAGTAGACTTTCATGGGTGTTCCCATTTTTAATTTACTGTTAAAGCAGATTTACTGAATTTGATAACTCTGACCAAAAAGAGCTTTGTAATTTTGTATTCATCACACATTCTGTTCTGCCTTAGGCCATATGCTGACATTACATGTCGCATCCAGTAAGCATTACTGTAATTATCATTTTTTGTGTACAACCTCTTATTATACATGATTGCTGCAATTGTGACTGCTAAAATTCAATGTAAATTGCTATCTTTATCCTTCAGGCACTGAGCTGAGATTGAAGGATCACACAGATCACAGTAGTGTTAACAGATGAAGGTCACTGAAAGGACTTCACTAATAAATATAAAGCCTCAATGGCTTTCCAAGCCTTAGTGTGCTGTGTACAATGAAGCTGATAACAAGGTAAAAGGACAGGTGATAAAGAGACAGGCAATGATGATAAGTGTACCAAGCTCATACTAAAGGTCCTTTAAGTCCAGTTTTCTGCATATATCCAAGATAATATCATTTGTTTGCTGCACTAGGGTATTCAGTAAATGATGTTACACTCAAAATGTTAACATAATTTTATCAGCTCAAAAATATAAGTTAGGTGGTTCTAGTAACCATTCTCTTTTTCTCTACAAATTTAAACTTGCCTTTGTGAAATTCTTGTGGCATAGTTAAAACAAGGATCATTAGGAGAGAGGGAACATCTCGGTATAATAATGGCACATCTGGCTTCTCATCATCACAAATTCTGTAAGTAGAAATTAAACAGTTATGAGTGTGCAAGACAGCTGAAGGCTTGTTTTTGTAAACTGATCACTGAGAATTCTGTGATCCAAATGTCAGCACTCACGGCCCTGTTAAATTTTTTGATTTAATCTGTTTCAAATGGTATTATGCTTTTGACCTTAAACAGTGACCTTAAAAACAGATTCACTAGAGAATGGAAAAGCATAGGAAAGTAATTACTTCACAATAATTTTGGAGCTATAAAAAGAGGTTAAACAAAGACCTTCATACAATGCAAACAATTTTAAGTAAATATTACATTAGGTATGATCCTTTCTTTTGCTGAACTGTTCTATGGTATTAAAGAAAATTTCAGTAGCTAGTAAAAAAAAATCTGATAGTGTCCAAATCTGTGCAGCAGGAAATTCCCAAATTCAGCAAGAAATGAACTCTCCCTGAAAATACAATGTGGAGATTACATTTGCTCCAAAAGCAGTTTTCAACTAAGATGTTTACTTAACAGTTTAATTTACGATGTAATCCAACCAAAGATTTTGTTTCCAAATGCAGTCCACCACCTGGTTTTGGAAAATAAGGGAATCAAAGGAAGGTGCAGAAAAGGAAGTTGAGTTGGGAGAAGGCTTGAAGGGCTAAATGGCCTCCTTGGGAGAAAAAGTGGAGGGGGGAAGGAATTTTGAGAGGAGGTGGCAAAGTAGGAGGGAAAAGGAAGGACAACGCAACAGAACTCATAACCATCAGAAGAATTAACTGACTGATACATTTTGAACCACTAGGTGTAATAAAATATGAGAATGCTTGTTATTCATAAGAGCTAGGCATTAATTGTAGAAAAACTGGTTACCTCAATATTATGAAAATTCTACTTGATCAAGCCAAAGAATCTAAATGTGCTAATAGAGATGCACCTTGTTCCTATTTTTGGTAAAACTACGGTGAAAAGATTTGGAATGTATGAATGTTGTTTTATATCATTAGGTCTGTACAAAATCTAAAACAAATTACAAATGGAATACTTACCCTGAATCAATAACCTGTGTCAACTGTGTAAGTCGTGCCCAAGGATTGTATGCAGAGTCGATTCTAAAAAGACGCATATGCATAGCAAGCACATGCAACAGCTGGTCTATAATTTAAAACAAACAAGAATATAATGTATAATTTGAGAATACGATGAACTACAGTTTCAGATTTTCTCTTATGTTCTAAAAAATGTAAAACTTCATTGTGCACAATCACTGGAATGATTACTGACAGGATGAAAATGTTACGGAAACTGCTGATTGATATTATTTGTTTTCTTAATTCAGGATGTTTACACACTTTGAGAACTATTTCTGAAATGATATGTGTGTTGGTTAAAACCTGCAAACTTGCTCAACAGAGAGAATTATGCCAATATGCTCTATGGGTAGAAGTAGCTGTATCATACTGGAGGTCTAACTAACTATTGCCTGATCAGACAACAACTGAGCTCAAATTTGATCAGCTAACACTTATCAAAGATCTGAAATTATTCTTTGTGGTTTCCATATTAACTCTGGTCTGTTTGAGAAAAAAATATCCTCAACACACTTGCTCATAAAGCTGTGGTGGTGGTGGTGACAAACTTATCAGGCAGGCTGCTGAGTTTTTGGGCACAGATCATCCTACTGACTCAAGCCAATTAAGTAAAAGCTCATTTATTTCCCCCGATGGGGTGAAGGAATTTAGCTTGGTGGCTTGTTTGCCAAAGACTGGGCAGGAGGTGGCTTGGTAGGTATCTTTGATGTTGTGCAGCAATGACTGAGGGTGTTTGAGCTGCTGGTGGATCAGGGGATGCACTCTTGAAGTTGGCCTGGGTGAAGTCAACAACAATGATGAAGGAAACTCGGGATATCTTATTTCAGAGCCGTTTTGGGATGTTGTCAGGATAGCTGATGTGAACTCCCATGGCAGGTAGTATGAAAACTTCACTGTTAGATATTCCAAGCTGCATGAGCAGGAACTCATCAGGACCATCAGATCTGAGCACCACAGGGCATTGTTCAGAAAGCAGACCCCTTTACCTCTGACTTTGCCTAAGGATGCAAAACAGTCCATCCCAAGAATTGAGAAGCCTTCCGGTTGGAATGGTGCAGTCAGGTGAAGCAAGAGTAAAGTACACAGCAGTTCCCCAGTTCCCTTTAGTAGGCTAGTCTTGCTCTGAGTTCAATTTTGTTCTAAATGGCCCATTAGCTAGTAGGATGCTGGGGAAGGAAGACTTCCCCATGCTGATACAGAGGTTCAGCCCCCTTTCCACATCTCTGAGGTAAGCGGCTATGTCTGGCAACCCTGGAGTGGAGCCACCTGGACTGGAAGCCAAGGACAGACCTGAAAGACCTGGAGTGTATTCATCTGGACTGGAAACTAAGTAATTTCTCCACCCAAGAGTACAAGCTGTTTCTTCTGTACTCCCTCCAAGTGGTGTTTAATGTACAGGAATATTAATAAATCAATTGTCAATTGAGTAAAAAACAGTAGATAGTTATCAGAAGTTTTGATCTTGTTTAATTTGAAATAGCTATTATTGTACTTGTATACTTGTCTGGACAGTCAGTTTAGGTAAGCAACTTAAAATATTTTAATACCAAAGTTATTATTTAAGGTGGACATTTATATTCTTGAGAAATAAGTAATTCAAACAAATAATGCTGTCATAGATATTCACATTTTACAAGATGGAGTTGTCATAATTTCCATCTAGGAAATCACAGGAATGTTATGTAATTCAACATATAATTCTGCTGGAGTTACTTGAAGCAGCTCAGAGAAATTACTGAAGGAACTGGTCTGAGAGCAAAAATGCTTGGATACTTAGTACAGATTAAAACAGGCTTTGTTCATAAAATTGCTACCTTGTTAATGAATCTAACTGTTGGGTAATTGATGCGCCATCAATAACTCACTCTGAGACGTAAGGCGAGATATCGGCTTTTATTGACTGAAGAAGGAACCAGCAGTGAGTGACCATCATAT
The DNA here is from genome assembly GCF_030144855.1 of Hypanus sabinus. Lineage (NCBI taxonomy): Eukaryota > Metazoa > Chordata > Chondrichthyes > Myliobatiformes > Dasyatidae > Hypanus > Hypanus sabinus. The sequence goes on from NC_082709.1 coordinate 23,857,850, forward strand.
TACATCCTGGAGAATGAGACAGAGGATCAGACCTCGATCGCCTTTATACAGGGGCCTGTGGGAGGAGCCACAGGAGCAGTCAGAAGGGGGCGTGTCCAGACAGGCACTTAGTTCACCACATTCACCCCCCTTTGTTTGAAAGAGTCCCCATGTGGCGAAGTTTCTTACAGGTCAAGTCTATCAGGTGGGCGAATCTGTCACTGCGATCTACGTAGCACCGGCTGTGATTGCACCGATGCCGGCAACATTGGTGATTGCACAGGAGACGGAGGTTGTGCTGATTCCAGCTCATGCATGTGCGAGGCACCTGGTATAGAAATGTCATGAGGAGTCCATGTAGGGCCTGGTGAGCGCAGTGTCACCTCGGGTACAGGGTTCATAGTTACCGGAGAGTGTTCAGGGTAGTGGTCTGCTGCACCTGCGGGCGCCAGGTCGCGGATGGAGACCGTGTCCTCCTGCCCATCAGGTAAGACCACGTAAGCATACTGGGGGTTTGCATGCAGAAGGTGAACCCTCTCGACCAGCCGGGAGTATTTATTGCTCCTCACATGTTTCCGGAGCAGCACTGGCCCCGGGGACATCAGCCAAACTGGTAGAGTGACAGACTTCCTGGGAAAAGAGAATAGGAGTTCGTGGGGGGGGGGGGGGGGGGGGCACCATCCGACCACCTGGGCCCTCCAAGGGCTTGTGCTTGGCTCAATGATCCCCTCCCTGAGCAGCCACTGCACCTCTGACTGAATGAAGGCCCTGTCCCCCTCACTGTACCTCCTGCTTTTAGTCGCCACCGGTTTACAGTCGGGGTCAGGTTGGCGAACAGCAGCGGGGGAGGGACCTTGAGAGTGGAGAGACTGCAAGTGGTGTCGGTAGCGCAGCTGTCGTGCTGGATGGGATGTGTGTGTCGCTGTGTGTGTGTGGTCAATAGTGATGAAGTCCCACAGAACTGAGGATTCTGGACAGTGAGTGGTGGGAGGGCCCTGTCATATACCATAGTCACACTTTCGAGGTGGCTCTGGAAGTCCAGCCCCAATAGCACAGGTGCGCACAGATTGGGCATGACCAGTAGCGTAAAGTTCCGATACTCTGTGCCTTGCACCACCAATGTCGCTACACAACCCGCCCAGATGTCTGTGGAATGCGACCCAGAAACCAAATGGATCTTCTGACTTACTGGCCGTGTTGCGAGTCCGCAGCGTTGCACTGTGTCCGGGTGAATAAAACTCTTAGTGCTGCCCGTGTCAAACAGGCATCTAGTCCTGTACCCCTCAACCCGGATGTCCATCATGGACCTTGCAAGCTGGTGTGGGGCGCTTTGGTCGAGGGTTATGGTGGCCAGAGTTGAATCGCCGTCGGGGTACCCGGTAAGCATTGGCGGGTTGGGGGCGGGGCATGCTGACGCCGACAAAGATGGCCGCCCACATCCGGGGTACCCGGTAAGCATTGGAGGGTCGGGGGCGGGGGGTGCTGACGCCGACAAAGATGGCCGCCCACATCTGGGGTACCCGGAAAGCATCGGAGGGTCGGGGGCGGGGCGTGCTGACGCCGACAAAGATGGCCGCCCACATCCGGGGTACCCGGAAAGCATCGGAGGGTCGGGGGCGGGGCGTGCTGACGCCGACAAAGATGGCCGCCCACATCCGGGGTACCCGGTAAGCATTGGCGGGTCGGGGGCAGGGCATGCTGACGCCGACAAAGATGGCCGCCCACATCCGGGGTACCCGGTAAGCATTGGAGGGTCGGGGGCGGGGCGTGCTGACGCCGACAAAGATGGCCGCCCACATGTTTCACCTGCAGCGCTGCACTCCGCTTGTAGTTTAGACTTACAGACCTTGGCAACATGGCCCCGCTTTCCGCAGCTGGAGCAGGTCGCTTCTCGCGCTGGGCAGCGTTTTCGAGGGTGCCTTTTGAGTCCACAGAAATAACAAAGCACGGGCTTCTGACGGGCTGCCGCTGTGGTCGGGTTCAGGGAGCTCGTGGAATCGCGACTGGCAGTGGCGATTTCGCTCCCGGGAGCCGGCGGTGGGGTCTGAGGCGTCCACGGAACCGGCGGGGAATCGCGCGACTGGACAGCATCGGCGTAGTGCAGCGCAGCTTCCAGAGCGTTGGCCGTCTCGATCGCAGAGCGTAAGGTCGGAGTGTTCCATCAGTCGCTGGCGCACGTACACTGACCTCAGTCCCATCACAAAGGCACCTCGCACCAGCAGCTCCGCATGTTGTTCTGCCGTGAGCGTCTTGCAGTCACAAGCTCGGACGAGTGTCTGTAGTGCTCGGAGAAACCCGGTGCTCGATTCTCCAGGCCGCTGTTGCCGGGTAGCTAAACGATGTCTTGCGTAGACGGTGTTCACCGGCCACAGGTACTGTCTTTTGAGGGCGTCCAGTGCCCCTTCGTAGGTCGGCAGGTCCTGGATAATGGAATAAACTTTTGGGGTGACCCTCGAGAAGAGAATTCTGTACATAACGGCAGGGTCAGTCGCACGAAGCTCCGCCAAGTATGATTGGAAGCATGCAAGCCAGTGTTCAAAGGCAAGAGCTGCTTCAGGGTCTTGAGGGTCCAAATCCAACCTTTCCGAACGTAAAACGGTTTCCATGTTTTAAAACTTTCAGTCAATAAAATTGATGCACCATCAATAACTCACTCTGAGACGTAAGGCGAGATATCGGCTTTTATTGACTGAACCAGCAGTGAGTGACCATCATATTACATCCTGGAGAATGAGGCAGAGGATCAGACCTCGATCGCCTTTATACAGGGGCCTGTGGGAGGAGCCACAGGAGCAGTCAGAAGGGGGCGTGTCCAGACAGGCACATAGTTCACCACACTACTACAAGCTTACAAAATAGCCAGAGGCACGCAAAGCCAGAGCCTCACAACAATAAGGATGGAGATAAAACTGATTACAGATCTTCTCCACTTAGTTATTTATCTATTATTTAGAGATACAGCAGGGAACAGCCCTTCTGACCCAACAAGCCTCACTGCCCAGCAGCCCACCTATTTAACCCTAGCATAACACAGGACAATTTACAATGTCACTGTAGCCTTCAGCTGTATTTTGTCTTTTTTTAAAAAAGTACAAGATAGCCTATCAGTATGTCATGGGCAACATTCAGTATATGGATCCAGACAGCCGGATAGATATAAACAAAAGCTTCTTAAATATAATTCATTGATTTTAAAAGGGTAATTAATTCAAGGTCAGGTTTCTTAAACAGCCTCTATCTGTCTATAGCAACCTTTTGTTTCCAAATTTGAATAAAATGCCTGCTCTTTCTAAAACTTTACTTTATAATACTTGCTTTTTACAGGTATGTATGAAATCAACTGATCCTGCACAAGAGAACTGTCACATTTTCCACTAAAAACTGAAGCTGATTTGCCGCTCAACTCAGACTGTTGTGGAATCCAAGGTGTCACAATAATGGACTCAGAAACTCCACTTCTTTCATACAGGTACTTCCAGATCAGCTCAGTGGAAGATTAGTCAAAACAATTCAAATACATGACATCTGCTGTGTCAATTTGTAGTTATCTCCAATCTTACTTTAAGGTGAATCCCTCATTCTTCCAAGCCAGGAACAAGAGACTGCAGATGATGGAAACAGGAGCAAAAAAATAAACTACTGGAAGAGTACAGCAGGCCAAGCAGCATCTGTGAGGCAAAGGGATGGTCAATATTTTGGGTTCTTCTTGCAGATTATTTTTTGCCCCCTTTCTTCATTTGGTTCACTTGGTGGTATTATGCATTTGTTTTTCGTAACTGTTTACTTTTTAAATTTACCTAAATTTAAAAATTAACATATTGAAATAAAAACCTATTCTTCAATCAGTCTTGAAATCATTTAGAAAATTTTTAAAAATAGCTCTGTTAAAGGATATACTATTTTAGAAATGGATTTGGAAAACTCTACTGATGATGGTGATGAAAATGTTTTCATTCCCAGCTTCAGAAGAAGGGGAAAATATTTCCATCAAGTACAGGTGTTTTGAGAAAGATTCAGTTGAAAAATGTTTATAGCTGAACTTGGATAATGGACAGATAAGTGGATGTTAACCTATCAAAATCAGAAGCTGAATGATTAACCTTGGATGATATTCAAAGGGAGGAAAGTCATTGTTGCAAAAATATGCTTTTTTCAAAATATCAAAAAATAAATGTGGAAAAACAAGGAAAGATTAAAGTGTACATTATTTGACACCCTATACCTAATTCGGAAATTTACGAAAGAGGATAAACTATGCAAAATGTGTAATCTCAGTTTGGAATGGATGTGTTCTTGATTCCTCAAGAGGAGCAGAAGTAGGTCTGCTCCGCCATTCAATCATGGGCTGATCCAATTCTTCCAGTCATCCCCACTCCCATACTCTTTGATGCACTGGCTAATCAAAACCTATCTATCTCTTCCTTAAATGCACCCAATGACTTGACCTCCACAGCTCCTTGGGGCAACGAATTCCACAGATTTACCACCCTCTGACTAAAATAATTTCTCAGCATCTCTGTTCTAAATGGACATCCTTCAATCCTGAAGTCGTGCCCTCTTGTCCTAGACTCTGCTACCATGAGAAATAACTGCCATATCTAATCTGTTCAGGCCTTTTGACATTCGGAATGTTTCAATGAGATCCCCCTTTATTTTCCTGAACTCCAGGGAATACAACCCAAGAGCTGCCAGACATTCCTCATAAGGTAATCCTTTCATTCCTGGATTCATTCTCGTGAATCTTGTCTAAACCCTCTCAAATGTCAGTATTTCCTTTCTAAAATAAGGAGCCCAAAACTGCACACAATACTCCAAGTGTAGTCTCACGAGTGCCTTATAGAGCCTCAACATCACTTTCCTACTTGTATATTCTATACATCTACAAATGAATGCCAACATTACATTCGCCTTCTTCACCACCAACTCAACCTGAAGGTTAACCTTTAGGGTATCCTGCACAAGGACTCCCAAGTCCCATTGCATCTCTGCATTTTGAATTCTCTGCTCATTTATTTTTTCCACCAAAGTGCATAACCATACACTTTCCAACATTGTATTTCATTTGCCACTTCTTTTCCTATTCTTCTAAACTATCCAAGTCTCTCTGCAGGCTCTCTGTTTCCTCAACACTACCCACTCCTCCACCTATCTTTGCATCATCAGCACATTTAGCCATAAATCTATTAATCCCATAGTCCAAGTCATTGACATACATCATAATTCAGGGCAATTTACAAAAACAATTGTTATAGAAATTTATCATCAACCTGTGCAATGCCAATGAATTTTTATTAGAGTATTTGTTTTTTATGACAGAAATAAACAAAAGCTTTGATTGTGTTCTAATCAAGACATCTTACTTCAGTTTAATCAATTTTAGATGAGAAAATATCTGCTCAGTTTTAAACTCTACAGTTGAGAGTTGCCTGTCAAACTTACCCAATAAATTATTCATATATGACAGAGAAGGTGCAAAGTTTGATAAACTAATTATTTTGAATAAGCTGTTGTTATCTTAGCTAGAAATATTGGACCAGTTGAGCATGAGGGGAAAATTGTGAAGCATGTCAATTGCTGATTTGATTATCTCTAAAGGAAGGGTACCTTATGGAGGTATATAGTACATCGTGTAATATTTTTTTTTGTTGGATGGCTAATTCTAATCAAATACTAAACACATTTTATAGGGACAAGGGAGGAGTAAGAGTACTTCAAACCTGCTCTATCTAACAAGAAGACTGTGCATAATCCTATACTTCATCCACCCTCTTGTCCATCAACAATTGCTTGCTAGATTTACTAAAAGCTGACCTGCCATCCATGGAACCATAATAGCACTCAATCTCAACAAAAAAAAGAGGAAGAGATCAGAAAAAACTATTTGATAAAATCACTTGTTTGTATATGGGAAAATGTAACTGTAGTGGTTATTAGTCTAGTGTTAACACCATAACATTCATTGTATACAGAAACACAACATACACTTCGTGAACATCAATTCATTTATATTTTTTTCAACAAGTATTTAAGCACATATTTGTTTCAAAATTCAAGTTAATTAAATAAGATTTCACTATCAAGTGCTAAAGAGATCTATTTCAGATTTTTAGTATCCCAGGAGTGAAACACTGCTGTGAAAAAGGAATGGTTGCCAAATCATTTCATCCTCATTTACTCTGTATTCAGGAAGCAGGTGACAGCAATCAATTGCAGTGCAATCTCAATCTTCAATTATTTTAAAAGCTGTTGGAGATAATTACAAGCCTGAGGCATGAGATGTCAGATGACAACCAGACAACACTGGTGTCAAAAGAATGGTGTATAATGATAGACGACCATTTTGATATTCAAGAGAAATTAACATTTGTCTTCCTATTCCCCAGTACAATTTAGATCTTCCAATATACTTTACAAAAGAAATTCAATATCCTTCACAATTTTATTCCATTCTTTGAAAAAAGCATATTTACAGAAGTGCATCAAGGATATCACATTGATTTTAAATTCTCATGTGCCAGCTTTGTTGGGTCAGAAAAACAAGCTAATTAATCAAGATAAAAGTTATATGATTTTCATAAGGGTGGCTGTTTTTTTTTGTAGAATCTTCCAATGTAAAATAATATTTATTTCAATTTGAAACCAACTAATACTGTTAATTGTATTTAAAAACACATAATGCTTAGATAGTAAAAAATCATGAGAGGATTACTGGGGTCTCCCTCCCCCCTCCATTTGTAACATTTACTGGGAGTGTTGCAGACAAAGGGCCCAAAGCATTATTGAGAATCTCTACCATTCATCCCACAATCTCTTTACCCACAACTGTCAAGAAGGAGGTACAGAAATATCAAGATGACGACTGCAAGACTGGGTAACAGCTTCTTCCTTCAGACTGTGAAACTAACCTGCCAACACTGAGGTCTTGTCACTAGGACAGCCAGCTATTTACTGTCTACCTTTGCAGTGTACTACATGCATTTTGAATTGTAATTTATTAACTGATTTATAGTAATATTTTGGTTTATGTGCTGTGTGTGATACATGTTTTGTGGGTGTACCGTGGTCTGAAAGAATGTTGCTTCATTTGGTTGAATATTTATACGTACAGCCAGATGACAATAAACTTGAACTTGATCCTACCGGGATGAATTATAGTCTGTTTCTTCCCATTCCTGTGTCATTACCGAATATGCTGAATTAACATGTTATTGGTATCACTCTAATGCACTAAACTGTGCACATCAAATTTAATAAGACCCTTCTATAAATAGCCACTGGACCAAATTAAGCATTGTATTTAAATACCGTACTGGATATAAAGAACTGAACCGTAGTGATCTCTGCACTGATTGCTTCTTCAAGGTCTCTATTTTTCATGCCTTTATTTGCACACCATCTTGCATCTTGACATACAGTCTAACTTACTGTTGACAACTCATTTTTCCTTTCCCACAATTAACATCGGTGTCACAACCTCTCTCAAGTCATCTAGTTTAATGCTTCAAATTTGGTAAACAGTGCAAATAACATAAAAACACAAGCTTAACCAAATAAAAAGTTTGTTCCCTATATCTGATTTATACTTATTCCCGTATCACTTGACACTTATTGCACTGTAATTGGACAACATAGCAACTTGGTTCCCACTTAGCTCTAAGATTACTAAGCAAGTCTAATGTCCAAAATAAGTTTTATTTTGGAAAATGACTTTGGATGATCTTGGGTAAAGGGCCATGAAAAGCTGGAAATCAAAAAGTTCCTAAAAGTCCAAAATAAAAGAGGAAAATAGTCAGCAGGGCAAGTAGCATCAATGGATAGTGACCAGAGTTACTGTTTCAGGTTAATGACTCTGTCAGATTAGGGGAGGAGGGAAAATCTAAAACTAACTTATGCTACCTGACCTGCTGAGTGGTTCCGTCAATCTCAGCTTTCATCCCATGGCATATGTATGGATTCTTCCATTGTGGGGATTTTGGATATGCATAATATCAAAACACAACTGAAATCAAAATCATTCCAGACTTCATAGAATCATATAGCATGTTTGTTCCCTCAGTTTTTTCCCAGCAATTTGAAACCATCCAAATCATCCCATTTCAATCCTATACTGTTTATTTGAATATATATATCTCTCCATGTTTCAGCTCGCTCCCACATTCCTATCATGTGCCGGGTGGTAAGGTTAATTGGCTACCATACAACTGCCTCTAGTGTTTAGGTAAATAGTAGAACCTGAGTGATATTAATGGGCATAAGGAAGTTACAGGGAAAATGAGCCACATAGACTCAATGACTGAAATAGCTTCCTTCTATATTGACAGGAAATATAAAAATAACACAGCGTTGCAGCTTTCCAATCAGAATTTCACTGAGCACTCTTGTGCTCACTTCATACAAGCAGGATTGGTAAAGTAAGGATAGAATGAAGTGAGGGAGATGCAGAATTGTAGTGGAGAACTTTGCTACTGCTGATGGTCTAAACCAGGGGTTCCCAACCTGGGATCCACAGACCCCTTGCTTAATGGTATTGGTCTATGGCATAAAAAAGGTTGGGAACCCCTGGTCTAGGCTGTCTCATGATCTCTCTGTTTAAATAATCAGATCTGAATCTATAACTTTCAATGAAATTGTAGTGCCCCACAAGGTGTTAGAGTCACATAGATAAAAAGACAGACAGACATACTTTATTGATCTTGAGGGAAACTGGGTTTCGTTACAGCCGCACCAACCAAGAATAGTGTAGAAATATAGCAAAATAAAACCATAAATAATTAAATAATAAGTTAATCAAGCCAAGTGGAAATAAGTCCAGAACCAGCCTATTGGCACAGGGTGTCTGACACTCCGAGGGAGGAGTTGTAAAATTTGATGGCCACAGGTAGGAATGACTTCCTATGACACTCAGTGTTACATCTCGGTGGAATGAGTCTCTGGCTGAATGTACTCCTGTGCCTAACCAGTACATTATGGGGTGGATGGGAGTCATTGTCCAAGATGGCATGCAACTTGGACAACATCCTTTTTTCAGACACCACCGTCAGAGAGTCCACCCCCACAACATCACTGGCCTTACGAATGAGTTTGTTGATTGGTAAGAACCTCCTCTAAAGAGCATTAGTGAATTCTGTAAAGGTACAGGCCCCAGACAGAAGTAAGGTAAGCTCATCCACTCAGCACTTCTGGGTGAACATGTCGCAGATGCTTCAACACTCACTTGTGGGTCCAAACATGAGCAAGGATGGAATTTGTCTCCAAACCTCTTATTAGAAATTTAACTCTCTGCCACTACTCATTGCTAGACACAGAGCTTTAACCATTTCAAATTAAGATAAGTATTAGCATATGTACTTCAAAACACACAGTGAAGTGCATCAGTGAGGATTGTGCTAGGCAGCTTGCGTCTCCATGCTTTCAGCACCAACATTGCATGCCTACACAAATAACCCTAACTGCATGTCTTTGAAAAATGGTCATGAGAGTGCTTAGCTCCATCTATTGTTTGCTTTCTTTATTTGCCAATAGTCACAGTTCCATAAATTAATGCATAAATACTTAGAGCAATGAATGCATCGTCAGCTCACAAAACAAGTTCTTACTTTTTTTCCACTTTTAGATGCAAGTGCAGAGGACCATGAAGGGCTGCATCACGTGTATTGCGCCTGTGCTACAGTTCCCTCCTCCCATTAATAGCCAAAAGTGAGGCTTGCTTGCTATGTGGCATACTTCCATTGGCACAAATACAGCTTTGTCTTCCAAAACAAATAGGAAATTTATGTATTAAGAATCATGGTAATACCTGTGATTAAAGAATGTAATTTTATATGAGGTGTACAATTTAATTTATCTCTTTGCCACTATACTGAATTGCATGATGAATAGAAAAATTGGAGATATGTAACTGTAAGCTTAAACTTCAAATTTGATATCTGGTGCCTTTTAGAAACTATTAGCTTGCTCCAAATTTGTGTCATCTGCTGTGGAAACCGAATATATCAAACCAGCTGTGTGCACCACAGACTTCCACTGTGATACTACATAGTACTATAATGCAAAAGTGTGGATGGAAGATATCAACACACTGCAAAAACTGTCAGGTCCAAGTCATTATGGTGTGAATACAATATTTAAGTTACTCAGATTAGCTGAAACTGATTTACCCATCCATGTTCCAGCTGCCAATTGTTGAAACATCAAATTACACCTCAGTGAGTAAAACACGTTAGACTTCCATATCTTGCAAAAAAAAAATTAATTCAGTTCCAGCAATATTGCAACATACAGTGCCTATAAAAAGTATTCAACCCCTCCCTTGGAAGTTTTCATGTTTTATTGCTTTACAACATTGAATCACGGTGGATTTAATTTGGTTTTTCTTGACACTGATCAACAGAAAAAAATACTGGATGAACTCAGCAGGTCGGGCAGCATCTGCTGAAAGGAGCAGTCAACGGACGCTGCCCAACCTGCTGAGTTCATCCAGCTTGTTTGTACGTGTTGATTTGACCACAGCATCAGTAGTGTACTTTGTGTCAACAGAAAAAAACTCTTTCGTGTCAAAGTAAAAACAGATCTCTATAAAGTGATCCAAATTAACAAAATATGAAACACTAATAATTGATTGCATAGGTGTTTACTCCCTTCAAGTCAGTATTTAGTAGATGCACCTTTGACAGCAATTACATCATAGAGTCTGTGTGGATAGGTCTCTATCAGCTTTGCACATCTGGACACTACAATTTTTCCCCATTCTTCTTTATAAAACTGCTCAAGCCCTGTCAGATTGCATAAACATCATGAATGAACAGCCCTTTTCAAGTTCAGCCACAAATTCTCAATTGGATTCAGGTCTGGACTCTGGCTTGGCCACTCCAAGACATTAACTTTGTTGTTTTTAAGACATTCCTGTGTAGTCTTGGCTTTATGCTGAGAGTCATTGTCTTGCTGGAAATCAGATCTCCCAGGTTGCAGATCTCTTACAGAATGCAACAAGTTTTCTTCCAGGATTTCCCTGTATTTTGCTGCACTCATTATACTCTTTATCTTCACAAGCCTTCCAGGGCCTGCTGCAGTGAAGCTTCCCACAACATGATGCAGCCACCAGCATGCTTCAAAGTAGGGATGGTGTGTTTTTGATGATGTGCAGTGCTTAGCACATCATCAAAAACAAAAGGCTCAATTTTCATTTTTATCAGATCACAGAATCTCCTTCCAGCTGACTTCAGAGTCTCTCACATGCCTTCTGGCAAACTCTAGCCGAGATTTCATGTGAGTGTTTTTTTTTCCAAAAGTGGCTTTCTCTTTGCCACTCTCCTACAAAGCTGCAACTGGTGAAGCACCCGGACAACAGTTGTTGTATGGGCAGTCTCTCCCATCTCAGCAACTGAAGCTTGCAACTCTTCCAGAGTTGTCATAAGTTTCTTGGTCACTCAGTTTTTGAGGACAGCCTGCTCTAGGCAGATTTACAGCTGTGCCATATTCTTTTCATTTCATGATGATTGACTTGACTGTATTCCACGGGGTATTCAGCGACTTGGAAATTTTCTTGTATCCATCTTATCCATCTCCTAACTTGTACTTTTCAATAACCTACTCGTGGAGTTGCTTGGAGTGTTCTTTTGTCTTCATGGTGTATTTTTTGCCAGGATACTGACTCACCAGCAGTTGGACCTTCTAGATACAGGTGCATTTTTACTACAAGCAATTGAAACACCTTGAATGCACAAAGGTCTCCAAAAACAGATCTCGATTTAATTATGTAACTTCTAAAACGAATTGGCTGCACCAGTGATGATTTGATGATTCATATTAAGGGGGGGAATACTTATGCAGCGATTATTTTGTGTTTTATACTTGTAATTTAGATCACTTTGTAGAGATCTGCTTTCAGTTTCTTTTTCTGTTGATCAGTGTCCAAAAAGCCAAATTAAATCCATTGTGATTCAATGTTATAAAACAATATGATCATGAAAACCTCCAAGTGGGGTGAATACCTTTTTATAGGCACTGTACTTATTTCCATGTCAAGATAGTGTTTGATATGGAGAGGAACCGCGGGTGACAGAGCTGTCATGTAGAGCCTGTAGTAGAGGTAAGATATGTTTTGGGTAATGGATACATTGCCAATAAGCAGACTGCTTTGAATGTTGTTAGAGATGCACTCTTCCAGGAAAGTGAAAAGTAAACGATCAGACACTCCTAATTATTGCTTTATAGATGCTGAATGAGTTTGGGTGTCTTTGGAAACAGATCATCGAAAGATACTCAGCCTCTGACCTGCTCTAGATGCCATAGTCTGTGTGTGACTGGTCCAGACATATTTTAGATTCGTAGTATTTAAAAAAAATAAGTCCTGATAATGGTGATGGACCAGATATTTGTTGAAAATGGCCATTGCCTGAGTCATGTGGCTTCAGTTACTTGATACTTAACATTCTATACCCAAGTACTGCTCCATGTAGTATTTCCTCACTTTCTCAGAAGCTACAAAGAGAATTAAACAACATGCAGTCTTTTAGTGAACACCTGCACAACCATATGATATAAAGTAATTGTTGCTGTTAAAGCAGTTGAAGGTGATTGAGCAAAGCAATGTCCCGAGCAAAATGTGAGTTCTTCCAAAGATTCCAGAACCTCTAAGAACTTTTAACTATTTTCCTTCCTAAAAGTCCAATAATGTTTGTTTAGCTCAGGAACTTCAATGCAATATTCAGACAAAAGACATCCTGACATCGTGCCCAGTCACTTTCACCTGGAACTGAAAGCATCAAGCTTCATGGGGTCCAAAGACTTGGGGCCATTTCCTCACAAATATATATTATTCCCCTATCACTCTGATGTAACGGTCCTGTTGGTTTATTATCACCAGATGATATAATCCAGATGTGATCTTTATGATAATCTGTCAATTTCCACAACACATTAACAATATTTATTCTTGATTTATTTGATTAAATGAAATTATTTTGGCTAAATGTCTAGAGTTAATTACTTCAGATTTCTGGATCATATGAGTTATGAAAAAGGAACAAGTCTAATTAGATTCTAGTAACTGCTTATATTCTTTACTTCAGTGTTCTGTAAATTGGTTCACAATACATGCTATAATACCATAATAGATTTTTCTCCTTCCCTTCAGTACAATCTAACCGTTCCCTCCTACATAGCCCTCAATTTACTATCAATCATGTGCTGATCTCAGAGCTTCTTAAATTCTCCTATCTGCTTCTACCATCACTCTTGCCAGAGTTTTCCACACACTCACCACTCTGTGTAAAAAGCAAACTTGCCTCTGACAATCCCACTATACTTCCCTCCAATCCCCTTAACATTATGCCCCCACCCCCAGTATTAGCCATTTCTGCCCTGGGGGAAAATTCTTCAGCTATCCACTTGATCTGTGTGTCTCATCATCCTGTATACCTTTGTCAAGTCACTTCTCGTCTTGTTTGCTCTAAAGGTAAAGGCCGTAGCTCAATCTATCCTAATAAAAGTATTCTCTAATCCAGGCAGCATCCTGATAAATCTTCTCTACATCCTCTTCAAAGCTTCCACACAAGACCATAAGATATTGGAGCAGAATTAGACTACTTCGCCCATCGAATTCGCTCTGCCATTTCATCATGACTGATCCAATTTTCCTCTCAGCCCCAATCCTTCTATAATGAGGCAATTACAACTGAACACAATATATTTTGGTCAGACATTCTAACAAAATAAAAAAATACACACTGACAGCTGTAGAAAGCAATCTTCACATCATTAGCTGAATCTACCAAGGTCTCAAGTGGCTTTATTTTCTACAAAAGACGAATAAGATTACAGAATATGATCTGAATAATACTGTGGACCCAATAAAAACCAATGAACATTGAAAATTCTTTCAGCACTTTTGTCATGAGCCACAATTGAATAATGTATATTTGAGTTGTTTTATCAAATTTTGTAAAGCCATTTGTTGGCTTCTGTAACTTCATAGGCTTGCATGTTATTATCCTCAAATGTAATCACAGTGAAATATCTGGTTAAATGCCATTATTTGAGAGAAAAGGAGTAAGCAAGAATGCAAAGGGAAGGGTAATAACAATAATAGCATTAAACAATGAGGTCTACACATAGAAACATAGAAAACCTACAGCACAATACAGACCCTTCGGTTCACAATGCTGTGCCAAACATGTACTTACTTTAGAAATTACCTGTGGTTACCCATAGCCCTCTATTTTTCTATGCTCCAAGTACCTATCCAGGAGTCTCTTAAAAGACCCTTTCCTATCAGCTCCCACCACCGTCGCCGGCAGCCCATTCTAAGCACTCACCACTCTCTGCATAAAAAACTTACCCCTGACATCTCCTCTGTACCTACGTCCAAGTACCTTAAAACTGCATCCTCTCGTGTTAGCCATTTCAGCCCTGGGAAAAAGCCTCTGACTATCCACATGATCAATGCCCCTCATCACCTTATGCACCTCTATCAGGACACCTCTTATCCTCCGTCACTCCCAAGGAGAAAAGGCCAAGTTCACTCAACCTATTCTCATAAGGCATGCTCCCCAATCCAGGCAACATTCTTGTAAAGCAAACACGAGGAAATCTGCAGATGCTGGAAATTCAAACAACACACACAAAATGCTGGTGGAACACAGCAGGCCAGGCAGCATCTATAGGGAAAAGCACTGTCGATGTTTCGGGCTGAGACCCTTCATCAGGACTAACTGAAAGGAAAGATAGTAAGAAATTTGAAAGTAGGAGGGGGAGGGATGTGAAATGATAGGAGAAGACCGGAGGGGTCTTTTGGAAGAAGACAGCGAGGCTTTGAGAGGAAGTGCGGCGGCGGCCATTTTCAAATTGTCCAATTGCGTCTCAGATCGGAGTTCTGAGAGGCGGGACTGCACAGGCGCGTGAAGGAGGCCTGGGAAGGAGGGAAGATATAAAAAGAACGCAGCCTTAAGAAGCGGGCAGCGGAGTGCGCCGGGAGCAGAGTGTAGGGCTTGGGCTCAGGGGGCTTAGGTGGAAGAGGGCACAGTAGGCTTATCTTTTAGTTCTTGTTATTTTCAGTTATTTGGGAAGTATGAGTGTGAGGGCAGCTTGTTGTTCTCGGTGTTGGATGTGGGAGGTCCTGGAGTCTCCGAGCCTCCCGGACGTCCACATCTGCGCCAGGTGCGCCAAACTGCAGCTCCTGAAGGACCGAGTTAGGGAACTGGAGCTGCAGCTCGATGACCTTCCCCTGGTCAGGGAGAGTGAGGAGGTGATTGAGAGGAGCTACAGGCAGGTGGTCACTCTGGGGCCACGGGAGGCAGATAGGTGGATCACGGTCAGGAAGGGGAAGAGACAGGTACTAGAGAGTACCCCAGTGGCTGTACCCCTTGACAATAAGTACTTATGTTTGAGTACTGTTGGGGGGGGAACAGCCTACCTGGTGGAAGTGACAGTGGCTGGGCCTCTGGCACAGAGGATGGCCCTGTAGCTCAGAAGGGTAGGGTTAGAAGAAAGAGGACCATAGTAATAGGGGACACAATAGTCAGGGGTTCAGACAGGCGGTTCCGTGAAGGTGATTGGGAGTCCCGGATGGTAATTTGCCTCCCTGGTGCCAGGGTTCGGGACGTTTCTGATCGCGTCCAAGATATCCTGAAGTGGGAGGGTGAAGAGCCAGAGGTCGTGGTACATGTAGGTACCAATGACATAGGTAGGAAAGAGGCAGAGGTCCTGAAACGAGAGTATAGGGAGTTAGGAAGGTAGTTAAGAAGAAGGACCGCAAAGGTAGTAATCTCAGGATTACTGCCTGTGCCACGCGACAGAGAGAGTAGAAATGGAATTAGGTGGAGGATGAATGCGTGGCTGTGGGATTGGAGCAGGGGGCAGGGATTCAAGTTTCTGGATCATTGGGACCTCTTCTGGGGCAGGCGTGACCTGTTCAAGAAGGACGGGTTACAGTTGAATCTTGGGGGGACCAATATCCTAGCGGGGGGGTTTGCTAGGGCTACAGGGCAGACTTTAAACTAGTAAGATGGGGGGGGGCGGGAATCAATTTGAGGAAACTATGGGAGAGGAGGTTAGTTCACCAGTAGAGCAAGTAAAGAGACAGTGTGTGAGGGAGGAAAGGCAGGTGATGGAGAAGGGATGCGCTCAGCCCGAAGACGTAGGGGAGAAGAAAGAAAAGGATAATAAATTTGAATGCATTGTTAGGGATGAAAAGAGAGGAGGAGGTGGAGAGTATCTTAAGTGTATCTATTTTAATGCTAGGAGCATTGTAAGAAAGGTGGATGAGCTTAAAGCGTGGATTGATACCTGGAATTATGATGTTGCAGCTATTAGTGAAGCATGGTTGCAGGAAGGGTGTGATTGGCAACTAAATATTCCTGGATTTAGTTGCTTCAGGTGTGATAGAGTAGGAGGGGCCAGAGGAGGAGGTGTTGCATTGCTTGTCCGAGAAAATCTTATGGCGGTGCTTTGGAAGGATAGATTAGAGAGCTCCTCTAGGGAGGCTATTTGGGTGGAATTGAGGAATGGGAAAGGTGTAGTAACACTGATAGGAGTGTATTATAGGCCACCTAATGGGGAGCGTGAGTTGGAAGAGCAAATGTGTAAAGAGATAGCAGATATTTGTAGTAAACACAAGGTGGTGATTGTGGGAGATTTTAATTTTCCACACGTAGACTGGGAAGCTCATTCTGTAAAAGGGCTGGATGGTTTAGAGTTTGTGAAATGTGTGCAGGATAGTTTTTTTGCAACAATACATAGAAGTACCGACTAGAGATGGGGCAGTGTTGGATCTCCTGTTAGGGAATGCAATAGGTCAGCTGACAGATGTATGTGTTGGGGAGCACTTCGGGTCCAGTGATCACAATAGCATTAGCTTCAATATAATTATGGAGAAGGACAGGACAGGACCTAGAGTTGAGATTTTTGATTGGAGAAAGGCTAACTTTGAGGAGATGCGAAGGGATTTAGAGAAAGTGGATTGGGTCAAGTTGTTTTATGGGAAGGATGTAATAGAGAAATGGAGGTCATTTAAGGGTGAAATTATGAGGGTACAGAATCTTTATGTTCCTGTTAGGTTGAAAGGAAAGGTTAAAGGTTTGAAAGCACCATGGTTTTCAAGGGATATTAGAAATTTGGTTCGGAAAAAGAGGGATGTCTACAATAGATATAGGCAGCATGGAGTAAAGGAATTGCTCGAGGAATATAAAGAATGTAAAGGGAATCTTAAGAAAGAGATTAGAAAAGCTGAAAGAAGATACGAGGTTTGTTTGGCAAATAAGGTGAAAGTAAATCCGAAAGGTTTCTACAGTTATATTAAAAGCAAGAGGATAGTGAGGGATAAAATTGGTCCCTTAGAGAATCAGAGTGGTCAGCTATGTGTGGAGCCGAGAGAGATGGGAGAGATTTTGAACGATTTCTTCTCTTCGGTATTCACTAAGGAGAAGGATATTGAATTGTGTAAGGTGTGGGAAACAAGTAAGGAAGTTATGGAACCTATGACAATTAAAGAGGTGGAAGTACTGGCGCTTTTAAGAAATTTAAAAGTGGATAAATCTCCAGGTCCTGACAGGATATTCCCCAGGACCTTGAGGGAAGTTTCTGTAGAAATAGCAGGAGCTCTGACAGAGATCTTTAAGATGTCATTAGAAACGGGGATTGTGCCGGAGGATTGGCGTATTGCTCATGTGGTTCCATTGTTTAAAAAGGGTCCTAGAAGTAAGCCTAGCAATTATAGGCCTGTCAGTTTGACATCAGTGGTGGGTAAATTAACGGAAAGTATTCTTAGAAATAGTATTAATAATTATCTGGATAGACAGGATCTGATTAGGAATAGCCAGCATGGCTTTGTGCGTGGTAGGTCATGTTTGACAAACCTTATTGAATTTTTTGAAGAAGTTACGAGGAATGTTGACGAGGGTAAGGCAGTGGATGTAGTCTGTATGGACTTCAGCAAAGCCTTTGACAAAGTTCCACATGGAAGGTTAGTTAAGAAGTTTCAGTTGTCAGGTATTAATGCTGGAGTAATAAAATGGATTCAACAGTGGCTAGATGGGAGATGCCAGAGAGTAGTGGTGAATAATTGTTTATCGGGATGGAGGCCGGTGACTAGCGGGGTGCCTCAGGGATCTCTTTTGGGCCCAATGTTGTTTGTAATATACATAAATGATCTGGATGATGGGGTGGTAAATTGGATTAGTAAGTATGCCGATGATACTAAGGTAGGAGGTGTCGTGGATAATGAGGTGGGTTTTCAAAGCTTGCAGGGAGATTTATGCCGGTTAGAAGAATGGGCTGAACGTTGGCAGATGGAGTTTAATGCTGCGAAGTGTGAGGTTCTACATTTTGGCAGGAATAATCCAAATAAAACATACAGGGTAAATGGTAGGGTATTGAGGAATGCAGAGGAACAGAGAGATCTCGGAATAACAATGCATAGTTCCCTGAAGGTGGAGTCTCATGTAGATACAGTGGTGAAGAAGGCTTTTGGAACGCTGGCCTTTATAAATCAAAGCATTGAGTACAGAAGTTGGGATGTAATGTTAAAATTGTACAAGGCATTGGTAAGGCCAAATTTGGAATATTGTGTGCAGTTCTGGTCACTGAATTATAGGAAAGATATCAATAAATTACAGAGAGTGCAGAGACGATTTACTAGGATGTTACCTGGGTTTCAGCACTTAAATTACAGAGAAAGGTTGAACAAGTTAGGTCTCTATTCATTGGAGGAGGGGGGATTGAGGGGGGATTTGATCGAGGTATTTAAAATTTTGAGAGGGATAATTGAGTTGACATGAATAGGCTGTTTCCATTGAGAGTAGGGGAGATTCAAACAAGAGGACATGATTTGAGAGTTAGGGGGCAGAAGTTTAAGGGAAACACAAGGGGGTATTTTTTTACTCAGAGAGTGATAGCTGTGTGGAATGAGCTTCCTGTAGAAGTAGTACAGGCCAGTTCAGTTGTGTCATTTAAGGTAAAATTGGATAGGTATATGGACAGGAAAGGAGTGGAGGGTTATGGGCTGATTGCGGGTAGGTGGGACTAGGTGAGATTAAGAGTTCGGCACTGACTAAACAGGCCGAGATGGCCTGTTTCCGTGCTGTGATTGTTATATGATTATTATATGGGTTGGGATGAAGCTGAGAGCCGGAAAGATGATTGGCAGAAGGGACACAGAGCTGGAGAAGGGAAAGGATCATGGGACAGGAGGCCTAGGGAGAAAGAAAGTGTGAGGGGAGCACCAGAGGGAGATAGAGAACAGGCAGAGAGAGAGAAAAAAAAAGGAGGGGTTAAAAAAACTAAGTATATCAGGGATGGTGTAAGAAAGGGAGGAGGGGCATTAATGGAAGCTAGAGAAATCAATGTTCATGCCATCAGATTGGAGGCTACCCAGCCAGTATATATGGTGTTGTTCCTCCAACCTGAGTGTGGCTTCATCTTGACAGTAGAGGAGGCCATGGATAGACATATCAGAATGGGAATGGGATGTGGAATTAAAATGTGTGGCCACTGGGAGATCCTGCTTTCTCTGGCAGACAGAGCTTAAGTGTTCAGCGAAACGGTCTCCCAGTCTGCGTCGGGTCTCACCAATATATAAAAGGCCACACCAGGAGCACCGGACGCAGTATACCACACCAGCCGACTCACAGGTGAAGTGTTGCCTCACCTGGAAGGACTGTCTGGGGCCCTGAATGGTGGCGAGGGAGGAAGTGTAAGGGCAGGTGTAGCACTTGTTACGTTTACAAGGGTAAGTGCCGGGAGGGAGATCGGTGGGAAGGGATGGGGGGACGAACGGACAAGGGATTCGCTTAGGGAACAATCCCTGCAGAAAGCAGGGGGGGGGGAAGATGCGCTTGGTAGTGGGATCCCGTTGGAGGTGGCAGAAGTTACAGAGAATTATACGTTGCACCCGGATGCTGGTGGGGTGGTAAGTGAAGACAAGGGGAACCCTATCCCGAGTGGGGTGGTGGGCGGATAGGGTGAGGGCAGATGTGCGGGAAATGGGAGAGATGCGTTTGAAAGCAGAGTTGATGGTGGAAGAAGGGAAGCCCCTTTGTTTAAAAAAGGAAGACATCTCCTTCGTCCTGGAATGAAAAGCCTCATCCTGAGAGCAGATAAGACAACGGACAGTAGGTGCAGTAGGCCATTCGGCCCCTCTAGCCAGCATCGCCAGATGCAGTGGAGACAGAGGAATTGCGAGAAGGGGATAGCATTTTTGCAAGAGACAGGGTGGGAAGAGGAATAGTTCAGGTAGCTGTGAGAGTCTGTAGACTTATAGTAGATATCAGGTGTCGGAAATGGACCAGGTAAATTTGAGGGCAGGGTGAAAGTTGGAGGCAAAGCTAATGAAGTCAACAAGCTCAGCATGCATGCAGGAGGCAGCACCAATGCAGTCGTCGATGTAGCGAAAGAAAAGAGGGGTCGGATACCCGTATAGGCTTGGAACATGGACTGTTCCACAAAGCCAATAAAAAGGCAGGCCATAACTAGGACCCATGCAGGTGCCCATGGCTACACCTTTGGTTTTAAGTAAGTGGGAGGAGCCAAAGGAGAAATTATTGAGAGTAAGAACTAAATACGTAAGACAGAGGAGAGTGGTGGTAGAGGGGAATTGGTTAGGTCTGGAATCCTAAAAGAAGCGAAGAGCTTTGAAACCTTCCTGGTGGGAGATGGAGGTATATAGGAACTGGGCATCCATGGTGAAAATAAGGCAGTGGGGGCCAGCGAACTTAAAATCATTTAAAAAATTCAATGCGTGAGAAGTGTCACAAACATAGGTGGGAAGGAATTGAACAAGGGGGGGATAAAACAGTGTCAAGGTATGCAGAAATGAGTTCGGTGGGGCAGGAGCAAGCTGAGACAATGGGTCTACCTGGAGAGGCAGGTTTATGGATCTTAGGTTGGAGGTAGAAACAGGAAGTGCGGAGTTTGGGAACTATGAGGTTGGTGGTAGTGGATGGGAGATCCCCAAAGCTGATAAGGTTGGTGATGGTATAGGAGACAGTGGCCTGGCGCTCCTTAGTGGGGTCATGTTCAAGGGATAAATAAGAGGAGGTATCAGAGAGTTCTCGCTATGCCTTTGCCATGGCCTCCTCTACTGTCAAGATGAAGCCACACTCAGGTTGGAGGAACACCACCTTATATACTGGCTGGGTAGCCTCCAACCTGATGGCATAAACATTGACTTCTCTAACTTCCGTTAATGCCCCTCCTCCCCTTCTTACCCCATCCCTGATATATTTAGTTTTTTTACGCCTCCTCTTTTTTTTCTCTCTCTCTCTGCTCATCACTCTGCCTGTTCACCATCTCCCTCTGGTGCTCCCCTCCCCCTTTCTTTCTCCCTGGGCTTCCCATCCCATGATCCTTTCCCTTCTCCAGCTCTGTATCCCCTTTGCAAAACACCTTTCCCGCTCTCAACTTCACCCCACCCCTTCCGGTCTTCTATCATTTCGCATTTCCCCCTCCCCCTTCTACTTTCAAATCTCTTACTATCTTTCCTTTCAGTTAGTCCTGATGAAGGGTCTCCGCCCAAAGCGTCGACAGCGCTTCTCCCTATAGATGCTGCCTGGCCTGCTGTGTTGCACCAGCATTTTGTGTGCGTTGTTTGAACATCTTTGTAAAGCTCCCCTGCACCCCTTCTATAGTTTCCACATCTTTCCTGTAGTGGGGTGACCAAAACTGAGCACAGTACTCCAAGTGGGGTCTAACCAGGATCCTATATACCTGTAACATTACCTCTCAGCTCTTAAACTCAATCCCATGGTTGATGAAGGTCAATGCACTGTATGCCTTCCTAACCACAGAGACAACGGTAATATCTACGTAGATCTTCAGAAAGCCTGAATACTAAACACCACTAGAATAGCCTGAAAATTCCTAGCAATTGATAAATGAACGTGCTTGGCTATGCCCATACCTCAGGTTTTACCAGCTTGAGCTGAAAAAAAATAAATACAATAATAATAATAACAACAATTATATAAACATATGCACTTACTTAAACAGGATCTTTTTGTCGTGGCACTTGCTCCGCCTAAACACAAGTTTCCACCTCGATGAACCAATTCCAACTCCAAATTCAACCTGTGGCATCAATTAAAATGTACTTATAAATTCAACACAAAAATTACTTCACTGCTTTGATATTTCTCCAATTATAATCAAGAAGAATATATTGAAACATATACTTACTTGAAGATGAAACTAAAAAAAACATTTACTTCTGCTAGCAGAATTTGTGTTTAGACATTCTAACAAAAGTAAAAGAACTTGCACTGACAGCTGCAGAAAGCAATCCCCTCGCCATTAACTGAATCTACCAAGGTCTCAAATGATCTCTGTTGCTAAGAATACTGCAAAGTGGTGTTGATTTTTTTTGGTTGCACAGATCTCTGTCTGTTTGCTGCTGATAAGAGGTTTTGTATGACAAGAGAGTTTTCCATTCCTAGGCCAATTTGCTCTGTTCTTCCCAGCAATGAAGGGAGCAGAGACAGAAATTGACAAACCAATGGACAGGTCAGAGAGAAAAGTAGCATGATTTCACTCACCTTAGGAATACAAATAAATTTCAATTTATCTAATTTATCTACACATGTAGCATATATGTATTTATACTACAGAAAAATTCCAAAATATTAACAAAACAATGTGGAAGATCCTTGGGGAAACTAACTCATATGACTGGAAAAAAAAAACAAATTTTAGATTTATTAGGTTATTACATTTAGAAACTGTTTTCGTTTAAGATGAACAATTATATAATGTTACTAATTAATAGTGACTTAAACTGAACTTGTTTATTCTGATAAGCTTTTTAGAACTTATCATAATTAGAAATACCAAACTGCCAATCAAATGCATGAATCTACATATATCCTCTGTATATGATAAAAAGACACTTTTGTTTAAGGTTCAAACAACACACACAAAATGCTGGTGGAACACAGCAGGCCAGGCAGCATCTATAAGGAGAAGCACTGTCGACGTTTTGGGCCGAGACCCTTCGTCAGGAATTTTGCATTTCCCCCTCCTCCCCACTACTTTCAAATCTCTTACTATCTTTCCTTTCGGTTAGTCCTGACGAAGGGTCTCAGCCTGAAACATCGACAGTGCTTCTCCTTACAGGTGCTGCCTGGCCTGCTGTGTTCCACCAGCATTTTGTGTGTGTTGTTTGAATTTCCAGCATCTGCAGATTTCCTCGTGTTTGTTTAAGGTTAATTGTTTGGCTGGCTTTGGAATAATTTTCTTTTACCTTAGTTTACTTCCTTGTGAAATGGATGAAAAAGGGAACTGCTGGCACAAGAGGTTGCTAGAGTTTTTAAAAAGTAAATAAAAGCCAGCTACAATTATACAGAAATCACAGCTATGGGATGGTTCCTGTGCCAGCCACATCATAATTTGTTTTTGCACATAAATAAGAAAACCACATTTTTGACTAGCACCAAAAGTGAGTAAGATTAATGCAAATACAAAAAGTGATTTTACTTGCCATTGTTACATTGTGAAATTAGCATTAACTCTACATGCAGTTGAATATAAATTCCAAAGATGCTGTTTTGTTATTCAGCATTCCTTTACAGGATGTATCTTTTCACCCTTCTTCATTATTCACTATCTAAGCATTGCTTCCATCTCACTGTCTTTTTGCTTATCTCGACTTACTCTTGAGGTGGATGTGATAACGCTCCTTCCACAACCACTAGGGGTGTTTTTAATGAAAGCACTCTCACAGTGCTTTTGGATAAGGGGTTCCAGGTTTCAGTAATGATGGACACCAGTGATACATTTGTAAATCAAGAAAGAGTGCAATATTGATGGAAAACATGTGCCTTGGTAACTGAAGTTGTGGTTTGGGAGGTGCTGCTCAACAAGTCAAGAAGATTAACTGGAGTCTAATTTGTAAATGGCCCATATTACCTCTTCTGTATGGTGATGGTGGTGGAGAGGTTTCTGCTTTGTGCTAGAAATCTGTAAAGCAGTTTGAGAATTCTCTATGCAACATTCACCCAGTCAAGAGAATGTGTCTTTACCCTTCTGACTTGTGCCTTGTAAATGGTAGATAGGTTTCAGTGTACCAAGAAGCAAGTCTCTTCTTACTATTTTCTACCTGCTGATCTGATTTCATTCCTGTTCAATGAGCAACCTGCCAGTGTGTTGTTGGTAGGGGTAAGACCATAAAATATAGGAGCAGATTTAGGCCATTCAGCCCATTGAGTCTGTTCCACCATTGTATCATGGCTGATCCCGGATCCCATTCAACTCCATACACCTGCCTTTCCACCAAAACTTTTGACGCCTTGATCGATAAGGAAACTATCAACTTCCATCTTAAATATACGCACGGACTTGACCTCCACTGCAGTCTGTGGCAGATCATTCCACAGATTTACTACTCTCTGGCTAAAAAAATCCTCCTTACCTTTGTTCTAAAGGGTCACCCCTCAACTTTGAGGCGATGCCCTCTAGTACTGGATACCTACACCAGAGTTAACATTCTCTCCATATCCAACCTGTCTAGTCCTTTCAACACTTGGTAGGTTTCAATGAGATACCCCTGCATTCTTCTAAATTCCAGTAAGGGCCAAAGCTGTCAAACGCTCCTCATATGTTAACCCCTTTATTCCCAGAATCATCTTCATGAACCTCCTCTGCATGTTTTCCAATGACAGCACATCCTTTGAGAGATGGGGCCCAAAACTGTTAACAAAACCCCAAATGCAGCTTGACTAGTGTCTTATAAAGCTCAGCATTGTTTCCTTGCTTTTATATTCTATTCCCCTTGAAATAAATGACAAAATTGCATTTTCCATCTTTACCAAAGACTCAACCTGTTAAGTTAACCTTCTGGGAGTCCCTTTGTACCTCTAATATTTCACCCTTCTTCCCATTTAGATAATAGTCCAAATTACTGTTCCTATTACCATAATGCATTATCATACATTTCCCAACTCTGTATTCCATCTGCCACTTTTTTGCCCAATTTGTCTAAGTTCTGCTACAATCGCATTGCTTCCTCAGCACCACCAGCCCCTCCACCTACTTCATATCATCCGCAGACTTTTCCATAAAGCCATCAGTTCCATTATCTAAATCACTGACAAACAATGTGAAAAGCAGCAGTCCCATACTGACCACCTGAGGAACACTACTAGTCACCAGCAGCCAACCAGAAAAGGTCCCTTTTATTCCCACTCACTGCCTCCTGCCTGTCAGCCATTCTGCTATCCATGCCAGTATCTTTCCTGCAATGCCATAGGAATTTATCTTGTTAAGCAGTCTCATGTGTGGCACCTTATCAAACGCCTTCTGAAAATCCAAGTAAATGACATCCACTGCCTCTCCTTTGTCCACCATGCTTGTTACTTCCTCGAAGAACTCCAAGAGATTTGTCAGGCAAGATTTCCCTTTGCAGACCCATGTTGCCTTTGACTTATTTTATCATTAGTCTCCGAGTACCTCAAAACTTAATCCTTAATAATGGACTCCCAACAGTTTCCCAACCACTGAGGTTAGGCTAATAGGTCTATAATTTCCTCCCTTCTTAGAGAGGAGTTACTTTTGCAACTTTCCAGTCCTCCGGTACCATGACAGAATCAAGGGATTCTTGAAAGATCATGATCAACACAACTGTTATCTCTTCAGCAACCTCTCTCTGGACTCTGTAGTCCAGATCTCTGTAGATGGGATGTAGTCCATCTGGCCCAGGTGACATATCTATCTTAAGATCTTTGAGTTCGCCTAGCACTTTTTCCTTTGTAATAGCAATGGCACTCACTCCTGCTCCCTAACACTCATGGACATCCGGCACACTGCTAGAACCTTCCGCAGTGAAGACAGATGCAAAGTACCCATCAAGTGTATCTGCCATTTCTTCATTCCCCATCACTACCTCACCAGCATCCTTTTCCAATATCAAGCTGCAATATCAACTCTCACCTCCCTTTTATTTTTTATACAGCTGAAAATTTTTCAGTATCTTGCTTTATATTATTGACTAGTCTGCCCTCATATTTCATCTTTTCCCTTCTTGTAGCTTTTTAGTTGCTTTTTGTTGGATTTTAAAAGCTTCCCAATCATCCAACTTCCCACTCACTTTTGCTACCTTAAATGCCCTTTCCTTAGCTATTATGCAGTCCTTAACTTCCTTTGTCAGCCACGGTTGCCTACCCCTGCCATTTGAGAACTTCTTCCTCTGTCGAACATATCTATCCTGTGCCTTGTGAACTATTCCCAGAAACTGCAGCCATCTCTGCTCTCCCATCATCCCGGCCAGTATCCGCCTCCTATCCACTCAGGCAAACTCCTCTCTCATGCCTCTGTAATTCCCTTTATTCCACTGCCATACTGATACATGTGACTTATGCCTTTCCCTCTCAAACTGCAGTATGAATTCAATTATAATATGATCACTAGCTCCTAAGGGTTCCTTTACATTCAGCTCCCTAATAATATCTGGGTTATTACACAACACCCAATCTAAGATAGCCTTTCCCCAAGTAGGCTCAAGCACAAGCTGCTCTAAAAAGTCATCTTATAGGCATTCAACAAATTCCCTCTCTTGCAATCCGACACCAACCTATTTCGCTAATCCCCTAGCATATTGAAGTCCCCCATTATAATTGTGCTATTTCCATTACTATATGCCTTTTCCTGCTCCCTTTGAAATCTCAACCCCACATCTTGGCTACTACTTGGAGGCCTATATATGATTCCTATAATGGATTTTTTTTACCCTTGCAATTTCTTAACTCCACCCACAACGATTCAACATTCACTGGCCCTATGTCACCTCTTTCTAAAGATGTAATTCCATCTCTTACCAACAGAGCCACACCACCACCACCTATGCCTTTCTGCCTGTTCTTTCAATACAAAGTATATCCTTTGATGTTAAGCTCCCAACAATGGCCTTCTTCCAGCCACGACTCATCAACGTCCACAACATCCTACCAACCAATCTCTAATTACGCCATGAGTATGTCCACCTTATTCTGATAGCTATGCATACTTAAATGCAGCACTTTCAGTCCTGCATTCTTCGCCATTTTGCCTTTTGCCTTTGTGGTACAATTTAACTCTTTGCTGTCTGCATTTGTACCCAATTATTGGCTTGTCCTTCCTTACAGTCATGATACATCCATCATCTACTTGTAAACCTGCTGGCTCATTCTCAGCTCTATCATACTGGTTCCCATCCCCCTGCCATATTAGGTTAAACTACTCCCAACAGCTCTAGTAAATCTGCCCTCTTGGATTCAAGAGTAACCCATTCCTTTTGTACAAGTTTCAGCTGCCCCAGAGGTCCCGATTATCCAGAAATCTGAATCTCTGCCCCCTCCTCCAACTCTTCAGCCACACATTTATCTGCCACCTCATTCTATTCCTATCCTCACTGTCGTGTGGCACAGGCAGCAGTCCCAAGATTACTATCTTTGCGGTCCTGCTTCTCAGCTTCCTTCCGAACTCCCTGTATTTTTTTCATGATCTCCTCCCTCTTTCTTCCTATGTCATTGGTACCAATATGTACCACAACTTCTGGCTGCTCATCCTCCCTTTTCAGGATATTGTGGACATGTCCAGAAACATCACCTGGGAGGCAAACTACCATCTGTGTTCCCTTTTCATGCCTACAGAATCACTTATCTGTCTCCCTGACTTAGAATCCATTATTACTGCTGCCATCCTCTTCAATTCCCTATCCTTCTGAGCCACAGGGCCAGACTCCATACCAGAGGCACGGCTGTTGTTGCTTCCCCTCTCTCCCAACAGTATTCAAAATGGAGTACCTAATGTTGGGGAGGGGACGGCCACAGGGGTGCTCTCCACTATCGGACGTTTTCCCTTCTGTCTCCTGACTGTCAACTAGTTATCTGTCTCTGTAGCCTTGGGGTGACTAGCTTCCTGCAGCTCCCATCTATCACTGCTTCACTTTCACTAATAAGCTGAAGGTCATCAAGCTGTATCTCCAGATCCCTAGCATGGCCTCCAAGGAGCTGCATCTCGATGCTCCTGGCACAGATGTGGCCATCAGGGAGGCTGGCAGTCTCCTGTAAATCCCACTTCTGACACCCAGAACAGGTCACTGGCTCTGTAGACATAACCCCTATTCTCTCTAGGGAGAAATCAGAAATAAGGAATAAACTTACCTAGCTACCTTGGCTCCCGCTGTTCTCATCAAAGTCTTACTACCCTGACTCAAGACTGTTCCGACAATTACCTTTCCACTAGGCGGTACCTTTCTTTTATAGAAACTGGGTTTTTAAAAGCTTTGTTGGACCTGTGTAGGAACACTCCTGTTGTATCAGCACAGTACTCCAATCAACTGTGTACTAGGTACTTGATAATGGAAATAATTAGGTTCTTTCTCACTGGAGATGATGTGAATGTCCTTTGCCAATAATCAGCCCATGCCTTAAAGTTGCCTATTTACTAACGAGCTGCAAATGGAATTGAATATTGTGCATCCATCACCTGATGAAGCCTGTACAGTTACAGATACTAGTTTTAATAGCATACAAGCCAAAATTATGACTCTGTACATATCAATCCCTACAAAAATCCTAACTTAATGAATATATTTTATTTTAAAAAGGTGTGGAAAAAGTTAAAGCATTAAAAAAGATGATTTATTTATTTATGAGGTTAGGACTGGAGAATAGAAGGATGTACCTTTAGAAGAGAGATGAGGAGGAATTTCTTTAGCCAGTGGGTGGTGAACTTGTGGAATTCATTGCCACAGACAGTTCTAGAGGCCAATTCATTAGATATATTTAAAGAAGTTGATAGGTTCTTGATTAGTATGGGCCTCGAAGATTACGGGGAGAAGGCAGGAGAATGGAGTTGAGAGGGAAAATAAATCTGCTACGATCGAATGGAGGAGCCGACTCAATGGGCCGAATGGCCTAATTCTGCTTCTAAGTATTATGGTCTAAAAAGTGTATTTCTGATATTCCAACTTCCAATTTAAAAATTAGTTTTTTAAATATTTAATTTGCATGTGCTGTTTTTGATTTATGTGGTTGACTGCTTTGCCAGTTTGATGATAACAAAGTCACTGGACATCAATAAACATCAATGCCCAAGGGCATTTCAGTATCACACATAGTTAGAGCATTCATGCATGTCAAAATACATAGATGACCAACTAACGTAACATTTTTCATCTCCTGACCAAAAGACTTCAATTCATGGACCACCTTTTGAAGGTTTTTAAGGATCTTCAAAGTACAAAATGTGAGCATTGATGTAATAGAAAATTCAGGAAAGCCAATTTGCACACTATAAACTCCTATGAACACTGATGATAATGACCAGATAACCACAAAACGCTGGAGGAGCTCAGCAGTCAGGCAGCATTTATGGAAATGAATAAACAGTCAACATTTTGGGCCAAAACCCTTCTTCAGGAAAGGAAGGCAGAATATGCCAGAATAATAAAATGGGGCAAGGGGGAAGGAGGACTAGCTAGAAAGTGAGAGGTGAAGCCAGGCAGGTGGAATAGGTAGAGCTGGAGAGGAAGGAATCTGATAGGAGAGGAAAGTGGACAATGGGAGAAAGGGAGGACAGACAGCAAGGGGATGTGATAGGCAGGTGAGGATAAGAAGCAAGAGGTCAGAGTGGGGAATAGAAGAGGGAAGGAGGAAGGACAAAAAAATAACCAGCAGAAATCAATGGTAATGCCATCAGGTTGGATGCTGCTGAGGATAATGTTGATAGAGATGTAAATATTTGCTGGGTTAATTTAATTTTGTTGCACTGACAGCTAGCTAACTGTTCTGGAGAGAACTGCAAGGGATGCACAGATCAGCATATTCTGGATGCAGACATATTTATTCTATTATGTGGGAGGTGGAGGTAAAATCCAACTTCCTGCTCCATAACCTTCTAAGCTAGCAGCCAGACACACTTAATTTCTGCAAAATGCTGTAGGAATCCAGTAAGTCTCAGCAAGATTCGTCAAGGCATGAAGGGATATGGGGAGGAGATTGGGTCTGAAAGGAAAATAGGATCAGCCATGATGAAATGGCGGACAGTCTCGATGGGCCAAATGGCCTAATTCTGCTCCTTTGTCTTTTTGTCTAAGCCACTCTGAATTGTCGACTGTTCATTACCCTTCAAAGGCCTGACTTGCTTGAGTTTCTCTAGCATTTTGTGTGCGTTCCTCAAGATTTGCAGTATCTGCAAAACCTCTTGTATCTGTCACTTCAGATTATACCATGATACATAGGACCAGAATCAGGCCATTCAGCCCATTGAGCCCTGTGGCTCAGAAGGATAGGGAATTGAAGAGGATGGCAGCAGTAATAATGGATTCTAAGTCCTCAGGAACACCGTCCTCTAGCTTAAAAAAAATCTTCCTCATCTCTGTTCTAAAGGTATGTCCCTCTACTCTGAGGATGTGCCCTCTGGTTTTAGACAACCCTTCCCCTCATACTAGGATACATCTTCACCACATCTACTCTATCTAGGCCTTTCCATATTCCATAGGTTTCAATGAGATTTCCCTCCCCCCATTCTTCTAAACTCCAGCAAAACCATCAAACGTTCCTCAGATGTAACCTTTTCAGTCGCAGAATCATATTGTTGTGAACCTCCTCTAGACACTAGCCAATGCCAGCAGATCTCTTCTCATATAATGGGCCCAAAAGTGCTCACAATACTTCAAATGTGGTCTGACCAATACATTATAAAGCCTTTTGAGGAAAAACTTCTTCACACAGAGAGTGGTGAATCTGTGGAATTCTCTGCCACAGTTGAGGCTGGTTCATTGGCTATATTTAAGAGGAAGTCAGATATGGTCCTTGTGGCTAAAGGGATCAGGGGGTATGGAGAGAAAGCAGGTACAGGGTTCTGAGTTGGATGATCAGCATGGGAGTGCAGGCTCGAAGGGCCGAATGGCTTACTCCTGCACCTGTTTTCTATGTTTCTAGCATTATACTCTTGCTTTTATATTCTAGTCCTCTCAAAATCAATACTAATATTACATTTGCCTTCCCTATCATTGACACTACCTGAAAGTTAACCTTTGGGGAATTCCACATGAACAATCCAAAATTCTTTTGCACATCTGATTTTAGAATTTTCTCACTGTTTTGAAAATAGTCTTCATCTTTATTCCTTCTAACACAGTGCATGAACACACACTTCCCTACACGATATACCATCTGCCACTACTTTGCACGTTCTCCCAAACTGTCTAAGTAAGGAGTTCCCAGCCTTTTTATGCCACGGACCAATACCATTAAGCACGGACACCCAGCTTGGGAACCCTTAGTCTATGCCCCTCTAGAGACTCCCTGCTTCCTCAACACTACTTAGCCCTCTACCTATCTACGTATCATCTGCAAACCTGGCTCGAAAACCATTAATTCCTTCATCCAAAACATGAAAAGAAGCAGTCCCAAAGCCAACCCCTGAGGATTACCACCAGTCACTGGAAGCCAACCAGAAAAGGTTCACTCTATTGCCTCCTGCCAGTCAGCCAATCTTCTATCCACGCTAGTATCTTTCTAGTAATACCATGGATTCTTACCCTGTTAAGCACCTTAGCAAAGGCCTTCTGAAAATCCAAGTAAACAACATCCCTTGATTCTCACAAAATGCTGGTGGAACACAGCAGGCCAGGCAGCATCTATAGGGAGAAGCGCTGTCGACGTTTCGGGCCGAGACCCTTCGTCAGGACCTCGTGGTTGTCCCTTGACTCTCCTTTGTCTATCCTGCCTCTCATTTCCTCAAAGCATTCCAGCAGATTTGGACTCCAACATCTTCCCTTTCATTAAAGTCAGGCTAACTGGCCTATCATCAGTCAATGAAGGCGAATGAGCAAGTGCAACAGGCAGTGAAGAGGGCAAATGGAATGTTGGCCTTTATTACAAGGGGAATTGAGTACAAGAGCAAGGATGTTCTTTTGCATTTGTCCAGGGCCCTGGTGAGACCACACCTGGAATATTGTGTACAGTTTTGGTCTCCAGGTTTAAGGAAGGACATTCTGGCAATTGAGGAAGTGCAGCGTAGATTCAGTAGGTTGATTCCTGGGATGGCAGGGCTGCCTTACGCAGAGAGATTGGAGAGATTGGGCTTGTACATGCTGGAATTGAGGAGATTGAGAGGGGATCTGATTGAAACGTTTAAGATAATTAAAGGATTTGATAGGATTGAGGCAGAAAATATGTTCCAGATGTTGGGAGAGTCCAGTACCAGAGGGCATGGATTGAGAATAAGAGGTCAGTTATTTAAAACAGAGTTGAGGAAGAGCTTCTTCTCCCATAGAGTTGGAAAGGTATGGAATGCACTGCCTCGGAAGACGGTGGAGGCCAATTCTCTGGATGCTTTCAAGAAGGAGCTAGATAGATATCTGATGGATAGGGGAATCAAGGGATATGGGGACAAGGCAGGGACTGGGCATTGATAGTGAATGATCAGCCATGATCTCAGAATGGCGGTGCAGACTCGAGGGGCCGAATGGTCTACTTCTGCACCTATTGTCTATTGTCTATTATCATTTGTTTTTTTTTGCCTCCCTCCCTTCTTAAAGATTGGAGTGACATTTAAAAATTTCCAGTCTCTGGAGCCATTCCAGAATCTAGTGATTCTTGAAAGATCATTACTAGTCATCATGCTCTTGGTCACCACATGCAGTAGTGAGAGGGGATTCCGTAGTCAGAGGAGCAAACTGGAGATTCTATGGATGTGAAGGAGACACCCGGGTAGTATGTTTTCTCCCTGATGCCAGGATCAGGGATGTATCAGATCAGATCCACAACATTCTAAAGGGTGTGGTATTCATGTGTATAGATAAATGACAATAAACTGAATTTGAACTTAAACATTACATCAAGGATAATTCTCTTAAGTTTACCCCCTAATAATTTTTAGGCATTTTGTTTGCTCCCAGCAAACTGCTTTTTAAAAATACTTTTCTGCCTAATTACAGTCTTTATCAAGCTGATAATATAATTTCTAATCTCTTTACTCCAGTTTATTTATTTAATAATACAGCGCTGTGTAGGCAGTTCAGTCCCTTTGAACGGAGCTGCTCCATCAACCCCAACAACTCTAATTTAACCCCAGCTAATCATGGGACAATTTACAATGACCAATTAACCTACCCGGTACGTCTTTGGACTGTGGAAGGAAGCTGCAACACACAAAGGAAATCCAAACATTCATTCAGTGAATAAAAGTTAGAACAGTGAAGGTTCCAGCACACATTCCTTCACTCAATGCAGTCTGTCTCTATCTTATTTAAGATGCTGTGACAAATTGGAACAACTGTTCATAAGAAACACCGACAAACAGCCTTAGTAAATCAAGATAAAAGACATCATGCAGAGTAAAAGATTCTACAGATTTCATTAATGACATCAAATTTTGCACATACAATATCAAAACCAGGACCATATCTCTCTTATCTCTGGAGCATCTGGACAGTAAAAACACTAAAGTTAAAATACTACAAATCCACCTTCAATGCTATAATTCAAAGCAAACTTATCTCCAGACTTCTGAGCCTGAATCTTGGAGTTTGGAGGCAAGTTTGTAACTGGATCCTTGACTTCCTAACCAACAAATCACAAACACTAAGGATATATGGGCAGCAACACCTCTGTCATTATTATACTCAACACTGGTCCTCCACAAGGCTGCTTCCTCAGCCCCTACTCTACTCACAATAGACTCAAGACTGCATGGCCAGAATTTGTTCTAACACTAACTACAAGTTTGAAATGACACCACTGTAATGCCTGAACCTCAAATAATAACTAGTCAGAATACAGTCAGGAAACAGAGAACTTCATGACATGGTGTCTGAACAGCAACCTTTCCATCAAGGTCTGCAAAATACGAGTTCAAGAGAGCTTAAAGCTTCAAATTCCTAACAGTGAACATCATTATAATTGCCTTGGTCCAATCTTGCAGAAGTTATGGCCAAGAAAGCTCTCCGGTGTATCTGCTTCCTCAGGCTAATAAAGAAAAATGGCATGTCACCTTTACCCCTTATTCATTTTTATCAATGCACCACAGAAAGCATCCTATCTGGATATATCATGGCCTGGTGTGGCAATTGCTCCTGACCATGACCATAAGAAATTACAGACATTTGTGGACACATCTCAGCACCTCATGGAAACCAGCTTCTCTCTCTGCCTACACCTCTCACTGCCTGCCATGGTAAAGAATGTAACACAATCAAAGATGCCACCCACCACACACTGGCAATCTTATTCTCCCATTCCTATCCCAGTAGAAGATACACAAGTCTGAAAGCAGGTACCATTCAAGGGCAGCTTCAATTCTACTATGATGAGCCTTTTGAAAGGTCCTCTAGAATAATAAGGGGGACTCAATGTCACCTTATTTCTTGTTCTGGCCTTGCACTGTTTTCTCTTCCTGCACTTTCTCAGTAACTGTAACTCTCTATTTGGCATTCTGTTATTTTGTTTTTCCTTGTATTGTAATACTTCAATTCAATGCTGTAATGAAGTGATCTGTATGGGAGGCAGTTAAAACAAAGTTTTTCACTGTACCTTGGTACACGTGACAATAACAAACCAATTTACCACTTTAAAAGAGCATGTATTACAATGTATAAAATGAATGCATATATCTAAAAAATAAAATCTAATTTTGAGGGGCACTTACTTTTCATTTGATATTCATTTAAATCATTTCATTAACTTTACACACTTTTGAGAGCAATGGTGCACTGTACTGAACAACTAAAAATTCTGATTTATTAATGGCATGCAAATTTTTCTTATGTCCAATTTTTAAACTAGGCAATAATACTTACATACCTAGCTACTGAATACATGAAGAGAAAGTCATTGTCTGGAGAACCAGGAATCTTCCCATAATCTATGTATTTCTTTTGGGTTGTGCTCCTTATGTCCTTCATCACCGACTCCATCTCTTTGCTCAAGTTTGTTGCTGACTACAAAAAGCAAATCAATGCAAGCAGAAAAGATACCTTTACCAAAGATATTTGATTAAAGTAATAATATGAAGAATGCAATTTTACATGAATTTTAAGAATAGTAGACTGTAATATGACATAAATTTGGATGAATTAGAAAACATAATCAGCATACAAGCTTCAACAGTCCAAATACAGCAGACTATAAATTGTGGAATGATAATCTGAAAACATTCAATCTGGAATATTAAAGGAAAAGGCAGCCACCATTTCACAAATGGAATTGAACAGTTAACATTATATCTATCATCTTGTTATGAGCAACAGATCAGTTGAAAACAGTTGGACAAAAATTACCTTAATTTTTATTTTCTAAATCTTTGATTGGATCTACAATGATCTAATTACAATACGTTTTATACATACTGTAAAAATAACGGCGGACATACTGGTGCTTATAATAAGTATTCCCTTCACCCCTCCTTGAAATTTTTCATTTTTTATTGTTTTACACACATCAAATCATCACTGGTGCAGCCAACTGGTTTTAGAAGTCACATAATTAGTAAGATGGAGATCTGTTTTTGAGAGCTGTGTGTGGTCAAGGTGTTTCAATCGATTGTAGTTAAAATACAAATCTACCTGTAAGGTCCAACTGCTGGTGAGTTAGTATCCTGGCAAAACCTACACCATGAAATCAAAAGAACGCTCAAGCTGCTCCGGAAAAAGAGTAATGGAAAGCACAGGAGGTGAATACAAGAAAATTTTGAAGTCCCTAAATATCCCTTGAAATATATTTAAATCAATCATCAAGAAATGGAAAGAATATGACACGGCCATAAGTCTGTCTAGAGCAGGCCATCCTCAAAAACTGTGTGACCATGCAAGAAGAGGACAAGTGAGGGAGGCCGCCAGGAGACCCATGACAACTCTGGAGGAGTTTCAAACTTCAGCGGCTGAGATGGGAGAGACAGCACATACAACAACTGTTGCCCGGTGCTTCACCAGCTGCAGTTTTTTGGGAAAGTGACAGAGAAAGCCACTGTTCAAAAAAAATCAAATGAAATCTCGACTAGAGTTTGCCAGAAGGACTCTGAAGTCAGCCGGGAGAAGGTTCTATAGGCCGATGAAACCAAAATTGAGCTTTTTGACCATGAGACTAAACGCTATGTGTGGCTTTAGCATAACACCCCACATAATCAAAAACACACCATCCCTACCGTGAAGCATGGTGGTGGCTGCATCATGCTGTGGGGATGCTTCACTGCAGCAGGCCCTGGAAGGTTTGTGAAGGTAGAGGGTACAATGAATGCAGCAAAATACAGGGAAATCGTGGAGAAAAACCTAATGCACCCTGCAAGAGATCTGCGACTTGAGAGGTTTGTTTTCCAGCAAGACAATGACCCCAAACATCAAGCCAAAGCTACACAGGAATGGCTTAAAATCAACAAAGTTAATGTCCTGGAAAGGCAGTCAGAGTCCAAACCTCAATGCAATTGAGAATTTGTGGCAGGACTTGAAAAGGACAGTTCTCTCACAATCCCCATGCAATCTGACAGAGCTTGAATACTCTAGTAAAGAAGAATGGGGAAAGATTGCAGTGTCCAGATGTGCAAAGCTGATAGAGACCTATCCACATAGTCTCAAGGCTGTAATTGCTGCCAAAGCTGTATCTACTAAATACTGACTTGAAGGGGGTAATTATGCAATCAATTATTATGTGTTTTATATTTGTAATTAATTTAGATCACTTTGTAGAGATTTGTTTTCATTTTGACACGAAAAAGTCTTTTTCTGTTGATTTGTGTCAAAAAAGCCAAATTAATTCTTCTGTGATTCAATGTTGTAAAGCAATAAAACATGAAAACTTCTGGGGGGGGGGGGGGAAGTATTTGTTATAGGCACTGGATATTGGTAAGCGTAGTGCCTCTATGATCTCAGTATTTGCTGACTCTGACTCTTGTTCACCGACTAAAAATCACTTCAAAACTTACTGTTAGCCAAATTTGTTAGAAATATTTCTCTCAAACATTTTCAACAGTTTCCATACTTACTCAAATTAACAAATAACAAAATTCAAGTTCCTAAAATACGGTGGATTCCAGTCAGTTGGGACACATTTAACCCAATTTTGACCCATTTAATTTGCCAAGGTTTCGTGGAAATAGTTAAAAATGGATAAAAAGACAAACTGGGTAACAAATTAAGCATTTAAGAGAAATACAGAACAAATTAGAACACACCCCATAGTCCTACAGTGCTGTAAAATTGAGTATTAGCTCCTAATATTTATCGATCAAAAATTCAATGCTGCCATGTTCTTCCAATTGTATGGAAACAAACAGAATCAGCGCAGGCACCTAGTGCAGATAATGGACTGCCTTTATAAAATGCTATCGACAATTGCATCCTCCAAATCTTCATTTTCATTGTAACATTCTATATGATTGTTGTTACCTTCAAATTCTTCTTAGTTCCTAACTTGATGAAGTAGTGAAATTGTTTCATTTTCAGTCAGGCCATTTCTGGCATTTCCAAGCCTAAATGCTTGAAACTGCAATGAGCAAAGCAGTTCTAAATTGTCTTACTGCTTGTTTCTCACCAACTATCAGTGATAAAAATCATTGGTTTTTGAAGACAACACACACAACTGACACCACTTACAAACTGCTCGCTCTCAGCGAATTGTAGCATCTAACGGCCACACAAATACACATGATTGACACTAGATACCTGCTTGGCCACAGAATCCTGCCCAATTAGGCAGCAAGGTGTCTCAAATCAACAAAGGGAATTCCAGCAATTCTCTCAAATTAGTTTTTGTTCTTTAAGAATTGTCCCAAATAAGCAGCTGCCCCAATTAACTGATGGCCCAATTAAACAAAATTAACTGTATTATATAAATTGCAAAATGAAAATTCCTTAGAATTACTTAATTAACATATTTCTTTTTCCATTCATAGGCAAATGATCTTTTCCCTATATTCTTTCCTGCTTCAAAATCCATTATTTTTTTGACATTCTCTTTACCTACTTCTTGCGCTCCCATTCCATTTAAGCCTCTATGCCAATATATATCTGTTACATTTTTCAGAAATACCTGTTATAGAAAAGTGTTGCTTTAACTCAACCTCCAAAAAATCATGTTTACTCATCTTAATTCAAAACATAGACAAATAAAACCCTTCCTATACATGTTACTCACCCCAGTAAATAAAAATAATAACTCCAAGCCATTTCTGACTCCCAACAGTGTATTTTTAATCAAAACAAATCAAGTTTTCCACTACTAATATATTTTTTTATCTAAATGTCACACTTTTTACAAAAATACCCAATATAGGATCTATTTGACATTGGCAAGTTTGGTATTGTCCCTGAACTGAGAAGACACTTTAGATAAACTAAAGGATCTGAAGTTCTATATAGGCACCAACTGTAAAGGATAGTACATTTCCTTCCCTGAAGGAAACTAGAGAACAATTTCACGGTCACCAGTACTGATCATGGCTTTCTTGTTCAAATTGTAGACATACATAATCATTTTAATGTAAATTTTGCAGCTCTTGTGGAAGAATTCAAACTTCTGTATCAACATCACTGATCCAGGCCACTGAATAGCTTAATCACCATGCCTGTACTTACATGAGAACGATATCTAACCTCACAGGCACAACCAACATTAAACATCACATTTTAAAAGCTTCTTATATACTGCTGCTCAAGAGTACAAACTGAATTTTTGCAACTGATAATTTGCTTATAACTATCAACTCTTCTGTAGCAAATCAATATTTCATTATGCTGGTGCTTTCCAGGCAATAGTTATTGCACTTTATTGGGTGCAACCTAGCCTGAGGCAGAAAACTGAACAGCAGACACAATGTCAAATGAATTCTAACATACTTCAGTTATGGAAAACATTTTTTGTGACTGCCTGAGCAGCAAATTTCCTAACGTGCTCCCTACCAATTGAAATGGCATGCAGATCTTCCCATTTTGTCCTCCTTGGAACAGTAGCAACCTTGCAAGACGTTTTTAGGACAATAACAAAATCTAGCCAGAGACTTACTATCCATACGTAATCTGATATACAAGTGTCAATCATAAATGCCAAGCTAACCAATGAGAACTGATTACAAAAATAATGACAGATATTACACTTGGTTTGTTCATTTACAATCCTCTTAACTAAAGCTACCTGCAGAAATTTACATACACAACAAACTATTTTTGTAAATGCCAATTTAAATTTCTCATATCTCCTTATGACATTGGAAGCTATCATTCAGCCCAAATGGTCAATGCCAGCTCTCTAAAGCATTGTATCAATCCCATTTCTTACCCTTTACCATGTAAGCTATTTTCTCTCATGTGCTCATCAAGTGTTAAAAGATTATGAAATCTTTTTGTTTTGATGTGACGATTGACACCAAATATGTTTTTGTATAAGTAAGAGGAGTAGGCGTAATATGCTGTAGCTTCAGCCTATACCCTTTCAGTCTGGTTTAAAGATTTTTATTATTCAATTTTGACTTATGAAATCATCATTGAAAATTATGCTTTTTGTTATGTTTGTACTGACTGAAAAAATAAAATTTTGTTCATTCATTCATTTAATTCCACCCTGATTCTTCTACAACCCATCTACACCAAGGGCAAGTTCAAATAAGTATATAAACTTAACATATACTTCCTTCAGTAGCAATGATGCAAGATATTCAAACTTGTTCATGATCTTGAGTATGTTGAGATTTGCAGCAATCTGACAGGTCCCCAAAAATCCATTATAGTTAATTTCAATTGATTTTATGGGAAGTTTATGAAAATGTTCTCAAATGTTTAAAAAGATGGCCCCAAATTTCAAATGTTTCTGCACACAGGTATCATTTTCAGAATAACTGTACTTGCCAGATTAATTTAACAACCACTCCACCATGACTGGATTTGAACAGCCACCTCCATTAAACTTAAATCTCCACATGGGGAGGCATCAAGGCAATCATTTCCTTGGAAAACACATGTATTGGTGGAGCAGTTAAAGATCAGATCAATAAGCCAAAAGGACACAAATAAGGCTTTCAGTTTCACAAAATAAAAAAGCTCCACAAAAATCTATAATTCCCTTCCCTACAAAGAATACAAAGCAAATGTGTCATGCTGATACAATGCACATTCAAAGCGTCAGACTTCCGAAAATGGAAGTGAAAAGCTGTCAAAAGAATTCCAGTAGGCATAGCTATCAGAAGATTCAGATGATGGCTCACACAGCATTGCAATGAAATTTAAAAAATCGTGACTGCAGTGCAGGCATATCACTGATTTCAACCTTAGCCTGAGGATCATGGCTTTTGCAACTGAATTGTTGATTTGCTCATCAGTTGCTTCTGAGAAATTAGTAATATTTCAATCCCAAGATTTAACAAGGCAAACAATCTTCCTTCCTTTAAGCATAAACATGAGATGAACAGAAATAAGTATCAATCTCTACTGATGATCGTGAAGATGCATTGCATAAATACAACAAAGCCTTCAGCCATAAACTCCAGATTAAAGCAACAAAGCATGCACCCATCCAAAACGGTCCACAGTAATCATTTCCAAAGTCCCTGAACGTGTTCATTCTGTCATAAAACCGCAAGTTTGTTTTCAATTTAGTTTAATTTTATATAGCATCATGGTGGGCACAGGCAACATGGGCAAAGGGACTTGTTCATGTACTGTACTGTTCTATCATTATCCCCAACTTGGTAACCAGTTTCCAATCCCATTCCATTGAACTGAAACTCCAACCTAGGAACACAAAACAAGCAATCCCAGAAAACAGAAATTACTCAAAATATCCTAAGGAACAGGATTTTTTTTTCTATATGTCACCTCACTTCCCCAGTTAACAAAGAAGCAGATGCTGGAAACAAAATCCTTTCATACAAATACTGAACAATCTCCCACAGACACCTTGGAAAGCACAGATCGTTATAGGTTACCCAAAAGTATCATTACTCATTGTCTTGAAATGTTATATCTGTTTCTGATTATGCCTTAGCTCAGTATTTCCAGCACTGTACTATTCCCGATATCCAGATTCAAAATAGCATTTTATATTCGGTTTCACTTTATCCCGCCATTTTCTTTCTCATCCTATTGAACTAAGTCACATTGAAATACTAAGCTAATAACCTTTGGATGCAATCACTACCTTTTTTCAGTACTTTCCACTCATTTCCCAGAACCAAAAGCAACAGGGTCTTTGCTATGTCAGCAACATTCTAAAAAGTAGATATCTTGAGCAATACTCACTAAGTCCTCTTCTTCCCTGATCATTAACTTTCAGTTCACTCTTCCACCCATACATATAACCATTCATAGTTCCTACAGACTTCTACAATTTCTATATAGATTCACTTTGCTTCACATTATAATGACACATAGAAATCCACTCATCACTCAATGTACAATGTTGTCCCAATGTTGGCCGAGGAGTCCCAGCAGCACTGCCCAATATTGACACCTGCATTTCTTCAGTGCTGCCCCTATGATGGCCTGGTACACCTGAGATACTGCTGCCTATATGTCACCTGGGCAGGACCTTCAATGCTGTTTGACTGTTGAGCTGGCTGCACCTTAAGTGCTGTCCCAACATCATGCTTTCTAATCCAGTGACAGAGTGGTGGCTTAGCTGATATGGCATCTGACTTTCAACTCATTTCTGTCTTCTGTCTTTTGATACACCAATGTGGAAGACAGAGAAGAGCTGACCATCAATGAGCAGAGCATAGCACCCAGCCTTTTTAAAAAATATTTTTCGAGATGATATGTATTTCTCAGTAGAGTTATACACTTGCGAACAGCGCCTTGCTTATCACAAAA
This sequence comes from Hypanus sabinus, assembly GCF_030144855.1. Lineage (NCBI taxonomy): Eukaryota > Metazoa > Chordata > Chondrichthyes > Myliobatiformes > Dasyatidae > Hypanus > Hypanus sabinus. The sequence goes on from NC_082709.1 coordinate 23,899,590, forward strand.
CTCAATTCAACATTTTCTATCCAAACGACTTGCTGAAATTTCAAGTGGTGCATTTAGTAGTAAACCAATTTAGCGCTTCCATCTTACAGTAATACTTACCGGAAACATTCCCAATTGTTCCTGCTGTTCCTCCACTTCTCTGATCAGAACATGCAGTGTCTTACTGCTGTATGGTAACCAGGCACTCTTTTCCTCATTCTTTTCAGGGTAACAAGGAAGAACACTGTTGGCAAACTGTCTGCAGAGAGGACAAGTAAACTCTCCTTTATCCACTGAGAAATTCTGAAGCACCTGGTCATTCTGAAAGAAAATCACAAACTTTTTTTTAATGAAAAGTATCAAATTCTAACTCATGACAGACATTCACTGTAAAATTTGTTAAATAATGTTCAAATGTTTCAAACTTTCTTACAAAAAAAAGTACAACATAGCCCCCAAGTAATTTAACTGCATGAAGAAATATTTATGTTTGTAAGTAAACATAATTCAATAGCATCCTATTAATCTGATATAATATGATCAGGATATAATCATTAGGCTTCCTGCTTCTCTTTACCACTGAGAAAAAAAAATCACCGGCCATGTCCTCAGATCTTATACAGATCAGCTGGCAGAAGTATTTGCAGACATTTTTAATATATCCCTGCTTCAATCCACGGTTCCCACCCACTTTAAGACCACTATCATCCCAGTACCCAAGGGAAAAGAAAGATACCGTGCCCCAATGACTACTGCTTGGTGGCTTTGACATCCACCACCATGAAGTGCTTTGAGAGGGTGGTCATGGCATACTTCATCTCCAGCCTCCCAGACAACGCTGACCCACTGCCCACCACTGAAACAGGTCTACAGGAGACACCGTCTCCCTGGCTCTACATTCATCTCTTGAGCATATGGACAGTAAAGACACTTACGTTATATTGTATTATTATACGTCATATTATATTATTACACTTACGTTGCTTTCAAGGAGGAGCTAGATAGATATCTGATGGATAGGGGAAATCAAGGGATATGGGGACAAGGCAGGGACTGGGTATTGATAGTGATTGATCAGCCATGATCTCAGAATGGCATTGCAGACTCGAGGGGCCGAATGGTCTACTTCTGCACCTATTGTCTATTGTCTATTATTGTTTACTGACTACAGCTCGGCCTTCAATACTATAATTCCAAACAAACTCAACTCCAAACTTATACACCCAGGACTCAACACCTCCTTTGCAACCAGATCCTTGACTTCCTGATCAACAGACCACAATCAGTAGGGATAGACCGTAAAACCTCTGCCACAATTACTCTCACACTGGTGCCCCACAAAGCTGCATCCTCAGCTCCCCCCCATTGGACACAACAGTGGCAGATAATCAAATAACTTGTCTATAATGCTCAGAAAGAGTTTACCCTAAATAAAAAAGGGATTCTATGAGAAAGGGGCACAATCCATGAAGGGTAACAAAGAAGGTTATGGTGATTGTTAAGGTTAAGGGTGGTAGGAGGCAGCAAGTGGGATTAAAAGGATCCTTTTCTCGTTGCTGCCAGTGATTAGTGGTGTCCTGCGAGGGTTGGTGTTGGGACTGCTTCTTTTTATGCTGTGTATCAATGATTTAAGATGATGAAATAGACAGCTTTGTTGACAAGTTTGCAAATGATACAAAGATAGGTGGAGGGACAGGTGGTGTTGAGGAAACAGGTAGGTTGCAGAAGGACTTAGACAGATTCGGAGAATGGGCAAGACAATGGCAAATGAAATACAATGTTGGAAAATGCATGGTCATGCACTTTGGAAGTAGAAAGTAGTCTGTGTATTTATATCTAAACAGGGAGAAAATCCAAAAGTCTGAGATGCAAAGGGACTTGGGAGTTCTCGTGCAGAACACCCTAAAGATTAATTTGCAGGTTGAGCAGTGAAGAAGGTAAATGCAATGTTAGCATACATCTCTAGAGGTCTAGAATACAAGAGCAGGGATGTGATGCTGAGGCTTTATAAGGCACTGGTGACACCTGACCTTGAGTATTGTGAACAATTTTGGGTTCCTCATCCAAGAGAAGATGAGCTGTCATTGGAGAGGAGGTTCACAACGATGATTCTGGGAATGAATGGGTTATCATACTAGGAACATTTGGTAGCTCTGGGTCTGTACTCACTGGAATTTAGAAAGATGGGGGGGGGGGATCTCATTGAAACCTTTTGAATGTTGAAAGGCTCAGACAGAGTAGATGTAGAAAGGATGCTTCTCATGGTAGCACAGCCTCAGGATAGAGGGGTGTCCATTTAAAACAGAGATACAGAGAAACTTCTTTAGCTAGAGGGTGGTGAATTTGTGAAACTTGTTACCACAGACAGCTGTGGAGGCCAGGTTGTTGGGTGTATTTAAGGCAGAAATTGATAGCTTTTTGATTGGACACATCATCAAAGGCTATAGGGAGAAGGCTGAGGGAGTGGGCTGAGGAGGGGAGAAAAAGGATCAGCCATGATTGAATGGCTCGACGGACCAAATGGCCTAAATCTGCTCTTGTATCCTATGGTCTTATTGTTGAATTGAAAACAAGAAGAAAAAGAGTGGCAAGGGATAGTGCTAGACTAGAAAACTGGGAAATTTTCAAGATCCAATAGCAGAAAGTTAAAGTGTGTATAAGCAAGAAAATGAATTTTGAGAGAAAACTTACATGTCTTGAAAAAAAGGGTAAAATTTCTATGAAGAGAGAGAGATAAATATACATATATACCTACACCTCTCCCTCCCCCACACCCACAAACACACACAATGGAAGAGAGCAGCTATGGTAAATGTGGGGTGTGTAAGGGAACTATACTGGTGAATTAATTAATAGCAGCAAACTAAGAAATGGTAAATGTGTTAAATAAATATTTGCATCGCAACATTTCTGATATCTGTAAGATACACTGGGTGAATTTCATAACCTGGTCAAAGTTTGAAAAATCTTGATTTCAACAAGGGATAAAATACTGGAAAGATTCAAAGTACTATAGGCTGACAAATCTCAAGGCCCTAAGAGATTGCATGCCAGGATCTTGAACAAAGTGGCTGATGAGTTGCTGGATCCATTGGTTGAATTTTTTCATAAGTTGTGAAACTTTGGGAATGTATCAGAAGACTGGAAACAAACAATATGACTCTTGTTCAAAAAAAGAGAGAAAGGCAAAGGCAGGGAAATTATAGAACACTTAGATTAATTGTCAAGATGCTTGGATTAATAATCAAAGAAGAAACTGCAAATCATTTCAAACATCTGAATATAATTAGAAACATAGAAAATAGGTAGAGTAGGCCATTCGGCCCTACGAGCCTGCACCGCCATTCAGTATGATCATGGCTGATGATCCAACTCAGAACCATGTATCTACTTTCTCTCCATACCACCTGATTCCTTTAGCCACAGGGGCCATATCCAACTTCCTCTTAAATATAGCCAATGAACGGGCCTCAACTGTTTCCTGCGGCAAAGAATTCCATAGATTCACCACTCTCTGTGTGAAGAAGTTTTTCCTCACCTCGGTCCTAAAAGGCTTCCCCTGTTATCCTTAAACTGTGACCCCTTGTTCTGGACTTCCCCAACATCGGAAACAATCTTCCTGCATCTAGCCTGTCCAATCCCTTTAGAATTTTATACGTTTCAATAAGATCCTCCCTCAATCTTCTAAATTCCACTGAGTATAAGCCTAGTCGATCCAGTCTTTCTTCATATGAAAGTCCTACCATCCCAGAAATCAATCTGGTGAACCTTCTCTGTACTCCCTCTATGGCAAGAATGTCTTTCCTCAGATTAGGGGACCAAAACTGCACACAATATTCTACGTGCGGTCTCACCAAGGTCTTGTACAACTGCCGTAGAACCTCCCTGCTCCTGTAATCAAATCCTTTTGCTATGAATGCCAACATACCATTTGTCTTTTTCACCACCTGCTGTACCTGAATGCCCACCTTCAATGACTGGTGTACAATGACATCCAGGTCTCGTTGCATCTCCCCTTTTCCTAATCGGCCACCGTTCGTTCAGATAATGATCTGTTTTCCTGTTCTTGCAACCAAAGTGGATAACCTCACATTTATCCACTTTAAATTGCATCTGCCATGAATTTGCCCACTCACCTAACCTATGCAAGTCACCCTGCATCCTCTTAGCATCCTCCTCATAGCTAACACCGCCGCCCAGCTTCGTGTCATCTGCAAACTTGGAGATGCTGCATTTAATTCCCTCGTCTATATATTGTAAACAACTGGGGTCCCAGTACTGAGCCTTGCGGTACCCCAGTAGTCACTGCCTGCCATTCTGAAAAGGTCCCGTTTACTCCCACTCTTTGCATCCTGTCTGCCAACTTATTCTCTATCCAAATCAATACCATACCCCCAATACCATGTGCTTTAAGTTTGCACACTAATCTCCTGTGTGGGACCTTGTCAAAAGCCTTTTGAAAATCTAAATATACCACATCCACTGTCTCTCCCCTATCCACGCTACTAGTTACATCTTCAAAAAATGCTAAAAGATTCGTCAGACATGATTTTCCTTTCACAAATCCATGCTGACTTTGTCCGATGATTTCACCTCTTTGCAAATGTGCTGTTACCACATCTTTGATAACCGACTCTAGCATTTTCCCCACCACCGATGTCAGACTAACCGGTCTATAGTTCCCTGGTTTCTCTCTCCCTCCTTTTTTAAAAAGTGGGGTTACATTAGCCACCCTCCAATCCTCAGGAACTAATCCAGAATCTAAGGAGTTTTGAAAAATTATCACTAATGCATCCACTATTTCTTGGGCTACTTCCTTAAGCACTCTGGGATGCAGACCATCTGGCCCTGGGGATTTATCTGCCTTTAATCCCTTCAATTTACCTAACATCACTTCCCTACTAACATGTATTTCCCTCAGTTCCTCCATCTCACTAGATCCTCGGACCCTTACTATTTCTGGAAGATTATTTATGTCCTCCTTAGTGAAGACAGAACCAAAGTAGTTATTCAATTATTCTTTTGACAAACTGGGATGAACAATTGTTGTAGTTCATGTGATCTTTAAATGCTTGCCATTGCATATCCACTGTCAACCCTTTAAGTATCATTTGCCAGTCTATCTTAGCTAATTCACGTCTCATACCTTCAAAGTTACCCTTCTTTAAGTTCAGAACCTTTGTTTCTGAATTAACTAAGTCACTCTCTATCTTAATGAAGAATTCCACCATATTATGGTCACTCTTACCCAAGGGGCCTCGCACGACAAGATTGCTAACTAATCCTTCCTCATTGCTCAATACCCAATCTAGAATGGCCTGTTCTCTAGTTCGTTCCTCGACATGTTGGTTCAGAAAACCATCCCGCATACATTCCAAGAAATCCTCTTCCTCAGCACCCTTACCAATTTGGTTCACCCAATCTATATGTAGATTGAAGTCACCCATTATAACTACTGTTCCTTTATTGCACGCATTTCTAATTTCCTGTTTAAATGCCATCCCCAACCGCACTACTACTGTTAGGTGGCCTGTACACAACTCCCACCAGCATTTTCTGCCCCTTAGTGTTATGCAGCTCTACCCATATCAATTCCACATCCTCCAGGCTAATGTCCTTCCTTTCTATTGCATTAATCTCCTCCCTAACCAGCAATGCTACTCCACCTCCTTTTCTTTCCTGTCTATCCCTCCTGAATATTGAATATCCCTGGATGTTGAGCTCCCATCCTTGGTCACCCTGGAGCCATGTCTCTGTGATCCCAACTATATCATATTCATTAATAACTATCTGCACATTCAATTCATCCACCTTGTTACGAATGATCCTCGCATTGACACACAAAGCCTTCAGGCTTGTTTTTACAACACTCTTAGCCCTTACACAATTATGTTGAAAAGTGGCCCTTTTTGCTTTTTGCCCTGGATTTGCCTGCCTGCCACTTTTACTTTTCACCTTACTACTTTTTGCTTCTACCCTCATTTTACACCCCTCTGTCTCTCTGCACTTGTTCCCATCCCCTTGCCACATTAGCTTAAAGCCTCCTGAACAGCAGTAGCAAACGCTCCCCCTAGGACATTGGTTCCAGTCCAACCCAGGTGCAGACCGTCCTGTTTATACCAGTCCCACCTCCCCCAGAACTGGTTCCAATGCATCAGAAATTTGAATCCCTCCCCCTTGCACCATTTTTCAAGCCACGTATTCATCTGAAATATCCTCCTATTTCTACTCTGACTAGCACATGGCACCGGTAGTAATCCAGAGATTATTACCTTTGTGGTCCTACTTTTTAGTTTATCTCCCAACTCCCTAAACTCACCTTGTAGGACCTCATCCTGTTTTTTACCTATGTTAAACCTGTAGAGACTAGAAACTGCAGATGCTGAAACTGAAGCAAACAGCAATATGCTGGGAAAATGCAGCAGGTTGAGCAGTGTCTGTCAGGGTGAAAGTAATTAATGACATTTTGAATCATAACCCTGCATCAGGACACAGTAGACTATAAGGCAGGAGATCGGGCCTGAGAGAAAAAAATGGATCAGTCACGATGAAATGGCAAATCAGACTCAATGGGCCAAATGGCCTAATTCTGCTCTGCCATTTTATTCACGGATGATCCACTTTCCCCCCCCCCCCCCCCGACCCAATTTTCTGCCTTCTCTCTGTATCTCTTCATGTCCTGACTAATCAAGTACTTAACCACCTCTGCCTTAAACATAGACAATGACTTGACCTCCGCAGCCAACTGTGGCAACGAATTCCACAGATTCACCACTCTCTGGCTACGGAAATCCCGCCTCATCTCTGTTCTAAAAGGATGTCCCTCTATCCTAAGGCTGTGTTCTCTGATCTTAAGATTCTCCCAGCACAGGAAACATCCTCCCCACATCCTCTCTGTCGAGGACTTTCAACATTCGATAGTTAAATGAGATCACCCCTCATTCTTTTGAATTCCAGTGAGTTGTGGCCCAGAGACATCAAAAGCTCCTCATATGACAAGCCTTTCAATTCCGGAATCAGTTTTGTGAACCTCCTTTGAACCCTCTCCAATGTCAGCACGTTCGTTCTTTAATAGGGGGACGCAAAACTGCTCACAATACTCCAAGAGAGGAGCAAATTTCATAGAAATTTTTCATACTTACAGTATAAGTTTTATCTGAAAATTTACAAATTTATGGGCTTCTGAATTAGTATTCAAAGAAGAACATTTTTACATTGGAGATATGGTTTACATTGACTTTAATTAAATCATTTTAATTTTAACTCACCCTCAGTGACTCCATATAGGACTTATGGCAGTCAATATGTAAAGTATGTCCACAGGTCTGAACATACACTCCACCTTCCCAACCAATGGAAACCGACTGTAAACAAGAACTCTAGAAAGAGAATTATAAACAAGCATTAAAGGTATATTTTGAACCTCAGCAAAAATTATTACAAATTAAGTGTGGAAGCAAATCTGATAATGTATTTTTGGATCACTTCACTTACCATAAGAGGATTAAAATTCACATAGTAAGGATAGAACGAAATTTTAATTTCTAGTTTGTTAATATACTTTAGTTTTCAGTGAATCTTCTTACATATGAAATTCACCAGCTAATTTAGTTAAGGGCTCCACATTGAAAGTCATATACTGTACAGGATAGATTTAATAGGTCCATGGTAAAAGATCATTTTGTTACAATGTTGCCATCTACAGATCATTATGCTTAGTACAAAACTTTCAAAAAGTCTGTCTGTAACAGAATAAAATCCTGATGACTGGATAAAATCCAGGATTGATGAAGGGTCTTGGCCCAAAACATCAACTGTTTACTCTTTCTATAGATGCTGCCTGGCCTGCTGAGTTCCTCCAGCATTTTGTGTGTGTTGCTTGGATTTCTAGCAGTTACAGACTTTCTCTTATTTGAAACAAAACAATATTTTAATGAGTTATTTTGTAAGGGTTATTGCTTCCTTGAGCCCTGCCTCAGAAATGCAGTGGAATCCAGTTAATTAGACCTTCAGTTAATCAGGGCAGCTGCATATTTTGGACTCCTCTTAAAGAACAAAAACTAATTGAGAAAACAGCCAGGATCCCCCCTTGTTTATTTGGGACTCTATACCACTTAATTGGCACAGGAGAATGTTGCCAAACAGTTTCTAACTAGCATCAGTTGTGTGTATTTGTGTTCAAAAAGCAGGGATTTTTCGTCACTTATAGTTGGTGAGAAGTAAGCAGCAGACAATTCAAAACTGTTTTCCTCACTGCAGTTTCCAGCATTCATGCTTGGAGATGCCAGAAACGGCTGGGAGTGAAAGTGAAAAGATTTCATTATTTCAACAAGTTAGGAACTATGAAGAATTTGAGGTAACGGGCAATCATCTTGAATGTTACCCTTAGTCCCCACTGGACAGTCAGCCCTCACCTGTGGCTTCAAGTAGTGGATTGGATGCAACAGTGGCCACACCCCAGTACTCTGCTTCGACAGGTGGGCTTTCCAGGTGAGGGTAGCCAGTGAATCTCATACTCTAGTGAGACAGCGACATGCCTGTCTTAGCACACAAACTCAAGCATCAACAGACTGGCCAGATGAAATCTACAGTAAGATCCAACGGTCAGGAAGGCAGTTTCGTAATGCTCCGAGGAGAGTGAAGGGCATGACAAGGCACAGAAGTCAAGTCAACTAAGGAAGCGCCAGTTGTGATGACTACTCATACCACTGGACCTGGACTTCCGAGGTTGAGAGAGTGTAACTACCCCTGTGCAACAGCTTTTCCACTTTAAAAACTCACCCACAAAGGTTTCCTGTCATCGTCCGATACAATGGTAGTGTTCTAATTTGTTCTGTATTTCATTTAAATACATAATTTGTTACACCGTTAAAGAGTAGTTTGCCTTTTTTATACTTCTTATTTTTAAACAATTTCTGTGAAACTTTGGCTAATTGGGGCAGTTGCTCAATTGGGCCAAAATGTACTGGTCCTGATGTGTCCCAATTAGCTGAAGTTTCATGGAAATAAGCAGAAAAAAAGTATTAAAAAAAAATGAGTAACAAATTATGTAAATACTGAACAAATCAGAACACTACCAATACTACTACAGTATTATAAATCTGTGCATTAGTTCCTAATATTCATCATTGATATTCATCCATGTCACGTGCTTCTGACTGCAAATGAACAGAATCAGCACACACCTAGTGTAGATAATGAACTGCCTTCATACAATGTTGTTGTGTTGTTAATGACTACATCTTTCAAATCTTCATTTCTCTTACAACATTCAAGGCAATTGTCCATTCCTTCATATTCTTCATAGTTCCTTACTTGTTGAAATTAGTGCAGACAAGGAACTGCCTTCATACAATGCTTTTGGCGATTACATCCACCAATTCTTTATTTTAATTGTGACATTCAAGATGACTATCGATACCTTCAAATTCCTCAAAGTTCCTAACTTACTGAAGCAGTGAAATTGTTTCATTTTAACTCCTGCCCTTTTCTGGCATCTCCAAGCCTGAATGTTTGAAACCACAGTGAACAGAACAGCTCTGAATTGTCTTACTGCTTATTTCTCACTAACTACAATACTGTGCCTAAACCTTCGGCACACACATATAGCTAGAGTGCCTAAGACTTTTGCACAGTACTGTAGTTGTCAACGTGGAGCAGAGAGCGAGTTCATAAATCTAGCAGGAGCAAAGGGTGTTGGGATTGGCAAGGGTCGAGCGCTGTGAGACAGGTGTCAGAGAAAGAGTGCCGGGGTGGAGGTGGTACAGATGCAGATACACCCAACCCTGAGGCATCAGGCAAGGTCATTTGATTCCAATTAATTGATTTATTCATCATTACAGAATGCCTCTCTCCCCTCTCCCTGCTCACTCTCAGTCCATAATAGAGATCCATATGTTATGTACTTGTGACACATGACAGTGGAGCCCTTGTCATGTGACTGGGGTTGAAGCTGTACTGGACTTGAGGTGATGGTCTTGTGATGGTGGTGACGTCATTTTCCCGCCAGTAGAGATCATGTGACGGGTTTTTTTTTTACAGGTTATAAAAGGTAGACCCCACCCTGTGAGGAGGGGCAGTTCGTGGCTGGATTTGCCAGGTTGACTTCATGCCACTGCGTGTTTTAAGAGATGACGCAGTTTAGTTGAAGGATGAAGTTTTTATTTAATGCCTAAAGTTTAAAAGGTTATTGCCAGCAGGTTCTTTATGATTCTGTTAGTTCGCAATTAGAGGAGAGTGAAGATTCGAAGTTCGGAAGTTAAAGATCGAGGAGAATCGCTTTCTACGGTGAAACGGGGGCGACCTTTGTTTGATCCTTATTTGGAAGGATTTCGTTGACTACCTACGTGTTAATCCCTAGGTTTACCTAGAAAGGATTGAAGGTAGTGGAGAAGGAAAGGTCAGTGCCTTTAAGCCGTTCTGTTTTGTGAATTCTTCGTGGGAAGTTCGACGTCGGGGATCGAAGCAAGCGACGTGAAAGAGAACTTAAATCTTCCTGTAAAGTCTCTCCTTTTAAATGGACTGTGAGCATATCGAACTTTTGGCAATACCACTTTAAAGAACGGTTTTTGGAATATCACTTTACTAACTGTTTGAACAGCCGCTCAGCAGCTGTTTCCGGTTACGGTAGTGTTTGTTTACTTTTGGGGGGTTTGTTTTCTGTGTTTAATAAACGTGTTGTTTGTTATAAGAAACCCTTGCCAAACTCATATATTTATTGTTGCCTGAATACGTAACACATATCAGAATCAGGTATATCATCACTCACATGTCATGAAATTTTTTTTTGTGTGGCAGCAGTACAGTGCAATACATAAAATCACTACAATACTCTGCAAAAGTCTTAGGCACCCAAGCTATATCTATGTGTCTAAGACTTTTGCACCATACTATATAAGCAGCAAAATTCATTGCTTTTTGAAGACAAACACACTCAACAGCTTAAAAACTGTTCGCTTTAAGCACAGTGTAGTGTTGAACAGTCATGCAAGTGCATGCGACTGGCGCTAGTTAGAAACTGTTCAAGAACAGTTTCCCGCCCCAACTAAGCGGTATAGTGTCCCAAATAAATATAATCCCAAGTACATTTTAAATGGGAATTGTAAAGATTATAACCAACAAGATTGAGAGGCTAAAGGAAATATGCAGGAGTTCCGAAAGCATTTTGGGTGTGTTGCTATGATTCAGCACTGCTGGGATATAGAAACTTTACATGATCATAGCTATCTGCGCCCCACTACCAATAGTGCACCAGTTTACCACTTTCCTTTACTGCAGTTACCATTTTGAAAACATTTCAGTACAAGGATTAGTGCTAAATTATTGACAATTTCCTGCTAATAATTTGCATTTGCGTAAACTGACCTAATGTTTTCATTACCAATGTTCTAAAATTATAAAACTGCAAGTTGAGTTTACTTCTTTTTGTGGAATGTGGAAACCTTGTAATAATGCATGGTTGTTCATATTTAATTTTCAATGCCAATACCATGCCATAATACAGAAATGTGTTGCTTCAACATGAAGCTCATTTATCCAGACATTTCTTCCTTCCCTGTAATTATTTAGCAGAGAATAGGAAAAGCCCAACAGAATGACAGAGAGCTCAACTCCCAACAAATTATTGGCTTTACACAACAACTCTCATTGAAAACTGCTATCATTTTCAACTCAAGAAAATGCTGGTGTTTCTCAACAAGTCTGGCAACATAAACAGTCAGTGTTCTAGGCCAAGACCCTTCATCAGGACAAGAAAGTAAGGGAGCAGAAGCTAGAATAAGGTGGTGAGGGGAGGGGAAGGAGTACAGGCTGGCAGTTGATAGGTGAAACTAGGTGAGAGGGAAGGTGGATGGATTAGAGGAGGGAAGGGGAAGGAGAAATCGATGTTCATACCATCAGGTCACAGAGTACCCAGACAGATTATGAGGTGTTGCTCATCCAACCTGATCACAGCCCTGCTGTAGTAGTATAGGAAGCCACAGTCCAAAGTGTTGGAATGTGAACAAGGTCAAATTGAAATGGGTGGCCACTAGGAACTCGCAGCTTTTACGGCGTAGGTGCTTGACAAAGCAGTCCCCCAATGTGCATTAGGTCTTGCTGGTGTAGAGGAGGCCACACCAGAATCATCACGTACAATAGATTATCCCGACAGATGCCAGCTGGTGAAGTGTCAACTCACCTGCACAGACTGCTTGAGCCCTGGATGGTAGTGAGGGAGGAAGTGCAGGGACAGGTGTAACACGTCACACTTGAAGGAATAAGTGCCAGGAGGGAGATCAGTGGAGAGGGACAACTGAATAAGGGGTCACATAGAGAGCGATCCCCAAGGAAATCAGAGACTGGAGGTGGGGGGGGGGGGAGATGTGCTTAGTGGTAGGATCCTGTTGTAGATGACAGAGATTATGGGGAATGATACGCTGGATATGGAGGCTTGTGAGGCGGTAAGGACAATGGGAACCATGTCCCTGTTATGACAATAGGAGGATGCAGTGAGTGCAGCATCGATGGTGGTGGAAGGGAGACCCCATTCTTTGAAAAAATTAGACATCTCAGTGGCTCTAGAATGGAAAGCATCATCCTGAGAATAGATGTGGCAGAGATGGGCAAACTGAGAAAAGGAAATAGCATTTTTACAAGGATGGGAAGAGGTATAGTCAAAATAACTGAGAGTCAGTAGGTTTGTAAAAGATATCTTCTAGATTGGAAAGCCTCATCCTGAGAAACACAGCATTCTCTGTAAATTCCTATATCTGGAACAGATGCCATGAACCTCTGTATCCAGGACATTATTCTTCATAACTCCCACCATCTACAACGAGATCCTACAAATAAGCACGTTTCCCTCACCACCACTCACAGCTAAGTGATTCCCTTATCCACTTGACTCTCCCCACTGATCTCCCTCCTGGCATTTATCTCCGCAAGTGTGATGAATACTGCACTTGCTCCTATATCTCCCTCAATACTATTCAAGGGACCCAAACTTCCAGCTTAGCTGACACTTCACCAACAAATCTGTCGGGGTTATCTAATGTATCTGGTGCTGCCTCCTCTACATCAGTGAGTCCCCAGGTAGATTAGTACTTTTGTCCACCACAAAAGGCAGGATTTCCTGATTTCACGCATTTCAGTTCAACTTCCCACCCCTATGATCTCCTCTACTGCCATAATCGTGGTGGAGGAACAACACCTCCTACTCCATCTGGGCAGCACCTGATAGCACGGATATTGATTTCTCTAACCATTAATTTTTTCCCCTTCAGCTTCCATACCCCATTCTAGTACCAATCTCACCCCTTTTCGTCTCTTCACCTGCCTATCACATTCCTCTGGTAGCCCCTCCCCTTTCTTCCATGGTCAACTCTCCTCTTCTATCAGATTCCTTCTTCTTCAGCCCTTTAACTCTTCCATCTATCACCTTCTAGCTTCTTATTTTCTACCTACTCCCCACCCATCCACCTTCAAAGCAGTACTCCCCTCTTCTTCTGGCTCATTCCCCCTTCCTTTCCAGCCCTGATGAAGGGCCCCCTCTCAAAATGTTCACTGTTTATTCACCTCCATAAATGCTGCCTGACTTGTTGAGCTCCTCCAGCATTTTCTGAGTAGAAAATTATGGCAGTTTTCAGTCGGAATTGCTGTGTGAAGCCAATAATTTGTTTTCAGTTGAGCACTCAGTTTGTTGGTCTTTTCAGATTCTTCGCTAAATAATTACAGGGAAGGAAGAAAATATTGGATAAATGAATTTTGTGTTGAGGTAACACATTTCTGGATTGTGGCATAGCATAGTATTGATGCTGGCAATTAAGTATAAACTCCTTATTCTGGCTTTTTGCCCCCTTCCTTTCCAGTCAATTTATTTATTGTTTTACACTCAAATGTAATTATAACATGGAAAATTTGCTCGTCTTTGTAAATCTGAAAAATAAGATACTTACATCTTTGAAGCATCGTTGCAAATCTGTTATTCTGACATCATGTACAGTCCCACAGGTATCCTCAGGGTAAATCTGCTCTTCATCACTGGTTGGTAGTTTCTTCGGTTCAGCGCTTCTACGACGGTGCCCAAGGACTGTAACAAATCAGTGCTTTTACGTACAAATGTCAGAAATATAATAATATTGCATTATAATTCAATCCTTACTCCTGAACTTAGAACTTACAAATAACCAATCATGACATATCAGCAAAAGTAAAATTCATTATTTTAGGGGGAAAAAAATCAAATCGTTTAAAAATACAAACATATTTGGGGAAAATTTTATTTGCTATTTAGTACATGCAATCAGGTTCTTTATGCTCTCTCTGTACAGTTGTACTAAAGGAGTTAAATTCCAACAAATTTCCCTTGTAATCCACATATTAGATGGAATTAAAGTGCTAAGACCCCTTGAGGCTAAAGTAGAAAATTTTAGGTAGCAGCTAGTAACATCTAATAACGTGTAAGAAAACTAACATGATTGTACAAAATATTACAACAGCAACCAATGATGACATTTACTAAAATGTTTTCATTCTATACCATTTCCCAGGAATATATTTAGAGTAAATTTAAGATTAGATAAGAAAACCAACCCATGACAATCTATAAAAGCTTTTGACATTTTAGAATTGCCATTGTGTTATAAGAGCATGAATGATGTTGCTTATTTAGACTCCATGCCACAGATGGGCTTTATAACATTAGTGCCTCTTCATGGATGACTATCAGATTAAACAGGCCATACTCAGTGAATTAAACATGGTTATCCCGACTTCTGTATTTCCAATAATAGTGACCAGTTTTCCACGTTCTACAGCACAGGCCACAACAAGCAGTCAAAAGCAATGGGTTAAAAACACTTTCCCCAAGAAAATCCTTTCAAGACTTGAGAAATTAGTTTTGGCATACCACTCTGAATCATTGTGTTAGTTATCTGATCTTTACATCTAATCTGACCTTTACAAAGAAAAATCAGCTTCGGGGATGAAAGCATTCCATGCAACATAGCTGACTTTCTTTTGAAATCATGTGCCATCATAACTTACATTCAGGAGCAGTTTGCCTCAAGTGTACAGCATATGCAGAGCCAAATCACAATGGAATATCTTCACATTTAACTTATTTAAATATATTAAATAAGAAACTACAAAATAAAATTTAAAACTTATGCAAATAGTTACCTGATGAAGCCTGCAATAGAACCACTAATCCAGTTGGTCTTTCCTCTGTCGAAGGGCCACTCTGTCCACAAATTACACAGTCATACACAGTTTCTGAATCCTGTTTTTCTGATGATCCTATGTCCATGGCAACGTCACTGTCAGGTGATTCTGTAAGAACAACCATTCACAAAAATTCAAATAAGGAAAACAAGAGCTATGATAAAGAGTTTTAAATGGTGCCCAGCAAGATGTATCATCACAATAAAAACATCACTTCTTCCATTTAAGTTCATGAAGAAAAGCTGCACTTTTTTTTGTCCTAAGTAAGAACTCTGACCAAAAATCATATTAAAGAGCAACTCAAATTCATTAATCAAAAAATAATGCAGATTTAGAATATATAAGTTAAAGAATACATTTAGCAGGTTTCTTCAATACTATTCATACAGTCAGTAAAATTTGCTCCCTTCTGTTGGATTGGGCTGTATAACCATTATTTTCCTTGTAGTTTAACTTTGTTATGCTTGTTTGTATTTTCTATATGAGACACCATAAGACACAGAAGCAGAATTATGCTATTCCAACGAGTCTGCTCTGCCATTTCATCAGGGCTGATCCTGGATCCCACTCAACCCCATACACCTGCCTTCTCACCATATACTTTGATGACCTGACTGACCAACTTCGGCCTTAAATATACCCACAGACTTGGCCTTCACAACAGTCTGTGGCAGAGCATTCCATAGATTCACTATACTCCAGCTAAAAAAAATTCCTGCTTACCTCTGTTCTAAAGGGTCACCCCTCAGTTTTGAGGTTGTGCCCTCTAGTTCTGGATACCCATACCATAGGAAACATCCTCTCACATCCACCCTATCTAATCCTTTCAACATTCAGTAGGTTTCAATGAGATTTCCGCCGCCCCCCCCCACCCCGCATTCTTCTAAATTCCAGCAAGTACAGGCCCAAAGCTGCCAAATGCTCCTCATATGTTCATGCTCCTTCATTCCTGGAATCATCCTCGTGGGCCTCCTCTGGACTCTCTAATGGCAACACATCCTTTCTGAGATATGGTTCCCAAAACTGTTGACAATACTCTTAAGTGCAACCTGACTAGTGTCTTATAAAGGCTCAGCATTATCTCCTTGATTTTATATTCTATTCCCTTTGAAATAAGTGTCTTCTTCACCACAAACTCAGCCTGTGAATTAACCTTCTGGGAGTCTTGCACAAGGACTCCTAAGTCCCTCTCCACCTCTGATGTTTGAACCTTCTCCCTATTTAGATAATAGCACCATTGCTTCTTTTACCAAAATGCATTATCATACATTTCCATCTGCCACTTTTTTGCCCATTGTTCCAATCTGTCTAAGTCCTGCTGCAATCGCATTGCTACCTCAGCACTACCTACCCCTCCCAGCTATCTTTGTATCATCTGCAAACTTTGCCACAAAGCCATGCATTCCATCATCACTGACAAACAATGTGAAAAGTAGCAGTCCCAATACTGTCCCCTGAGGAACACCATTAGTCACCAGCAGCCAACCAGAATAGGCCCCTGTTATTCCCACTTGCTGCTTCTTGCAAGTCAGCCATTCCACTATTCAGTATCTTTCCTATAACACCATAGGATTTTATCTTATGAGCAGCCTCATGTGTGGCCTTATCAAACGCCTTCTGAAAATCCAAGCAAAAGGCATCCACTGCCTCTCCTTTGTCCACCCTGCTTGTTACTTCCTCGAAGAACTCTAAAAGATTTCTCAGGCAAGATTTCTCTTAACAGAAATCATGCTGACTTTGACTCATTTTATCATTAGTCTCCAAGTACCTCAAAACCTCATCCTTAATAATAGATTCCAACACTTTCCCAAACATTGAGGTTAGGCTAACTAGCCTGTAATTTTCTTTCTCTTGCTTTCCTCCCTTCAGAAAGAGCGGAGTGACATTTGCAATCCTCCAGTCCTCTAGAACTATGCCAGAATTAATTGTTTCTTGAAAGATCATGACCAATGCATTCATTATCTTTACTGTAATCTCTCTCAGGACTCTGGGATGTAGTCCATCTGGCCCATGTGACTTATCTCCCTTACAAACTTTTGAGTTTGCCCAACACTTTTTCATTTGTAATAGCAATGGCACTCACTCCTGCTCCATGCTACTCACGGACCACTGGCACACTGCAAGTGCCTTCCACAGTGAAGACAGATGCCAAGTACCCATTGTTTGTCTGCCATTTTTTGTCCCCCAGTACTACCTCAACAGCATCATTTTCCAGTGGTCCAATATTATATAACTGAAAAAAACATTTGGTATCCTGCTTTATATTATTGACTAGTCTGCCCTCCTAGTTCATCTTTTCCCTTGTTATAACTTTTTAAGTTGCCTTTTGTTGGATTTTAAAAGCTTCTCAATCATCCAAATTCCCACTCACTTTTGCTACCTTATATGCTCTTTCCTTGGCTTAAATGGAATCTTTAACTTGTCAGCCATGGTTGCCTACCCCTGCCATTTGAGAACATTTTTCTCTGTGGGACATATCTATCCTGCGCCTTGTGAACTAATCCTAGAAACTTCATCTTTGCTCTGCCATCATCCCCCGCTAGTATCCTCCTCCAATTCACCTGGGAAAGCTCCTCTCTCATGCCTCTGTAATTCCCTTTATTCTACTGTGATACAGATACATGGGACTTATGCTTCTCCCTTTCAAATTGCAGTATGAATTCAATCATATTATGATCACTGTCCCCTAAGGGTTCCTTTACGTTAAGCTCCCTAATAAGATCTGTGTTATTACACAACACCCAATCTAAGATAGTGGTTGCAGTTGCCTCTGTATTTTTCTGGAAACTTCTTGGTTTCAATGGTCAGTGTCACATTAACTTGAATGTAGCTAGTTAACTGGTTAATGGTTATCTGTTGAAATTTTCAATGGAATATGTGGTCTCAGTAGCCGGATATAAGATGACCAGACCACGTTTGTTCATTCTCCTCTTAGTCTTTCACCAGACTTCTCTCTTCATTTCCTTTTTTCTTGTAATGCTTAATAAAATGACATATGCAACAAGTTTTAAACCTTATTCTTGACTTCTTAAAATCTGGGATCCCATACCTCATAACAATATTTTCCGTTAAAATACTTAGAATAATTAATTCAATAGACCAAGGATTCCCAACCATTTTTTATACCATTAACCGAGGGGGTCCATGGACCCCAGGTTGGGGACTCTACACTAGATTATCCTCATTTTTCAATGTTCAAATATTAAACTTCCCAACTTCACAGCTGGAATGCAAACACACTGTAGCTGCAAACACCAAGATGTTACTTGCGTTTGAGTTTGAAATATTTTCTAAAGCTAAGAATGTCAAGGCTGACATTCAAAATTATAGTTATAAGATAAATAATAATAAATATTTCCAATAATTTAAGTGTACAAACTTATAATGATCACATCAGTAACTGAAACAAAAGTATTTCCAAAAGCTTATTAGAACACTCTCCAGGTCATAATGGAATAGCAGGCACTCAGACTCATACAAAAGATAATTACATAGTTACTTTGAAATTAAATTGAAATTTTTCTTGGTTACATTTTAACAAGGGTATAATATTTATAAGGCTACAAGACAGAGGAACAGGATTAGGCTATTCGGCCCATTGAGTCTACAACACCACTCCATCATGGCTGATTTATCAAGAAAAAATAGTTTTTCAGACTGAAAGTACTGTTATCAAAGAAACTAATACGTATAATAAAGATGATACTCTGTTGGATGCGCAATCTAGAAAAGTAAAATGTGAGCAGCAGAATTGTCTGGGCTACCAAATCAGAGAGCATGGAGGCTGCTATTTCTAACTCACCTAGACAAGCAAAACAAAAAGAACATAACAATTGCTTACCAAATATATTTTCATACTAAAGTGAAAGTTCAGGTAATTTATAGATGCTAAAATTAGAGATAAAACCAGACAATGCAGGAAACCTACATATTAGGTCAAGGGTTCTCACCTTTTTTATGCCATGGACCAATACCATTACACCAGGGGTCTGCAGACCCCAGTAGGGGAACCCCTATATTAGAAGGAAACACCTCAGATCAATTATCTTTCATTACAACCATGATGAGGGCCACTGACCTGAAACATTACTGGTTTCTCTATCCACTCTTACTGTCTTACCTACCGACAATCTCCAACATAAACTTGGTATTGTTTATAATTTTATACTGGCTTTGAAATCAAAGACGTGAATTCAACAATACCGATCAGTCACATTAATCACTTTTTAAATAGAGGAAATGAGGCAAACAGATCAATGACCTAAATCCAGAGAGTACAATGAAACTCAGTGGCACTCACCTAGCTTACTCATGCATTTAAAAGAAACTGATGGCTTAACAAAATGCTACTACTAGGCACAAACTACAACTGACATCTTTCATTTTAAATCAGTCCTGTGTGAAACAAAAATTGGGAATATGCAGAAGTAGGACTAAACATAGCTGCCAGGGACAGTAAACCCCGGCTGACTCATTTCTAATTCTCTATATGTGATGTCTGTTAACACATATTAATTCATTAGTCTTTGATAATGCTGAAAGAAATTGGTTAAAAGGACTACTTCTATGTAAAAAAATCAAACGTCTTCACTTTCAGTAAGATGACTATTCTCCACCAACACAGCTTTTAAAATTGACTAATTAAAGCAGAATTTCACACGGTTAAAGGGGCTTATTTTTAAATAATGTTGCTCAAAACACCTAAATATTTAAACTTCCAAATAAGCTAAATTTCACGCCAAAGCTGCATGAGTCATATGATGATTGCTATTTCCAACTTATTTCAAATGTGAAATCAATTGCATCTGCACCAGTGATATGCAACTTAGCCAAGGTTACCATCTATGTCAAATTAAAATCAAATTGATGATTTATGATGAGCAGAAATCTATGTTATTCAAAAATCAGAAAAATATCTAGATGTTAATCCAATTAAATATTAGAAAAGTGATCAGTAATTTATTATTTTACAGCAGCAAGGAATTTGTGAAGGTAAATTGTACAAAATGCACATCTAGGTCACTATCAATCTAATTTGGCCTCAATAAATTTTCTACAGCTATCAGAGTAGAAAGTAAAATTATCAGAAGATAAATTTCTGAAGTATAGTAAACCCAGGTACCTGAAACCACTTTAATTTTTCTGTCAGAGTTCACACACATTTTTTATTTCATAAAATGCATAAATGGTTCAATCTCTCCCTGGACCGAAATTTGGAAGAGGTTCTTACTGACCTGATCCCTAAGGAATAGGGGCATTTAAACAGCAGCATGGCAAAATGATCACTGAACAGATGTCCCACAGCCTTTAGAAAAATAAAACACCATGGAGAAATTGTTAAAGCTTATAGAGCTCCACGTCCTAGGATGACTAAAGGACTAAATCCTTTTCAAAAGAATTTAGTTAAAATTATCTTAAATTGGGATAAGAATTATTGAAGTTCCAGTTACTTAATCAAAACCTAAATAATATTTAGTCCTCCTCATTGTCCTTACACAGAGTACTGTAAGCCCTATCTTCATACAAGGACAGCCTCCATCTTGTTCTGTGGCATTACAGTTGTACCAAATAGGATAGACTCAGAACAAACCTGACAGTACTGGGTACTGCAGACACAATCTGCAGTCTCATGGCCCATCACATCCTTTACTATTACAAACAAGCCGGAGAATCAAAAGTGGTTCAGTGAGGAGTACAGACAGCATGCCTGGAGCAGGTACAGGTATTTCTAATAATGGGGATCTATGAGTAATGTTGAAACACAAAAATATATGCACACTATACAGCAAAAGCAACTAACTGCAATCAGACCTGAGCAATCTCACCACCAATATAAAAGCTCTGCTGTCCTGCCACATCTTGTCAAGAATGGCACTAGACAATTAAACAGCTGACAGTAGAAGATTCCAAGAATATTCCCATCCTCAATAATGGCTGGGGACAGCATTTAAGTGCTAAAGACAAGAAGACAGCATTCAAGTGCTAAAAACACTGGCATTAGTAACTATATTTAGCAAGATACACAAAATAGTTAATTCAACTCTGCTCTCTCCCAAGATTCTCAACAGGTCAGTTTTCAGTTTTCATTTAGTGCAGGTGACATACAAAATGACTGAGAACAAGAGCTGAGAGACCAGGCAATATCTCAGCTGCAGTACTGAAGATCTACACTACAGAGCTAATCATATCTCCTGCCAAGCTTTTCCAGTGCAGCATAACAAAAAACATTCATCCGATGATGTGGAATGCTTTGTTCATGAAAGTAAATAAAAGATCCAAACCAGCTAAATACAAGCCAAGCAGTCTATTCTCAATTATGAGAGAAGTGATGGAAAGCATCATTTACATTCGTTTTAATGCAGGGGCTCTTAACCTGGGGTCAACGAACCCCTTAGCTAATGGCAGGGGTCCATGCATGAAAAGGTTGGGAACCCCTGGTATTAAGTATCAATATACTGGTCACCAGCACCCAGCTTGGATTTCACCAACACTACTCATTTAATTACAAACATGGATACAACATACAGCGTAATTAATGACTGTGAAGCCCACAAATGACAATTTTTTTAGATGGTGCTGTCCATGGAAGTTCCATTGTGGTAGCCAGGAAAGGAGCGTTACAATTTCACTTATTATAAATTTCAAATAAACATGCAATGAACTCCTTCACATTAAAGGGAATATAATTCAGAACTACTGAACTACTTTTGGATTCTGATTAACAATTATCAACTTAAACTCATTAAAGCAGGCAAACACCAAAGTTCCTGGCTGATAACATACCACATCTTTCACAATATGCAAGGCTGTTCTGGGGCTTAGTGCATTTCATAAAGTACTTCAATAACTATAATGTCACATCAGAAACAGACTCTACTTAAAGAAAACCTGAACTCATTCCTCCACAGAAGCTTATGTACCTGCAAAAGTTTTAACCCAATTCTTTACAATAGTGATCCAGCTAGTCCTACTCACGCTTTCCAATACCCATTCAACTTACCCTTTCAGATATTTATATTTATCCAGTTCCCTTTGGAACACTACAATTGAATCTTCCTCCACATTTGCCTGACAATGCATTTCCTTCCAACCACTTGCTGTGTAATAAAGATTTTCCTAGTGCCTCTTTTGCCATTCACCTCATCCTAAATTTCTTTTCTTGACCCTTCCACCTTTGACTGTTTCTATCCTTCACAACTATAAGTTTCACTGTTCAATCAAGGCACATCCTCTGTTCCAAGGAGAACAACCCTAATTTCACATGGTCATTCTAATACAGGGGTGGGCAAACTTTTTGACTTGTGGGCCACAAAGGGTTCTAAAATTTAACAGGGGGGCCGGACCAGGAGCAGATGGACGGAGTGTTTTGGTAATACACCTCATAAGAGAAAATAAACTATCATGGGATATGTAGAAAACATGTGCTTTAATTTCAATTGAAAATGAACAAATGCATTACAACAAAATATCTGTCTTTGAAGTCCCATAGTATTTAGCTATTTATTGAAATGACTTTTAAAACACTGAAAATTAAATGAATAAAATACAGCTTTTTTTAATAGTAACAGTTATTATTTTAAAGCACTGAAAATTCTGTTATCCTTCAAGATATTACCATCATCACTCTCCTCCTGACTGTCTTTATTTCAAAAACGGTAGGAGATGCAGGTCTACTTGTCCTGCTCCTTCTTATTCAATTGTCCCCTGTGCCAAAACTCAACGACGACCAGCACAAAGACAGAACACCAGTATGCAGAGTGCGTTATTTGATCTGGAGCGCATTTTTTATTTTGAGAACGTACGTGCACCTGCGCACTACTCATGTCCATCACTTAACAGAAATGACATGTAACATGTAAGGCTTATTGAAAAAAATATTTTCAAATGCATTTTTTACATAAAACAACAAAGAAACTTATTTTTAATTTCAGTGGGAACAGTGTTGTTGGTCTCCCTTTTTAGCCAGCGCATCAAAGTCTGGATTTAGTTTTCTTGTGGCGATTCTCAGGATGGATCTGAGGTGTTGGTCAGTTAACTTGGATCTGTGGCTGGCTTTGTTGATGTTCATGAAGCTGAACGCCTGTTCACACAAATAGGTCGTGCCGAACAAAGAGTAAAGCACAAATGTGGAGTAATACGCTGCACCTCAACAAAGGTCAATGTGTAGCGGTGTGCTACATGCAGCGCTAAAATTACGACATGGAGTCAGTAACTGCAGTCGAAGAAAAAAAACTTTATTCGAAATCCCCAGCCTCACTTTTAAGCCTCCCTCAACCTGCCCCCCGTGGCGCAGAGACTCCAAAGCTCTGGGCTCGCAAATCCCCGCAGGCTATCTCCCTTAGCCGGAATGCTGGCTAATTGTGAGCTGATTCGGATGTGCCAGGAAATGGGTCGCCACAAATGTATATAGAGTGCGTCATCTATTGGGAAAACGCCAGAATTGCGGGGAAAAAGCGTTAACAAGGTTTATTAATATAATTTCATCAAGTTCTGCAGGCCGGATCAAAAAGCTTAACGGGCCGCATATGGCCCGCGGGCCGTAGTTTGCCCATGCCTGTTCTAATAACTAAAGTCCTTCACCTGTGGAATCATTTTGTTAAACTTCCTCAGCAGCCTCTTCACATCTTTTCTGAATGGGGGCACTCAGAAATAGATGTAATAAAAACATCAGTTGTGCCAAAACCAGTGTTTTATAAATAGCTCATCATAACATCCTTCTACTTGTACTTCATGCCTCCAATTTAAGATGCAAATACCTATGGGCTTTTTTAAGCACCTTCTCAACTGTCCCTGCCAGCATCAAATAAATAAATACATCCATGGTTCTTCTTTTAGAAATTCTAACACTTTTAGAATAGTCTCCCTATATTTTGTCTCCTCGTTTTCTTCCCACCAAAATGCAACACGTCCATACTTCTCAGTTTTAAATGCCATTTATGATGAATCAACCCTTTCCAACAGTTTATTTATATCATTTGATCTACAAGCAAACCCTCACAGTTCCCTGCCCCTTCAAGTCCTGCATTACTACAAATGACAGTTAATTCTTTCCTCCATTATTTCTAGAACATTCCCTGTCATTAAGGTTAGATTGACTGGTCTGTAATTACTGGGTTATTCCTATACCCTATTCCTTGAGCAAGTGTGTATCATTTGCAATCTTGTAGCTCTCAATTACTAACTTCAAAATGAATGACTGAATGGAATGATCAAATCAAATCAATGATTAAAAATAGTTCCTGAAGAAAAACAGTAACTAATTTAATTTTTGATTAATTTGGGATTTGAAAAGCTCTTTGAAAGTACATGGAAAATTGAAACAATTATCAGCTTATAAGAGAAACTCCACTTTTTAAACCACTGGTCAAAAATAATGTGCACTCAAAAGAGAAAACTATTGCTATTTAGGCATTGGTTAATAAGGGAGAGTTTATATCACCCAAACACCAGCTTTAGCATTCTTATTCTGTGTTAATTATAATGTCTGGATGATTTTGATGTACAAAATCACCTAGTGTGTAAGCTACAGTTAGGAAAAGTACTATATGTGTAAGTAATTGTGCAATAAACAATCCTGCAGTATTTCTTGGTACATAGGGCTAAAGAATTTCAGAAGGTTAGTATCATGTGGTGGCTATTCAAGGAGATGTAGATAAGAAGAGTGAACTCAAGAATGTTAACTGTTTCACACCCTCAAGAATTGGGAGATAAAGGTGAAGGAAAAACTCTACTGATGTCTTGATGATGAGGTCTAGTAAAAGACACAGATCTTCTCTCCTGATCTACATAGAGGGTATTTGGAATAACATCTGCTAAAATCAGCTTTGTACTGGCAATATCTGTATATGGGCACATCACCATCTGTCCTTGTGTCAAATATTTTTAAAAATCATTGTATTCTGTTGATCTGAGTCTCATCAGAAACTCTCCCTTGCATGCTCTTAATAATTTGACAAAGACTTGCTATGTCTGTGCCTCTGAACCAAGAGCAGTGAATCATCCGCACAATATACACCTTTAAAAAGTTTGATCCTTAAGTGTTGGAGTATTCAAATGGACTAAACACCTTACATGAGGGTGGAACTACTTTTTCCAGACAAGTAGAGCAATCCAATTTTCAATGTTTCCAACTGACTTCCTCTCAAGGTAGATTCTAAATAGATCAGACATGCTACACGGCCCTATTGGCAGCAATAGGTTTCAGTACAACAGCCACAGTGACAAAAACTGAAAGTGACACTTAAATCCTATACATTTACAAAATAATTTGAAGTAAGCCAAACACTTGCATTATTCTAATCCACATGTCAGTTCTCTTCTCTGTGGAGTAGAAATTAATGGTGTTATATACATAATAGGATGCCAATGCATAATGCAAAATGCAATTTCTAAAATTCATGCAGAGATAACATTGATTCATATCAGACTCCCAACCACTAACTTTTCCATTTGGTGAGGTAGTTTCAAAGTCTGCAGCTTCTTGTAAAGTTCAGAACATTGTTATTCAATAAGAAAAATCATGACACCAAAACCAAAATCTGCAGAACACCACTGTTTGTTTTCCTCTGTTAAATTCACCACAACTGATCCTGAAGCAGAAATATCAGAAATGGCAAAATGAGTTACTTAACAACAATACTAAAAAAGTGTTAATAAACACATTTTGACACTCATATGATGGGTTTCTAATACTTCATAGCAACATAATCCCAACTTGGAAATGCCAAGCAGCTACTCATTTAATAAGCTCATTAAGACTCAACAGCCATGCAAGTGACAGTATACCCCAGAAAATGATTAAACTGAACAAGTAAAGAGTGGTTGTTTTAAGATGTATTCAGCAAGACAACCTCTTTTACTTCAACTCTAATATCAATACCAAGACACAAGAACTACCCATATTTAATGAGAGGTGCACAGCAGTTTGTCAGATGGTGTCAAATCATTTACCGCTTGCTTTGAAACAAAAGCAGCATGCAACAGAAGGACATAATCAATCTCATAAGCCAAATGGTCACCATGGCTCTGCAATAGAACAACATCTGAACAATTAGCAGAAACAAAATTCCAATGTGTCAGTATTTCAGTGGAATAAAGGAAATTACAATGGCATGAGAGGGGAACTGGCCAAGGTTGACTGTAAAGGCCACTAGCAGGAAAGACAGGAGAGGCAATGGCTGGAGGTTCTGTGAAAAATGAAGTAAGTGCAAAACAGATATATTCCAAATAAGAAGAAATTTTTGAGTGGAAGAAGAACACTACCATGACTGACAAGTGAAGTCAGAACCAAAGTAAAAGCAAACGAGGGGACATACAAGGAAGCCAGAGCTAGTGGGAAGATAGAGGATTGGGAAGCTTTTAGAAACTTACAGAAGGAAACTAAGAAGGTCATTAGGAAGGAAAAGATGAATTGTGAAAGGAAGCTGGTGACTAATATCAAAGAAGATAGTAAAATCTTCTTTCAGTGTATAAAGGGTAAAAAAAAGTTGAGGGTAGATATAGGACCAATAGAAAATGATGCTGGAGATAGTGTAATGAGAGACGCAGAGATGGCAGAGAAACTGAATGCGTATTTTGCATCAGTCTTCACAGTGGAAGACATATGCAGTATAATGGACATTTAAGAGTGTCAGGGAAGTGAAGTATATGCAATGAAATTTACAACTAAGAAGGTGTTTGGGAAGCTTAACGGTCTGAGGGTGGATAAATCTTCTAGACCTGATGGAAAATGCACCCATGAGTTCTGAAGGAAGTAGCTGGAGAGATTGCCGAGGCATTAACAATGATCGTTCAAGAATCGATAGATCTTGGCATTGAACCAGATGACTGGAGAATTGCTAATGTTACTCGGCTATTTTAGAAGAGTGGGAGGCAGCAGAAAAGAAACTATACACCTGTTAGCCTGATATCAGTGGTTGGGAAGTTGCTGGAATCAATTGTTAGGGATGAGATTACAGAATACATGCAGGCACATGACAAGATAGGACAAAGCCAGCATTGTTTCCTGAAAGGAAAAACTTGCCTGACTAACCTACTGTAATTTTTTGAGGAAATTACAAGCAGGCTAGACAAAGGAGATGTGGTGTACTTGGATTTTCAGAAGGCCTTTGACAAGATGCTGCACATGAGGCTGCTTAGCAAGATAAGAACTCATGGAATTACAGGGGAGTTACTAGCATGCGTGGAACTTGGCTGGTCGGCAGAAAACAGAGAGTGGGAATAAAAGGATCCTATTCTGGCTGGCTGCCAGTTACCAGTGGAGTTCCACAGGAGTCTGTGTTGGGACCGCTGCTTTTTACAATGTATCTCAATGTCTTGGACTATGGGATTAATGGATTTGTGGCTAAATTTGCCGATGATACAAAGAGAGGTGGAGGAGCGGGTAGTGTTGAGGAAACAGAGAGCCTGCAGAGAGACTTATGGATAGTTTAGGGGAATGGGCAAAGAAGTGGCAAATGAAATACAATGTTGGAAAGTGTATGGTCATGCACTTTGGTGGAAGAAATAAACGTATAAACTATTATTTAGATGGGGGGAGAATTCAAAATGCAGAGATGCAAATTGACTTGGGAGTCTTTGTGCAGGATACCCTAAAAGTTAACCTCCAGATTGAGTCGGTGGTGAAGAAGGCAATTGCAATGTTGCCATTCATTTCTAGAGGTTTAGAATATAAGAGCAGGGATATGATGTTGAGGCTCTATAAGGCATTTGTGAGACCACGCTTGGAGTATTGTGTGCAGTTTTGGACTCCTTAGTTTAGAAAGGATATACTGACATTGGAGAATGTTCAAAGAAGATTCATGAGAATGATTCCAGGAATGAAAGGGTTCCTGTTTGAGGAACATCTAGCTGCTCTTGGGCTGTGTTCCCTGGAGTTCAGGAGAATGAGGAGGGATCTCAGAGAAAAATTCCAAATGTTAAAAGGCCTGAACAGATTAGATATGGCAAAGTTATTTCTCATGGAAGGAGAGTCTAGGACAAGAAAGCATGACTTCAGGATTGAAGGACATCCATTTAGAACAGAGATACAGAGAAATTACTTTAGTCAGAGGGTGGTAAATCTGTGGAATTTGTTACCACGAGTGGCTGTGGAGGCCAAGTCATTGGGTGCATTTAAGCAGAGATAGATAGGTTCTTGATTAGTCAGGGCAACAAAGGGTACGGGGAGAAGGTAGGGGAGTGGGGATGACTGGAAGAATTGGATCAGCCCATGATTGAATGGCAGAGCAGACTCCATGGGCCAAATGGCCTATCTCAGCTCCTAGATCTTATGGTCTTATAGGTAACAGGAAGAGCACCCTCTTTGAAAACCCTTTCCTCAATGACTGCAGAGCACAGGATACTAATGCTAAAGAGAAAGTTAAAACATTCTGAGAAGTCAACAGTGTTTTTGGTAGAATCTTAGATGGTGACAAGAAGGGATACAGAACCAAAACAGATAGACTGGTCAAATGGTGTCACCACAACAACCTTGCACTCAGTGTCAGAAAGACCAAGGAACTGATTGTGGACTTTAGAAGGGGAAGTCGGGGGAACACACATCTATCTCACTAAGGAGTCAGTGGAGGAAAGCATGAACAATTTCAAGATTCTGGATGTTAACAACTCAGAGGATTGATCCTAAGCCCACCATACTCATGCAGTCATGACAAAGGCATGCCAGCGGCTATACCTCATTAGGAGCTTGAATATATTTGGTATATCAACAAAAGGCTCTAGCAAATTTCTGCAGATGTACAGTGAAGAACATTCCAACTGGTTACATCACTGTCTGGTTTGGAGACGCCAATGCATAGGATCATAAGAGTCCTCAGAGAGGTATGGGTTCAGCCAACCCCATCACAGGCACAAGCCTCTCCACTATTGAGGATATCTTCAAAAGGTGGTGCTTCAAGAAGGCATTATCCATCATTAAGGACATACGCCATCTGGGACATCCCCTCTTTAGTACCATAAGGGAGGTGGTACAGGAGCTTGAAAACCCATAAATCGCGTTTTAGGAACAGCTTCTTCTCCTCTGCCATCAATTTTCTGAACAGTCCATGAACATCACTTTGCTATTCCTCTTTTGCACTATTGTTTTATATTATAACTTAAAGTAATTTATGTCCACACCATACTGCTGCCACAAAACAACAAATTTCACAACTAATGTCAATGACAATTAACCTGATTCAGAATCTGAACCATGTTCAGCCAATACATATCCAAAGAGATGTTGCATATCAGATTCCAGCTTGGATCCTTGCTATCAGCGATGTCACTCCCCAGCTAACTTAATCTGCAGCAATTGATAAACAAACAGCTGAAGGCTATGGATACAACAAAAGCTATAAGGCCAGACAACATCTCAGCTCCAGAACAAGACGCAACTCTAATCACACTGCTTCTTTGCAATTACAATACTGGCATCTATGCGATAAGATAGAAAACTGGCCCGATACATCCCACTACAAAAGGCAAGTCAGATTTTCCTGATTTCCACATTATCAGTCTACTTTCAGTCAGCAGCAAACTGATGGAAGCCATCATCAACAATGCTTTCAAACAGCCCTGAATTACCAATGATCTACTCACCGTTACCCAAATTGGATTCTGCCAAATTTGAACCAGAGTTGAATTCTACAGGTGAGTTGAGAATAACTGTCCTTGACACTAAAGCAGCATTTGACCAGGTGGGATATCAAGACATCTTGGTAAAAATGAAGTCAATTAGCATCAAAAGGTAAATATTCCAAGAGCCAGAATCATAGCTCACACAAAGAATAGATTATTGATATCAGAGGCCAATCGTCCCTACCCCAGGATATCGTAGTCTAAATTGCTCGGTTGTGTCCTATATTCTGGGAAAGACCAGAAACTCAATGCACTACAAGAGCACGCTAGATTCAGGAACTACTTCCACAATAGCATTATGGGAGCATCTTCACTAAAATGAATGCAGCAGTTTAAGAAGCTAGTTCACTGTTAGCATCTCAAGGCTCATTAGGAATGCCAGCCTTACTGGTAACAAAATGAATTATCAAAAAAATAATTTTCCTTAAATTTATGCTGTTTTATTACAATATTTTAATACAATATTAACATATTGCATTACAAAATTAGTTTGTATTGTTTTGCTCTTATTCTATAGCATATTATAGTTGCTAAGATATCTGAAAATGGACCAGGGTACCTAAATATTATTTGGCAATATTGAAGTAAACATTTTAGAAAAGTAGTATCGCTTCAAACTGTTATCATTGTAAACCTTTAAGCATAAAAAGAAATTTCTTATGAAGGAATATTGCAATTCAAGATTGGCACAAACCTGCAACATAATTTTTACTATAAAGGCACCACTGAAAATAAACTTTAAATGAGAAAAATGGTTTCAAATGAATGACAAGATAGCAGTGTTTATTTTGAAATGAAGGTCAAAGAGCAATAATGAAATTGCCACAGTACAGGCAATATATGATAGCTATTACTAAAGCAAAATACCATTGCTTCAGGCTAGAGAAAAATGTATTTTGACTATGCCAATAATACATGCAATGTAACAAAATATTCACTGATAGATACAAAATAATGTCACAGAAGCAAGCTCATTTCAAAATTAGTCATTTGTACTTAACAATTGTCACTGAAGCTACAAATGTCGTGCAAAATTAAAAAGAATTAATTCATTTCCCCATCCCCTCATTCCTGCCCTCTAACCCCAAGGGTTTAATTTTAATTCCAACTGCCTAGTGGTAAATGAGCACATCAGCTGTTAAACACAAACATGTTTCTTATCTATTCAGATCAATTCCTGACTTTGGTAAGTATGCAGAGTTTGAGAGGTAGGTTAGAGAGAGCTTTTTTAAAATTAGTACAAATTAAACACAATACTGAAGTACCTAAAGCAATCTTAATGAAAAATTATTGTGGCTAATTTTTTTTTTTTAAATGGCAAAATATTACCTTTCCGTCTAAAATACTTTTTTGGGAGGTTATGTATTTGTTTTGTATTACTGTATTGATGTAAATTATATTAACTACCATTTACTTCATGAGCCAATAAATTAATTTATTCTTAACCTTCTAGATGATCTGTGATTCACAGAAATTAAAATCTTATGAGCTTCCTTAGATGCACACCAATCCAAGTCACCCCACAATTCTAAGAACTCAATGGAATCACTGAAATTTCCTTCTGTATTTAAAGGATAGCACCATACATCCATTGCTCCTAATGCTCATCCTTCATGCAAAAGGTCTCCTAAACCAATATCTATCAGGATACCTTACACTTACCAACCCATGTATAACCCCCTCATACTTTTCACAAATTCACACACAAAACTGTGCAAGTTCATGTGATCTATTATGTATTAACTCTACACTCAATGTCACTCTCAAAATCAATCCTGACAATGGATACAAATATTTAAATATTTAAACAGGGTCTGATTAGTGGCCAGTAGTTTTTTTAAAAAAAATTTATTTCTGGGACCTGGGTATTGTTGGCAAGACCAGTATTCATTGAACATCCCTAATTATCCTCAAGAAGAACTATGGCAAATAACAGTTACTGGAACATCACTTACTGGATCATCACTTTCCATTCCATTTTGAAGCAATCACGTCAAGGCTTACTGCAGCAAAAAAACCAGAGATGAAGTGGGACCAAACTGTACAAGCCATATAAAGTTTGTCTACAGAGTTAACAGATCTTGGAGATGATGCAGTTAACATCGGTTTGGACTTCATACTACAGCAACTTGACTCCCTGGTACACATCAGGATTTCTTTTGTTGATATCAGTCAGCCTTCAATACCATCGTCCCTGAGCTTCTACAAGAGAAACTTCCCAAACTGAATCCATCAGGCCCCATTTGCAGGTGGATCACAAACTTCCTCTCTGACAGCAGGCAGTATGTGAGACTAGGCAAGGACGTCTCCGCATCTCACTCAGTCAGTGCTGGTGCGCCACAGTGGTGTGTTCTCTCCACTCATCTTATTTTCTCTATACACCAATGACTACTTTAAAATGACAAAGTTGGTGGATGACACCACTTAGATGGTTTTTTTTCCACTGAGTTGCAGAAGAAGTGAAGACATTGGAATGCAAATGATATTTTTTTCGCTATACTTAATGTGAAGATCAAGTAGGATTCCACAGCATCATGCTGGCACATCAACTTACTGGACAGCCAGATCTGGTTTAGGATTGGAATCCACAATCACTAGAGTGAACATTCCCAAACCACCTTGAAAACTTTGAAAGGAGGTAAGGCACCATCTCCAGTCAGTCACTGCTGAGATCTCACTATGATAAACCAGTCTCCAGAACCAGATTGGCAGAGCTCAAGGACAACTGGACAAAAACAGCTAAGTTTTATGTCAATTAGTTGCCTGTAGCAGTTAGGACATTGATTAAGAAATTCTGCTTTGGACACATTATTTGTTCTCAAGTACAAAATACTTTTGTTTGCTCAAGTTGATCACAAATTAATTTGCAAATCACCAAATGTGGCACCTCCCATGAAGTAGTGCAATTCACTAACATGCTGAATCAACACAAAATTACTTCTGTAAAAAACATGACTTCATTGTAAGAATACTATTGTCACTTTATCACTTTAACATACCAGATATTTAGTCATGCTCAAAAATACGAACTTTAGCATCAGGTTACACACTGAGTAGGCAGACTTTTAAAGTTGAAAAATATTTTTGAAAATACTATAGTGATTTTTGTTAGTTTCTTAGTAAATTAGAAAAGAATTAAATACTCATAAAATGCTACATATATTAACTTTTAACATTTAGTATGGGGAAAAAAACTAAAATTTTAAAAACTGCAACAGTGAACAAACCAACAATTAGGAATTTCCCATGGTTAATATTTCGATTTTGATCTGTGGCCACATTACAGAAACAAAATGGCATCCAATCTTTTGCCAACAGAATTTTTACTACAGTAGATTCTGGTTAATCGGGGTTCATCAGGACCAGTATATTTTGCCTCACTTAAGCAGCTTTACTAATTAGCCAAAGTTTCATGGAAATAATTTAAAAGAAATAAAAAAGACAAACTACCCTTTAATTGAGTAGCACATTTTGTGTTTAAATGAAATATGGAACTAATTAGAACACTATCAATGGCACTACAGTATTATAAAACTGTGTATTAGAAGAATTCATCTGGTGTATGGGGTGTCACGGGAAGGGTAGCACCTCTGGTGAAGGCGCTTGTCATTTCATAGAGGGGAAAATCACTCATCTTTGGTCCCCACAAAACACATAGCTCCAAGTAGCTATTTGTATGTAATAGCTGCCACACCTCAGTATTGCAATTCAAGAGGCCATGCTAAACCAGGTGAAGGTAGTCAGTGGGCATCATAACTGGTGAAATAGGGACATGCCAGTCCTAGCATGTGAAGTCAGCAGACTGGGTGGATGAGATGGACAGCGAGATCCAATAGCCAAGAAGGTGATTCTGCAATGCTTAGTGGACAGTGAAGAGCTTAAGACGCAGAAGGAGTCATGATTACCCACTGCAACCAAGAAAGACCACTCATACCAGTAGACCCAGGCTTCCGAGGTCAAGAGAGGAACTGTCCCAGTGCAATAGCTTTTCCAGTATAAAATCTCTCCCACACAGGTTTCACTGTCATCGTCGGATATGATGGACAACTTACATGCTTATGTCATTTTTTGATTAACTGTAAATGAACAAAATTAATAGACACCTAGTGCAAATGCTGTACAGACTTCATACAGTGCTTTTGATTATTGCATCCTCCAAATCCTCCGTTTTTATTCTAGTATTCAAGATGATGGCCGACATCTTCAAATACTTCATTGTTCCTAACTTGAAGTAGTGAAATCGTTGTATTTTCACTCTTTTTCCTTTTCCGGTATCTCCAAGTCTGAATGCTTGAAACCGCTGTGAGCAAAACTATCTAAAATGCCTTACTGGTTATTTCTAACCACCTATCCTTGACAAAAATCATTGCTTTTTGAACACAAACACATGTGACTGACGCTATTTAAAAACTGTGTAATGTCTAATGGCTACACAGGTTCACATGACTGACACTAGTTAGAAACTATTCGGCAACAGTCTCCTGTCACAAAAAAGCAGCATAGAGTCTCAAAAAATTGAAAGGAATCCTAGTTATTTTCTTAATTAGTTTTTGTTCTTTAAGAGTTGCCCCGAATAAGCAGCTGCCCCAATTAACTGACAGATCTTTTAACCAGAATCTACTGTATTTGTTCAGTCTAGAATGTAAAGGAAGCAGAGGAGGACTATGTTAATTCTTTATTATATCCATTTAAAAATCTATCACCAATGTTTTTTAAATAAACGTATCAGAAATATATTTGTCTACATTATCAATTCTAACCAAGCCATAAAATCTAATTTTCATTTTATACTTCTTAAACAAGTATGAAACAATGTCAGTATAAATAAATAGAATTTCAATTTGCCTCTCAGAACTTCAATTCACTCAATGAAGAAAATACTTCTACCTTGTATCTGTAAAATTTACTAAATCTATCTATAGCATTCTTTTTGTGGACATATCTACCTTGCCACTGTTTTAGACTGAATAAAATTGAATTAAAGAAATCAAATCTGAACATTAATACAATGAAGATATATATCCTAAATACACCAATGTTTAAGACTGTCACATTCTGGATTTAGCTATTTTTCATGTAATCTTTCAGCAATGTTTAATAAAAACCAAAAACTAGCTAGGTAAACACAAGAATTATTGCTATATGATACAAGTTTATAACTGCAATTTTTCCCCCTTACTAAACAGTATATTCCATAGTGGCTCCCTGGAGGTAGAACAAAACTTGTACTTTAATGTCTTCTGCCCCAGCCTTTCACCTCATTTCCCAAAAGGCAATTGGAAACTCAATTATTTTTCTAACTAGGCTTTTAACAACAGTTGTGAAATCACTTTGCTTGGGGAAGAAAACAAAGTATCTTTCTTACTTGCAAATAGTTTTTTTCTACTTGTCAAAGAACAAAATATTATTAGAAATTTGCCCCAATTAGGAATGTTTAAGAATTCTTGAAATTCACAATTGATATTATTCGACAAAAAAGAAAAAATATTGATGAATACAACAAAATAAATTTAATAATTCCTGAATTTGATCACCCCAATATATGCAACTGCCAAGTCCCTATTTTCTGTAATTACTTCACTAAATTAGCCATCTAAGTTGCTTTTTTAGCTTGACCTGAAAACTACCAACACCACTTTCCAAAAAATGTAAGGAATTATACATATTAATGCTATAAACCCATTGAAACACCATAGCATCGATGGTGTGAATTATATTACTACACATTGCACAAATTTCTTTCATTTATCGGATAATAAAATCAGATTTTGTTGATAGGTGATTAAGTAGCATTTTTGGACCTATCTTTTTTGATTAGTTAATGTTGTTTAAAATTATTAATATTTGCATGTCATAAATGATTATCATCTATTGAACTGCAAATCATTTTTCTCTGTTCAGTTATATCTTGGAAAATGATGGACAAATTTCTTCAAGTTTTGACTCATATTCCTTCCAGAGAGGCTGACCTTCTGATTGAACATAGAACGGTATAGCACATTACAGCTCCTTCGACCCACAATGTTGTGCTGACCGTTTAACCTATTCTGAGATCACTCTAACCCTTCCCTCACTCATAGCCCTCCATTTTTCTTTCATCCATATTTTCATTAATATCCCTAAGGTATCTGCCTCTATCACCACCTTTGGCAGAATGTTCCATGCACTCACCATTCTATGTAAAAAAAACATACCTCTGACATCCCCCCCCCAAACTTTCCTCAAATTATCTTAAAATTATGCCCCCTCATATTAGTCACTTCATCATGCTAAAAAGTTTCTGGCTATCTACTCTATCTATGCTTCTTATCATTTTTTTACACTTCTATCAAGTTGCATCTCATCCTCCTCAACTCTAAAGAGAAAAGCCCCAACTCACTCGATGGATTCCCGCAAGATATTCTCTCCAATCCAGGCAGCATTCTGGTAAATAATCTCTGCACTCACTCTAAAGCTTGTACACCTTCTTATTATGAGTCAACCAGAACTGAACACAATACTCCAAATGTGATCTAACTAGAGTTTTATACAGCTTAACATTACTTCATGGCTCTTGAACTCAATCCCCAAACTAATGAAGACCACCACACCATATGCCTTGTTAACAACCCTATCAACTTGGAGTCCATGATCCCTCTGTTCCCCCACACCGCCAATAATCTCACCATTAACCCTATACTGTGTCTTCAAATTACATCACTTCACTTTACAGAATTGAACTCCATCTGCCACTTCCTAGCGTAGCTCTGCATTCTATCAATGTCCTGGTGTAACCTAAGAAAAACTATCCACAACACTACCAACCTTCGTGTCATCTGTAAACTTACTAACACACCCTTCCACTTCCTCATTCAAGTCATTTCTAAAAATCACAATGAGCAGGGGTCTCAGATAAGATCTCTGTGAAACAACATTGGCCACAGACCTCCAGACATAATACATTCAATCAACTACCACTCTCTGCCTTCTGTGGACAAGCCAATTCTGAATCCATACAGCAAAGTTTCCCTGGATCCCATACCTCCTGATTTTCTGAATGAGCCTACCAATGGGAAGCATGTGAAACACCATACTAAAATCCATATATACCTTATCCTTTGTTTCAATTTGTTTTGTCATTTCCTCAAAAATTCAACTGGACTCGTGAACCACGGTCTGCCCTTCATGCTAATATTCCCAAACCAAACCTTACTTCTTCGAATGCTCGTAAGTCCTGTCTTTAAAAATCCTTCCCAATAGTTTTCCCACCACTGATGTAAGGCTCTCTGGTCTATAGCTCTCAGAATTATCCCTAATACCTTTCTTGAATAAAGGAATAACATTTGCTACCTGCCAATCTTCAGTTTTAATCTTCTGATAGTTTCCTATTCTTTTTCTGTTCTTATTTCAGATTTCCAACATCTACAGTTTTCTCTTGTTTTTCAACCAATTTATGCCCGTTGTTCCTGTTAGTTTCTAAATACCAAACTCTTATCATTATATCAGCAAAAAATACAAATACAAACATCTGGATTTTGTTTGACTAGTGATTTTTTTCTCTGCTGCTGGACACAGCTACATAACCTATTTGTCATACTTTTGCAAAATATCAGTAAATTATAACATAATGCTGAACAGCTAAACATACACTAAAAATGTCTGGAACTTCTTATGCAAATAACAAGTCTCTTTGGTATTTTGTCCAGCTTTTTGGTCTTTAAAAGCCGAACACTTTAGGTAGAATTACAGAAAACAACAGCCTCTAAGAAGTCTTTGTAATGGTCAGACCATCAGTCAAGTATTTTTTTGCCAGCCAGTCAGAACTTTACTCTCTTTTTCTATCAGGATTGCAGTTCAAAAAAACATTTTGAATATATGTCATATTGTATATTGTATATTGCTAATTGCAACCTTGACAAGCCTCTTTCTTATTATACTCACAAAAGATTCAGTCTGCAAAGCTAGAACGCACACATTGCCTCAATCTATTTAATCTTCTGCAGTTTTTTTTTGCAAGTCACTACTTTCAGTTTCTTTGCAGTCACTTTTTTGTTTTATCTCACTTTAAACTAATCAAAAATAATATTAGTCCTGTAAACCCATCACGATTTATTTTACTCCATGCAGATAGCCAGTATGACAGCATTTATTGCACCAGTCTGTCAAAGCAACTAAACCTAGTGCTTATCTACACTGTAAGTTTTCTACCAAATGGATACTTTCTCTAACTTCCTCTAAGGTGCTTCTCTACAAAATGAATACTTTCATTTGTTTTCACATAATCTTCCATTTGCTCTGTCTTTAACTATTCTCTTGGCCTCTTCATATAACCCTGCAACCTTTTTAATTGCTTACCAGCACACACCTCTGTGGCATCAGACTCCAAAGTGATATCCTACCCAATCTTGATCATTAAAATGGCTCGTCCACAACGAGCACCATCAACACCCCATATAGCTAACACATTAAAATCATTTTATCATGCCGCCTGAAACATGTAACTGTAGTCAATTCCATTCATAATTCCTCAAAATGAAAAAGATCCATGCTTGCAAGCACCAAGACTTGAATGACGTTCAGAGATAACTGATAAATGGCAAATAACATTTTTCACACATCAATCACAGCAATCTCCACTCATAATCTCCTAATGACATTCATTATCAAAACATATATGTCACAATCAACATGTTCAGGCTCAGTCTTTTGTGAAGCACATGGAAAAGCTACATATAAATAAGCAGCCTGCAGTTTCAGAATTCTGTGGTAACTTCTCAGCTCCCCTAAAATCTTGTTATCTTTTAAAAAGTAAGATAGATAGCATACATCAGCTTCCCCCAGACTGGGTAACAACAGTTACAACATAGAGTACCGTGCAAAAGTAATATATATTGCCTAAGACTTTTGCACAGTAATGTATTTGTCAACGCAGAGAGCGAGTTTCTACATCTGGTAGTAGGGATGTTGGGAATGGCAAGAGTGGAGTGCTGCAGGAGAGGTGTAGGACATGTGGCAGGGAAGGAGTGCCAGGGTTGGAGGGGTGGGTGGCAAAGGAGCTGACACACCCAGCTCTGAGACACCAGCCAAGGTCACTTGGTTCTAAATAATTGGTTTATTGATTATTACAGAATGTCTTTCTGGTGCTTCCTGGTTCCTCCCTTATTTCCTAACCATGATTCCCCTCTCTCTGCCCCCTTCCCTCTCTCATCCACAATAGAGACTCATATCAGAATCAGGTTCCTCATCACTCACATATGTCATGAGATTTGTTTTTTTTTGCAGCAGTACAATACATAAAATTACTACAATTTGGTGCAAAAGTCTTTGACACCCTAACTATATCTACAAGACTTTTTTTTACAGTACTGTACATATTTCACAAAGAACAAAATAATCTACTTGACAAACACCGAACTTCAAGCTCTCACTCCACCACCAATGCACAGTGGTTTCAGCATGATCTAAGAATGCACTGCATATAATTTCCTAAGCAACACATACAAAATGCTGGAGGAACTCAGCATGTCAGGCAGCATCTATGGAAAAGAGTACAGTCAACGTTTCAGGTCAAGACCCTTTAGCAGGACTACTTTCTCAAAGGCAATTTGGTTAATTACCTTTCAGTACTTCACTGTTAATGTTGTACAGACTGAGTGCTTTTTCAAATTATGCTTCCCGAAACATAACTCTTATGAAATCCTGTCCTTCTAAGATTAGAATTTCATACATCTATCTGCTTTTGGAAGATATTATAAGTTGTAAAGGAAAACAATTCAATATCTGCTGACAAATAGCTAAACAAAAATAGAAATCAGAAACTAGTCATCACTCAATATTGCATTGCCCTGTTTCTCTCTGAATTAACCTATCAGAGCCATTCCATGTTCTTACCAATACGCATTTCTCTCACCTTCTGCTTTCCAGACACCTGCGCTTCTATATTCATAGTTCAGATTTTCCAGTTAAGCTAACGTTTGTTATAGGAACAATCCCAAATACAAATAAGCTAACAATTTTTGATGTATTATCTACAGGTCCCATATTACTTCCCATTATTACCACATTCCAAATGTAGTTTCTCAATTTTTCTCATTATTCCTGCATCTCTACAATTTACAAAATAAATCTCTTCCTGATTTGCTATATACACTACATACACTAGAATTTATGTCTTTTTTTCCCCTCCTGCTCTCTTTAGACAATACATTTCACCACTACTTCTGAGCATCTAACTCTTTTGTGTTGCTTTCTCTGTAACTTCCCTATCATATTAAGGTAAAGGAACCATTAAGAGGCAGTGATTATAATATGATAGAATTCACCTTGTAGTTTGAGAGGGAGAAGCGAAAGTCAATTATCAGTATTACAAATGGAACAAAGGGAATACAGAGGCATGGGAGAGGAGCTGGCCAAAGTTCATTGAAAGGAGACACTAGCAGGGGTGACGGCACACAGCAATGGCTCAAGCTTTGGGGAAAATTCAGAAGGTGCAGGATAGATGTATCCTAAAGAAGAAGTATACAAAGGGAGGATGAGGCAACTGTAGCTGACAAGGAAATAAATAGGATTAGGAACCTTTTAAAAACCAACAGAAGTCAACTGAAAAAAAAGCAATAAAGAGAGAAAAGCTGAAATAGGAAGGTAAACTATCCAATAATATAAAAGAATCTCTCAAGTCTTTTTCAGATATATTAAGAGTTAATGACAGGAGAAAATGGATATTATATTACTGGAAAGATAGTAATGGGGAGGGGACAAACTTGATAAGGACAATAGATTCTCATTAATTTGGGGCATTGGTTAATTGGGACAACCACTTATTTGGGACAGCTCTTAAAGAACAAAACCCAATAGAAAAAATAGCCGGGATTCCCTTCATTCATTTGGGACACCATGCCGCTTAACTGGGACAAGAGACTGTCGCTGAGCTGTTTCTAAATAGCATCAGTCATATACCTTGTGTGACACTGCAAAATACTTAGACCAAACAGTTTTTAAATAGCATTGGTTGAGTGTGTTTCTGTTCAAAAAGCAGTGATTTTTATCACTGATGGTTGGTGAGAAATCAGCAGTAAGACAATTCAGAACAGTTTTGCTCACTGTGGTTTCAAGCGTTCTGCCTTGGAGAAACACCAGAAATGGCCAGCAGTGAAAATGAAGCAATTTCACTACTTCAACAAGTTAGGAACTATGAAGAATTTGCAAGTATCAACAGTCACCTTGAACGTTACAATTAGAATAAAGATTTGGCGGATGTAAACGCTGAAAACACTGGATTAAATCAGTTCATTATCTGCACTAATTTTGATCATTTACAGTCAAAAGAACACGGCAGCATATTATTGAAAATAATAAGAAATAATAGTGTTACAGTACTGTGGTAGTATTTGTAGTGTTCTAATTTGTTCTGCACTTACGTTAATACATAATTCGTTACTCAGTTAAACGGTAGTTCGCATGTACTTTCTAACTACTTCCATGAAACTTCGGTTAATTGGAGCAGCTGTTCAACTGGACCAAAATGTATTGGTCTCAATGTGTCCCAATTAACCAGAATCCACCATATTTTGTGTCAGCCTTCAATGTAGAGGAAACCAGTAGTATGCTAGAAATTCCAGAGTGTCGGGAGGCAGAAGTGAGTGTAGCTCCTGTAACTAAAGAGAAGATGCTTGCAAAGCTGAAAGGTCTAAAGGTAAATAAATCACCTGGACAAGATGGACTACATCCCAGTGTTCTGAAACAGGTAACTAAAGAGATTGTGATGATAACAGTAGTGATCTTTCAAGAATCACTTGATTGTTGAAATTACTCTTTAAGAAAGGAGGGAAGCAAAAGAAAGAAAATTATTGGCCAGTTAGCCTATAATTTAGTGGTTGTGAAGATGTTGGAGTACATTATTAATGATGAAGTTTCATTGTACTTAGAGGTACATGGTAAAATAGGCCGAAGTCAGCATGGTTTCCTTAAGGGGAAATGATGCCTGACAAATCTGTTGGAATTCTTTGAAGAAATAACAGGCAGGATAGATAAAGGAGAGTTTGTGTATGTTTCTTACTTGAATTTTCAAAAGGCTGCTAGATGAGATAAAAGCCCATGGTGCGGTGACCCACTTTCTGCGCAGGCGAACCGGCTCACAAATAGCCAGCGCACAGGGAGAGACTTTGGTAATGCACCTCTGATGTCATTTCCGCCCAGAGAGGGCAGGCGCTAGGGATTAAATGCCAGCGCTGTGAAGTTTGAATAAACTAGTCTCGAAATAACTTACCGACTGCATGTCGTCTCTAGCTCTGTATGTAGTACATCGCTACAATGGTATTAAGGGAAAGATCTTAGCATGGATAGAAGATTGGTTGGCTGGCAAGATACAAAGAGTGGGAATAAAGGGGGCCCTTTCTGGTTGACTGCTCGTAACTAGTGGTATTCCACATAGATCGATGTTGGGACCGCTTCTTTTCACGTTATACATTAATGATTTGGATGACAGAATTGATGGCTTTGTGGCCAAGTTTGCAGATGATACTAAGATAGAGAAAGAGGCAGATTCTGTTTAGGAAGCAGTGAGTCTGCAGAAGGACTTAGAAAGATTAGGCAAATGAGCAAAGCAGCAGCAAATGGATATAGTGTAGAGAAGTACATGATCATGAACTTTGGTTGGAAGGAATAAAGGCATAGAATAGTTTCTAAATGGAGAGAAAATTCAGAAAACAGGTGCATTGGGACTTGGAATCCTTGTGCCTGATTGGGTTAACTTGCAAATCGAGTCAGTGGTATGGAGGCATTCATTTCAAGAGGACTAGAATATAAATGAACTGCACCCGAGGATCCTGAAAGAAGTAGCTTTCGAGATTGTGGTAGCATTAGAAATGATCTTTCAAAAATCATTGGACTCTGGCATAGTGCCAGAGAACTGGAAAATTGCAAATGTCCTTCAACTTTTTAAGAAAGGAGGAAAGCAGCAGAAAGGAAATTATAGACCAGTTAGCCTGACCTCAGCGGTTGGGAAGATGTTAACAGTCAATTGTTAAGGATTATGTGATAAGAGTACGTGGTGATACAGGACAAGATGGTACAAAGTCAGTATGGTTTCCTTCAGGGAAACTCCTGCCTGA
The DNA here is from genome assembly GCF_030144855.1 of Hypanus sabinus. Lineage (NCBI taxonomy): Eukaryota > Metazoa > Chordata > Chondrichthyes > Myliobatiformes > Dasyatidae > Hypanus > Hypanus sabinus. The sequence goes on from NC_082709.1 coordinate 23,942,474, forward strand.
TGAACCTGTTGGAATACTTTGAGGAAATAACAAGTAGGACAGATAAAGGGGATGCAGTGGATGTCATATATTTGGACTTTCAGAAGGCCTCTGACAAGGTGCCACACATAAGGCTGCTTACCAAGTTAAGAGCCATGGTATTACAGGGAAGTTCCTAACACGTTTAGAGTATTGGCTGATTGGTATCAGGCAGCGAGGGGGAATAAAAAGATCCTTTTCTGGTTGGCTGCCAATGACTAGTATTGTTTGCAGGGGTCGGTGGTGGGACCTATAAATGATTGAGATGATGGAATAGATGGCTTTGTTGCCAAGTTTGCAAATGAATTGAAGATTAGTAGAGGGTCAGGTAGTGTTGAGGAAATAGGTAAGATGCAGAAGGACTTAGACAGATTAGGAGAATTGGCAAGCAAACGAAGTACAATTTTGGAAAATGCATGGTCATGCACTTTGATAGTAGAAATAAATGTTCAGACTACTTTCTAAATGGGGAGAAAATCCAAAAATCTGAAATACAAAGGGACTTGGAAGTCCTTGTGCAGAACACCCTAAAGGTTTACTTGCAGGTTTGAGTCGCTGGTGAGGAAGGCGAATGCCATGTTAGCATTCATTTCAAGAGGTCTAGAATACAAGAGCAAGGATGTAATGCTGAAGCTTTATAAAGGCACTGGTGAGGCCTGACCTTGAGTATTATAAACAGTTTTGGGCTCCTCATTCAAGAGAAGATGTGCTGTCATTGGAGAGGAGGTTCACAAGGATGATTGTGGGAATGAAAGGGTTATCATACAAGGAACATTTGATGGCTCTGGGCCTGTATTCACTAGAATTCAGAATTAATACAGGGAATCTCATTGAAACCTTTCAAATGTTGAAAGGCCTAGACAAAGTAAATGTGGAAAGGATGTCTCCCATGGTGGGAGAGTCTAGGACAAGAGGGCACAGCCTCAGGTTAGAGGGGCGCCTTTCCAAAACAGAGATGCGGAGAAATTTCTTTAGCAAAGGGTGGTGAATCTGTGGAATTTGTTGCCATGTGTAGCAGTGGAGGCCAGGTTGTTGGGTGTATTTAAGGCAGAGATTGATAGGTTCTTGATTGGATGTGGCATCAAAGGTTACAGGGAGAAGGTCGGGAACTGAGGTTGAGGGGGAGAAAAAAAAGAGGATCAGCCATGATTGAATGGTGGAGCAAACTCGATGGGTCAGATGGTCTAATTCTGCTCCTATATCTTATGATCTTATAAAAGCAAGGATGTAAGGCTGAGGCTATATAAGACACTGGTCAGACTGCACTTGGAATACTGTGAGCAAATTTGGGCTCCTTATCTAAGAAAAGATGTACTGGTTTTGGAGAAAGTCCAGAGGAGGTTCACAAGAATGATTCCGTGAATGAAAGGGTTAACATATGAGGATCTCAGGACCTGTACTCACTGGAATTTAGATGAGGGCATTTCATTGAAACCTATGGCCGAGGTAGAGTGGATGTGGTGAGGATGTATTCTTTTGTTTGGGGGGGGGGGGCTAGAACTAGAGGGCACACTTTCAGAATAGAAATAGAATTGAAAACAGAGATGAGGAAAAATTTCTTCAGATGGAGGGCGGTGAATCTGTGAAAATTCATGCCACAGATGGCTGTGGAGGCCAAGTCATTGAGTATATTTAAAGTTGAGCTTAACAGATTCTCAATTATTAAGGGTGTCAAAAGTCATAGGGAGAAGGCAAAAAAACGGGGTTGAGAGGGATGCTGGAAAGATGGAGCAGATTTGATAAGCTGATAGACCTGATTCTACTCCTATGCCTTATGATTTCATATACTTTTTCTCATCATGTTCCATTGTGCCCTTGCCTTTGTAAAAACCCCACTTTTTTGGGGTGTCACAATCTGGCTTAAGGCTATTCAAAAAGAGAAATATATCCAAAATATAATCCTTCATAGTGCTAAGATTTTTCAGCCTAATTGTGAAATCCAGCAACATTATATGCTGCAGTGAATGTCTATTCCACAACTGTACCCTCCATTACAATGAAAATATCAATGCAATAAAGCAATTCAACCAATTGATCTCAAAATACAAAGGAATGCCATATTCATTTGTACAACAATAATGATACAGGATAACCGAAGTTACAAATCTCACTTTACTAAACAGAATTACCAAGATCCATTGCTGTTTCCATGAAGCTTTTCTGCCTTGAAGCAAATTCAGCAAGTAATTTCTGTTGTCTCTCGCGGGCCTTCTGGCGTCTGAAAAATAAATCAATGGATTAAAATCAAACTGTCGTTGAGAAAAGTGTACAAAAGATATTTTTTTCAAATTCTCATCACCATCAGCAATATTCCAACACCAAACAAATCCACTTCATTCTGCATCATGAAGCTTTCCTTTATTGTGCAAGCACACCCTGCTCAAGGCACTTTCTCATGCAATCGCAGGAGATGCAAAACCTGTTTTTTACTTCTTCTGTACACAGTACTAATGTACTCTCCTCCACACTGGAGAAGTCAAACACAATTCAGTGGATTGCCTGCTCCTTGTTATCCTAATTCTCCATCCATTCTCAATCTAACCGACATGACTGTAACCCCTGAATAGGAGTGAGATAGATCAGCTGGTTGAGTGGTGTCGCAGCAACAACCTTGCACTTACTGTCAGTAAGACCAAGGGATTGATTGTGGACTTCAGGAAGAGGATGTTAAGGGAGCATACACCAGTCCTCATCAAGTGTAAAGGGAGAACAGTTTGAAGTTCCTGGATGCCAATGTCTCTGAAGATCTTTCCTGGGCCCAACATATTGACTTACAGAGAAGGCACGACAGCATATTTCATTCAGAGTTTGAGGAGACTGTATGTCACCAAAGACTCTTGCAAATTTCGACAGATGGACCACGGAGAGCATTCTAACTGGTTGCATCATTGTCTGGTATTGAGGGGCCAGTACACAGGATAGGGAAAAGCTGCAGGATGTTGCAAACTCAGCCAATTCCACCATGGGCACTAGCATACCTAGCATCCAGGACATCTTCAAAAGGCGATGCCTCAAATAGATGGTGTCCATCATTGAGGACCCCCATTACCCAGGACATGCCTTCCTCTTATTGCTACCATCAAACAGGTAATACAGAAGCCTGAAGACACACACTCAACAGTTTAGGAACAGCTTCTTCCCAACTGCCATCAGATTTCTGAATGGCCAATGAACCTATTTTTTTCTTTTTTTGCTCCCTTTTTGCAAAACTTCTGAAATTTAATTTCTATATAGGGGCATGCAAAAGTTTGGGCACCGCTGGTCAAAATATCTGTTAGTGTAAATAGCTAAGCAAGTAAAAGATGACCTGATTTCCAAAGGGCATAAAGTTAAAGATGACATATTTTTTACTATTTTAAGCAAGATTACTTTTTTATTTCCATCTTTTACAGTTTCAAAATAACAAAAAAAAGGGCCAGAAGCAAAAGTTTGGGCATCCTGCATGGTCAATACTTAGTAACATCCCCTTGGCAAGTACCACAGCTCGTAAACGCTTTCTGTAACCAGCTAAGAGTCTTTCAATTCCTGTTTAGGGGATTTTCGCCCATTCTTCCTTGCAAAAGGCTTCTAGTTCTGTGAGATTCTTCGGCTGTCTTGCATACACTGCTCTTTTGAGGTCTATCCACAGATTTTCCATGATGTTTAGGTCAGGGGACTGTGAGGGCCATGGCAAAACCTTCAGCTTGCATCTCTTGAGGTAGTCCATTGTGGATTTTGAGGTGTGTTTAGGATCATTATCCTGTTGTAGAAGCCATTCTCTTTTCATCTTCAGCTTCTTTTTTTTTTACAGACGATGTGATGTTTGCTTCCAGAATTTGCTGGTATTTAATTGATTTCATTCTTTCCCCTACCAGTGAAATGTTCCCCGTGTCACTGGCTACAACACAAGCACAAATCATGATCAATGCACCCCCATGCTTAACAGTTGCAGAGGTGTTCTTTTCATGAAATTCTGCACCCTTTTTTCTCCAAACATATCTTTGCTCATTGTGGCCAAAAAGTTCTATTTAAATTTCATCAGTCCACAGGACTTGTTTCCAAAATGCATCAGCCTTGTTTAGATGTTCCTTTGCAAACTTCTGATGCTGAATTTTTGTGGTTAGGATGCAGGAAAGGTTTTCTTCTGATGACTCTTCCACGAAGGTCATATTTCTGCAAGTGTCGCTGCACAGTAGAACAGTGTACCACCACTCCAGAGTCTGCTAAATCTTCCTGAAGGTCTTTTGCAGTCAAGCAGGGGTTTTGATTTGCCTTTCTAGGAATCCTACAAGCAGTTCTCTCAGAAAGTTTTCTTGGACTTCCAGACCTCAACTTGACCTCCAGTGTTCCTGTTAACTGCCATTTCTTAATTACATTACGAACTGAGGAAACGGCTACCTGAAAACACTTGGCTATCTTCTTATAGCCTTCTCCTGCTTTGTAGGCATCATTTATTTTAATTTTCAGAGTGCTAGGCAGCTGCTTAGAGGAGCTCATGGCTGCTGATTGTTGGGACAAGGGTTGAGGAGTCAGGGTATTTATAAAGCTTTGAAATTTACATCACCTGGCCTTTCCTGATGATGACTGTGAACAAGCCATAGCCCTAACAAGATAATTAAGGTCTGAGACTTTGGTAAAAGTTATCTGAGAGCTCAAATCTCTTGGGGTGCCCAAACATTTGCATGGTGTTCCTTTCCTTATTTTTATTCTAAAGTTGCACAAAACAAAAATAATACACTAATCTCACTTAAAATGTTGAAAAGAATGTTTCATCTTTAACTTTATGTCTTTTAGAGATCAGTTCATCTTCTACTCACTCAACTATTCACAGTACAGAAATTTTGACCAGGGTTGCCCAAACTTTTGCATGCCACTGTATATTTTGCTTATTGCAATTTATAGATTTTTATTTAAATGCATTGCAATGTACTGCTGCAAATTTCATGACAAATGCCAGTGATATTAAACCCGATTCTTGATTCAGATAATGAGGTCCAATGTAAGCATGAAAAACAGTATGACATCTTCTATTCTGGGGGCCCTGCAGTCTTTCAAGACTCAATATTAATTCAGGTAACTTGCTTTCTTTGCCTGTCAGAAATGGCCAGTCAATCTGTGACACTTGCTTGTGGTGTTAATTTTCTCTCCATTGACACAAGAATATCCTATAGGCTACTCCTTTGTTTGTATTCCCATTTCCCAACCACTCTCATTCCTTTGTTCCATGTACCCCTCTCTAGATGCCCTGATAATCCATCCAAAAGGTAACCCCATTTACATCTTATCCCATCAACAATCCTGGCCTCACCCAAGGGACATTTCCTCTGACTTATTTATTCTTTCCTCACACAACCCTCCTCTCCTTCCCAGTTCTGAGTCAAGATTATTCAACTGAAAGATTAATTCTGTTCTCTTTGGACAGAAGATACCTGACCGGTTGAATATTTCTATCATTTATTAATAAAAATCAATCATAAAATGAAAACTCAAATTTTTTATTCCACACCTCATTATTTCAAGAGGTTGTAGCGGTGTGCTACACGCAGCGCTAAAATTACGACACGGAGTCGGTAACTGCAGTCGAAGGAAAAAAACTTTATTCGAAAACTTCAGCCTCACTTTTAAGCCTCTGTCAACCGGCCCCCCCATGGCGCAGAGGCTCCAAAGCTCTGTGCTCGCAAACCCCCGTAGGCTATCTAATTGTGAGTCGGTTCGGATACGCTAGGAAATGGGTCGCCACAAGGTCACTAGGTGGTTGAAACAAAAGAAAGAGCAGCTTTCCCTTAGTCGGGACATTTCAGAAGTTTCAAAGCTATTTAATAACTTCTAGCATGTGTTTGCTGTAAAAATGTAGATAAAGTTGCCATGCACTTGCACACAACAAGACCTCACAAACAAAATAAATGATCAGGTTACTTTTATAGTGGTGCTGCTTGAAGTTTGGCAAGGACAAAATAAAAAACCATACTTCCTTCAATTACCACCAATGCATATTTCAACTCCGTGTGATAGTGCAAATACAGTTTTATGCTCCTACAACTTAGAATTGATACTTTTACCAAAAATGCCCATAAGAGGCGGAGGATGATACTTCACAATTACAGCAGTCTTCAATTTAGTACACCCACATAGCTACCGAACAGGATCTTCCAAGATTCCATGTCAGGTGATAGATAAATGGATATCAGACAAAGATAAGGGGCATCATGTCTAAAATTAACATGTTCAGAATAAGCAAAGTGATGAACTACTACCCAGGGTATTTTTCTTTCCTTGTCATCTCTAAATAGAAAGGGTGGAATATTGGAATTTTAAAGAATGAGAACTGTTCTCCAGATACAGGATGCCCTTTTGCAACTAGGTCAACAATCCTTTTCAATATTTACCAATTAGCATTATTAATTTATTTAAAATAAATGGCATTTAAGGGGCATTTAGAAAGGCACATGAACATCCATGGAATAGTGGGATACAGATCATGTGCAGACACATGGAAATAGTTTAGATTGGATTCATGGTTGGTGCAGACAGCATGGACCAAAGGGCCTGTTTCTGGGTTGTACTGTTCTATATTCTTAAGCTTCATTTCCCACATATCAGTTAACCAGGGTGTAGATCAGAAAAGCTTGCTTAAATACAAATGGTACATTCTAATTTTGAGACATACTGAGATTCAACATTTTTATTATTTTCTTAGTAGACTCTTTTTATACATTAAATCCGTGGATATATGCAGTTAATGATTAGTCACAAGTTTATTATATCAAAAGGGTGATAACTGGGAAAATCTTCTGCTCATTAGCTACCACTTTAAATAATGGGTCAATATTTTATTATAGAAATGTTTTTCGGTTTGTAGAACTATCTGTAATCCACTCTTCAGCAACATCTTCCAAACCAGGAATTTCTACCAACTTCAAAGGACAATAACAGCAGCCACCCAAAAACAACTACATTCCCCTCTAAGTCACCTGTCATTTTTTTCATCACTGGATCTAAATACAAGAGTCCCTAATCAACTGCTGTTTGGAAAGGAAACATGTTCATCATTGACTAAAGCCATAAAAATGATAGCTCATTACTTCATTCTCAAAAGCGATTAGGAAAAAGCAATAAATGACAACAATGCCCATCTACCATAAATTTAAAAAAGGAAATGTCATTGGATTATTACTCTGACCTACCATTTAATATCTGCATTCTATCATATTTTAGTACTATGGATGCATTTTCATATTCCAAACCAAAACCCTTAATCTATAATAGGAATATTCATTTCATCCATAACAGACATGACCTTCTAGTCATAAAAGATGACTCTCTAATCAATTGAGACTTGAAGAAATAAATGATCAGTCTCTGTTTTTGAGAGGTTCCTGCAACCTGGTAAAAATGATGTTAAACCAAGGTCTCAACCTTCTTAAGAATAAAAAAAAAGATGGCAACCTATTTTTGAGAAAAGTAAAAATCTTACTCATAAATTCTACTGCAGTTTTGAAGTTGTTCAGCCTAATTTTATAATGCTACTTATTAACCATTGGGAAGAACTTCTGGCAAATAATGAAAATGTACTTTTTTTTGATCAAACAATTTCAGTTCCCAATCATTCAGTTAGACAACAGTTCAAAAGCACACCACATACTGATAAATAAGCTTAAATAAGAAGTGCTAAACTTCTTCATGAAATTTCAAACTAAATTATTAATTCATACACCCTAAGTAACATTTTCATACAAAAGATAACCAAGATTGCATATAAGATGATCAAATTTATTATCACACAAATTTCCTTTTGTTCTCTCAATACAGCCTCCCACACGTCCAAAAGAGAAGTCATTCCTCTCATTTCCCACACAAACAGAATTTAATAAGACCATATTGACCCAAATTTTCAATCCCAACCAGATTATCCCTGTTTCCTCCTCCTCACCAAATTTTAATTATTTTTCCTTTATTCAATAGCACATTTTTTTCTCTTCAACACATGCTTTCACTCAACAGATACACAATCTCATTTGTAAACCCTTCAGACCCAGAATCAGGTTTAATAACACAAACATATGTTGAGAAATTTGTTAACTCTGTGGCAGGAGTACAATGCAATACATGATAAATATATGAAAAACCTGAAATACAGTATGTGTATATATACACATATACGTACTCATAGTATATCAAATAGTTGAATTAAGTAGTGCAAAACAGAAAATAACAAAAAAGTAGCTAGGTAGTGCTCATGGGTTCAATGTTCATTTATAAATCAGAGGGGAAGAAACTGTGTTCCTGAATCAATGGGTGTGTACCTTCAGGCTTCTGTACCTCCTTCCTGACAGTCACAGAGAGGGCAAACCCTGGGTGATGGGGGAACTTAAAAATGCTCTGCTCCTTGAAGACGCCTTGAATACTACAGAGACTAGAAACTATGATGGAGCTGACTAATTTTACAACTCTCTGCAGCTTATTTAATCTTGTGCCATGGTACATCTGCAGAAATTTATGAGTGCTTTAGGTGACATACGAGATCTCAAACTCCTGATGAAATATAACCACTGTCTCGCCTTCTTTATAGCTGCATTGATATGCTGGGACCAGGTTAGCTCCTCAGAGATACTGACGCCCAGGAACTTGAAATTTCTCACTCTCTCCACTTCTGTTCCCTATATGCGGATTGGCTTAGGTTCCCTCATCTTACCTTTCCTGAAGTCTACAATCAGCTCTTTGGTTTTATCGATGTTAAGTGCAAGGTTGTAGTTGCAACACCACTCAACTAGCTGGTACACCCTCTCATCTCCATCTGAGATTCTGCCAACAATGGTTGTACAGATGGCATTTGTGCTATGCTTGGCCATACAGTCATGGGTACAGAGAGAGTAGGGCAGCGGGTTAAGCACACATCCCCGAGGTGCACCAGTGGTGATTGTCATCGAAGTGGAGATATTATTACCAAATTGCACAGATTGTGGTCTTCTGGTTAGGAAGTCGAGGATCCAGTTGCAGAGAGAGGTATTGCACCTTTTCGATTAGGACAGTAGGAATGATGGTGTTATACTTTGAGCTGTAATCAATGAATAGCACCCTGACATAGGTATTTGTATCATGCACGTAATCCAAAGTTGCAAGGAGTGCCATTGAGTTTGCATCCAATATAGACCTACTGTGGCAATAAGCAAATTGTAGTGGCAGGAGTAGATTGTAGCCATGACCAACCTTTCAAAGCATTTAATCACTACAGGTGTAAGTAATACTGGCTGATAGTTGTTAAGGCAGTTCACATTGTTCTTGAGCACTGGTATAATTGTTGCCAGTATATAAATGCTCCAATATATAGATTTTATACATTTTAAGGAAAGTGGCACATGGAAATTCAATTATAGTAGAACGTTGTTCTGTGAGACATTAATTGCATGACTTATAGCACACACATCACAGGCAAGGAAGTGAGCACCAAAACAAAAACCAGCCATCAAGACAATCATTCATTATTATACCCCAGGTACAACCAGCTAGGTTTGATCACTAACAAGCCAAATGCAGGGGAGGAAACAATAGGATGGAGGGCAGATTATATATTAACAGATAATGCTTGCTAATTTAATTAGCCACTATTTTGCATCTGGCAGCAACCATTTGGAGGACATTTCCCCAAACTCAGAATTACGGGTTATATGGTACATGCTAGTCAACCGTATTGTGAAAAAGGAATTTTAGCAAAAAATTTGAAAGAAAGAGCTGCATAAAGGATATTGAAATCTTGAAATCCTTATAAACAAAACTTTAGATAGAATAATTTCAGAATACAGTAAATGCCTTCAAGCAACCTGAAATGAAGATCATTCAAGTGAAACAATGTACTAGTCTAAACTTTTTATTGATTTTTATTTGTTGGATCAGTGGTAACAAAGATAACCTGGTCAATAATCAGCTGATAAAGAATGTATGATTAGAAACACGTCTAATATACTATAACACTTGGCCGATAAATTCAAAAAAAAACTGAATTCACATTCTGCAGCTGGGTTTCTTCACAGCTCAAGGCATTTCTGACCTAAAATTATTCCTAATGTATATGGAGATTCCTGAGTATATGATATAAACAGATTCTGACAGATTCCATTCAGCTCAGTAATTTTTCTGACTGCTTAAAGGGTAGACATATTAAGGCTGCAAGATATCAGCATCAATTTGTCTTTTCCTTTGGTACAGCGCTAGTTGCTGTGGAAACAGTCTATCTTGTGAGAGATGCCACTTGTCTTTGACTAAAGGTCAAAACTGGAAAAAAATGGGTCATCACCACCTACTTATTGCCCTTTCCATTTTCATCACTACTAAATCTAACTTGAAATACACAATGGATTAAACCGAGTCTACATTTGATTCCGTATTCCGTTCGATGTGATTTATCTTAATTTTAGTATCTGCTGCCAATGAATGACAAATGATGAAATTATTCAGAGAGAAAATCTGTAAAATAAAATTGAATGGCAGCTACAGAAACCTAAATCAAAATTCCTTTTTCTTTCTACATACTGTGCAAATTCCAGAATTTTGGTCTTATTACACAAAACAACATTGCAACAGCTGTTTTTTTTAAAGAAAATGCAAATAGCTTAAAATTAAATCTCTTTGAAATCCAATACTTTTTTGATGAATTTTAGACATATTACTGAATCATTTTTCTAATCCAATTGTTTTAATAGTTTAAGTTACAATAGGAATATAGGAATGCACTATATGCATCACCATTTAAAATGAGAGGGGCCAAGTATTTTTTATGTCAGGTTTCCAACATTCATTACTTACTTTTTTTATTTTCACCACCACTTAGCAATACATGTCATATTTGTTTCTTAAAGACATGACATATAAATTTTAATCAGTTTGTACAACATAATTGAAGTAGCACTGGTTTTGATTTTGTAAATACTACTGATTAGAATATATATTTAAAATAATTATAAATTTCCTTGTAGATGTTAGTCAAATCTAGCATATTTCCAATAATGTATGAATTGTTTCTCTACATCATTTAACTTAAATATTTTACATAACCTCTGTATTTTAGTGATTCCACTATACTGGAAAGATTCAAATTTTAAAGTATAATTCCAGTTGAAGCAAAATATTTCAACCCTATTTTCTTTGGGCTAATTTCAGTCACAAAGTCAAAAAGTCATTGAGCAATACAGTATAGATACAGGCCCTTTAGCCCAACAAGTCCATGCCAACCACAGTGACCAGACAGTTAGCCTCAATTTCTGGCATTTGCTCCCTTATCCTCTAAGCCCACCCCTCCACGTACCTAGTCAAAGTGCTTCTTAAAATACACCTACATCAACAACTCCTTCAGGCAGTTCCTTCCACGTACTCACAACCCTTGGAGTGAAAAAGTAGCCTTTCAAATCTTTCCCCATTCACCCTAAATTTGTGCCCCCTTGTTTTAGAGTCACAGAAAAGTATAGCACAGAACAGAAACAGACTCTATGGCCCATCCTACTCCCATCAACCTGTACCGGGACCATAGCCCTCGATACCCCTACCAACCATGCACCTATCCAGACCTTTAGTGGCACTCCCACCCAACCTCAGTAGAAAAAGCCTGCTTGCATTTACCCAATCCGTACCCCTCATAATTCTGTATTCCTCTATCAAATCTCCTCTGTTCCAAGGAATAAAGTCCTAACTTATTCAATGTTTCCTTATAACTCAGGTCCTTCAGACCCAGCAACATCCTTGTAAACATCCTTTTAGTCTCCCCTACCTAATATGTATTGCAATATACTGCTGCCACACAACAACAAATCTCACAACATATGCCAGTGATAATAAACTTGATTCTAATCCTGAAAAAAATACATGCAAATAAGAACTTTAGTTTCCTAGTGGATTTTCATCAAATGCACATATATTGTATATATGAATAAACATTTACCTTTCTTCTTTATCTAGAGCTTTCTTATCCGAAATACTCTTCTTTGGAGGTGTAGGAGGTGCTACCTTCCTATAAATCTCCTCAATCCTGAACTTGTTTTGCCGACTCCGTGCTGCAGTCTTTATTAAAATTCTTTCTACTGCTGTTGTCCCATCACCATGGATCTGCTGCATTGGGTCCAACCTCGATGTTGATTCTGAATCTTCTAACCAGCATGGATAGTATGAGTTTTGTTTTCCTGAGAGTTTATGATGCAGTTTAATTAGGAGAGACAGCATACTTTCTCTGACTTCCAAAATGGTTGTGGTGAATTGTGGAGTTGAATTAGGTGCAGTCCACTTTGATGTCTTTGGTCTAACATCTGCATTGTGAATAGTGCTGCTGTTGTTGCGATTTATAATTTCCTGAAATTTTCGTCTACGTTCTGCAACTAAACTGAAGACCTGAGCTGTATTTGAAGTCTGGAAGAAAAAAATAAATTAAATTCCGATCACAGCATAAAATTAAGAGGAGTACACTACGTAACCCTTTCAACCTGCTCCACCATTCATCAAGAACTTGATTGATCTTATCTCTACTTTCATGCATTACCCATTTCCCAGATTCCCTCATTTACAGAAATCAATTAACCTCTGTTTTGAATTGATCTAGTGGCTGAACATAATCACAGCCCAAGTAGTTGAAAATAATTGTTTTCTTGACAGCCATGCCTACAGAAAGAGACTTTCATCAATAAAACTGTGAATGCCTACAAGTACTGAAGCACATGATATTGGCATAGAGTGTTAAGTCATGGCTGAGGAAAAAAGCAGTTACGTTAATTTATTGATGGTTATTGATACAAATATTTTCAGATATTTTTGAATGTATGAAATTGTAAAGGAAGATAACCAACTCTCAACACCCAATTTACACCCAAGAAGCTGAAAGCTTTTCTTATTCTTGCTGTTGAAAAAAACTATGACAATGCACTTGATCGCTTAAGAAATGCAATGTAAATACAATTCAGCAAAATACATTTAACATCAAACTTCAAAGTGCAGTTAGGATTTTTAATGATTTAACACCATAATGTTTATAGTAGGGTTAAAGGCAATTTACCGAATCATACATTGCTACAAACAAGTACTTTGACACACTGGTTATTCAAAGACAAGACAAAACTTAAACTGCAGTGAAATACCTCTCTGTTGAGAGCAGTGGCCCTTCTTGACCCCTGTCACATAGGAAGAAAGACATGACAAAACTTCAGGCAAAGAACAGCTAGCTTCTAAGCAAGATATTCTCATTAACAGAAATATAAACACACATGCAAGATCCAAATAATTCATTTTCTGTATCTTATTCATCAAACCTAACTGTGACAAACAATGCATCATCTATTAACAAACGATGATAGAGGATTTTATATTTTATAGGTGATTGGATGACAAGGTACTATTAACAGGGAATGCAAATGTGATAACAAAAAAAATGGAATCTTCTTGACAACCTTCTCTAAGTACAGAACAAAACTGAACTGAAAATATTTCCACTCTGACCCCGAAATGTAAAATACAATCTGGATTTAAATAAATGCAATTTCTCAGCTTCAATCTTATTTTATATATAAAAACTTCCCCATATGCACAATGCTATACATTTTTATTATTCATTCACATTTTGAATGTGTACAACATTGGCAAAACACCATTATTTCCCATCTTTTCATATCCTTGGAAAGAATATGATAAACTATTTTCTTGAATAGCTGCAGTCTTTAATGTGAAGATACCCAATGATAACAAACTGGCAATGCATTTCCAATTCAGGACACTGTGTGAGAACATGTACTGAAGGTGGTGGCATTCAAGTGTATATACTGCTTTTCACCTTTTTTGGTTGTAGAGCCTGCAGATTTGGAAACAATTTACCATAATATGTTCATGCCACAGTTACCAGAGGTGAAAGGAATGAATGGTTTGTCCTGGATGGTGGTGTGCTTCTTAAGCAATGGTGCAGGCTCAGTCATTCAGACCTGAAGAACATCTCATCACAAATCTAATTTGTCCCTTGTGCACAGCAGAAAAGCTACCCAACCTCTGAAATTTTCTTGCAGCCACAAAATTTGTGTGATTTGGTTAAACTGAGTTTTTCATCAGTGGTGACTCCCAAGATTTAGAAGTAGGGAGATTTGGTGACAGTGTTGCCACTGTATGCCAAGTGGTCAGCCACTCTCTTGTTAGTGATGGATATTGCCTGATATTTTTCTAGCACAAGCACAAATTTGATATCAATTCAAACTTTCAGGTAGTCAAGCATAGCCTATTTATTTGCTGAAGAGTTGTGAATGAAAATAAATGATGTAAGCATCTTATCATGGAAGAAAGGTAATTGACAAAGCAAGTTATGGTAATTCAGTTTAGGACACTACCCCCAGGAGTACCTTCAGCCATGGCCTGCAAATTGGAAGATTCATCCCCTCTAATAACCATAACCACTCAAATTGTGCAAAGCACGACTCCAACCATTAGCATGTTTTCTTTTAATTCCCCATTACCACAGTTTTATTTAGCCACGTTGATAATAGTAACTTATTTATAGAGCACTTTTCACATAGATGATATAGTTCAAAGTGCATAACAATGGGACAAAGTGCAAACATGAAAATAAAAATAGAAATAAAAATAAACATGAAAATAAAAAGCAAAAATATGTTTGTTAAAACCAAAGTTAAATAAATAGGTTTTGAGCTGGTGTTTAATAGTTTCAAATGAGTCTACATCCCTTATAGTTTAAAGTATTGAATTGCTGTCACACTAGATTATACACTGCCTTGATCACAAGGCCCATCAATTTCACATCAGCTCTGGATTTCAACTCAGGTACAGAGTTGGAATGAGGCCTGAAGCAGAGCTATCCTGTTGAAACCCAAAATGAACATCAGTTGACAATGCTGCTGATTTCATCACTTGTCGAGTCCAGTGACTAGACAATAAATAGTTGGACCACAAGCACAAGAAAATCTGCAGATGCTGTAAATCTAAGCAACACACACAAAATGCCGGAGGAACTCAGCAAGAATAAAGCAAGCATTCAACATTTTGGGCTGAGCCTCTTCACCAGGACTGGGAAAAAAAGGTGTAAAGACAAAGTAAGAATGTGGGGGGGGGGGAGGGGGGGGGAAGAGGAGGAAGTCCAAGGTGATAGGCGAGGGGAAGAGGGATAAAGTAAAATGCTGGGAAGTTGATTTGTGAAAGAGATAGAGACTGAAGAAGAGTGAATCTAACAGAAGAGTGCAGCAGACAATGGAAGAAAGGGAAGGGGAGGAGCACCAGAGGGAGGTGATGGGCAGGCAAGGAGATAAGACAAGAGAGGGGAAGTGGGAATGGAGAATGGGGAGGGGGGGCAATTACTGGAAGTTGGAGAAATTGATGTTTGTGCCATCAGGTTGGAAGTTACCCAAATGGAATACAAGGTGTTGCCTCCCCAACCTGAGAGTGGCCTCATCACGGCAGTGCAGGAGGTCACTGACTGACATGTTGGAATGGGAATGGGAAGTAGAAATGAAATGGGTGGCAGCGGGGAGATCCTGTTTTTTCTGGCAGACGGAGCGTAGGTGCCTGACGAAACAGTCTCCCCAATATACGCTGGGTCTCACCGATATACAGGAGGCCAGAACAGGAGCATCAGATTCAACAGATTAACCCAATAGACTTACAGGTGAAATGTCGCTGCACCTGGAAGGACTTTTTGGGGTTCTGAATGACAGTGAAGGAGGAGGTGTAGGAGCAGATGTGGTACTTATTCCACTTAGTGCCAGGAGGAAGATCAGTGGGGAGGTACAGGAGAAGGGAGTCACCTACAGAGCGATTGCTGAAAAAAAGTGCAAAATGGGGGGAGGGGGAAGATGTACTTGGTGATGGGAACCTGTTGAGAGATGGCGAAAGTTGTGGAGAATTATGTGATGAACACGGAGGCTGGTGGGGCCGTAGGTAAGAACAAGAGGAACCCTACCTCTGGTGGGGTGACAGGGAGATGGGGTGAGGGTAGACACGCTTGAAGTGGAGGAGATGTGGGTGAGGACAGTGTTGATGCTGGAGGAAGGAAATCCCCTATCTTTCAAGAAGGACATCGCATTAGTTCTGAATGAAAAGCCTCAACTTGAGAGCAATGCAGCGGAGACAGAGGAACTGAGAGAAGGAGTTGGCAATTTTACAAGTGACAGGGTAGGAGGAGGTACAGTCCAGGTATCTGTGAGAATTAGTGGGTTTATAGAAGATATCAATAGATAAACTGTCTTCAGAGTTAGAGACAGAGAGCTCAAGAAAGTGGTGGGAGCGTCAGAAATGGACCAGGTACATCTGAGGGCAGGTTGGAGTGGAATTATCCTGTGTTTTTTTTCGGGCCAGAACATATATACAAGCAATTTCTGCATTTTTCGATTGCTGTCGCCATTACCAGGGCAGCTTGACTGAAGACAGGACTTGTTTTGGGGCACAGTGCCAGTACTACAGCTGAGATATCGTCTGGTCCCTTTGCTAACTCCCTGCTCTCAGTTCATTTCTTGATCTCATGTGATGGAAAGAACCTTAAAGATAAAGCAGATATTCACTTGGCAAATCTAGCTAAACACAGCTGTAAGATTTTTAGCCTTGAACTTAGTACTCATATGTTGTTTCCCACTAACATTAAAAATGAGGATAATCTTGGAACCACTCACACAATGGCTGCTCTACTTAAACCTAACTTTTTATTAGTCTTTGCCAAAGTGCCAACTAACCCAAATGATTCAATCTCCACAGAACGTCCCGACAGATGCTGCTCCCTTTTTAAATCTGACACTCAAATTTCTTGGTTTTCACCTGGCAGAGAATCTCACCTGGTCCCTCAACACTAGCTCCATAGCAAAGAAAGCCCAGCAGCATCTCTGCTTTCTGCGAAGGCTGAGGAAAGTCCATCTCCCACCCCCCATCTTCATCACATTCTACAGGGGTTGTATTGAGTGCATCCTGAGCAGTTGCATCACTGCCTGGTTCGGAAATTGCACCATCTTGGATCGCAAGACCTTGCAGCAGATAGTGAGGTCAGCTGAGAAGATCACTGGGGTCTCTCTTCCCGCCATCACGGACACTTACACTACACGCTGCATCTGCAAAGCAAACAGCATTATGAAGGACCCCAAGCACCCCTCATACAAACTCTTCTCCCTCCTGAAGTCTGGGAAAAGGCACCAAAGCATTCGGGCTCTCACGACCAGACTATGTGACAGTTTCTTCCCCCAAGCTATCAGACTCCTCAATACCCAGAGCCTGGACTGACACCTTACTGCCCTATTGTCCTGTTTATTATTTATTGTAATGCCTGCACTGTTTTGTGCACTTTATGCAGTTCTGGGTAGGTCTGTAGTCTAGTGTAGTTTTTTTTTTCTCTGTGTTGATTTTTATGTAGTTCAGTCTAGTTTTTGTACTGTATCATGTTAACACCATGGTCCTGAAAAACATTGTCTCATTTTTACTATGTACTGTACCAGCAGTTATGGTCGAAATGACAATAAAAGTGACTTGACTTGACTTGACAACTCACAACAAGAGAGTATCTACCTCCCTTTGCCAACATTTGCAACATGTAAGTTTTAGTCACTCACAGTTGGCTACTTTGGACAGATATCATCACTCAATTGTCTGACACTGAATGAACTCCTAAAACACTCTACTTAAACTTTGTCGCCAGAGATTATCAGATAAAAAAAAGATAAAAGTATATGCTCAAAGTTTCCTGCAGACTCCTGGAAACCTCTTGCCCACAGCTAATCAAAAAGAAGCAAGAGCACACCTTATGCTACTGAGAACCTTGAGTCCATGCACTAGAAACACACAGAAACTCCTGACAAGGAACGAACCAGTGCACCATAACACATATTACCCACCCATTCTATTTGCCATTTCCTGCCTCATCTCCAAAAATAGTTCGGAGATCCCATACCTCAGAACCCCAGAAGCTAAGTGGAACCAATTAGACCCTGATCTCAAAGACGAGAACATGGAAATGACAATGTGATGAAATGAGTAATGAGATAAAGCCACAAAATGTAAAAAAATGATTAGTGATATGTGAAAAATATTAATGAAACCCGCCAATGTCGAGGCTGGAGACAATTCACATTAATCAATGAAGCTACGAGCACATCTTTGGAAGATAGGAGGAAATGAAGCACACAGAGCAAACATGTGGTCAGAGAGACAGTGCAAACTGCAATTAAGCCCCAAGGTCAGAATCAAACCTGGGTCACCAGGACTCTAAAGATCTGCAGCAGCAGCAGCACCATCTCCTATGCCACCGTGTGAATCTCAGTAGGGTAGAGGAACAAAGGTAAAAATTAATAAAATTTGTAGCCACAGGTTCGAAGACTCAAAGTATATTTATTATTAAAGTATGTAAGAAGTATACAACCCTGAGATTCGTTATCCTACAGGCAGCCATGAAACAAAGAAACACCATGGAACCCATTCAAAGAAAGTATCTACACCCAATGTGCAAAAAATAGAACAAATCTCGCAAGAAGCGAGTGAATAACACAAAGAATAATAAACATTAAAGTCCTCAAAATAGTCTAAGAGTGTTCAGTTTAGTTCAGTACAATTTAATTAAGCTCTGTATCATTCATTGACTGCAGGCCACAGAGCCGGTCTGCACCAAAATGCTTTAATCAAATCACACAATTAGCAAAGTAAAAGTAACCAGAAATACACAGAACATTAAATGCAGAGTCCTCCAAAAATGAGTCCACAGCCATGAGCTGCGCCAATCACCTCTTCCAGCTTGAGGAAAACTCCTGACCCTCCCTCCAGCAGCATTGAGCAACAGGGAGAGGGAGACCTGTCAAACACAAGCAGATGGCACTGAAATCCATTTCCGGTCTCATCCTCAACAACTTCAATCTTGCTCAATGCTTTAATCAGCCTCCATTACTCCTCACTGATAATGAATTTGCCTTTGGATTTTAAGCCACATACTCCATTCTCAATCTCATTTAGACCATAAGATATAGGAGCAGAAGTAGGCCATTCACCCATCAAGTCTGCTCTGCCATTCAATCATGGGCTGATCCAATTCTTCCAGTCATCCTCTCTCCCCCGCCTTCACCCCATACCCTTTCATGCCCTGGCTAATCAAGAATCTACCTATCTCTGCCTTAAATACACCCAATGACTTGGCCTCCACAGTCGCTCGTGGCAACAAAGTCCACAGATTTACCACCCTCTGACTAATGAAATTTCTCTGAATCTCAGTTCTAAATGAACATCCTTCAATCCTGAAGTCGTGCCATCTTGTACTAGGCTCTCCTACCATAGGAAATAACTTTGCCATATCTAATCTGCTCAGGCCTTTTGACATTCTGAATGTTTCTATGAGATCCCCCTTCATTCTCCTGAACTCCTGGGAATGCAGCCCAAGAGCTGCCAGACGTACTTCATACAGTAACCCTTTCATTCCTGGAATCATTCTTGTGAATCTTCTCTGAACCCTCTCCAATGTCAGTATATCCTTTTTAAAATAAGGAGCCCAAAACTGCAGACAATACTCCAAGTGTGGTCTAACAAGTGTCTTATAGAGCCTCAACATCACGTCCCTGCTCTTATATTTTATCTCTCTAGAAATGAATGCCAACATTGCATTCGCCTTCTTCACAACCAACTCAACCTGGGGGTTGATCCTTTGCGTATCTTGCACAAGGACTCCCAAGACCCTTTGCATCTCTGCATTTTGAATTCTCTCCCCACCTAAATAATAGTCTGCCCATTTATTTCTTCCACCAAAGTGCATGACCATACAATGTTGAAAATTGTATTTCATTTGCCACTTCTTTGCCCATTCCCCTAAACTATCTAAGTCTCTCTGCAGACTCTCTGTTTCCTCAACACTACCCGCTCCTCCACCTCTCTTTGTATCATCAGCAAATTTAGCCACAAATCCATTAATCAATGACATACACAGCAGTCACAACACCAACCCTTGTGAACTCCACTGGCAACCAGCAGCCAGCCAGAAAAGGATCCCTTTATTCCCACTCTCGGTTTTCTGCTGACCAGCCAAGTTCCACCCGTGCTAGTAACTTCCCTGTAATTCCATGGGCTCTTATCTTGCTAAGCAGACTCGTGTGGTACCTTGTCAAGGCCTTCTGAAAATCCAAGTACAGTCGGCCCTCCTTATCCGTGGGTTATGCATGCATGGATTCAACCAGCCACGGATCGGGAAAACCCAGAAGTTCTCTCTCCAGCACTCATTGTTTGAGCATTGTTCGCCTCGCATCTTGTGTTGTGAGTGAGAGGAAGGAGTTTAACGCTTGTAAGGGATGGCTGGCGAGCTATGTAAAGTGCTACAGCCTCAAGATCTTAAAGATCACGGGAGAATCAGGATTAGCTGATGCCAAGGCAGCAACACCGTTCCCAGAAGAGCTACGATGGTTGCGTCTGTACTGAACATGTACAGACTTTTTTCTTGTCGTTATTCCCTAAACAATACAGTATAACAACTATTTACATAGCATTTACATTGTATTAGGTATTATAAGTAATCTAGAGATGATTTAAAGTATACCGGAGGATGTGCATAGGTTATATGCAAATACTACACCATTTTATATAAGGGACTTGAACATCTGCATTTTTTGGTATTCGCGGGGGGTCCCGGAACCAATCCCCCGTGGATAAGGAGGTCTGACTGTCTGCCACATCTACTGCATCTCCTTTGTCTATGCTGCTTGTAATTTCCTTAAAGCATTGCAGGAGGTTTGTCAAGTAGGATTTGCCTTTCAGGAAACCATGCTGTCTTTGGTCTATCTTGTCATGTGCCTCCAGGTACTCCGTAATCTCATCCCTAACAATCGATTCCAACAACTTCCCAACCACTGATGTCAGACCAACAGGCCTATAGTTTCCTTTCTGCTGCCTCCTACCCTTCTTAAATAGCGGCGTAACATTTGCAATTTTCCAGTCATCCAGTGCAATGCTAGGATCCATCAATTCTTGAAAGACCATTATTAATGTCTCCGCAATCTCTCCAGCTACTTCTTTCAGAACTCAAGGCTGTATTCTGTTAGGTCCAGATTTATCCACCCGACCATCAAGCTTCCTGAGCACCTTTTCAGTCGTAATTTTCACTGCACATACTTCACTTCCCTGACACTCTTGAATGTTCAGTATACTGTGGACTGATGCAAAATACGTATTGAGTTCCTTTGCCATCTCTGCATCTCTCATTAGAATATCTCTAGTGTCATTTTCTATTGGTCCTGTATCTACCCTCAACTCTCTTTTACTCTTTATATACTTAAGAAAGTTTTTAGTATTTTCTTTGATATCAGTCGCCAGCTTCCTTTCACAATTCATCTTTTCCTTCCTAATGACCTTCTTAGTTTCCTTCTGCAAGTTTTTAAAAGCTTCCCAATCCTCTATCTTCCCACTAGCTCTGGCTTCCTCGTATGCCCTCCCTTTTGCTTTTACTTTGGCCCTGATGTCCCTTGTCAGCCACGGTAGTGTTCTTCTTCCACTCAAAAATTACTTCTTATTTGGAATATATCTGTCTTGCACTTCCCTCCCTCATTTTTCGCAGAAACTCCAGCCATTGCTGCTCTGCTGTCCTTCCTGCAAATGTCCTTTTCCAGTCAACTTCAACCAGTTCCCCTTTCACGCCACTGTAATCTCCTTTATTCCACTGAAATACAGACACATTGGATTTTATTTTTTTCCCTCTCAAATTTCAATGTGAACTCAATCATATTGTGATCACTGTTCCCCAAAGGTTCCTTAACCTTAAGCTCTCTTATCACCTCCAGATCATTGCACAACACCCAGTCCAGCACAGCCGATCCCCTTGTGGGTTCAACAACAAGCTCTTGTGAAAAGCTATCCCTTAGACATTTTACAAATTCTCTCTCAAGCTGGTTTTTCCAATCCACTTTCATGTTAAAATCCCCAATGATTATCATGACATTGCCTTTCTGATAGGCCTTTTCTATCTCCTGCTGTAATCTGTAATCTATAACCAGCAACTGTTGTACACAACTGCCATTAGGGTCCTTTTACTCTTGCCATTTCTTAACTCAACCCATAGATTCTCAAAACCATCCAATCCTATGTGATCTCTAATGATTTAATATTATTTCTTATACATAGAGCCACAACCACCCTCTCTGCCTACTAACCTATCTTTCTGATGCACTGTATGTCCTTGGACGTTCAGCTCCCAATGGCAGCCATCCTATAGCCAAGTTTTAGAGACAGCCACAACATCATATTTGCCTATCTGCAGCTGAATGTCAAGATTGTCCATTTTATTCCTTATACTGTGTGCATTCAAATATAACAATAACAGTCCAGTATTTGTTGCTTTCTGTTTTAACTGCACCATGCCTCTATTGCCCTGTAACTCATGCTGTAATTCAGCCCCATTTCCTGCCTGTTCTTTGTATAATCTTGGTTGCACGCTATCTTTGATTTATTTGTTTTACCCTTCCTCAACCCTATCACTCCGGTTCCCATATCCCTGCCAAATTAGTTTAAACCCTCCCCAACAGCTCTATTAAACCTGCCCACTAGGATATTGGACCCCTTTGGATTCAGATATAACCTGTCCTTTTTGTACAGGTCATACCTCCTCCAGAAGAGGCCCCAATGATCCAGGAATCTGAAGCCCTGCCCCCTAAACCAGTCTCTCAGCCACACATTAATACACCTTATCATGCTATTCTTGCACTCGCTAACACATGGCACAGGCAGTAATCCTGATTACTACCCTAGAGGTCCTGCTTTTCAGCTTCCTACCTAACTCCCTGAATTCTCCACACATGTCATTGGTACCAACGTGTACCAAGACTTCTGGCTGTTCATGCTCTCCCTTCAGAATACTCTGCACCCAATCCGAGACATCCCGTACCCAGGCACTTGGAAGGCAACACACCATGCAGATATCTCTATCAGGCTGACAGAACCTCTTGGCTGTTCCTCCCACTATGGAATCCCCTAGGACTACCACATTCCTCATCTTCCTCTTTCCCTTCTGCACCACAGAACCAGGCTCAGTGCCAGAGACTCAGTCACTGTGGGTCGTCCTCTGTCAGGTCATTCCCCCTCAACTGCATCCAAAACGAGATAACGATTACTGAGGGGGATGGCCACAGGGGTGCCCTCTTCTATCTGAGCTCTTCCCTTCGCTTCCCTGACAGTCACCCATTTATCTAACTCCTGCAGACTCGGGGTTTAATTCTCGCAGAGACAGCAAAAGCACTAGATTGCTCAGATGGACCAAAAACCTATCATCAAAATATAAATTAGAGGCTCCAATTGCTTGCAGTTTAGTAGTAGAAACATCCTTAAAAGAATCAGCAGCTTGATGAACTGTCTTTCAGGCATCCCTGTTGGTCATGGGTGCCATCTTATTAGTAAAGCAAACTAAGTACTGGAGTTCAATTCTAGAGAACTGGGAAAGTTGTGCTAAACTTCCAACAGACCTTAAAGTTCTGGTCATTATTTCATGAAAAGCTCATGAAGGTAATTGAAAGGGCACAGAGAAAAGTTACAAAGCTGATATCAGTAATGTGAAGATCTATGTACCAGGAAAAGGTAAGCATACATAAGAACATTAGAAATAGAAGCAGGAGTAGGCCATCTGGCCAGTTGAACCTGCTCTTCCATTCAACAAGATCAGAGCTAATCTGACCATAGACTCATTTCCACCTACCTGCCTTTTCCTCATAACCCTTAATTCACCTATTATGCAAAAATCCATCCAAACTTGTCTTAAATATACTCACCTATCACCTTGTGTTTCTCTCTCTCCTCCCCCACCTTTTAAATCTATTCTTCATCTTTTTTCGACTCAGTACTGCCATAGGGGTTTCGGCCAGAAATGTCAACTGTACTTTCTTCCATAGATGCTGCCTGGCCTGCTGAGTTCCTCCAGCAATCCATGTGTGTTGCTTAAGTATATTTACTGAGGTAACCTCCACTGCTTTACTGGACAGAGAATTCCACAGATTTACCACTCTTTGGGAAAAGCAGTTCCACCTAATCTATCCTAAATTTACTCCCCCCAAATCTTGAGGCTACATCCCCTAGTTGTAATGTCACCTAAAAGTGGAAACAACTTTCTGCCTCTATCTTACCTATCCCTTTCATAGCTTTATATGTTTCTATAAGATCTCCTCTCATCCTTCTGAATTCCAGTGAGTACAGTCCCAGGTGACTCAATCTCTCCTCATAGTCTAACCCAGTGGTTCCCAACGTGGGGGGTAATTTGATTTTTAAGGGGGGCAATTCGAGAATGAGTTATTAACAGTGAATTTTTTCTACTAAGTCTGTGTGAGTATGAGTGTGTGTGCGAGTTAATACATATGTGTATATACAGTATGCATACATAAAAATACTTGTGTGTATGTACGTGTAATTGCGTATGTACTGTATATATAGTGTATCACCATCATTACAACCATCAAATGGCTTTCATAATTAAATTAATGAATTGACTGATGTAGGAAGGAACGAATGAACAAGTCCAAATGCGTAAGAAACTCGTACGAGGCCGCGCCAATGCTGCTTTTTGCAGTAGCTTTCAGTTCTTGGTGGTGTGAAGGTGTGTACATTGTGTCATCTCTTTTAAACGGTGTATCTGTCTTTGTATGCTGTAGAAACGAATCGGCATTGCTTTATTTATTTATTATTATTATTTTAATATCACTTAATGTTCTTTTTTTTTACAATATCTTAGTAATTTCTTCCTCAGAACTTTAACAGTCCTTTGGTTCTTTTATTTTTCTCTTTCATGAATGCCATGTTCTTTGGAAGCTTGTTTAAATCAAGTTAATGGTCTTTTAGGCTTCCTCCAGGTGAATAGGAGTTCACTTTTTGAATAATAGCTATATATCACCACAGGGGGCATCAGGATTTTAGAGGTGATTAGGTGGGGCATGGCCAAAAAAAGGTTGGGAACCACTGGTCTAACCCCTCATCTCTGGAATCAACTTGGTGAACCTCCTCTGCACCACCTCCAGAGCCAGTCTATCTTTCTACAAGTAAGCAGACCACAACTGCATGCAGAACGATGCAGCCTCAGCAGTACGCTGCACAGTTGCAGCATCATCCCCCCGCTCTTAAATTTAATCCCTCTAGCAATGAAAGCCAACATTCCATTTGCCTTCTTGATAACCTGCTGCACCTGCAAACCAACCTTTTGTGATTCATGCACAAGCATCCCCAAGTCCCTCTGCACAGCAGCACTATGCAATCTTTTACCATTTAAATAATAACCTGATCTTCCATTTTTCCTTCCAAAGTAGACGACCTCGCATTTTCCAACATTGTACTTCATCTTGCCCATTCACTAACCTATCTGTATCCCTCTGCAGGCTCTGCATACCCTCTGCACAATTTCGTTTTCCACTCAATTTATTATCATCGGCAAACTTAGATACACTACACTCGGTCCCCTCTTCTGGATCATTAATGTATATGTGAACAGTTGCGGGCCCAGCAGTGATTCCTGTGGCACAACGCTCACCACTGGTTGTCAACCACAGAAACACCCATGTATCCTGACACTCCGTTTTCTATTGGTTAACCAATCCTCTATCCATGCTAATACATCACCCCAACTCTGTGTATCCTTATCTTATGGATAACTCTTTTACATGGCACCTTTCAAACAACTTATGGAAATCCAAGTAAATAACGTCCATTGGTTCCCCTCTATCCACTGTGCTCGTTATATCCTCAAATAACTCCAGTGTTTGTCAGAAAGGACCTGCCTTTGCTGAACCTATTCTGCCTCTGCCTAATGGATTCATTTCTTCCCAGATGCCTCGCTAGTTCTTCTTTAATCATAGCTTAATGCATTTTCCCAACTACAGATGTTAAACTAACTGGCCTATCGTTACCTGCCTTATGCCTACATCCTTTTTTTTTTAACTGTAGCGAGACTTTCACCTTCTTCCAATCCAATGGGACCTGCCCAGTATCCAGAGAATTTTCCACCAAAACCTCTACTATAACCTCTGCCATTTCTTTCAGTATTCTGGGCTGCATTCCATCAGGACCAGGGGACTTGTCTATCTTTAGCCCACAAGTTTGCTCACCACTATCTCTTTAGTGAGAGCTCTCTTCTATTGCGTGTGCTAAGCTCCAGTGAATTGCCAGGATACTCTACTACTTTAAGAATGCTTTTCAGCCCAAATTGCTGTTTTACCTGAAAAAGGATCATATATTAATGAAGTTACACCTGCATTTTAGATACAAGAATTGAGGAAATCTTTATCACACTTACAAGGAAAAAAAATTCTGTTTTTGAAGATCAATTCTAACTCCCAACTTAATGTTGCCGTATCTATTTCTCATCTACACTCCAGCAACAATTTATAATGGCCAATTAATTTAGGTCGGCTAGTGGCGCAGTGATATCAGCACTGGACTCCGGAACGGAGGTTCCCTGGTTCGAATCCAGTAGGGCCGTTCCCAAGTTCGCTTTCCATCTGTGCCAGGTTGAGTGTTGAGGTCAACCTCGTAAAATAAAGAAAAATACTGCGAAAATGGATGTGTGAGGAGTGGCGCGCCACAGTCTTTCGTTCTGCACATTGTTAAACCTAAAAATAACCCAACACTGGCCTCTCAGGCCTGAGTCAACATCATCATCATCAATTAATCTACCAGCCTACCTGTCCTGGGGATTCTGGAGGGATTCTGGAGGAAACACAGTGCAGGGGGCAGGGTTTTAGATTTTTGGATCATTAAGATCTCTTCTGGGGAAGGGGAGACCTGTACAGATTGGATGGGTTACAACTGAACTCGAGGGGGAGCAATATCCTTGCAGGCAGGTTTGCTCGCATGGTTCGGGAGGGTTTAAACTAATTTGCAAGGGGGATGGGACCCAGAGCGATAGAGCAGTGAAAGAAGTGCATGGAGTAAAGCCAGATCTAACATATACAGAGGCTTTGAGAAAAGAGAAGCAGAATAAAGGGTGTAAAGGTAGTAAGGCAGAAGGGCTAAACTGTGTGTACTTCAATGCAAGAAGCATCAGGAACAAAGTTGATGAACTGAGAGCTTGGATACATACGTGGAATTATAATGTAGTGGCCATTACAGAGACTTGGCTGGCACCAGGACAAGAATGGATTCTCAATATTCCTGGATTTCAGTGCTTTAAAAGGGATAGAGAGGGGGGGGAAAGGGGATGAGGTATTACTGGTCAGGGATACTATTACAGCTACAGAAAAGGTGGGTAAAAATAGCAGGATCCTCTTTTGAGTCAGTATGGGTGGAAGTCAGGAACAGGAAGGGAGCAGTTATTCTACTTGGGGTATTCTATAGGCCCCCTGGTAGCAGCAGAGATACTGAGGAGCAGATTGAGAGGCAGATTTTGGAAAGGTGCAAAAATAACAGGGCTATTATCATGGGTGACTTTAACTTCCCTAATACTGATTGGGACTTGATTAGTTCCAAGGGTTTAGATGGGGCAGAGTTTGTTAAGTGTGTCCAGGGTGGATTTCTGTCACAGTATGTTGACAGGCCGACTAGGGAGAATGCCATACTAGATCTAGTATTAGGTAACGAACCAAGTCAGGTTACAGATCTGTCAGTGGGTGAGCATCTGGGGAACAGTGATCACCGCTCCCTGGCCTTTAGCATTATCATGGAAAAGGACAGAATCAGAGAGGACAGGAAAATTTTTAATTGGGGGAGGACAAATTATGAGCCTATAAGGCTAGAACTTGCAGGTGTGAATTGGGATGTTTTTGCAGGGAAGTGTACTATGGACATGTGGTCAATGCTTAAGGATCTCTTGCAGGATGTTAGGGATAAAGTTTGTCCCAGTAAGGAAGATGAAGAATGGTAGGGTGAAGGAACCATGTGCGACAGGTGAGGTGGAAAGTCTAGTCAAGTGGAAGAAGGCAGCATACATGAGGTTTAGGAAGCAAGGATCAGATGGGTCTATTGAGGAATATAGGGTAGCAAGAAAGGAGCTTAAGAAGGGGCTGAGAAGAGCAAGAAGGGGGCATGAGAAGGCCTTGGCAAGTAGGGTAAAGGAAAACCCCAAGGCATTCTTCAATTATGTGAAGAACAAAAGGATGACAGGAGTGAAGGTAGGACTGATTAGAGATAAAGTGGGAAGATGTGCCTGGAGGCTGTGGAAGTGAGCGAGGTTCTCAATGAATACTTCTCCTCAGTATTCACCAATAAGAGGGAACTTGATGACGGTGAGGCCAACATGAGTGAGGCTGATGTTCTGGAGCATGTTGATATTAAGGGAGAGGAGGTGTTGGAGTTGTTAAAATACATTAGGACAGATAAGTCCCTGAGGCTTGACGGAATATTCCTCAGGCTGCTCCATGAGGTGAGGGAGGAAATTGCTGAGGCTCTGGCTAGGATCTTTATGTCCTCGTTGCCCACAGGAATGGTACCGGAGTATTGGAGGGAGGCGAATGTTGTCCCCTTGTTCAAAAAAGGTAGTAGGGATAGTCTGGGTAATTATAGACCAGAGAGCCTTGCGTCTGTGGTGGGAAAGCTGTTGGAAAAGATTCTTAGAGATAGGATCGATGGGCATTTAGAGAATCATGGTCTGATCAGGGACAGTCAGTATGGCTTTGTGAAGGGCAGATCATGTCTAACAAACCTGAACTCTGAGGAGGTGACCAGGTATATAGATGAGGGTAGTGCAGTGGATGTGATCTACATGGATTTTAGTAAGGCATTTGACAAGGTTCCATACGGTAGGCTTATTCAGAAAGTCAGAAGGCATGGGATCCAGGGAAGTTTGGCCAGGTGAATTCAGAATTGGCTTGCCTACAGAAGGCAGAGGATGATGGTGGAGGGAGTACATTCAGATTGGAGGGTTGTGACTAGTGGTGTCCCACAAGGATCTGTTCTGGGACCTCTACTTTTTGTGATTTTTATTAATGACATGGATGTGGGGTAGAAGGGTGGGTTGTCAAGTTTGCAGATGACACAAAGGTTGGTGGTGTTGTAGATAGTGTAGAGGATTGTCGAAGATTGCAGAGAGACATTGATAGGATGCAGAAGTGGGCTGAGAAGTGGCAGTTGGAGTTCAATCTGGAGAAGTGTGAGGTGGTATACTTTGGAAGGACAAACTCCAAGGCAGAGTACAAAGTAAATGGCAATTTAGTTGGTAGTGTGGAGGAGCAGAGGGATCTGGGGGTACATGTCCACAGATCCCTGAAAGTTGTCTCACAGGTAGATAGGGTAGTTAAGAAAGCTTATGGGGTGTTAGCTTTCATAAGTCGAAGGACAGAGTTTAAGAGTCGCGATATAATGATGCAGCTCTATAAAACTCTAGTTAGGCCACATTTGGAGTACTGTGTCCAGTTCTGGTCGCCTCACTATAGGAAGGATATGGAAGCATTGGAAAGGGTACAGAGGAGATTTACTAGGATATTGCCTGGTTTAAGAGAGTATGGATTATGATCAGAGATTAAGGGAGCTAGGGCTTTACTCTTTGGAGAGAAGGAGGATGAGAGGAGACATGATAGAGGTGAACAAGATATTAAGAGAAATAGACAGAGTGGACAGCCAGCACCTCTTCCCCAGGGCACCACTGCTCAGTACAAGAGAACGTAGCTTTAAGGTAAGGGGAGGGAAGTTCAAGTGGGATATTACAGGAAGGTTTTTCACTCAGAGAGTGGTTGATGCGTGGAATGCACTGCCTGGGTCAGTGGTGGAGGCAGATATACTAGTGAAGTTTAAGAGACTACTAGACGGGTATATGGAGGAATTTAAGGTGGGGGGTTATATGGGAGGCATGGTTTGAGGGTCAGCACAACATTGTGGCCAAAGGGCCTGTAATGTGCTGTACTATTCTATTTCTATAGCACAGAAATTGGGATTGAACCCGAATCGCTAGAGCTGCAAGGCAACCTCTACAAACTGCACCATTGTGACTCCTGTAAGAGTGGTAATGTAACAGATTTACTCTATCAATGTTCAAAATGAATGCAAAGGAACTCAATTATTTTAAAGAAATTACAAATATGGAATCTGTGTGAATACAAAGAATAGACTTTCAATTTGAATACATAACTGACTCTAATGGATTTTTTAAATTCTAATCTTTTGATTATCGATTATCAGTTCCTAGTAAGTGTATAAGATGCATTGATCACTATTTAACAATTATTGTATCTTTAGTGTATAATAGTGCTCCTTTGACTATTATGCTCCAAGTAGTGTACAGTGCAGATAAGACATTCACAACTAAGGCCTGTCACTTTTTTTGTCTCCAGCAGATTATTCAATATAATTTATCACCTTGAAAAAGGATCAAAATGCTGAATAACTAAAGTGTCGTTCTACATAAATGTGAAACACACAGGAGGTAACGTGTGAGCATAAATTTTACACAAAAGACACTTATTTTATGGAACATTCATTATAACTCACAGATGATGCACTTAACATAAACTGTAAGGGATTAACACTTGCAAAAGTATTTGTTATTTGAAAATACACAACCAAACTGTCTCATCTGGTATAAACTAACCTGTACACAAGTGGCACCTGAACTTGTGCTGGCAGGTGGTTCCCGGGTCACTTCAGGTGCAGTTTCCGGAACCCTGACTCGCACGTGGTTAATGACATGATGTAGATTCGTTGCTATGCTGGTTCCATGGAACCAACTATCAGAACATCGCTCTTCACCAAACATTTCCTATGAGGAAAATTAGTTATGTAATCAGCTGTACTTTCTCAAAAACGATAAATGAACACAAATGAGAATTGCAATATGACTGCACAGTTGAGATAAAATTTTAAAAACAATCATCTTCACAAACGAAAAAAGAGGAGAAAAATGACCCAGATTTTAGTTCCAATAGAACAAAACTGTTCTTTTGTGTCATCATTACATGGTGCAAGTGACCAAGACTTTGGAAATTTTGTACATGTATGTTCTGATGCTCAAAGATTGATCACAGAATCTTATAGAAAAGGAGGCAACAAATCACCTTCATGACTGTGCCAACCTTTTGTTAAA
The DNA here is from genome assembly GCF_030144855.1 of Hypanus sabinus. Classification (NCBI taxonomy): domain Eukaryota; kingdom Metazoa; phylum Chordata; class Chondrichthyes; order Myliobatiformes; family Dasyatidae; genus Hypanus; species Hypanus sabinus. Next base: position 23,973,414 of record NC_082709.1, read on the forward strand.
ATTAATCAATTAGTTCCGTTTCCTGGCCTCAAATTTCCTCCACATAACATTTTCAAACATCCAGTCAATTCCTGTTCATAAATTAACTTGTTCCTCCCAGTTACAGAAAAGAAGAAAAAATATTCAAGTAAAGGTCATTTTGATAGTTGTGGATAGATACTGTGGCTAATTTTTACTGTGTTGTTTTGCAGGATTGCAAAATAGGATTCAAACCATTACTTATATATTTGATTATTCTGATACTGATCTTCAGCCACAGTCAGAAGGGGGAAAACTGTTAACTAGTGTTCCAAAATATCTTCTGCTATGGCACCTACCCATTGCTGCAGAAAAGAAGCCCCAAAAGGCAGTGTGAACTTAAGAGTTTTATTTGTTCTCAAACTAGGAAATCTGACAACTGATCTGCGTTCTACAAAGTCAGTGAAGGGGCCAGGACATAAATGTGAAGTTATCCACTTTTCTGAAGCAGGAACAAGAGGGCAGAGTATTGTCTGAACGGTGTAGAGTTAGGTAAGGGAGAAATGCAAAGAGACCTAGGAGTCCTAGTTCATCAGTCAATGAAGGTGAATGAGCAAGTGCAACAGGCAGTGAAGAGGGCAAATGGAATGTTGGCCTTTATTACAAGGGGAATTGAGTACAAGAGCAAGGATGTCCTTTTGCATTTGTACAGGGCCCTGGTGAGACCACACCTGGAATATTGTGTACAGTTTTGGTCTCCAGGTTTAAGGAAGGACATTCTGGCAATTGAGGAAGTGCAGCGTAGATTCACTAGGTTGATTGGGCTTGTACATGCTGGAATTGAGGAGATTGAGAGGGGATCTGATTGAAACGTTTAAGATAATTAAAGGATTTGATAGGATTAAGGCAGGAAATATGTTCCAGATGTTGGGAGAGTCCAGTACCAGAGGGCATGGATTGAGAATAAGAGGACAGTTATTTAAAACAGAGTTGAGGAAGAGCTTCTTCTCCCAGAGAGTTGTGGAGGTGTGGAATGCACTGCCTCGGAAGACGGTGGAGGCCAATTCTCTGGATGCTTTCAAGAAGGAGCTAGATAGATATCTGATGGATAGGGGAATCAAGGGATATGGGGACAAGGCAGGGACTGGGTATTGATAGTGAATGATCAGCCATGATCTCAGAATGGCGGTGCAGACTCAAGGGGCCGAATGGTCTACTTCTGCACCTATTGTCTATTGTCTATTGACATGGGGGAAAGTTGAGAGGAGAATAGCAAATAGAAAATTTAACCTGACTAAATCTTGTGTGAGTGTGCGTATGAACGCACAAGGGCACAATTGTAGGAGAGAGTGTTCTCAAACGTTAAGATTTCTAAATTTTCCCCCCAATGTTTCTGAATAATAAGCATTCAATTTCAACATTTGCTTTGACAAATGCTTAGACTGGTGGGGGGGGGGGGGCGGGGAAGGGGGAGGCTTCATCGACTATCAAGTTCTTTGTGAGAGAAAAAGACTTATAGTAAATGAACCCTAGCAATTCATTACAATGTACTATTTGATTGAAAATCAGACTCAAAGTGGAAAATTAATGCTACCCAACAAAATAGGTGGTATATTGCATCCAAGTATAATTATTAATTACAATATAAATACTTTCACTAACATGTGCTCAAATAATTCCAGATGTGGTGAATAGAACATCAAATCAGTCCCACCAAGTGTAATGCTTCCAAACTCATTTTATTAGACAGAGGATTGGAGCCAGCAAGAAAGGCACAATCAATTGTATCATTCTGCTGAAGTTATTTAATTTTCTAACTGTACCCAAGCTGATGAATAGTTAGTAATGAGACTTTACAAGATTAGGAGGTAAAGTACTCATTACAAAACACCCTGCTTTTGACCTCCTCCTGTAGCTACATTGTGGGCAAGAACCAGCTGGCCTTTATCATGTTGGTCATTATATTGATTTTAAGATCCCTGTGGCACAAATGTTATTCATCTGTCTCGGCCTTGACCTTGTTTAGGTCCAGAATATTCTGCTGCCTTATTGGATGAGTAAAGAAATAATCAGTGCAGACTTCCCCTTGACTACATGACCTTCAACTTTCTTATTGGGAGATCACTGTCAGCACGAATAGGAAATAACATCTCTGCAGGACTAGCAACACTGGCACACCTCAAAGTTGCGTGGTTAGCTGATGCCCTGCTCTCCCTACACTCATGATTGTGTGGCTAATCATAGGTCAAATGGCATCTATAAATTCCCCAATGTCGCTACTTTTGTTGGTAGATTCTCAGAGAGCGATGAAGTGGTATACAAGAGATAGTTCAGTTGGTTGAGCAGTGTCGCACTAACAATCTCACTCTCAACATCAGCAAGAACAAGGAATGGATTAAGGACTTCAGGAAGAAGAAGTTAAAAGAACACACACCAGTCCTCACTGGAAGGTAAGTGGTGGAATGGATAAGCAACTTCAAGTTCTTGAGCATCAACAATTCAGAGGCCCAATACATTGATGCAATCACAAAGAAGGAGTTCGAGGAGATTGGTACAATGCCAAAGATTTTATAGATTTCTACAGATGTACAGTGGAGAGCATTCTGACAGGTTGCATCACTACCTCGTATGACAATCCCGATGCTCAGGAGTGCAAGAGGCTGCAAATGGATATAGATTAAGCCAACTCTATAGCAGATACAACACTCCCCACTAGCAAGTGCCTCAAGAAGCACCATCCATCATTAAGGGCACTCACCTCTTTTCGTTCCTACTATAGAGGCCTGAAGACACATACTCAATGATCTAGGAAGAGCTTATCTAAATGGTCCATGAACAAAACCTTGCTACTCCATTTTTAACAATTTATTGTTGTAATTTATAGATTTTTATATTGTTGCACTGTACTGTTGCCTCTGAACAAAAAAATTAATGCCATCTGTCAGTGACAATAAATCTGATTCTGACTATACATTAATCTAGCTGCAAGTCCATGTTTCTGAGACAATGTCAACACTGCATGATATACAAAAGAGCAATTGATAACTGACTGTCATATATGCTTTCCCCGCACTTTCTTGAAATGTCTTGGAATGACATGACAACATTGGAGCTGCTGTATAAAATCTAACTATACTAGTTAGATTTTTGGTCTATTTGGAATTTACGATTATGGGAATCAAGCAGCAAAAAAATGTTGAATGATTAGATCACCCATTATCTTAATGAATGGCAAAACAGGCATGCTGGGTTGAAGGGCCTTCTCACACTAGTGTTCTTTTTTTAAATTTGCCACTGTACCCAAGGTATTGTCAAATAAAACTTGAAATGCAAGTCTACTTGAAGAGTTATGTATCATACAAATCATTATTTTAGTCTGCAAAGACTGAATTAGCATTATAGATCATTATTCTTTCTAAAACTGCACAATTTTATGCCTGAGGTTCTTTCCACACAATAAAACTGGATTTAAAATAAAAGCTGGTGAATTTTCTAATGGACAATTTCCCAATTATGTTGGTTGAAGGGTTTTGTACCACATCTGAGTCAGAACACTTGCTTAATTGCCTGAGGGCACCAAGGGTATTCAATTGTAAAACAAGTAGTTATCCTACCTGTCCAAGTACTGAATGACAAACATACATTGCCACTCATCTTAACTCTGAGAATAGTTTATTTAATTTTTGGTTACACAGGGGATGAAATAAAGACCTGAGATTTACAATTTGCTCAAAAGATAAAAGATAAAATTAGCTAAGTTTGCCATGCCAAAACGAGAGCTTTTAGCTTATCAAGTCAAGGAAAATTCTAATATCCTACCATTGTATATTATTAATCAATGCAGATCTATTTTTAATTTTGATATACAGCAGTCCCCGGGTTACGTACAAGTTCCATTCCTGAGTCCGTCTTTAAGTCGGATTTGTACGTAAGTCGGAACAAGTACATCCGGTATTATTTAGTGTCAGTCAAACATTTGTTTTAGTATATAGTATATATTTTACCTTTCTATGCATATAAAACACTTAAGAAACATATGTATTCCAATAATTAAACCATTGCGTTGCTTAGCAATAATTGTAACTTTTATTGGGGCAGGGCCTTTCACATGCTCCATTATTCTCACTTTATCCGTTACCCTTTAAAATTGTTCCGATCGTTGACCGACTGTAGCTTAACACTTTTCCAATGACCGATGGCATTTCACCTCTTTCCAAACGCTTCATTATTTCCACTTTATTTTCAATCACGATGCTTCCCATCAATGGAACAGAAACACTGTGGGCACTGGGTCCCGAGCTCCGCCGGCCCCCAAGGTCTGCTGGGTCCTAAGGGCCACCGCACTGAATTCCCCAGGTCCAAAAGTCCACTGCATTGAGACAGGCTAAATGAGACAAGTGGGCGCTGTGCTGGGTTTGGGTATTTGATCCTCCACAATATTGCGCATGGAAATTTAAACTGGAGGTGACTGTTTTTTTTACGAGGTCGAGTTATGAGCTTGACATCAACCCAGCTCGGGAGCTGTCTGTCACTAAAATGAACTTGGGAACCTCCATTCTCTAGCCTGGCGCTGATCTCACTGCGTCATGACTGGAACGGGTGGGGTGGGGGTCAGAGAGAATCTTACTAAGAAAAATTTAAGCCAAATACAAAGTTAAACACTCAACATAGTGTCAATGGCAACAGCTTAACACGATCCAACTTAAAATGGCAGATGGTGTCGCGATCTGACTTAAAATGGCGGATGGCGTTCCCCTTCCTCAGTTCATAAGTACAAGTTGTCCGTAAGTTGGGCATTCGTAATTCGGGGAATACCTGTACTCTTTTTCTAAATCATCAATACCTTCCTTTGTATTATCACCAATTAGATAGCAACAAATGCTTACGAGTTGCTTTGACCTGCAAATCAAGTGGTTGCACGTAAGACTCAAAGTTTTAATAAAATTTTCTAGCTTTAACTCAGCACTGAGCTAAACCTTTTCTTTCTTTTATTACAAGAAAAAAAAGCTATGTTCCTCAGAACACTGGAGACCATTTCCACAGATGACCTGCAGATTTTAGATCATGACAGACAAACTGGTACAGAAAGTTTGTAATATAAACTCAATTTCAAGTATAAACAACAATTGGATAGCTTTCAGCAGGGCAGGAATACATTTTCTAGGAATGGAACCCATCCCACCTAATAAATCAGTGGTCAGCTATACAGTACAACTGGATAAAAATTTATGATGATGGAAGGAAGAAGGGGCATTTAATGTAATTTGTCAGGTCTTGATTCATACAAGCAAACTTCCAAATCATTAAACTCTCAATCTCAACTGTGGAAAGTTACTTAAAGGGCTTAAAGAGAACAGGCATTTCTGCAGAACATTAGTTAAAAAGTAAGACGTCATTTTGGTGACATGCATCTTCAATCAACATTTACTACAGTCACCAGCTACATTCTTGCAAGCTGTCAGGATATGATTTGTGACACAAGATGATGTGGGATAAGAAAATTTAAGTCTAAAACTGAAAGACTTCAGAAAAAAAACTAAATTAAATAGCTAAACTTCCACAAACTATAAGTGTTATTAAAGATACTTTACAAAGCCTCAGTTTTACATAAGCATCTGCTTTGAATTGGATAAGGTAGCTTGATCTCTTTTCCCGTTAATCATGCTTAGTAAATATATATATACTTCAGCATCGGAACCAGAAAATCATTGTTTCCAAATGTCAGACTCCACATGATCAAACGCTCAGAATGTCAAACACAAAGAATGAATAAATTATTTTCTACATATTCAGGTTTAATATCCTAATATGCTCAGTATTGCACAAAAATATTACCGAAATTTTTGTTCAGGGGTTTCACCCACCTCATCCTCAACTGTTTCTTCTGGTAGGTTGTCAAGGCCCAGCTCAATCAAGTTTAATACCATACACAGTATATGTTCAGACATGTTCTGGTGATCCATTGTTATCTAGAAAAGTAAACCACAATCCAGAAACCAATATTTATTCATTTATTAGATTCCAACACTGTAAAATATTAGCAGGATTCGAGAAGATTTAACCATTTTATATAAAGATTATTTAGACCATAAGACATGGGAGCAGAATTAGGACACTTGGCCCACCGTCTACTCTGCCATTTCATCATGGCTAATTACTCTCTCAATCCTTTTCACCTGCCTTCTTCACCTAATCTTTGAAACTCTGACTCATCAAGAACCTATCAACTTCTGCTTTAAATATACTCAATGACTTGGTCTCCACAGCCTTCTGTGGTAATGAACTCCACAGATTCACTATACTCAGGCTAAACAAATTCCTCCTCATCTCTATTCTAAATTGACAATCCTCTGTTCTGAGACAGTGCTCTCTGATCCTAGACTAACTCACTGCAGGAAACATCCTCCCTACATCCACTTTATCTAGAGCTTTCAATGTTTAATAGGTTTCAATGAAATCCCCCTCATTCTTTAAACTCCAATGAGCACAGAGCCATCCAAAGCTCATGTGTTAACCCTTTCATTCCCAGAAACATTCTCGTGAACCTCCTATGGACCCTCTCCAATGCCGGCACATCTTTTCTTACATAAGTGGCCCAAACTGTTCACAATACTCCACCAAGTGTGATCTGACAAATGCCTCAGTAATACATTCTTCCTCTTATATTCTTGTCCTCTCGAAATGAATGTTAACATTACATTGCCTTCCTTCCCTCCAAATCAACCTGCAAGTCAACCTTCAGGGAATTCTGCTTGAGGACTCCTAAATCCCTTTGCACCTCTGATATTTGAATTTTCTCCCCAGTTAGAAAATAGTCTCTGCTTTTATTCCTTCTACCAAAGTGCAATACCATGCACTTCCCTACACTATTTCTGCCACATTTTTACCCATTCTCGCGATCTAAGTCCTGCTGCAGATTCTGCCATTTCCTCAACACTACCTGCCCCTCTACCTAGTTTTGTATTGTCTGCAAACTTGGGAACAAAGCCACAATTCCATCATCCAAATCACTGACACATAACGTAAAAAGAAGCTGTTCCAACACTGACTCCTTAGGAACTCTACTGGTCACCGGCAGCCAAAGAGAAAAGGCCCCCTTTATTCCCATTCTTTGCCTCCTACACATCAGCCAGTCTTCTATCCATGCTAATATCTTTTCTGTAATACCATGGGCTCTCATGTGTGCACCTTGTCAAAGGCCTTCTAAAAATACAAGTAAACACTATCCACTGACATGCCTTTGTCTGTCCCGCCTGTTATTTCCTCAAAGAATTCCAACAGATTTGTTGGACAAAATTTCTCCTCAGGGAAACCATGCTGACTTTGGCCTATTTTACCATGTGCTTCAAGTACCCCAAAACCTCATCCTTCTTCACAATCACTGAAGTCAGGCTAACTGCCCTATCATTTCCTTTCTTCTACCTCCCTCCCTTAAAGAGTGGCATTTTTGCAATTATCAAGTATTCCTGAACCATTCCAGAACCTAGTGACTCTTGAAAGATCATTACGAATGCTCAACAATCTCTTCAGCTATCTCTTTCAAAACCCTGGGGTGTAGTCCATCTGGCTGAGATGATTCATCTACCTTCAGACTTTTCAACTTCCCAAGCACCTTCTCTTTAGTAATAGCTCACATCTGCTCCAACATTTTTGAATTTCTGGCATACAATTAGTCTTCCACAGGAAAGACAGACACAAAATACTTTTTTCAGTTCCTCTGCCTTTTTTTGTCCCCCATTACTATCTCTCCCATTGTAATTTGAATCTTACATCCTGTCTGCTATTTGGAGGACTGTATAAAACTCACATGAGGGTCTTTCTATCCTTGCAGTTTCTTAAATCTATCCACAAGGATTCTACACCTTCCACCCCTATGTCCCCTAACTAACAGAGCCACCTCATCTCCTCCACCTACCTGCCAGTCCTTTCAATACGATGTATATCCTTGGATGTTAAGCTCACAACTTCGATCTTTCAGCCATGACTCAGTGATGTCCACAATGTTGTACCTAACAGTCTCTAATTGCGCTACAATATCATCTGCCTTATTCCGTAAACTGCTTTTATTCAAATACAAATGTATATTCAACATCATTTTTGATTTTGCCTGCATGTCACATTTCAATTCATCCCACTGACTGCAATTTTGCCCTATCATCTGCCTGTCCTTCCTCACAGTCTAACCACACACTGCATCTACTGGTATACCAACTGCCCCATCCTCAGCCCCATCATTCTGGTTCCCATCCCCCTGTCAAATTAGCTTAAACCCTCCACGACAGCTCTAGCAAACCTGGCCATTTTATACAGTAGTGAGAAATATTATTGCATTTAGCATACAAAATGCATATGTAAGAAATTCCAAAAGCATTTTTGAGATTTACAGTAGAGTGGTTAATGCCAATTTACAGTACTGTTTCAAGCAGCTAAAAATAAAGACTCCAAACCTATTAAATATAATGGTAACTAAAATATTTACCATGCCAAAATGAATTTATCCAAAAAACTATGATAAAGCACCTGACTTTTATAACATATAAAGTGCAACAAAATTCAATTGCAAATTCTTATAATTGTCATTCTTTGGCAACACTGATCAGCGGTGGAGCATACCCTTATGATGAAACCAGAGGAAAAGATGCAATTTATAAAGTGCAGGGGCTTCTTGGGTTACACATATCCTAGCAACCAAAATCTAACTTTATGCAATTTCACATATATATTTTTAAGCATTTTGCACTCTAGTAATAAAAAAATGTTCTATGGTATTCATTAATAAATCTATACAGTATATATTCCAGTACGTTAATTGTGACTAGGTTTAGGGGTATTATTCAATGAAATGAAAGAATTATAGCAAATATATAAAGAACAATATGAAGTAAATTCTCTTAAAAACAGGTGTTTCTGACAGAGAGTTCTAGGCTTACAAAATTAAACCTTTATGTAACCCAGGACAGCCTACAGTTCACTAGTTACAATATGGCATCAAGAAGTTCAACCTTAAATGTCATGTTCAGTTATCAGTCAACATATTAGACTTGCACGTCTCTCATTTACCTTATAAAGAAGAGTAAACAGCACAATGTGCAAAGTTTTACAGTGCAATATTCGTGTTAAGCCTTTGTAGCTGGGATTTAAAAGTGCTCTCTCCCGATATGGTGGCCATGGATTACCATTAAATTTTCCAGTCTGCTTTAAGCTGTCGAGAGTAGACAAAGATAACATGTAATATTAAAAAATGCAAAATATGCAAGCATCAGCAGAAATCACAGCTAAGCAAGGAAGGAAATAAAAGTATATTTTCTTTTGCTTCTAATTATTATAAGTAAGAAATGAAAATAATAAAGATGGTAATACATATCTATAAGAAATGTGAAAGATATTGACTATAGAACACGGTTTCTACCTGCCTTGAATGGCTCAAATGTGCCTCAGGGAGTGACTGTTGAATTTACAATTAAATTGTTCTAATGTGAAATCTATGCAATGTTTTGTCAAAATGACAGGCTATCCATTAAAAATCTCAACAGCTTGGTTCTGCATTAGCAAAATAATATTACAAAAAAAAGCCTTCAATGATATTTACTGGCAAAAATACTCATTATTACCCTTTACAGAGCACGCAACTCTTCTGCAGTTCCATTTCATGGTTAAATGAACTTGTGATTATTTTTTAAAAAGTATAAATTTCAGTTTTAAGACAAAATAAATCTAAAGAAAATAGCAAAGCAAATATGACTGCCATTTTTAATATGCATTTTGTTCTTAAGAAATATTTTTAAAAAGCTGTACCAATTGTCACATCACAAAAGCAAACCTTATTGAAAAGGGGGCAAAATCATTTTCAATGGAATGCCTACATTTGCAAAGGGTGAAATTTATCAGAATACCGTGGTAAACTGAACTAATCAGAATTAACTGCTTTACATGCCAAACTCATGCAACTAAAATCTACATGACTTGACCTCAATTCCCTGATAAAAGACTGATTCTTTAGGGAATGATCAGTCATGCAGACAAGATAAAGAAGCCCTATCTGCTTAGTAGGTCCATTTGCCAATCAGCTTCTTTATATAACCAACTATTGATTCACCTTGCTCCAATTGATAAAAGGGATCGAATTTCAACATTGCACTTATTCTTAATCATAAATCTAATACTTCTTTGATTAATTTGGCAGTGTAATGACCCATTATAATTGAGATTTTCTTCTTTTGTTGTAAAATAGATATACTAAGTAATTTCTTTTACAAATCCATGAACTGAAGTAGAGACAAAACAAACAGAACTAGAAGTCATGGAACAATACAACACAGAAACAGGCCCCTTGGACCATCTAGTCCATGGTGAACTAGTATTCTGCCTCGTCCCATTGACCTACATCCAGACCATAAGTTCTCCATACCCCTCTCATCCGTATACCCATTGTCACAGCACTGGGTTTTGATGAGGGTCACATGCTTTTATGAAGGTATGGACTTGAATGAACAGCAGGCTACATTAGCACATTTATTACATAGGTATTCATTCTGTGCCAGAGGTGGAAAACTTTTAGAAAAAGTGCACCCGATAAGTATAGCCTCAGCACTTCTCAGCATGAGAATTATGGGGCTACAGGGGTGGGGGGGGTTGAACAGGGAGAGAAATTACTGGTGGCAGACTTGCTTTGTCACACCTATCCAAATTTCTCTTAAATGTTGAAATCAAACCTGCATCCACCACTTCTACAACAGCTGATTCACTCTCACCACACTTGAGTGAATTTCCCTTTAACATTTCACTTTTCACCCTTAGTCACAACCTCTAGTGCTAGTCTCTGCTGATAACTATTCATTAAAATAGTGTAGACTGAAAGTGGCCTAACATTATGAAAACAAGCAAGAACCGTATTTTCTCTTTCAGACATACACAGGATCAATGCAACAGTAAATTCTAATTATCTGGGAGGCAATAAACAAGTACACAACTAAGACAGACAGTACAGCACTAAGACATCACTGTGCAGTATTACCATCATCCCAAAATACTACACATTTACTTTGCTTTAGCATTGTGCACACAAGGTCAATAAACACTTTAATTTTTTCTGCATATGTGGCAATTCAGGTGGCCTGAGGTTTTCTGTTTGCAAGGCAACAAAAATTAATCATTGTCATTATGTAACCTGACAGAGAGTGCTATAGACTTTGATTACCTCATCAAAGCATCTAAGTAGCTTACTACAGTATGTACTCATATTAAACAATGCTCTCCAGAAAAGTTTTTTCCCCCCCAAAAATGCAAACTGTCTTTGACTAAATGCAAATCTATGCAGATCTATGTCCAAAATCTCGACAACAGTCGGGATGCAGTAACTCTGCACAAGTGTCCATTATTCTCTCTTCTTCATGCAGAACATCAGGTTAGAGCCTGACTTATTAGGGACAAGAACTCACATTAATTAACACCTATCTGTGTTAGGTATCTAGACACAGATGCATTGCACTAGTACCACAAGAACTAGCTCCAAACCAATGATGTCATTAGATGAGGGCATTGAAAAATATATCAGCAAGTTTGCTGACAATACTAAACTGGGTGGCAGTGTGACTTGTGAAGAGGACGTTAGGAGAATACAGGGAGACTTGGATAGGCTGAGGGAGTGGGCAGATACTTGGCAGATGTCATTAAATGTGAATAAGTGTGAAGTTATCCACTTTGGAAGCAGGAACAAGAGGGCAGAGTATTGTCTGAATGGTGTAGAGTTAGGTAAGGGAGAAATGCAAAGAGACCTAGGAGTCCTAGTTCACCAGTCAATGAAGGTGAATGAGCAAGTGCAACAGGCAGTGAAGAGGGCAAATGGAATGTTGGCCTTTGTTACAAGGGGAATTGAATACAAGAGCAAGGATGTTCTTTTGCATTTGTACAGGGCCCTGGTGAGACCACACCTGGAATATTGTGTACAGTTTTGGTCTCCAGGTTTAAGGAAGGACATTCTGGCAATTGAGGAAGTGCAGCGTAGATTCACTAGGTTGATTCCTGGGATGGCAGGGCTGCCTTACGCAGAGAGATTGGGTGTACACACTGGAATTGAGGAGATTGAGAGGGGATCTGATTGAAACGTTTAAGATAATTAAAGGATTTGATAGGATTGAGGCAGGAAATATGTTCCAGATGTTGGGAGAGTCCAGTACCAGAGGGCATGGATTGAGAATAAGAGGTCAGTTATTTAAAACAGAGTTGAGGAAGAACTTCTTCTCCCAGAGAGTTGTGGAGGTGTGGGATGCACTGCCTCGGAAGACGGTGGAGGCCAATTCTCTGGATGCTTTCAAGAAGGAGCTAGATAGATATCTGATGGATAGGGGAATCAATGGATATGGGGACAAGGCAGGGACTGGGTATTGATAGTGAATGATCAGCCATGATCTCAGAATGGCGGTGCAGACTCGAGGGGCCGAATGGTCTACTTCTGCACCTATTGTCTATTGTCAAAGCAAACAAAAGAAAATACAGTTGTTGTTAATCTGAAAAAAAATGCAGAAAAAGGAATCAATCTAAAGTATTAGCATTGTGCCTCTCTTCATGTACTGTATGCTGCACCTTTCCCATAATTACCATTTTAACATATTTCTAGCATTTACTATTTCTTCTTGCTTCTCAATCCCTGTCTCTAATTAGTCACTCAGTTTTTTCTCTCTCACTAGATGCTGCCTGATCTGCTGCAATTTCCACATTGCCCCTTTTTTCCAGATCTCCATCAATTGCTAGGTTTTGCATTTTAGTTCCACAATTTCTTTTCTCTTTGCTATTCTCCATTATTTACCGATTCAGACAGATTAGCAACCAATAACGAGCCTCTTCATCCTCTTAGTCGATGGCATTCTGCATCAACTATTATCTATTTGCTTCTGCCTTATAACAGTTAGTAACTTTGCCCTCCTCACGAAATCGCATTCAGTGCAGTTTAAAACATGTAATTTTCTAAATTTCCCAGTTCTGACAAAAGGTCCTTGACTTGAAACACTAATTCTGTTACTCACTCCACAGATGCTTGCTGAATACTTGTAGATTTTTGCTTTTTGTTTCTCAGAACAAACCACACGATCTTCAAATAAAGATTCCAATATCTCAAAAGATCTGGAGGTGTTTCAATATGGCTAGGGCAAAGAAAGCATACAAGAGTCCAAACAACAGGAATAATCTAAGAAAAAAGGTGTATCAATCTGAATCTGGAAACTGGGCCAAATTTAATGACAAGTCCTGATTAATGGATTAGGATACTGTATAGCTGAGATTGTAATCTAGACATCTGCCAAATCAGAAATGCTTGGGTGGTTACCTGGCACCAGCAGAGAAGCAACACTGTATTCCTCAGAAAAAAGACAGCAGGTATCACTCACATTAAACCATTTTCCAAGAATAACCTGCATTTAATAACCAAGATCATGACCAACAGAGCTTCAAATGAACCTATCATTAGAACCCAAAACATTGAGGAATAAAAAAATCTCTAACACTTTCAGTTTTTGATTTAGCAATGACAGGAAAATGAAGCACATGGTTAAAATGCCTTCAGTGCTAGGTTCATAATACATTAATCAGGGCTTATCATTAAATTAGGCACAATTACCAGGTAACCTATAATTTTCCATTTCCAGCTGCTAACCGTCACCTCTTCTAATAGTGAAAATAACAATCTGCTCTGAATTGATTCTTCTTTGAACTTCAAGTGAAGACTTATCTGTTCGAACCACTAAATTCATTTGGAATCCTAGTACTTCAATAAGAACAACATTCAACTTAAAAGGTCCCAAAAATAGATCAGTGGAAATGCCTAGAGCAGTGAGATTCAATGGTTATGAAGAATCCATTTCATGTTTACCACTGCTTTCTCCTCTGATGCAAATAATTTTTTTGAAATACACCAAGAGTCAACTGTCCAAAAATTGTTTGTTTTCCATTCCACAGTATACAAGCACAGTAGAACAAATTAGAAGTTAAGCTTTATTCTTCTGCCTTTTCCAGTAAATGAAAAGCACACCCAATTTGCTGCTCTACAAAAAAAGTGTTGGTGTGTCTGGGGGTCGGTGGCCCGATGACTGCGAGTCTGGGGCTAAGATCTGCAGGTCAGAGCCGGGGGTTACCTTTCCTGGGCTTGGAGGCCTGTCTGCATGTTAGGTGGAGGTATGGAAAAGGGGCGTGCTTCACTTTGATTTCTTGTTGTATGTTGTTCTGCTAAACATCATGGACATGTCATTTTAGTGCCAGAATATATGGAAACACATGCAGGCTGCCCCCAGCAGATCTACAGATTGCATTAATTGCTAATACAAATAGCCATAGAGAAGTATAGTACAGAAACAGGCCCTTTGGCCCATCTAAACCATGCTCAAACCATCTACACTGCCTCCACCCATCAACCTGCTCTGGGACCATAGCCCTCCATATAGTTTTCATACAGTGAAACTTTTCACTGTACGTGTTACTAATAAATAAATCCAGTTCAATCTAATGAAACAGGAAAGCACAGCAGGCAAAGTAAGTTTATCAATGAAAAGCTGCAATGATTCTCAATAATTTTTTACTATTTTCTTATTTAAATTTGTTCTTTGAAGCCTGGTTGAGATCTTAAGGTAGAACTCTACAATGCAAAGGTTAGAATGAAATGCTTACTATTCCAACTTTAGTAATGTCATGTCAACAGGGATAGTAATTTGTGGAAGAAAAAGCAAAACTACTTCATAATGTGTACACACACAAAATGCTGGTGGAACGCAGCAGGCCAGGCAGCATCTATAGGAAGAAGTACAGTCGACATTTCGGGCCGAGACCCTTCGTCAGGACTAACTGAAAGAAAAGATAGTAAGAGTATACAACCTATTCCTCATATTACCAACATGCCTGTCATAGCATCCCTAAATTCAAATAAAACACAGCAAAATTGCACATAAGTTTTCTTAATAAAGTTGTATTTCCAGTTTTGTGAGGGAGTCTATGTTTAAAATGTATTGACATGTTTAATCAGAACCAAAATATTGTAAATATAAGGCATTGTGCTAACCCAATTTATTGAACAGTTCCCCTCGCGTTTGCTTATTGAACAGTGCCATTCAGTTAAGAAGGTACTTACAATCCCATGTATCGGTCCATCGCAGACTGAACATCCCTGCGATATACTGTCCTTAGAATCACCATTATTGGGTCAAACTCAAGATCCCAGACATCAGCTGATCAAAGGACAAAAAATATATTAATAGATTTGCCATCTATAAAAAAGCTGAAAAATATATGAGAACATTTATTAAACCTAAATGTGTGTTCTTTTGAAAATATGTTTTAATGGGGAACAGCAAGAAGGTACCAAAAGCCAAATATAATAGAAGTAAGGTTAGGTGCAATATCACCATATTCTTCCCAGGAGAAAAGTAGATTGTTAGTTAACAATCAGGTGCAAATGTGAAAATCATTTTAATTTTCTTATCATAGAACAATATTGCACATCATTTCTGCACAAAACATGATACCAAACTAAACTAATTCCCTGTGAATGCACAAGGTATACAGAACTATGAGGAGTACAGATCAGGTAAATGCAAGTAGACTTTTTCCACTGAGATTGTGAGAGACTAGAACTGGAGGTCAAAGGTTAAAGCTAAAAGGTGAAATATTTAAGAGGAATCTGAGGGAAAAGTTCTTCAATCAGAGCGTGGTGAGAGTATTGAATGAGCTGCCAACAAAAGTGGTGGATGTGGGTTCAATTTCAACATTTAAGAGAAATTTGGGTAGGTGCATGGATGGGAAGAGTATGGTTCAGGCACAAGGTGAAGGGAGGAGGCAGCATAATAGTTCAGTATGGACTAGATAGGCTATGGGCCTATTTCTGGGCTGTATTATTCAATTGCTCTATTAGCAGATAATAAATGACAATGCTGATGAGTTGCTTTAAAATTTGAGCCTTCACATTTAGGTTTTACTGACCCATTTGGAAACGAATGTACATACTGCCATCTTCTGTCTAATGATAAAAATATTGCCACAGCTTACGTTTCTCTGTGAGCCTACAAGTCCTAGCATTCAAAACAGAACACTTTCATTTAAAAAAGATGCAACCTAAGAAATCTATGGCCCAAACTGTTGCCAGATAAAGTGAAAAGAACAAAGTTTTGCCTCAAAATCACGATGATGATCTTAAACAACTGCAACAAAATAGATTGAAATTAGATGCTAATATAACAGTAAGTCATAGGTGTTGGAAAAAAATCCAGATTTATTCACAGGAAAGCAAAATCATGCTAACATAAGCAGACAAGCATATCCAAATGCTATAAAGCCTTTGTCTTTTAGAAAGCTTTCAAAAGTAATCTGCATTGGCTTCTTGTAAGGAGATCCAGGAATGCCCAATACATGCAAATATTTCTCTTTAGTATCAGCAATATTTCAAATAAAACAACTCTAAGCACTATGATATACCTTTAGGCGTGTACATTCCTTGCTGCATGGAACCTCCGGGTTCAAATGCTGGTGCTTTAAAATCAGCTACAGCTGAAAGCATGTTTTCAAAATAGTAGCTACCTGGGATAATACCACTCTTTGGGTTGGGATTTTCAGGAATGTACAAATTTAGTTAAGAAAACAACATACCAGCATATATATAAAATTGTAAAAAACATATGCAATTATGGTAAGGTGTTTTTGCAGTAATAAAACTAAAATTTTTAGTAAACAAACATAAATCTTTCTTTTACAAATACATGCATGGAAAACATCCAGTCACCTTAACATCTTACTAAAAGACTAAACAACTTAAGAGATGATATTGATTTACCTTCTTTTGTAAATCTTACTTCAGTATTCAATTTTTTTTAACGTACAATATGTGTACATGTATTAAACAGCATATGCAGTATGCAAAAGGCAGAGAGTTAAGCAAATACACAACCAGTAGATCAAGTCAAAACCTGAACTCCTTTCATGTAAATTGGTGATGAGTAATTAAATAGCTAACAGGTACTGGGAGTGTTCAAAATACAAAACACTCTTAACAAAGTATGCATCCAGTATGAAAATACTAAAGACAATGTTTAAACTTTTCATAATCATATCAGTCAGAAGTGTCGAGTAGATTATCCATTTTAGTTTCCTCCCAAGATCTCCAACATCAAATAAGCCAGTCAATGTCAATTCCACAAACTTTAAAGAACTGGAAACAGAAAAGGCCACATGACTGGACAATACCCTGAAGTAGTGATACCAAAACTAGCAGCAACTACATTCTGTTCCTGTAGTTAGAAAAATATCTATCTGACAATGTTAAGTATTGCTCAGCTAAGTCGTATTTACAAAAGTAAGACAAATCCAATCCTGCTAATTACTTTTTAGTCATCAGTAAAATGATGGTGGATACAGGTAAAAGTGGCATTCACCTGCTGACGGATACCATTTTCAGGTTTGCCAGGACCATTTAGTACACCAAACCTTTGCTTGAAAATCAACTTCAAAAATTATTCCAAGAGATGGAAAGAGGATCAAAACAATACTGTAGATGCAGAAATCCAAACTAACAAATGCTGGATACATTCAGTATAGAAACAGTTGATGGTTAAATCTAGAATCTCATCTGAACTTGGGTACAGAAAACCCCAGAAACAGAATCAGGTTTAATATCACCATCATACGTTGTGAAATTTGTTGTCTTTTCAGCAACTGTACAATGCAAAATTTAATCATAGAAGAAAAACTGAATTATATAAATAAAAATAAATAAAAATTTTAAAAAAATAGCTAAACACAGAAATTAAAAAGTAATGAGGTAGGGTTCATGGGTTTAATGTCCATTCTGAAATTGGATGGCAGAGGGAAAACAAATTATTCTTTGAGAACAGAGAAGGTGGGGGAGGTGTGAATAGGTGCCTTTTAATATACCTTCATACTCCCACTAAGTTCTTTCTTTTGGTAACCTGCACTATTACAATCATGTCCAATCAAATCTTGAGGAATGCTTTTTGACAGTATGCTACAGAAACCATGAGCCAACACAAAATTCTTCAACTTTAACACACTCTTTCTGTTTGCATCAGAAAAGGCCATTTTGCCAGTCATCATTTTGACTCAGTTTTTCAGGGGTTACTTTTGGTCTGGCTGCTGGGCATGTCAACCAGTTTCACAAGCTTAATCCATTTTTTTATTGTTCCTTAACTGCCACATTACAGTATGCAGTCTCAGGCTACATCCACATTAGACCAGATAATTTTGAAAACACTGGTTTTGCATTAAAAACCATAGGCGTCCACACTATGAGTTTTTAAAAATATCTCTATCCACATTTGAAACAGAGATTTCAACGAATCTCCTCCTCCTGCGCATGCGCAGGACACATCTTCTGAAAACAAGCGACATGTTTGGTGTTGAATCTTGCCGTAGAAGTGTGCATTAGTGTAGTTACAGACTAGAAAAACTTAAGTGACGGGCAGCTGTTGGCTTTTGCGCAGGAGAACTTAAAAGTGAGAAAAACAAATACTGGAACATACAGAGGCAACCGACAGGGAGTTCACGGACAGATTGACCCAGCTGACAACGAACATTGAAAAACTGACTAACTCTGTTGCATTAATAAAACACCTTGTTAAATGTATAAAACGTGTCTGCATCAGTGTTATCTTGTATTTCCATACAATGTTACATTAGGCTGTTACACATCTATTGTCAGAGAAGTACTAGCATAAATAGGTAAACAACGTTCATACAAGCAAGGACAGAAAACTGCAAAGTGAGTATACTTATTTATTCAGTAAGTTACGGGTCAAAGTATTTGGTGAGTACGTTTCTAACTCTTCTGGCATCAGTTTCATTGCTGTCTGTTCTGAAATTGTTAGATTGCGTTCAAGAAAACCATGAAATAGCTCGTTGCCATCTGACAGCATTTTCAAAAGTCTCCGGTTACCCCGTCCACACTGATCCGGCCAATTCAGCGTTTCCAAAAATACACACTTTGAAGAGCGTTTCTGAAAAGCACCAGTTTTGGGAGACGAAAACGCCATTTTAGTATGGACAAAGGGTAAAAAGGAAGAGAAAAAGCTTCGGTTACGGATTTATCCGGTGTAGTGTGGACATAGCCTCACTCTATTAAAGATATTCTCCTTGTTCTACCCAGCCCCTTCACTGCCTAAACCTAACTTATTTTCTGTCAGTTCTAAAGAAGGATCCCAGATATGGAATGTTAACTTCTCATGGAGGCTGTCTGACCTGTTGCGCATGTGCATGTTTCCTTTCAAGAAAGAAAGACAGCCTTGAAATCAAGGCAGTATTTGATTGATTGGAACGTCAAGTAGTCCTGGTAAAACTGAAGTCAAAGATCAACAAAAGAAAACACTTCAGTCAGTGATTGCAGTCCGAGCTCACCCAAAGGAAAATAACTGCAATTGTTGAGACATCAATTGTTTCAGTTCCATAACATCATATCTCCCTCTTTCCCGGAATATTAAAGGTCCAAAACAAAAATCTAAACACTACAACCCATAAATAAAAGCACTAAAATAATATTCAAAATTTCTTGGTAACAAGCTGTACACACATGCCGCTTAATAACTGCCAAATCCTCACTTACCTTTAGTAGTACTTACAATGGTAAATCCCTTGAAATTCGCTATCAAGCCTTATGGACATAAATATCAACATTTAATAGGGCTGAAGCAGGCCTAGCCTACATAACTACAGCAGTCAAATGTTTTGAGTAAGCACTATTGATATAAAAAAAGATTATTGACAAATTATCTTTCTTCCTTAGAACCATTTCTCAATGTTTAAATGAACAGTCAATGAAGCTGCGCAAGATCTGAGTGCAGGTATAATAAGCAGAACTTCCAAAGCAAATGCCGAAGAACCAGAGGATGTAAGCACTCATAGAAACACAGAAAATAGGTGCAGGAGTAGGCCATTCGACCCTTCGAGCCTGCACCACCATTCAGTATGATCATGGCTGATCATCCAACTCAGAACCCTGTACCTGCTTTCTCTCCATACCTCCTGATCCCTTTAGCCACAAGGGCCATATTCAACTTCCTCTTAAATATAGCCAATGAACCGGCCTCAACTGTTTCCTGTGGCAGAGAATTCCACAGATTCACTATTCTCTGTGTGAAGAAGTTTCTCCTCATCTCAGTCCTAAAAGGATTCCCCTTTATCCTTAAACTGTAACCCCTAATTCTAGACATCCCCAACATCAGAAACAATCTTCCTGCATCTAGTCTGTCCAATCCCTTTAGAATTTATACTTTTCAATAAGATCTCCCCTCAATCTTCTAAATTCCAGTGAGCATAAGCCTAGTCGATCCAGTCTTTCTTCATATGAAAGTCCTACCATCCCAGGAATCAATCTGGTGAACCTTCTCTGTACTCCCTCTATGGCAAGAATGTCTTTCCTCAGATTAGGGGGCCAAAACTGCACACAATATTCTAGGTGCGGTCTCACCAAGGCCTTGTACAACTGCAGTAGAACCTCCCTGCTCCTGTACTCAAATCCTTTTGCTATGAATGCCAACATACCATTTGCCTTTTTCACCGCCTGCTGTACCTGCATGCCCACCTTCAATGACTGGTGTACAATGACACCCAGGTCTCGTTGCATCTCCCCTTTTCCTAATCGGCCACCATTCAGATAATAATCTGTTTTCCTGTTCTTGCAACCAAAGTGGATAACCTCACATTTATCCACATTTAATTGCATCTGCCATGAATTTGCCCACTCACCTAACCTATCCAAGTCACCCTGCATCCTCTTGGCATCCTCCTACAGCTAACACTGCCACCCAGCTTCGTATCATCCGCAAACTTGGAGATGCTGCATTTAATTCCCTCGTCTATATATTGTAAACAACTGGGGTCCCAGCACTGAGCCTTGCGGTACCCCACTAGTCACTGCCTGCCATTCTGAAATGGTCCCGTTTACTCCCACTCTTTCCTTCCTGTTTGCCAACCAATTCTCTATTCAAATCAATACCATACCCCCAATACCGTGCTTTAAGTTTGCACACTAATCTCCTGTGTGGGACCTTGTCAAAAGCCTTTTGAAAATCTAAATATACCACATCCACAGGGTCTCCCCTATCCACTCTACTAGTTACATCTTCAAAAAATTCTATAAGATTCGTCAGGCATGATTTTCCTTTCACAAATCCATGCTGACTTTGTCCGATGATTTCACTTCTTTCCAAATGTGCTGTTATCACATCTTTGATAACCGACTCTAGCATTTTCCCCACCACTGATGTCAGACTAACCAGTCTATAACTCCGTGGTTTCTCTCTCCCTCTGTTTTTAAAAAGTGGGGTTACATTAGCCATTCTCCAATCCTCAGGAACTAATCCAGAATCTAAGGAGTTTTGAAAAATTATCACTAATGCATCCACTATTGGGCTACTTCCTTAAGCACTCTGGGATGCAAACCATCTGGCCCTGGGGATTTATCTGCCTTTAATCCCTTCAATTTACCTAACACCACTTCCCTACTAACATGTATTTCCCTCAGTTCCTCCATCTCACTAGACACTCAGTCCCTTACTATTTCCGGAAGATTATTTATGTCCTCCTTAGTGAAGACAGAACCAAAGTAGTTATTCAATTGGTCTGTCATGTCTTTGTTCCCTATAATCAATTCACCTGTTTCTGACTGTAAAGGACCTACATTTGTCTTGACCGATCTTTTTCTTTTCACATATTTATAAAAGCTTTTACAGTCAGTTTTTATGTTCCCTGCCAGCTTTCTCTCATAATCTTTTTTACCTTTTCCTAATTAAGCCCTTTGTCCTCCTCTGCTGGTCTCTGAATTTCTCCCAGTCCTCACGTGTGCCGGTTTTTTTTTGCTAATTTATATATTTCTTCTTCGGACTTAATACTATCCCTAAATTCCCTTGTCAGCCACAGGTGCACTACCTTCCCTGGTTTATTCTTTTGCCAAACTGGGATGAACAATTGTTGTAGTTCATCCATGTGATCTTTAAATGCTTGCTATTGCATATCCACCGTCAACCCTTTAAGTATCATTTGCCGGTCTATCTTAATTCACGTCTCATACCTTCAAAGTTACCCTTCTTTAAGTTCAGAACCTTTGTTTCTGAATTAACTATGTCACTCTCCATCTTAATGAAGAATTCCACCATATTATGGTCACTCTTACCCAAGGGGCCTCGCATGACAAGATTGCTAACTAACCCTTCCTCATTGCTCAATACGCAATCTAGAATGGCCTGTTCTCTAGTTGGTTCCTCGACATGTTGGTTCAGAAAACCATCCCGCATACATTCCAAGAAATCCTCTTCCTCAGCACCCTTACCAATTTGGTTCACCCAATCTATATGTAGATTGAAGTCACCCATTATAACTACTGTTCCTTTATTGCACGCATTTCTAATTTCTTGTTTAATGCCATCCCCAACCTCACTACTACTGTTAGGTGGCCTGTACACAACTCCCACCAGCATTTTCTGCCCCTTAGTGTTATGCAGCTCTACCCATATCGATTCCACATCCTCCAGGCTAATGTCCTTCCTTTCTATTGCATTAATCTCCTCCCTAACCAGCAATGCTACTCCACCTCCTTTTCTTTCCTGTCTATCCCTCCTGAATATTGAATATCCCTGGATGTTGAGCTCCCATCCTTGGTCACCCTGGAGCCATGTCTCTGTGATCCCAACTATATCATATTCATTAATAACTATCTGCACATTCAATTCATCCACCTTGTTATGAATGCTCCTCGCATTGACACATAAAGCCTTCAGGCTTGTTTTTAAAACACTCTTAGCCCTTATACAATTATGTTGGAAAGTGGCTCTTTTTGCTTTTTGCACTGGATTTGCCTGCCTGCCACTTTCACTTTTCACCTTACTACTTTTTGCTTCTACCCTCATTTTACACCCCTCTGTCTCTCTGCACTTGTTCTCATCCCCCTGCCACCATGGTTTAAAGCCTCCTGAACAGCAGTAGCAAACACTCCCCCTAGGACATTGGTTCCAGTCCAGCCCAGGTGCAGACCATCCTGTTTATACCGGTCCCACCTCCCCCAGAACTGGTTCCAATGCCCCAGAAATTTGAATCCCTCCCCCTTGCACCATTTTTCAAGCCATGTATTCAACTGAAATATCCTCCTATTTCTACTCTGACTAGCACGTGGCATTGGTGGTAATCCAGAGATTACCTTTGTAGTCCTACTTTTTAGTTTATCTCCTAACTCCCTAATTCACCTTGTAGGACTTCATCCCGTTTTTTACCTATATCGTTGGTACCTATGTGCACCATGACCACTGGCTGTTCACCCTCCCATTCCAGAATGTCTTGCAGCCGCTCAAAGACATCCTTGACACTTGCACCAGGAAGGCAACATACCATCCTGGAATCTCATTTGCGGCCACAGAAACACTTATCTATTCCCCTTACAATTGAATCCCCTATCACTATAGCTCTCCCACTCCTTTTCCTTCCCTCCTGTGCCGCAGAGCCACCCATGGTGCAATGAACTTGGCTGCTGCTGCCTTCCCCTGATGAGACATCTCCCCCAACAGTATCCAAAACAGTATATCTGTTTAGGAGGGAGATGTCCTCAGGGGACTCCTGCCCTACCTGCCTACTGCCACGCTGTCTAGTGGCCACCCCTTCCCTTTCTGCCTGTGTAGCCTTTACCTGCGGTGTGGCCAACTCACTGAAAGTGCTATTCATGACTTTCTCAGCATCGCGGATGCTCCAGTATGAATCCAATCACAGCTCCTGATGCTCAATGCGGTCTGCCAGAAGCTGCAGTTGGACACACTTCCTGCACACATAGTCGTCAGGGACACTGGAAGTATCCCTGATTTCCCACATGCTGCAGGATGAACAAACCATGGGGCCGATCTCAGCTGCCATGACCTACCCAATACTTGCCTCAACTTTTGAAACTTTCTCCTTTGAAAGGAACTTAAACGGCCTTACCTCACTTGGAGTGAAACTCATCCTCAGCCTCTTCTCGTTGAAGCCTCTTGAGTCAAAGCCTCAAATCTCCACTCCTTCACTGGCTCACCAACTCACTGGCTGCTTTCCACAGGGTGCTCCGCTTGAGGTAACCCTCTATTTATTTGTCTGAGCTTTTTAAACTGCTTGGTCCCTTCCACTTCCACTCCCTTGCTGGACTCCAATGACGAGCCAACGGAGCAACATTGCCAAACCTCAGCACACTAAAGGTATTGAGAACATCCAAATTCACACATATTAACAACACCAGAGTCCCAAGCTTCCTAATACATACAAGAAAATATTTGCAGTTTCATTTAGAGCTGCCATCATTCCTCAAGAGAATGTAGCCTATTAGTACTTGATCTGAGATGACTTATACTGCCATATTTCCTCTATGATCTTATAGCACTGCATCACAGTGCCACCTGGTGGCCTGAGATTGGGCACACGTTAATTTGTTATTCTAAATTCATCAGAGATTTTAAGTCAGTCCTTTTAGTATTCCACAGATACCAAATTTTTAACA
Organism: Hypanus sabinus; assembly: GCF_030144855.1. NCBI lineage: Eukaryota > Metazoa > Chordata > Chondrichthyes > Myliobatiformes > Dasyatidae > Hypanus > Hypanus sabinus. Next base: position 23,997,862 of record NC_082709.1, read on the forward strand.
TATGCTACTGTACAAGCGTTTATCTGCATACAATTCCTGCAAGCTTCACAGGAGAATACTGTTGTTCAAATTTTTAAGTATCAGCTTTAAGATTTCATCCAAATGTTTTTGACTAGTAGATACTTTAATTTCATAGGCAGAGGAATTAATTAAAATGCATATTGAATATTTTTAGATATTAGTTTAATATTTATTAAAACTTCTAAAAAGCCAGTAAAGTCAATAAAAATGCTTGGTGCTTTGACACCGAATAATAAAGACAGCTCTGTAGGAAAGGCTATCAGAAGGTAATTAGGCAAATATAAGGCATGATGTAAGAAGATGTGTACATGAGAACACAGGTGGAGGTTTGATGATCTTAAACAGGCTAATTGAAATTCTATAATGGTGGCACCTGCTCCCCATAAAACTGCTGGACTCTGTACAATCCGACTAAACTCTAACACCAATCAGAAAAAAAAATTAACAGGAATAGTTTATCCAAGAAAAATGCATTCTGAAATTCAGCAATGCCAGCAGCAGTCTGACTAGAATTATTTCACAAGTTCAATCATCCATCTCACTTGCAAACAGTAATTTGATGATTTCAACATTTTACAAACTTTAAAAATTATGCACATAGCACTGAAGAAACTCATCACTATAACATGTAAAGCTAAAGTATTGAACTGCATTTATTGTTTAATTAGCTATACTAAACTACATAATACCAAATTTAGAACTGCCTCAAAAGGATATTAAGTCTAATAATGTACTGTGTGTTCTGTCACTCATGCAGAGTTGTGCCACCATTTCTGCCCTCAGGATCTCATCATCTGTCATCCCTGAAATGAAAATGAATAAAATATTAAGCCACTTTAAAAAAAATCTGCAGATGAATACAAATACAAGTTGTCATTTTTGACACAATTCATTACCGCACAACATTATAGAACACAGAATTGAAAATGAAAACAGGCTGGCTCAATAAAAATATAATGCTATGAAACTTATCATAGCTTGCAAAGATCTGGTATTTACAAAATGCAGTGAACTGAAAATATTTCCATACTTCTTGCTTTTAACAAGCTACTTTGAAAGGTAACAACATGATCCAGGTATCTGAGTTTTGATCAAAGTTTTTCATGAGCCTTTAATTTTACTTGATACATTTTTATATCTACAAATGGAAATTCTTGATGAGACAACAAGGAATAATTAAAACGAAAACTAAAAGCATGTGTGAATAAATTGATATTTAATTTTGGATGGGGCTGAACCAGGCAATTTGCCAGTATGACTACTAACTAGTTGGCCAAAAATTCAGATAACCTATGCACATTTCATATGTAATTTAATTCTTTCAGTGATCTTCCAGAGTAACTGCTCTTTTCTAGCAGGTTCTTAAGTATTTGCTTTAGCTTTTTTGATGTAGTTTTTATTTGACTGAAGGATTTTTTTTTTGCATGCCACCTGCTTACTTACTTTTATTAAAGCCTCCATCAAATAGAATAAGGCCCAGGAAATTGGTAAATTTTATCAAGAGTAAGATATTTCAGACGGATGATTATGAATTACTTCTATAGAGAAGGCACTGAGCAGACCAAAGGTACTTCACCACGTTCTGGACAAGATTCTAATGTCTTAAAGCATGGCCAATACGATCAAAAAGGTGATCAAAAGTGTCAATGTAATCAAAAGTGGTGACCCCAACACCTATTGCGATGTGCTTGGGATGGCATGATTCTCTTTCATCTTTTTTCTTAGCTTCCAAAGCTCTGCACATAGACAAACCCTTTTTATACATACATCTTTGATTTTGACCTAAACCATTAGATCAAAATTCTTCATGTTATGCCTGTTCCTTGCAGGATATTCTGCCGTAGAAATGCAAAGCTAAAATTCATATTCTTTTAAATTAAAATTCAATTATTTTAAATTTTCTGAAATTCCAATTTAGAATGAAGGCTGAGGATAACAGAAATCAGATCACAATCAGAAGCAATGGGTAGCTCCACAATTTTGTTATACAGAAATATCTAAAACGATATAAAACCTTACCTAAGTGAATACGAAGACTAAGTAAAAGGACTAGGAAAGTTAAGGCACCCTCAAGCATTGATCTTTCATGTTCTGGATCAAGTGCTCCATTTTGATGCTGTGATGCCATCGTCAACAGATCCACCACTTTAAATCTAGATTAAGTCACAAGATTACTTTGATAGATCAATAATTATTTGTTTAAAAAGCTTTGCCTCTTGAATTCTGTAATGATCATAATATGTATCTTTCAAATGCATCAAACTTTATCCACAGAAGATAATCCACTGATGGAAGTTTATGGCTTTCACTACTGTACAGGCTAAGATCAGAACAATCACAACACCTTTGTATTCATAAACAATTCACAATTATAAAATTGCAAAGTTACATCCTGATGATTTTACTATAATTAATTCAAGATTTCAAAAATATTACAGTTACCTTTCAAAAACAGATGAAACAAAATAATCTGGATCAAGTCTGGAAGCACAAACCTAATGGGGGAAAATGATATCCCAACATAAGATTTCTTCTATAAAATTAAATCATTACATAGATGGTACTTCAAGAATTTTAAATCAAAATTCCATCAAATACACTAAACTGAAACAAATGCAAGCATCAAAATACTGAATATATACATACCTGCAGAAGGAAGATATCTGGATCAATCATAGAATTGCAGAAGTGGGACTGCACGTAAGTCATAGCCTGTCCTTTAATCTGCAGACCATTTCTAACCCACATATTGCTGTGTATTTCTGATAGACTAGCCTAAATAAAAAAAGTACAATAGCCCCTTAGTCTTTAATACCCATTATGAAGAGACAAAAAGTTCTTTACCTTGCATATAAAAATAGTATCAACACTATTTCAGAGCTATACAGACCCATGAAATAAGAATTCTAAATTAATTATAGCTCTACTACTGGACTGCTCACAGTCTGTATTTTCAAATTACAAAACTGTAAATAATAGACTAAGTTCATATGGAAACATAAACAAAATAATGTGTGTCAATTTTCAAAGTTCAGAACTGCCCATTGGAGAAAACTTTTATTTGGGCCAAACTTTTGGAGGGTGGTAAAAGAATAGCTTCCAAAAGTTTTCAGCCTACTTCAGAAAAGAGGAACAAGACATTAAGCTCACATACATCTTTCTCTCAAATTCATGCAACATCAATGTCAGGAGATTCTACGGTTTCTCTGCAAAATGCCCTACTTTTTAAACAGGGAAAATAAAATTAAACAAGGATAAAAATTTCTCAAATGGGGCAAGGCCAAATTTACTGGGCTGAGAAATCTGTCAAAAGTGTCCAGGAAGTGACAACTTTAAAAATACGTACAAAAAAGCTGGATGAACTCAGCAGGTTGGGCAGCATCCTTTGAAAGAAGCAGTCAACGTTTCGGGTCGAAACCCTTCGTCAGGACTAAAGAAGGAAGGGGCAGGGGCTCTATAAAGAAGGTGGGGAGAGGGTGGAAAACCAATCAGAGGAAAGATCAAGGGGTGGGGGAGGGGAAGGAGGAGTCTAAGGGGAAAACACTATGGGTAGTAGAAGAAGGCAGAATCATGATAGGTGATAGGCAGCTAGAAGAAGAGACAGACTAGAGGTGGGATGGAGAAAGGAGAGGGAGGGAATTACCAGAAGTTGGAGAATTCAATGTTCATACCAAGAGGCTGGAGACTACCCAGACGGTATATGAGATGTTGTTCCTCCAACCGAAGTTTGGCCTCATCATGGCAGTAGAGGAGACCATGTATGAACATATCCGAATGGGAATGAGAGGGAGAGCTGAAGTGAGTGGCAACCGGGAGATCCTGTCTGTTGTGGCAGACGGAACATAGGTGCTCGACGAAGCGGTCCCCCAATCTGCATCAGGTCTCGCCAATGTAGAGGAGGCCGCACCAGGAGCACCGGATGCAATAGATTACCCCAACAGACTCACAAGTGAAGTGTTGCCTCACCTGGAAGGATTGTTTGGGGCCCTGAATGGTGGTAAGAGAGGAGGTGTAGGGATAGGTGTAGCACTTACACTTGCAGGGATAAGTGCCAGGTGGGAGATCTGTGGGGAGGGAAGTGTGGACCAGGCAGTCACGGAGGGAACGATCCCTGTGAAAAGCAGAGAGGGGTAGAGAGAGAAAGATGTCCTTAGTGGTAGGGTCCTGTTGAAGGTGGCGGAAGTTGTGGAGGATAATATGCTGGATCCGGAGGCCAGTGGGGTGACAGGTGAGGACAAGGGGGACACAGTCCCTGTTGTGGTGACGGGAGGACGGGGTGAGGGCTGAAGTGCGGGAAATGGAGGAGCTGTGGGTGAGGGCATCATTGATGACGGCGGAAGGGAAACCACGATTCTTAAAGAATGAGGACATTTGGGATGTCCTGGAACAGAAAGCCTCATCCTTGGAGCAGATGCGGCGGAGACAGAGGAACTGGAGGAACATCTCATATACCATTTGGGTAGTCTCCAGCCCCTTGGTATGAACATCGAATTCTCCAACTTCCAGTAATTCCCTCCCTCTCCCTCCGCATCCCACCTCTACTCTGTCTCCTCTTCTAGCTGTCTATCATCTCTCATGACTCGGCCTTCTTCTACTACCCATAGTGCTTTCCCCTTAGATTCCTTCTTCACCTCTCCTGCCTATCCCTTCCCTGCTTCCCCTCCCCCACCCCTTGATCTTTCCTCTGATTGGTTTTCCATGCTCTCCCCACCTTCTTTATAGGGCCTCTGCCCCTTCCTTCTTTAGTCCTGACGAAGGGTTTCGACCCAAAACGTTGACTGCTTCTTTCAACAGATGCTGCCCGACCTGCTGAGTTCATCCAGCTCTTTTGTACATCTTGATTTGACCACAGCATCTGCAGTGCACTTTGTGTTAACTTTAAAAAGGAGCTACTGAAGGTTCAAAAAAAACCATAGCAGCTACAAGTAACCCCCAAATCTTGACTGCCTTGGATGCCAATGAGAAGACAGCAGTAAAAGCTCAATACTGTATAAATACAAGAAATGTTCAAAGTGCAAGTGCAATTGGAAATATATAGTACATGGCAAAGATATTGACAGATAAAAATGGAATTAAACTCAACAATACCTTCATGGAGCAAAATAAAATAACAAAAAGGATTTGAAAACCACTAGCCACTCATGAAGATAGGTGATACATTTCTCAAAGGAAGTCAATGGAGCTAGTAGACAAGAAAGAAGAAACATGTTCAGTGGTTCCTTTATCCTCCCAAGCAGGTTTGGACCTTTGGATGTTAACAAATGGGTTGAGAGAGATTAAAAAAAAATTCTGAGCTGTTAAGAGAAATGAGGGAGGAAAGAGCATCAACTCTGAATGTATTCTTTGGAATACACCAACATAGGATAGGTTTAAATGAGGTGTATAAACTTATGAAAAAGCATAAATAAGATTAATTTGGAAGAATTTTTATCCTTAGCAGAGCTATTGATGAATCAAGACGTAGAGTCAAAATAAATGCTATAAGAATTAGCTCGAAGTTGATGAAAAACACATCCCCCACCCCCAAAAAGTGGCCAGCATCTAGATTAATATAACTGCCTGAGTTGGTGATGGAAACATTCAAAAATTGCCTCTATTCACATTTGATGCTTTTTAGGATACTATTTGAAATAGCATTTTTAAAGCCAGCATGGACAAAATGGTATCCTTCTGTACACTGTAGCATGATTCTGTAGGGAGGTTTAGAATTCACTCAAACTCAAAATTGCATAGAAACAATGTTTCAAATTGAGAACATAAAGCTTGCACTTGGTAGAGCCAGAGAATATGTCACATTTATCTGCCTGCAAAAATTTATGAACTGCATACACTCAGTTACGACTCTGGAAAATTTTGCTGAATTTTTTGTTGAAAGCAAGTTGTCTGAAATAAAAACTCTTATGAAATTTTTGGACAGCATACAAAAAGTCAACTAAATTAATATGGTCAAACTTCAGCATCTTTTCATAACTTGAAGTGCTTTTGGTCAAAATACTTCAAGGTATACAATATTCATTTTGAGAACCAAATAACTTAAAAAGATTATTTGAATGGCCCTGGGTGTTTGATTTGATTTTTTTTTTGATTTCCAGAGTAACCTTCTTTTCTAGCATTTTTTTTTTGCATTAGGCCATGGTGGGTGATAGCTGGTGTCTTTGTGTGCTCAATTTGGCAAGTTTCACTTACAAAATTTTCAACAAATTACTAAAAGCACAACAGAACATATACAGCCATTAGTGTAATTAGCACTTAGGGAGACAAAACATGCAGGCTGAAGATGCTGACAGAAAGTGAGTTTATATGCAACAAAGAGAAATGGAAAAACCTGAATTTGAAGTGGATGAACCATCATTTTCATCAACATCTCTTGATCTGGTAAAAGTGAATCAAGATCCAGTTGTTGGCATCTGACAGCCTATAAATTATTTTAAAAATGGGCACATATTATAGAAACCAAAGAGTCATGTTTTTTTTTGTAAATAATGGATAAATGACCATTAAATAGTATATTATAATTTATGAAGTACTTTATTTGTACTTTTATCTTTCACACTATGTTCACTTGGAAATTATTTAAACCATTAAACCAATTTAAGAAATGCTGCCTTTGACCTGCTGTCACAAATATACATAAAACGTTACATGCTACAATTATAAACTTTTAGAAGTCTCCACTTGATGACCATCAATACTTTAAGTAGTTTATCACTTTTGGAGTAGGTTGATAAATTTTTAAAAAATAAATTCTGATAAAGAAACATCTAACAATACCATAATTTATTCCCTATGTCCTTGAGAACCAAGAGGTAAACATACTTGAAACTAGGCTCACAGAATCTTACAGCATGCCAGTCCCATCTTCTCACATTTAAACAATAGCCCTCCAAACTTTTCTTATCCATGAACCTGTCTTAAGTACTTTTAAAATTGACCACTTCCTCTGGCAGCTCATTCCATGTACTGATTACCCTCTGTTTGCTATTAAATCTCTCCCCTCAAACAGGAGCCTCAATCCTGGAAAAATGGCCCTATCTATAAGACCACAGCTCATTCTCCAAAGCTCCTTTGAAAACAGTCTCAACCTGCTAAACCACTCTCAATAACTCAATCCATCATGTCCTGCAGTCCATGTAGTGAAAATACTGCCATGTCGGGGCTTTGTCTCAGATCCTACAATGGAATGGTAATGCACATCCAAAACAGGATGTAGCACAAATTGGAAGGGAACATAGATTTGATTATAGTTCAACATATTTGCTGTCCTCCTGCTTGCGGAATACAGGAGCTACTCATTCATTACAGTTAAATCCTTGGATGCCCCATTTTGCCAAAGCCCTGCCTTGATGTTGGAGGCAAGATATAAGTGCTGTCAAATATAACAGCAGAATATCTATCTTTTCAAACTTAGCCTCCACCAACTTCTGCTGAAAATGACATGACCCTATATCATTTAGAAAAAAAAAACAGCTTCGGATGCAGATTCTTTTGATGTGGACACAGACAAAATCATCACATGAATTTAGCATAAATCACTAAAATTTTGAAAATTTAAACTAATAAAACAGTATTGCACAGACATTTCAATCACAGCAGAAATATAGTAGTTCAGCCCATTCCATCATTCAGAGAGGTCATGGCTGATTTCTACTTGTTTTGATGCAACATTTCTTCATTTTCACAACTTGCAAAAATATACTGATGACAGAGATAAAGTTGTTGACTGAGATAACATCAAATGCTGTAAATATATTTCCATTACATGAATCAGATTTGTGCTCTATGGAAAAATACAGGTTTTGAATTGATTTGATAAAGATTTCTTAGTTGTTGAAAGGCAATGCTCAGGCATAGAAAACAACAGCTAGGAGGTAAAGGTAGAATCGTATTTAACATCCATTAAGCCTTTAAAGTGTCCTTGATGCTGGGGAGGCTAGTACTAGCCGAATTTGCAACTTTCTGCAGCTTTTTCTGATGCTGAGCAGCAGTTCCTCCACACCAGACAGTGATGCAACCAGTCAGTATGCTCTCCACAGTACATTGTAGAAATTGGCTGGAGTCTTTGGTGACATAACAAATCTCCTCAAACTCCTATTGAAATACAGCTGCTGTCATGCCCTCTTTATATTTGCATCAATATGTTGGGCCCAGGATAGATTTTCAGAGATGTTGACACCAAGGAACTTGAAATATCTCACCCTTTCCACTGCTGATCCCTCGATGAGGACTGGCGTGTGCTCACTAAACTTCCCCTTCCTAAAGTCCACAATCAATTCCTTGGTCTTACTGATGTTGAGTGCAAAGTGTTTTTGTGACACCATTCAATCAGCTGATTGATCACACCTCGTCACAATCTAAAATTCTGCCAACAATAGTTCAAGTTGCGTTTATCGTCATTTCGACCATAAACTGCTGGTACAGTACACAGTAAAAATGAAACAACGTTCCTCTAGGACCCTGGTGCTACATGAAACAACACAAAACTACACTAGACTATGTGAGACAGCACAAGGCTACGCTAGACTACATAAAACAACATACAAACTGCACTAGACTACAAGCCTGCACAGGACTACATAAAGTGCACAAAACAGTGCAGGGCAGTACAATAATTAATAAACAAAACAATAGGCACCGTAGAGGACAAATTACAAAGTCAGTCTAGGCTCTGGGTATTGAGGAGTCTGATGGCTTGAGGGAAGAAACTGTTGCACAATCTGGTCGTGAGAGCCCGAATGCATCAGTACAATGCACCTCTGGCAGGAGGGAGAAGGGTTTGTGTGAGGGGTGTATGGGGTCCTTCACAATGCTGTTAGCTTTGCAGGTGCAGCTTGTGGTGTAAATGTCTGTAATAGCGGGAAGAGAGACCCCGATGATCTTCTCAGCTGACCTCACTATCCACTGCATGGTTTTGCGATCTGAGACGGTGCAATTCCCAAACCAGGCAGTGATGCAGCTGCTCAGGATACTCTCAATACATCCTCTGTAGAATGTGATGAGGATGGGGAGTGGGAGATGGACTTCTCTCAGCCTTCACAGAAAGTAGAGACACTGCTGGGCTTTCTTGGCTATGGAGCTGGTGTTGAGGGACCAGGTGAGATTCTCCGCCAGGTGAACACCAAGAAATTTGGTGTTCTTAACAATCTCAACAGAGGAGCCGTCAATGTTCAGCAGGGAGTGCTCTCCTGAAGTCAACGACCATCTCTTTTGTTTTGTTCACATTCAGAGACAGGTTGTTGGCTCTGCACCAGTCTGTTAGCCGCTTCACCTCCACTCTGTAAGCTGACCCATCATTCTTGCTGATGAGACCACCACGGTCGTGTCATCAGCAAACTTGATGATGTGGTTCAAGCTGTGTTGCTGCACAGTCGTGGGTCAGCAGAGTGAACAGCAGTGGACTGAGCACACAGCCCTGGGGGGAGGCCCATGCTCAGTGTGATGGTGTTGTTGATGCTGCTCTCGATCCAGACTGACTGAGGTCTCACAGTCAGGAAGTCTAAGATCCAGTTGCAGAGCGAGGTGTTCAAGCCCAACAGTTTCAGCTTTCCAATCAGGTGCTGAGGACTGATTGGGTCATCAACAAAATTATAGATGGCACGTGAGCCGTGCTTGGTCACAGAGTTGTGGATGTAGAGAGAGTAGAGCAGTGGGCTAAGCACACATCCTTGAGATGTGCCGGTGTTGATTATCAGCAAGGAGGAAGATATTATTTCCAGTCCACACTGACTGCAGTCTCCTGATGAGAAGTCAAGGGTTCAGTTACAGAGAGAGGTACAGGGCCCAGGTTTTGGAGATTGTTGATTAGAACTGAGATTGTATTAAACTTGTAGGTATGAAAGAGGTCCGTTTACTCTTCTTTGTAACAGAAGCTGAGAGAAAACTTCATTGAGATATATAAAATTATGAGGGTTGTACATAAACAAGATGGACCTATCTTTCTTTAACAAATGGGTCAAAAACCAGAGGCAAGGTGCTCCGAAGATGAAATAATTGGTTATTTGGGGAAAGAAATAAATATATATATTAAAGTTATTACGAACTCCGTGGAGCATATGGGGATCTTCCAATATCCAGGCACTCTTTCTTTCTTTTTTCTTCTTTCCTTCTTTCTCTCTTTTTTTTTCTATAGGGATGCTAGGGGGGAGGGGTTAAGGGGAGGGGGGATGGGTAATATACATTTTTTTTCCATACTTTTATTTGGTAACTACTTGAAATACAATAAAAAAAAGTTAAAAAAAAAAACCAGAGGCATAGTTTTAAAGTGATTGGAACAAAGATGAGAAGTTTTATACCCAGTGACCGTTCAAATCTTACACTCCTGCCCTGAAGGATTAACAGAGGCAAGAGATGATCTTCACATTTAAAAACTACTTGGATGCATATTTCATTAAACACAATCTGTAATGGACATACCAGGTGCCAGCATATCAACTAGCATGGACAAAATAGTCATCATCTTCTATGTCATTAACTTGCTTTGATTTTATCATACTCTTTCACAGAATCCTAGAAAAGTACAGCAGTGAAACAGGTCCATTCTACCCACCTCAGACATGCCACTATGATACCTATCTATGCTAACGTTCCATGCCCAGATTAGGCCCATATCCTTCTACACCTTTCCTATCCAGGTATTAGTCTAAACTACTTACAAACATTGTAATTGTCTCTGCCTCCACCACCACCTCTGGCAACTCAATCCACACATTCATGACCCTGCCTGTGACAAACTTATCCCTAAAGTCACCATTAGATTTCTCCCCTCTCATTTTAAACCTGTGGTCTCTAATTCCATACTCCACTGCCCAGGGAAATAGATTCTGACCACCTATCTTGCCTATGCCTCTCAATTTTATTAACCTCTATAGGGTTACCCCTCAGCCTCCAATGTTCCAGAGAAAATAAACCCTGCCTATCCAATCTATCTTTACAAGTGCAGCCCTTGATTCCTACTGTTTCTCTTTTGCACTTGCTCTGTTACTATTACATCTTCTCACATTATGGCGACCAAAACTCCAAGTGCGGTCTAACCAATGTTTTGTACAACTGCAACAGAAAGTTCCAACCTACCTCCCCAAATGGCCTAACTTGAATCTTAAGGTTTTGTCCCTTTGACTTATGTCTGCACCTGTAGAAGAATATCCATTTGCCTTATCAATTATTTTATATATCTTGAAATCACAGTCAAATCTTCCCTAGTCAAATACAAACCCCATTTCCAGAAAAGTTGGGATATTTTCCAAAATGCAATAAAAACAAAAATCTGTGAAATGTTAATTCACGTGAACCTTTCTTTAATTGACAAAAGTACAAAGAAAAGATTTTCAATAGTTTTACTGACCAACTTAATTGTATTTTGTAAATATACACAAATTTAGAATTTGATGGCTGCAACACACTCAACAAAAGTTGGGACAGAGTTAAAATAAGATTGAAAAGTGCACAGAATATTCAAGTAACACCAGTTTGGAAGACTCCACATTAAGCAGGCTAATTGGTAGCAGGTGAGGTATCATGACTGGGTATAAAAGTAGCATCCATCAAAGGCTCAGTCTTTGCAAGCAAGGATGGGTTGTGGCTCACCCCTTTGTGCCAAAATTCGTGAGAGAATTGTTAGTCAGTTCAAAAGGAACATTTCTCAATGCAAGATTGCAGAGAATTTAGGTCTTTCAACATCTACAGTACATAATATTGTGAAAAGATTTAGAGAATTCAGAGACACCTCAGTGCGTAAAGGGCAAGGTCAGAAATCACTGTTGAATGCGTGTGAACTTCGAGCCCTCAGGCGGCACTGCCGAAGAAACCGTCATGCTACTGTGACAGTTATAGCCACCTGGGTTCAGGATACTTCGGAAAACCATTGTCACTTAACACAGTCCGTCGCTGCATCCAGAAGTGCAACTTGAAACTGTATTACGCAAGGAGTAAGCCGTACATCAACTCTGTGCAGAAACGCCGGTGAGTTCTCTGGGCCCGAGCTCATCTCAGATGGACCGAAAGACTGTGGAACCATGTGCTGTGGTCAGATGAGTCCACATTTCAGCTAGTTTTCAGAAAAAGCGGGCGTCAAGTTCTCCGTGCCAAAGATGAAAATGACCATCTTGATTGTTATCAGCGAGAAGTGCAAAAGCCAGCATCTGTGATGGTATGGGGGTGCATAAGTGCCCACGTCATGGGTGAGTTGCAAGTATGTGAAGGTACCATTGACTCGAAGGCGGATATTAGGATTTTAGAGAGACATATGTTGCTGTCAAGGTGACGTCTCTTCCCGGGACGTCCATGCTTATTCAGCAGGACAATGCCAGACCACATTCTGCACGGGCTACAACAGAGTGGCTTTGTAGACACAGAGTGCGTGTGCTTGACTGGCCTGATGCCAGTACAGATCTATCTCCTATTGAAAATGTATGGTGCATCATGAAGAGGAGAATCAGACAACAGAGACCACGGATTGTTGAGTAGCTGAAGTCTTGTATCAAGCAAGAATGGACAAAATTTCCAATTGCAAATCTACTAAAATTAGTATCCTCAGTTCCAAAACGATTAAAAAGTGTTATTAAAAGGAAAGGTGATGTAACACAATGGTAAACGTGCCTCTGTCCCAACTTTTGAGAGCGTGTTGCAGCCATCAAATTCTAAATTTATGTATATTTACAAAATGCAATTAAGTTGGTCAGTAAAACTATTGGAAATCTTTTCTTTGTACTTTTCTCAGTTAAATAAAGGTTCACGTGAATTAACATATCACAGATTTTTGTTTTTATTGCATTTTGGAAAATATCCCAACTTTTCTGGAAATGGGGTTTGTATATTCAAGGGAATAAATATTCTCTTAATTACCTGATACTATGGTAATCATCTGATGGAATTGCTTTCCATGCTCTCCAAGCTTCTACTGAGATCCACTAGTGTTTGCTGGCCAACGGATTCATAATTGATCTATTTCCCTCCTGAAATCTCAACTAAACAGAGGACGCAACAGTTGTATTGTCCTAGCAAATTCCCTATAAATTTCTGCTTATTTCCCAGATCCAAACCTACATCAAGTTAATTTGCACAAACACAGCCAGCCCATGAAAACAAATGGGATTAAAAAAAAACAAAATATTTTATTATGTGAAGCCATTCTCACTGCAAGACCTTGCATTTTTCTTGACCATGCTAATCAACTAGGAGACAACCAGCAAGATATAGTTGCCATGATCCTGGCTACACAGCAAGAATCAGGAGGATACAGGGTACAAGTAAGTGATAACCTGCCTAATACATCTAGTTACTGTGCAGTGCCCAGGACTGTTCTCAGTATTCCAGTTATAACCTAATCACAACTTTTAACAGCTGCAGCACACATCCTTGCTTTCCAAGTACAAAATATAAAAGCAAGCATTCCAGTGCCTTGATTTTTTTCTGCCCATAACCAATACATTCAAACATATACAGGTCTCTGAAGTTTGGTGAAGATCTATTACTAAATTTCTATTATTTAAATGTTCACACCTATCTTCACACTCAATTTTGCTCACTCAACTTCCCAACTATTTTCTTAATGTTACACTTTCAGATGGTAGTATAGAACTATACCATATTACTATACTCCCATATTATGCTAGAGTCCCATAATATGCCATATATCTCATTATACTACTTTGTGCAAATTTGGATAAATGACTATCATTTTAGATGAAGCAGTTTCAAGTTGATCTCTGCCATTCAATTAAATGAAAGTAAATTCAGAAAAATTATTACCAAGGCAAACAAAAAAAATCCTGTAAATTTTACCAACATCACAGGAGATTTCCAGCACATTTTAAAACATATGAAATATTCTTATTTTTAATAACATTTACACAACTAAGAAGTACAATACCAGTTTGAGTATGACTTTACCTTGCTTAGAAACATGGCATAGTAACGATGAAGAGGCAAGTGAAATGTAACCTGATTAGGAGCAGGCTAGATTTAAGAAAACAGAGAAAAAGACATCAGTCTAAAGCTCCAATATCATATTAGCATCAAGTTTATGTGTTAACAATCAAAAATAAATGAATTGATTAATTGGACCAACATTCATTTGGGGTAGCTGCTTATTTAGGACAACCCTTCAAGAACAAAACCTAATTGAGAATATATTCGAGAGACCCTTCATTTAGTTGGGACAATATACAGTTTAATTGGGATGGAGAGTGCTGCCTAACAATTTCTAATTAGCATCAGTTACGTGCACATCATGTGGCTGTTGGACACCATCCTGTACTTAGAGAGAACGGTTTTTAAATGTGTCAGTTGTATGTGTTTGTATTCAAAAACCAGTGTTTTTTTGTCACTAAAGTCAGCATTCAGGCTTGGAGATGCCAGAAAAGGCAGGGAGTGAAAATGAAACAACTTCTTTATTTCAACAAGTTAAAAATTACGAAGGTTATTGACAAGTCACCTTGAATGTTACGATAAATATGAAGATTTGAAGAATACAACCATCTAAAGTATTGCATGAAGAAAGTAACTCTTCGCACCTTCTCTCACCTCCTTTGTCTCTGCTGCATCTGTTCCCAAGATGAGCTATCATTTCCAGGACATTAGAGATGTTCTCCTTCTTCAAAGAACGGGATTTCCCTTCTTCCAACATAGGTAATTCTCTCACCCACATCTTCTCCACTTCCTTCCCATTCGTGCTAATCCCATCTTCCTGCTGCCTTAACAGGGATAGAGTTCCTTTTGTTTTCACCTACCACCCCATTAACCTTCGCATTCAACACATCACTCCCTGCAACTTACGCCATTTTCAACAGGATCCATCTTTACTTCCCACCTGCCCCCTCTCTGCTTTCCACAGGAATCATTCTTCAATGATTCCCCTGTCCATTTGTGCCCTCCCTCTAATCTCCCTCCTGACACATACACCTGCAAGCAACAGAAGTGACACACCTGCCCATTTACCTCCTCCCTTATCTCCATTCAGGGCCCCAAACAGTCCTTCCAGGTGAGGCAACACTTCAGCTGTTGGGGGTCATCTCTTGTATCCAATGCTCCCCACATGGCCTCCTTTACACTGGTGAAACCTGACATAATTTGGAGGACTACTTTGTTGAGTACCTCCTCTCCATCCACTAAAAGTGGAATTTCCTGGTGACTGACCATTTTAATTCAAATTCCTACTACGGTTCTGACAGTGAGCACAACACTTTAAGTCGACAGCTATAAGATCGGGTTTCAATTCCCACCACTGTCTGTAAGGAGTTTGTAAGTTCTCCCCATGACAGTGTGTGTTTTCTCTGGGTGCTCTGTTGTCCTCTCACATTCCGAAGATATACAATTTGGGTGAGTGAGTGGTGCAGAGACAGATTGACAAAGGGGAAGGAGGTGTCAGAATTGGATGAAGTGAATTTAAGGGTGGGGTGGAAGTTGAAGATAAAGTTGATGAAATTGACAAGATCAGCATGAGTGCATGAAGAAGCATAATATCTGTCATAAGGAATGTGTTACAAGCTATCAATACAATTATAGCAGAGCAATTTGCAAAATTCAAGGTAAGTGAGCAAACTTCAACACTACTTTGTGAAAGGAATGTCATGTTTGACTTAAGAGCACTTGCAAGAAACATACGGAGAGTTAGTGAAAGAACTATACTTTGGACTCTAGGGGACATTTGATAGTTGCAGTATCAAATGTTATGGCAGGGCAGAAAGTGCTGTAGGATGTAACATGTTGATGTGGACTGAAATTAAGATAGCCAATAAAAATATGAAGGTATATATGAACTGAGTAAGCAAAGCTCTGACAAATAAAATGTGTAATTGTACTGCTGGCAGGAAAATTGAAAAATATATCATTTAAATAGCATTAAGTTGCAGATTTCTGAGATGAAGAAGGATCTAGATGTACCAGAGCATGATTCGTAAAAGGTTACTATGCAGGTTTAGCTAGTAATTAGGAAATCAAACAAAGTTATTATTTATTGCTTCGGAATTTGAAACATGATATTCCATTTCATAACTACCTCATCAACAAAATTGATGGCATCAAACCAATCCTGCAATGCATCTAGGCAGTACCGGACCACTGTTCTGGTATACTCTTCCATCTCCTACAAGTTTAAAAAAAACAATCAAAATACAAGATTTTTGAATGTTATTAATATTTATTAAAACAATATTAATAACCTTTCTTCTATCACCATTAAGGTATTTGGTTACTATTGTCCTAACTAGATGGCTAAGAAAACAGAATATATCAAAATACTAATTAAATGTTCCTCTCCCTTTCTGATTTCCTTTGAAACACAGTGCATTCTACAATTCCTGCATTAATTCACAGCATATTCTAATTTTCAGTTGTTCTCCCAAGTACATTCCTATGTAACGGAGAGATGTTTGTCCATTTATCACTTGGTATACAAAGAGAGCTCAAATTCCTCAATCTCTTACATCTTCAAATGAAGGTAATACAGGTGCCCCCCCCCCCCTTTACAAAGGTAGAGAGCTCCTATGAAACCCTTCTTATGCTGAAATGGCGTAAAGCGAAGAACCATTAATTTATATGGGAAAATTTTTCGTAAAAGCAAAAATCCTCTTTGTAATGCTAAAACAGGTTACCAAAGTAGGTCTTTAGCAAAAGTGAAGTGGCATAAAGTGAACATTCATAAAATGGGGGACACCTGTACTGGAATTCATTTAATCATGTTGTTCTTGAATATCAGCTTTTACTGTTTATGCCTTTGTTAAATTCATTGTTTCTAGAAACTTATTTTAACTATTCTCATCCTTGATATGCCAGAAAAGCTCCCTTTAGGCAGTTTTAAGAATACTGTACCACATAATTGCCCATTCACAGAAGCAGCCCCTGAATAAATGCATTTCTGTCCTGCCTTAAGTGAATCTATAATTAACATTTCGAACTTATTTTCTGCATAATGCTAAATGTCTTGCTTTATTCTGTATTTTTTTCCCTCAGGTATATTTTTCCAAGCTGAAGAGAAGCATAATTCCTCTCATGCCTTCTTTCTTGACTTAAAATTAAACTTATATCAACTTGTTCCCTTCTTTGCAATGTTCTTTATATTGTGGAGATGACATAAACATTCAACACTGCTACTTTGGACTGACTCAGTCCATGGAAAGATTTAGCTGAATTCACCTAGTTTTGCATTATAATCGTTTACTGCAACATCCCTTGAATACATACTTCAGATCTCATCAAGACTTCCACCTAATAGTCGCTCTTTTTTCTTATATTATTCATTTTCAAATAACAAAGAAAAATCTAACCCAGCTGTCAAAAGAACCCCATTATTTTCACTCCAAACATTCCTGCATAATCCTATTTCTTTTGCATGGTCATTAACTGATTCTCCAATCATCCATCCATTCACTAACCAATTAACCCAACGATCATCTTATTTTAGGGATTGGGAGGAAACTGGAGCACCCAGGGAAAGCCCTTGCAGTCATAGGGAGAACTTCAAACTCCACATAGCACAGAAGTCAGGATTAAATCATGGGTTCAGGAGCTGAGTGAGCAGTTTGACCTGTTGCACCACCATGCTATCTTAACTTTAACCTCTGAGAAAGCATTGAGCCCTCACATATTCATCTTTTGTTTATCTTTGGTAATTTATATGTATTTCAGTTTCTACTGATTGTTTAGCTCAACTTTATGTAACTCACCATTCATTAGACCAATTACAGGCACAATCACAATTTCTCAAACATAGGTAATCAAACGCATTACAAAGCAATAATTAGACCATAAAACATAGGAGCAGGATTTATCCATTCAATCTAATAATTACAAATCTGATGGTGTATATAACCAAATATATTTTCATTAATATGAAAGCGCAGAATTAATTCTTCATATTTTATACCATCATACACTTTATTCAAAAATGTTTAAAACACACAAAATATCTCACCTTAATTTTACAATGGGTTAGAAGTCCCCACATTGGTTGTGCACAGGCTTCTAATTCTGCTGCAAAGGCAGCGTAGTATGTTTGTGACTCAAATTCCACATGCTCATTTAGTTCTCGTTTGTTTAAATTCATGCCTTAAAAAATAAATAAACAGGAACACAAGACAATTTATGAACTTTAATCTCATCATGCAGATCTCTAATTAAGGTCACATTACTGCCACGGACAATTTATTGATTTCAGATTGTGTTTTCTAGATCATTACAGCAATGGAAGGGGTTTCTAGTTTCACTGGAATTGCAGTAAAAAAAATCCTGTAACAGAGGGATGTAACACATCATTTTTTCACCAGCAGAGCAAAATACTTCTTTCTAATAACTTACAAGATTAAATAGCCTCAATTCAATCCCTCGTTTCAACATAAAACTTCCTATTTGATATCAACTATTGTCTTATTCCACAAAGAGGGCCCCAATCTTATTGAGGTTTGGAGGCTTACATGCCTCAATAACCTACAGAGTATCAGTCTAATTTGAATAACATTAACTATCCTACAAAATAAAATCTCACTTTGAGGTCTACTAATCAGGAGGTTAAAAGTTACATGGAACGTCAGCAGGAACTTGATTCTACAATGGAGAAAAAAAATTTGTGTGCCTAACTTGTTAGACATGCTCAGAGCATATTCAGAGTTCATAATGCTCGAGAGAAAGAAACAAAATCTGAAAGTCTTACTGCTGTAACTGCTGAACTCAACAAACACAAATTCCACTAACAGGTAAAGCAAGCACATTACAAAGCAATTACAAACTTACTAGTGCATACTACAGTTCCCACTTGTATTTTCATTTATTAAAGCACAAAATTAAATATGTACTTTAAAAAATTAAATTATTACCCCTCATTCACCAGGCACTTGAACCAAAGGGAATAACTTCACTCAATTTTACTTGTCCATTAACAAAATGTTCTCACAACCAATGGATTTACTTTCAAGGATTCTTCATCTCATATTTTCAATATTTATTGCTTATTTATTTATTATTATCTCTTTCTTTTTGTATTTGCCCAGTTTGTTGTCTTTTGCACACTGGTTGAACGCTTAGGTTGGTGCAGTCTTTCATTGATTCTGTTATGGTTATTATTCTGTGGATTTATTGAGTATGTCTGCAGAAAACGAATCTCGGGGTTGTCACCGTATACAATCCTGAGATTCATTTTCCTCCGGGCAGACTCAGCAAATCTATAGAATAGTAACTACAACAGGATCAATGAAAGATCAACCAGTGTGCAGACGACAATGAACTGTGTAAATGCATATATAAATAAATATCAATGAATAATGAGAACATAACATAATAAAGAATCCTTAAATTGAGATCATTAGTTGTGGGAACATCTCAGTGGATGGGCAAGTGAGTGTAGTTATCCCTTTTTGTTCAAGGCCTGATTTAGAACCTGATAAAGTGAGTGCTGAGGTTCTTGTACTTTCTAACTGATGGCAGCAGCAAGCAAAGAACATGGCCTAGATGGTGGGGATCTCTGTCCTACAACAGTGTTTCCTGTAGATGTGCTCAATCATTAGGAGGGTTTTACCCATGACGCACTGGGCCAAATCCACTATCATTTGTAGACTTTTCAGTTAAACAGCATTGATGTTTCCATACCAGGCAGTAATGCTTCCAGACCATATACTCTCCAGTACACATCTAGTTTTAGATGTCATGCCAAATCTCTGCAGACTCCTAAAGAAGCAAACTATCTGCAACAATGCTATGAGCAAGCAGGTCAATGAGCATACATCAGACTCTATAAATATGACTTTTTAATCCTTAGGAATAAACTTACCTTGAAAGAAAGAAACAAAATTCATCCACATCTGAAGAAGACCCTGATCTTCCAAAAAACGTTTTGCTACACTTTGGTGTGAAAGGATATTAATAAAATCACTAACTAAAGGCCAATAGGTGTTGTTCTTTAGGAGTGGCTCACCACAGTTTACAACAACGTGAAAATTGTTCTCTTCATCTACAACAGTAAGAAAGAAAATATTACAAAATGAAAATGATTTTGAAATTCAGAATTGCAGTAGAACTACAATGTTTCATTTTAAAATAATAGCCTGAAAAATACTGAAAGTTAATGTTCTAGTATTTGCTAGAATTTAATACTTAAAGCATTGTGCCCAATTTAAGTTGAGGACAGGCAGTTTTTTCCCCAACAGTATTTTTATTTCCATACACATGTTTACAAGTCTGATAAACACCACCTTCAAAACTATCAGGCTGTCATAAAATTGAACTTCTGCTCACCTTGTAACTCGCTTTTGACGAGGCAACTTTCCATCATGTAAAGTAAAACAGTGACCATTATTTCTAGTAGCTGGCACTCTTCAGTGACTTGACGTGCCAATTCTTCATTGCTAAATAACTGCACGCTAATATGAACAATCCTATTGGACATGGTTTCTGAATCATGACTCTTAATCAGAGTTTTCATAATGAAGGCGTAATGCTGAACAAATGTTTTAGTAAAAGCTATCTGCAAAAGAAAAAGTAAAAATGAGTATGACGACTTATTAACTAGTGTAGGAAGAATAATTCTGCTTCACATGATCTTCCAAACTAACTCTGAATGCCAATGGGATTTAAACAGCAATTCTTCACAGTGGGCTCTACATGGTTAAGACAAGAAGGTTGCAGGGTCTAACCATAATATCATACACAAAAGGGACACACTTTTCAGGCTTAAAACTCATATGTTCATATTTGCTAACTTTGCTGAAGGCAGGACCCACATTCAATCACTAAATTATCCATGTTATCCAAAATGGCTGAGGGCATTCAATTATTAAGTTACTACACCAGACTTAAGAGTACAGATAACAGCCTCCAGTTTTGTGTGGATTCGAACAAAAGTTACATTAATTATTTACCATTTAACAGTCCAGAAAAATATATCGATATCTCTGTTTCCCCTTTGGACAGAACAATGGTGTTCCAATAAGCAGTCACTCAATTGACATTTGTTTATCCAGTTGGAAAAAAACATTGAGCACTGATTCAGATTAATTTATTGTCTCACACACACTGAATTACAATGAAGTTCCCTGCTCGTATAAAGCAAGATTAGAAATTCTAGACAGAATCTGGATTACTTCATAATATCAACAACATTATCTTAAGTAGTCCTGTTTGATATCAGAAGAGTCAACGTGTTAACATTTGGTTTAACTTTTTTTTTAATTTTTTTTTTAAATTGAAATCTACATACCTTGTAGTCCTGATCAGGCAACATATTTAGTAGAAAGGTTACCATTTTTTGTGGAAACTCATATTTGACAGTCCAAAATAATATTTCTTCTAGAAAGCATTTATGCTTCAAGATATCCATGATGGATGGATCTGATTGAATATAAAAAATGGATTTGTTTATTTAGCTGGATAATGCCCAATATCTTCAAGCTCATGTCAAATTCAGGTTTAACTTGATTTAAGATTAAGAGTAAAGATTAGTCTTAATTGCATCTCTCAGGTACTTACTGCATCACTCTCTTAACTACAAGTTATATACCTATTCCAAGGAAACAGCTAGTGGGTAAGGATGGCCAATGTCTGCCAATTATTTCATTACCTACCTACTGAAATGCTTTGACAGTTGATTAAGTGATACCACTCCTAGACTTGTCAGTTATAAAAACTGTTACAGAGTATCACATTGAGTATTACATCGATGTAGCCTCCAACCTGATGGCATGAACATTGATTTCTGCAACGTCTGGTTATTCCTCCCCACCTTCCCTCTTCTTCAATTTCCCACTCTGGCTCCCCTCTTACCTCTTCTTCTCATCTGCCTGTCACCTCTCCTAGGGTGTCTAATCCTTCCCTTCTTCCCCATGGTCCACTCTCCACTCTTATCAGATTCTTTCTTCTCCAGCACTTTGCCTTTTCTACCCATCACTTCCCACCTTCTTACTTCATCCCCCACCCACCTGGCTTCACCTATCACCTTCGAGTACTTCTTCCCCCACCTCAAATTCTGGCTTCTTGCCCCTTGCTTTCCAGTCCTGATGAAGGGTCTCAGACTGAAATGACATCTGTCTATTCATCCCATAGATGCTATCTGACCTGCTGAGTTTCTCCAGCATTTTGTGTGTATTGCACGGAATTTCACTTTCTGCATGTCAGTGATATTCACAAGTATCCAAAAGCTGTTAAATATTAATCACCCCATTATTAAAAAATACAAGAAAAAAAGCAGTTTTCATTTTCTGCTTGCATCGTAAGTTCAGATGTTCTTATCCTGCTTATATCCAGTCTGCTTCCAAAACCTTTCACTAAGATTACACAAATATAAAATGCTGTTAACTGCTCATATTGTTATTTTAATTAGTCCTCTTACAAGCATTACCTTTGTTGTACACATCCTTCCCTCCCCACCTCTCTCCTTCAGAAAACTAACTTGCATTGTTCCTTCCCAGTTCTAACAAAAATCACAAATCCAAAACTTTCACTGCTTCTCTGTTTCTAGAAATGCTTTCTGAATTGTTGAGTTTTACAGCATTTCCGCTTTCCCATATCATCCATTTTGATTTCTATAAACTGAATAAATAAGTTAACTTTTCGGATGTGAAAGAGCTAGTGTAAAGAAGCAAACATAAACAAGAATAAGTCACAAAATGAGACTTAGTAGTTGCATTAAAATAAGATAAAGCCAAGGCTAACTGGCAGAAGCAATGATTGAAGGCAAAGCTAAGAAAGTAGGAGTTGGAAAGAACTATGAGAAAAATGAAAGGCACAATGTCAACAAGTCAGATATAAAATTAAAACAAATTTGAAAACAACCTATAGTAAAAGCAATAAATTTCTGGATATATTTGACTGCACAAACATGATAGAATAATGGGTAGAGTTTTTATAAAAGTTTGCACCCAAAATAATTGTCTGATCCTTCCCTTATTATTTTGCTCAAACCACCATATATTTTCAGTACATACTGCTTTTCTCCAGATTTTCTTCAGCTTTAGATACAACTTCCTTCAAACTTTGCTAAAAGATGGAGGTCAATGTTAGAAATGAAGCTCAAGAGAAAGAGAAGTTGTTCTTTAAGCTGCAATTTGGCTTAATTGGATGAGTGCACATCATCACTGATGTGCAAGTGAGAAAGACCACGCATGAAAATTATTTGGTTTGTACTTGCAAGCAGAAAATGCCTTAATCTATTTTTCCCTTCTCCAATCTAAACACAATTACACTACACCTAGAAATACAGTATATTTGCTTTGAGAACCATAAATAATTGCGTGCATGAACAAAGAAGGGGCTAAAATAGGCCACTCTGCCTTCAAATCTGCTCTGACATTTAATGAGATCCTGGCTCATTTGATTATCTCAACTCAGAATTCCAATCTACCTGCTGCAACATTTTACCTCCTCTCTCCCAACCCTTTGCTGCATATGTAAATATTGTTATTATGCAAAATTGAAACATGAAAATGATGTTTTGGAAAGGTACTTCAAATTAATTTGAATGTATGAAAAAATAACCCAGCAAGGAATTAATGTATTCTTAAATATAGGAAGCTTGACCACAACAGAGTGGCACCTTCAAATGAATTTCACAGAATCTCTATTTTTAGCATCAGCCTAAGTTGTTTCAAAAATACCTTTGGTGCTGTTGCAGAGTTTTACCCTCTTCCGTTTGCCAACTCCTTGACTGCCATCTTGTTCCTCCTGAAAAAAACGAGAGCATATTACTAAAAAAGTTAACCCTTGATTCACAATTGAATCTTTTTTACTAATACAGTTGTTTCAGCTTACCTGGTGAAAGATAAATTCAGAAATGTAAAATAACTAATATACCCGTGAAACCTCAAGAGTGAATAGAAAAAAGTTTCAACTTTTTAAAATTAAAACTATTTTGTCTGATATTGTATTTCATAGTTCTATCCCCATACAAGATAGTGATGCAATCAGTTAGAATGCTCTCCACAGTACTTCAGTAGGAACTTGCAAGCACCTTTGGTAACAAACCAATTTTTCCTCAATTGAATATAGCCGCTGTTGTGCCTTCCTTGTAACTGCATCGATATGTTGGGCCCAGGATAGATCCTCAGAGATGCTGTCACCCAGGAACTTGAAACATCTCACCTTTTCCATTTCCAATTCCTTGATGAGGACTGATACGTCCACAATTAATTTCTTGGTCTGAATGGAATATCGATTTACAACCCCATTTTATTACTGCAATTTTCGGTATACCAAATGAAGATGGCAATCAACTTTCCCCTTCAATCAGACGAATGATTGCCTTTGTAACATTAATTGCCAGAAGGTCTATATTACAAAACTGGAAAGAAGTAAATCCTCCTACTACATTTCAGTGGTTCTCCCAAACTATTTCTTATTTGAGTTTGGAAAAAATCAGAAGCACTATCTTTGATTCTTCAATTAAATTTGAAGAAACCTGGGGACCATTTATTCGACACTTTCATATGAATTAATTTGGCTTATTTCAGATCCTTTTCTCTACTTATACTTGTTCAGGTATGGAGTTCTGGAGTTCTTTTCTTGACACCTTTATATATTTATAAAGTGTTATTATTGCCCATGTTAGTGTTAGTTTAGTATTTTTTTTCATTATATATTTTTTCTCATATATAATTTCAATTTTTTTTTTCTCTTTTTTCGACGATTATTTTTGTTTTTCATATATATTTACATAGACTTGATTGATTTATGCACCTTTTGTTGATGGATGTTTTAATAGGATATTATTATCCTATTACTAATGTAATCTCAAGTTTATTGAATCTGTAATCTATTCATTATTTTGTGTTGTTTTTTTTTATATATGAAATTTAATAAAAAGATT
Source organism: Hypanus sabinus (assembly GCF_030144855.1). Lineage (NCBI taxonomy): Eukaryota > Metazoa > Chordata > Chondrichthyes > Myliobatiformes > Dasyatidae > Hypanus > Hypanus sabinus. The sequence goes on from NC_082709.1 coordinate 24,022,661, forward strand.
GAAAAAGAAAGAAAAGAATTTCTTGGTCTGACATTGAATGCAAGGTGTTTGCTACGACACCAGATAATTCGTCTTGCTCCTGGTATGCCTCTTCATCTCCATCCGAAATTATGCTAAGAGCAGTTGTGTTGTTGGAAAATTTATATACGGCGTTTGAGCTATGCCGATCCACACAGTCGTGGGTGTAACGAGAGTATAGCAGTTGGCTAAGCACACAAACTTGAGGTTCACCAGTGTTAATATTGAGCAAGAAGCAGACATTATTTCCAATCCACACAGACTTTGGTCTCCCAGTGAGAAAGTCAAGGATCCAGTTGAAGAGAAAGGTACAGAGGCCCAGGTTTTGGAGCTTTTGATTAAAATTGAGGGAATGACTGTGTTGAACACTAAGCTGTAGACTGATTTATGTATTACTATAGTCCAGGTGATCCAAGGCAGAGTAGAGAGCCGGTGAGATTGCATCTGCTGTAGATCTATTGTGGTGATAGGCAAACTGCAGCGGGTCCAGGTCCTTACTTAAGCAGGAATCGATTCTAGCCATGACCAACCTCACGAAGCACTTAATTACAGTAGATGTGAGTGCCAATGAGTAAAAGTCATTAAGGCAACTCATCCTGCTCTTCTTGAGCAGCTATGATCGTCGCTGTTTTGAAACAGGTGGAACAATTATCTGAAAATTCATTCCACTTACCTGCCTGCCCTAACAAGCATCTCTGACATTTGTCTTTTTTTATGTTAGGCATTCAGCACCTGCTGCATTTTAGTATCACATAATTATTCACTAGTCTGAGGTATTTACTAAGGAAACTGGCATGGAGTCAATGGAAATAAGGCAAACAAGTAGTGAGGTCATGGAACCTATACAGATTGAAGAGGAGGAGGTGCTTGCTACCTTGAGGCAAATCAGCATAGATAAATCCCCAGGACCTGACAGGGTATTCCCTTGGACCTCCAAGGAGACTAGTGTTGAAATTGCAGGTGCCCTGGCAGATATATTTAAAATGTCGGTATCTACGGATGAGGTGCCAAAAGATTGGAGGATAGCTCATGTTGTTCCGTTGTATAAAAAAGGCTCTAAAAGTAATCCAGGAAATTATAGGCCGGTAAATTTGACGTCAGTAGTAGGCAAATTATTGGAAGGAGTACTAAGAGATAGGATCTACAAGCATTTGGATAGACAGGGACTTATTAGGGAGAGTCAACATGGCTTTGTGCGTGATAGGTCATGTTTAACAAATCTATTAGAGTTTTTTGAGGAATTACCAAGAAAGAGGATGAAGGGAAGGCAGTAGATGTTGTCTACATGGACTTCAGTAAGGCCTCTGACAAGGTCCCACATGGGAAGTTAGTTATGAAGATTCGGTCGCTAAGTATACATGGAGAGGTAGTAAATTGGATTAGACGTTGGCTCAATGGGAGAAGTCAGAGAGTGGTAGCGGAGGATTGCTTCTCTGAGTGGAGGCCTGTGACTAGTGGTGTGCCACAGGGATCAGTGCTGGGTCCATTGTTATTTGTCATTATAGCAATGATCTGAATGATAATGTGATAAATTGGATCAGCAAATTTGCTGATGATACAAAGACTGGAGGTATAGTGGACAGCGAGGAAAGTTTTCAAAGCTTGCAGAGGGGTTTGGACCAACTTGAAAAATAGGCTGAAAAATGGCAGATGGAGTTTAATAGAGACAAGTGTGAGGTGGTGCACTTTGGAAGGACAAACCAAGGTAGAACATACAAGGTAAATGGTAGGGCACTGAGGAGTGCAGTAGAACAGAAGGATCTAAGAATACAGATACAAAATTCCTTAACAGTGGCATCACAGGTAGATAGGGTCATAAAGGCAGCCTTTGGTACATTGACCTTTATAAATTAAAGTATTGAGTATAAGAGTTGGAATGTTATGATGAGGTTGTATAAGGCACTGGTGAGGCCGAATTTGAAGTATTGTGTATAGTTTTGGTCACCTAATTACAGGAAGGATATTAATAAGGTTGGAAGAGTACAGAGAAGGTTTACAAGGATGTTGCTGGGACTTGAGAAACTGAGTTACAGAGAAAGGTTGAATAGGTTAGGACTTTATTCCCTGGAGCGTAGAAGAATGAGGGGAGATTTGATAGAGGTATATAAAATTATGATGGGTATAGATAGAGTGAATGCAAGCAGGCTTTTTCAACTGAGGCCAGGGGAGAAAAAAACCAGAGGACATCGGTTAAGGGTGAAGGGGGAAAAGTTTAAAGGGAACATTGGGGGGGTGCTTCTTCACACAGAGTGGTGGGAGTGTGAAATGAGCTGCCAGATGAAGTGGTAAATGCAGGCTCACTTTTAACATTTAAGAAAAACGTGGACAGGTACATGGATGAGAGGTGTATCGAGGGATACAGTCCAGCTGCAGGTCAGTGGGACTAGGGAGAAAAATGGTTTGGCACAGCAAAGAAAGGCCAAAAGGCCCGTTTCTGTGCTGTAATGTTCTAAGGGTTCTATTAACAATGATTTCTTACTTTGTTTATTAATGTGAAGTAAATTTTACCTGATGAGTTATCATGACAATCAGGAAACAAAGGAAGTCCACTAGAATAAAACTGTAGTTCACACAGAAAGCAATAAAACTGATGAAAGCTCAAAATATCGAAAGTTACTTTCGAGAAGGCTTTGCTGAAACATCTTTAATCTAAATTACCTGTGAAGATTATCAGTTTAGTAATCATTTATGCTATAGTAATTACTCTTCCATAATAACAAAAAAAACAATACTGAGACAACTCAAATTAAGTTCACAGAGGATTCTTATAATCATCTTTAAATAAAAGCTGAGACTGCTATTGCCTAAACTTGAATATGTGTCATACAAATGAAAAGTGATTAAGGTCTGCACATATCTATTTTTTGTTATACTATATATTCAAACCCACCTCATCAGAAGAATCCAGCTGCCCTGCTCCTGTTGTAGCACCTTTATAGACAAAAATACAGTAGAAAATATGATTTATTGCTGATGAAACAAGTTATGAAAATCTTTTACATAACTTCAGCACTCTTGAAGACAGCAAAACAGGAAAGTGTGGAGACACAAGAGACTGCAGATGCTATAATCAATGTACTGGTGGAACTCGGTGAATCAGGCCCATCTATGGAGGCAAAGGGATAGTCAATGATCCCGGTCAAGACATTATACGAAGACAAAGTGCATGGATAACAAGATTGTCAGTATAAAGGTCAGATGGAGAGGGTCCAGAGGAGATTCACAAGAATGATTCTGGGAATGAAAGGGTTAACTTCTGGGAAACTTTTGATGGCTTTGGGCCTGTATTCTCTGGAGTTTAGAAGAATGAGGGTCAATCTCATTGAAACCTAGGTAGAGTGAATGTGGAGAGAATGTTTCCTAAAGCGGGGGAGTCTAGGACCAGAAACCACAGCCTCACAATAGAGGGATGTTCCTAAAGAACAGCCATGAGAAGGAATTTTTTTTTAGCCAAAGAGTGGTAAATCTGTGGAATTTATTGCCAGAGACAGATGTAGAGGCCAAGTCATTGGGTATATTTAAAGCAGAGGTTGATAGGTTACTGATTAGTAAAGGGTATCAAAGGTTACAGGGAGGAGAATAGGGTTGAGGGGGCTAATAACTCAGCCATGACGGAATAGTGGAGCAGTTTCAAAGGGTTGAATGGCTTAATTCTGCTATGTCATGGAAAATAAAAGGACATGAGAGGGAGAGCTGAGAAAATGGCTGGCAGGAGACAGATTGAACAAAGAGGAGACTGATGGAGTCACTTGGTGAAGGTAAATGGTGACACTGGGACACAGCAAGTGGTAGGTAAAAGGTAGGGATAGGGAGAGGGTAAAATGAGCAGATAGTGCCAGGTAGGAAGAAGGGAGGGTGAAGGAAGATTACAAGATTGGAAGGTGACACAAAAAAATACAAACGTCAGAATCCAATAGGAAGGGAAGATGGGCAAATGAAGCCAGGGGAGGGAGGGGATACCCAAGTGATCAGAAGGAGACTGAGAATTACCTGAAATAGTTAAGTGTATTAAAATAATTATACTATTAAATAGGAAACTAACAGAAGTCAGTCTAGTTGTCCTATAAAGGTTTTAACACAGGACAGAAATCTGATAGTCAAATGACTTACCACCAAGTACCAGTTTTGCTTAATATGTCTGTATGGACATATTGGGTGTCTATGCAAGCAGCTTAGTTTTTTTAAAAAACCACACTGGACTATTACAAATATAATACTTCAATATATTGACCAATCATGCAGTTATTGCATCTGAATCTGAAAGCTGTGAATTCATGGCAGATTCAGAGCTTCAGACCCACAAAACTGGGTGATGCACCATCAATAACTCACACTGAGACGTAAGGCGAGATATCGGCTTTTATTGACTGGAACAAGGAACCAGGAGTGAGTGTCTATCATACAATGTCTTGGAGACTGAGGCCGAGCGTCAAGCCACAGATCTCCTTTATACAGGGGCCTGTGGGAGGAGCCACAGGAGCAGTCAGCAGGGGCGTGTCCCGACAGGCACATAGTTCACCACACTGGGCTGACAGCTTTATAACAGTACCAATCAAGCTTAGTCTAGTATCAACAGTTTTGGATGCGGTCCATTGTTGATTTCTGAATTTTGTCTAGTTAGTCATATTGCTACACTCAGTGACCAATATATTAGATACAGGAGTAGAACCCCGTGCGATTTTCTGCTTGTGTAACCCATCCACTTCAAGGTTCAACTTGCATTCAAGTATGCTCTTCTGCACACCTCTGTTGTAACACGTGGTCATCTGAGTTACTGCTGCCTTTCTGTCAGCTTGAACCCACCTGATCATTCTCCTCTCAATAACAAGGTATTTTCACTCACAGAGCTGCTGCTCTCTGGATATTTTTTGTTCTTTGCACCCTTCTCCATAAACATTAGAGACTGTTCTGCCTGAAAATCTCAGGAGGTCAACAGTTTCTAAAATACTCAAACCACCCTGTCTAGCACCAACAATCATTCCAGAGTCAAAGTCACTTAGATCACATTTCTTCCCCATTCGATTTTTGGTCTGAATAACTGAACCTCTTGACCATATCTGCATGTTTTTATACATGGAGTTACTGCCATTGATTGGCTGATTAGATATTTACATTAGCGAGGTGTATAGGTGCATCCAAGGTGCATAGATGCTATCAGAAAACCAGAGATCCTCATGATGAACAGTATTTCAAAGATCACTGAAAATAAAGATTTCACTGTACAATCATTCAGGTTAAACAAATTAAGCTATTGAACAGAAACCAGTTATTCAGGTTTTTTTTTAAAAGAGTTACAGTAAGCTTACTTCCACAACTGTTTCAAGCAATGGATAACACAATAATCACATGCTTAAAGTGATTATTTTGCTTCAAATGCTCGAGGGACTCAAGAATTATATTTAAATCAATGCAGTTGTAAGGCCAACAATAAAATAAACTGTCATTCTCAAGTATGACAAATTCATTCACTTCCAACTGTCAGTATGGATGTGTTTCATTTATTATTTTCCGAATATAACTTCCTTACACTCAAAATCCAAATAAAAATCTGAACACAATATCTGGGACAAATAGAACAATTATACTTACAAACAAGATTTTCACCTCTACAGGTGATCCATTCTTCCCAGTAATATGCAAGATTTATTCTATTATAAGATTTTATATTACAGTGATAGACCCTTTCAGCCAAAAATGGGAGTATTTAACAACATTGAGGGCAATAGCTAAACATATTCATTCAAGTCCAAAGTATTAAAAAGATTTTTGAAAGATTGTAGTGCATTACATGAGATTTTAGTGCTCACAGCTTAGAAGCTAGTTAGCTGTGATATATGCTATACAGTTCACCCTTGGTGACTTATTCTCTTTTAAAGCCAAATCTAGACATGAATAAGACCATTTCATGCAATACAAGGACATAAATATAGATTCCAGAAGTTAAAGGAGGCACTTATATTTGTCAAAACCCTACCAAATTGTAGTCTTGAGATAAAACACATTATTTCACTCTCACAAACATTACTTACCCAAAATAGTTACATTACTTGCTCCTGCCATTTGATCCAGTACAGATGTCACAGACCGTTCCTCTGATGAAACTAGTCCTGAACCTTTTAATGCTGCAAGATACTTGTCATAATTTTTCTTTGCATATGTCTTTTCTCCAGTGCCTTAAGGGAAGGAAACAAACACTTTTCAGCATCAAATTGCAACAAATAATATTTCAAGAAAACCACTTACCAAGCAAACTAACAAAAACACTCTCAACATCAACAACCATACAAGATGCAATCAAAATAACTACTCAGTAGAACTCCAATACAGGCAGTCCCTGGATTACAAACGAGTTCCGTTCCTGAGTCCGTCTTTAAGTCAGATTTGTATTTAAGTTGGAATAAGTACATCCGGTATTATTTAACGTCAGTTAGTCAAACATGTGTCTTAGTATATAGTATATATTTTACCTTTCTATGCATATAAAACACTTAAGAGACGTATGTATTCCAATAATTAAACCACTGCGTTGCTTAGTATTAATTGTAGCTTTCATCGGGACAGGGCCTTTCACATTCTCCATAATTCTCACTTCATCCTTTAAAATTGTTCCGATCGTTGACCAACTGTAGCCAAACACTTTTCTAATGACCGATGGCATTTCACCTCTATCCGATCACTTTATTATTTCCACTTTATTTTCAATCACGATTGCTTCCCATCAACGGAACAGAAGCACTGCGGGCGGCGGGTCCCAAGCTGCGTCGGCTCCCAAGTTCCTCTGGGTCCTAAGGACCACCGTACTGAATTCCCCAGGTCTGAAAGTCCACCTCACTGAGACAGGTTAAATGGGACAATTAAGGGTAGTGCTGGGTTTGGGTATTTGATCCTCCCCAAATTCCGTGTGGGAATTTAAACTGGAAGTGGCTATTTTTTTTTACGATGTCGAGTTGCGAGCTTGACATCAACCCAGCATGGATGGTACAGGAGTCACTGAATCGACATCAACCCGGCACAGGAGCGATCTGTCACTGGATCGAACTCGGGAACCTCCGTTCTCCAGCCCGGTGCTGATCTCACTGCGCCACCAGCTGTCCAGAATGGGGTGGGGGGGGGGGGGGGGGTCAGGGTGAATATTGCTAAGGAGAATTTAAGCCAAATACAAAGTTACACACTCAACACAGTGTCAACGACAATGATTTAAAATGGCGGACAGCATCGCGATCCGACTTAAAATGGCAGATGGCGTTTTCCTTCCTCGGTTCGTAAGTATGAGTTGTCCGTAAGTCGGACATTAGTAACTCAGGGACTACCTGTAGTCTGGCATTAAATTGTTCATATATCCTAATAGCCCAACATCTATCTCATTCATTGGCCCATCATGAAAGCCAGGGATCAGGAGTGGTGAAAGGCTGGAACCAGGAGACCAGAATACAGCTGTGACCAGGATCCAGACTGTGGCCAAGGTGTGCAGCCAGAGATGGGATTGTAGTCCAAATTCCTAATAGGTTTGTGTTAGAACTGGGATCTGGTGTAGTTGTATACTTCCCACTCCCTTTAAATTCAAATGATAATAATAATATGTAATAATAATAATAATGGTGTAATGTGTAGGAAAAAAAATAAAATGAAAAGTGTTTTCTGGAATGAAGTAAAATCCAATAGTCCAGAAATTCTTTTGGTACAGTGACACAAACACCCTTAGAGTAATAACTAGAATTAAATCTCATAAAAGGACAGAAAACAAACTGAGAGAGGAACTTGGCACAGTATCTGTGGATGGAAATGGATAGTCAATCTTTTGGGTCATGACTCTGAACTTGGACTGGTTTTTTCTGTTGAGTTCCTCCAGTAGTTAGTTTGTCATTCTACTTGGTTTGGGAAAGTTACACACTGGACCAAGTCAAGCTGACTCACAAAGCAGTTTCATTCACACTCAGCTGAATACGTTAGTCCAGTACAAAAGGGAGATCAATGCAAGTTTATATGACCTCCTCTTCCATTAATGGACAAGAGTTGTACAAAGAGAAAGATTAAAAAAGGAAACATGACAATCGAAGGTGAAAAATGCTGCTTTGTTCTTCATATTTAAAAGCCAAACCAGTTATGTTGATTTGAAAATGCAATTGATTATTTCAGCAGGTGAGAGAGAATAATCCCATTTATCCCTCAACTTTCATAATCTCTGAAGAGCTTTGGCACTTTGATCACTTCACACCAAAATGTACTTTTGTTGCTCTAATTGTGCTCTTCCTTGTAAAATTTATGTATAATTTATGTTTAATTTGAATTTTTTCTTAAGAATGATGCTTATAAACCTGCCTGGTTCGGAAATTGCACCATCTCGGATCACAAGACCCCGCAGTGGATAGTGAGGTCAGCCGAGAAGATCATCAGGGTCTCTCTTCCCGCCATCACGGACATTTACACTACACACTGCATCCCCAAAGGAAACAGCATTATGAAGGACCCCATGCACCCCTCATACAATCTCTTCTCCCTCCTGCTGTCTGGGAAAAGGCTCCAAAGCATTCGGGCTCTTACAACCAGACTATATAACAGTTTCTTCCCCCAAGCTATCAGACTCCTCAGTACCCGAAGCCTGGACTGACACCTTGCCCTTCTGTCCCTTTTATTATTTATTGTAATGCCGGTACTGTTTTTGTGCATTTTATGCAGTCCTGTGTAGGCTGTAGTCTAGTATAGCTTTCTCTGTGTTTTTTTTTTATTACGTAGTTCAGTCTAGTTTTTTGTACTGTGTCATGTATACCATGGTCCTGAAAAACATTGTCTCATTTTTACTATGCACTGTACCAGCAGTTATGGTCAAAATGACATGAAAAGTTGACTTGACTTGACTAATATACAATGTGATGCTGTTGCAAGTAGGCTTTCCAGTGCATCTGTGCAGACGTGTACTTGTGCATATAACAATAAATTTGAGTTTGACATTTTTTTTTAAAGTGTGGTGCCCAGAACTGAAACTTAAATCAGAAATTATGTTAAAGTTTTCTACAAATCCTTAGCTTAAGTGATTCAGAGCTCCCAATTTTTTTTTTCATTTCCTAATCAACTTATTCCACCAGATCAAAAAGTTTTAAGTACATTCCCCAAAGTGCCTCTATTAAAAGTAAATTTTGTTATCAGGATATATATATATATGTCACCACATACAATCCCGAGATTCATTTTCCTTTTGGCATACTCAGCAAATCTGCAGAATAGTAACTATAACAGGATCAATGAAAGATCAAGTAGAATGCAGAAGACAACAAACTGTGCAAATACAAGTATAAATAAGTGATAAATAAATCATGAGAACATGAAATAACAAGATAAAGCATCCTTAAAGTGAAATCATTGGTTGTGGGAACATCTCAATGGATGGGCAAGTGGGTATAATTATCCCCTTTTGTTCATGAGCCTGATGGTTGAGGAGTAGTAACTGTTGTTGAACCAGGTGGTGTGAGTCCTGAGACTCTTGTGCCTTCTAACTGATGGCAGCAGCGAGAGAGAAGCACAGCCTAGGTCGTGAGGATCACTGATGATGGATACTGCTTCCTATGACAGCATTTCATGTAGATGCATTCAAAGGTTAGGAGGTCTTTACCCATGATGTTCTGGGCCAAATCCACTAGCTTTTGTAGGATTTTCCATTCAAAGACATTGGTGTTTCCATACCAAGCCATGATACTGTCAGTCAATACACTCTCCACTACACATCTGTAGAAGTTTGTCAAAGTTTTTGATGTCATGCCAAATCTCCACAGTCTCTTAAGAAAGCAGAGGCACTGTCATGCTTTCTTTGCAATTGCGTTCACGTGCTGGGTCCAGGACAAGTTTTCTGAATTAGTAACACCCAAGAATTTAAAGTTGTTAACCTTCTCCGCCTATGATCCTCTGATGAGGACCTTTGGTTCCCTCTCCTTAAGTCTACAATCAGTTTCTTGGTCTTGCTGACACTGAGTGAGAAGTTGTTATTATCACCACTCAGCCAAATTTTCAATCTCCTTCCTGTATGCTAATTCATCCCTACCTTTGATACAGTGCACAACAGTGGCTTCATCAGCAAACTTGATTATGTCATTACAACTGTACTTAGCCATAGTCATAGGTGCAAAGTGAGTAAAGCAAGGGACTAAGCACACAGCCCTGTGGTGGACCTATGCTGATGGAGATCATGGTTTTGCCAAACCAAACTGATGGGGTCTACAAATGAGGAAATCCAGGATCCAATTGCACAAGGAATTATTGAGGCCAAGGTCTTAGAACCTATTGATTAGTTTTCAGGGGATGATGGTATCAAATGCTGAGCTGTAATCGAGAAAAAGCATCCTGATGTATGCATTTTTGTTGTCCAGATGTTCCAGGGTTGTGTAAAGAGCCAGTAGGATGGCATCTGCTGTGGACCTGTTCCTCCATATCAGTGAAAAATCATCCAATGTCCCCTGGACAATTATGTATCACAGCATTTCTTCTATTTTTATTTCTGTTGTGTATTTTGGTTGATTTATTAAATACATTTTCATATACCATTTATGTAATATTAATAGCATAACTTCTTCAATCTTCTCTGTATCAAAGGATTATTTGTGTTGCCTTGAACGAGTCTGTGCCTCTGTGTCTTATTAATTCATAAGTTTCTCACAACATGAACTGCCTGATTTTGTAGTTAACAAGGTTTATCCACGTCATATTTTATAAATGTGATATAACATTTGTATTTTTCTGATGTTCCTGAACTTAACAGATTCTTGGAGGGGTAAAAGGGGTCAGAACTTCTGTTAACTTCAGGTACACTTTCCTCATCAATGATGCATCCTATCCAGACTGAATGGTTATTATTTTGTTTTTTAACTCTAATCTTGCTTTATCTTTTCCTACGTTTCTAACCCATCTTTCCATACAACGAAAAACTACCTTCTGTGAAGACAGATGAAATAAAAACTTATTCACCTTGACTTAGTGGGAATATTTCATTCCTTGTAATATACCCCACCAACTTTCAACTTTTTATTTAATATTCATAAAAATGTTCTCATAGTTATACAACATGAAAACAGGCACTACAATGCAACCCATCCGTGACAACAAATTGCCTACCCAACCTAATCCTAACTGCCTGCAGTGGGCACCTATCCATCCTATCCATTTACCTGTCCAAATGTCTTTTAAACATTATCTCTATACACACCTCAAACTGATCACCCTTTTCTTATTTTTCAGTTCTACCCATATGGCCCCAGTAGAAGACTCTCAGAAATAATGTGTTGAGCATGATACTAAATTACACTAAATCTCTTCTGCTTTTGCATGATCCATATTCAACCATTCCCTGAATATTTATGTGTCTATCTAAAAGTATCTTAAACGTCACTGTCATATCTGCTTCCATTACAAACCCTGACAGACTATTCAGAAACCTAACACTCAGTGTTAAAAAAAATTTTGCCCCTCTCACCTTAAATGCATGTCCTCTAGTATTTGACATTTCAACCCTGTGAAAAAGATTCTTAATGTCTACCCTATCTATGCCTTTCAAAATTTTATAAACCTAACAGGATTCAGAATCAGGTTTAATATCGCTAGCATATATTGTGAAATTTGCTAAACTTAGTGGCAGCAGTACAATGTAATACGATAATATAGAGAAAAAAATAAGTAAATCGATAACAGTAAGTATATATATGTAAATATATGTATGTTAAATAGTTAAATTAAAATTAGTGCAAACACAGAAATAATAAAAATGAGGTAGTGTTCATGGGTTCTATGTCCTTTTAGAAATCGGATCAACCAAAACTGTACACAATACTTCCAAGTGAGACCTAACCAATGTTATATATAACTGCAACACGACTTCCTCACTCTTACACTAAGCTCCCTGGTCAAAAAAGGCAAGGATGCCATACACTTTCTTTTCCATCCTATCAGCTTGCATGACTACTTTCAGAGAGCTGTTGGACCCCAAGGTCCTCCTATAGATCAATGCTGTTAAAGATCCTGTCATTTCCCCTTTCAATATACCCCCCAATCTGCATACCCCTCACAAATGCTCAGATTAACTCTACCTGCCATTTCTCCACCCCTATCTATAGCTGATCTATATTGTGCTGTATTGCTTGATAACCCTCTATACCATACACAACTGCCCCAATCTTTGTGTTGTCTTCAAACTTACTAATCCACCCATCTACATTTTCAATTCAATGAGATCCCAACACTACACCACGTATCACAGATCTTCAGCCAGAATAGCACTCTCCCACCACTACCCTCTCCTGTCTATAGGCAAGACAGTTCTGAATCTAAACTATGCAGTCACCATGGATCCCAGGATCTTTATATTCTGCATGTGCCTAACATGAGCACGTTGTCAAAGGCCTAATGAAGTCAATGTAGACAACATCCACTGCCTTATCTCAATCACCTTCATCGCCATCTCTAAAAACTTTTCAGAGCTAGACTTGTTTGAGCTACGTAGTAAGGAAGATAAGATGGTAGTAGAAGCTGAAAAAACTACAACAGTGTGAAATGTATGTATGAATATGAAGGGCCTCTATTTGACTACTTTCGGTAAATTCTTTAATTTTTCCAAGGTTTGGATTTTACTTTCTAAATGACAGTATATTGTCAATAACTCAATTACTTGACTAAAACTCAACCAATCAGCATTCTTCTTTAATTAATAGGACCCATCAATGAGCTCACACCAAATAGATAATTTGATACAAATCCCTACATAGCCAGAACAGCCCCACAAATTATTTACATACTGTATGCTTCAAAGCTTTCTAACAACTTTAGCACGAGACATGCTCATTAGTAACATAATACAATTTCAACAGTCTATATCAATACACATTTGAGATTTTTAAATTATAACTACAAATAGTTATAAAAATCTTTCAGTAAATTAAAATGCTAATAATTTTAAAACAATTTTAAAAACCAGACTTACAAATGTCACCAGAGCTGATGTCCTTGTATATCTGGTGATTACCCAGAACTCTTGTCAGGATGGATCGCATTGCCCCTCCCATTTTTGTCAGATCTTCTAAAAGAGAAATTAGAGGTTCCATCTGTTGGAGTGTTTTCTGGAGATCTCTCTCAGTTGCTGAATCAGAAACTAAAGTAGGAGGAATAAAGAAAATACTTTGAAAAACAAATTAATGTCCACATCATGGTATAGCCATAAAAAACAAGTGATATGACCTACAAATCTGTGCAAATATATTAACACAAAGGTAATGTAATAGAGTTTTGATTTCCAGAGTACCCATGAGTCCTTAGTAGTGCTGGACAATCAGATTTTCCAGACTTTACTAATTCCAAACACACCTTTATCCCTTTTATTTTCACACGTTACACAATAGTACAATAAATTTTCCAGTCAACCAGTGAAGTAAGTGATTTTAAAAGGAATGGAATATACATAACCACTCGAGTCCCAAACTCTGGCTGCAGACCTACCCACATTGCTGACTGCTGGTGTCTGAACTCCAGCCACACAGAAGGTAGAGCAGTCTCAGCCCCGCCACAATTTGGACCACCAGCAGCAGCTACACATACTACCTGCTATTGTCATAGTCTGGAGTAATGGAGAATTGCCAGATGCTCGACCTTCAGGACTTGCTACGTAGTCACTGTGGATCCCAGGATCTGCCTAACATAAGCATCCTGTCAAAAGCCTAATGAAGTCCATGTAGATAACATCCACTGCCCTATCCTCAATCACCTTTGTCACCCCCTCAAAAAACGTTTCAGTGCTGGAATTTTTTTGATCTATGTAGCAAGGTATTTGAGATGCTAATAGAACATGAAATGAAAACTAATAGTGTGAAATGCCACTACTACAATAAGTTGAAGTCAACCCAGTGAGCTTACAAGGAATGATATATACATAAACTCTCAAGATCCCAGCTCTGGATGCAGACCTACTCACGTTGCTGACTCCTGGTGTCTGAACTCCAGCCACACATAAGGTATAGCGGTCCCAGCCCCACCACAATTTAGACCACCAGCTACACATAAGACCTATATACTGTCACCAAGCTCATAGTCTGGAGTAATGCCAGATGCTCGACCATTTGACACAGGATTTTTGGAGTTTCACAGTAAATCAAAAACTCATCTTTTGCAAAACAGTTTCCTGGAAACATTACTGTTATTTGAAAAGGCAAAGTTTGCAAAGAATTCACATTCAATTTCCAGACAACATATATCAGCAACTTGTCTTTTGAAAGTATTATTTCTACAAAGCTGAAGCAATTGCTGGAGTACGTCACTGGAGATACTGTTACCTTTTGTGACCTTTAAAGTTTTTATTCTCCTATTGCATGAAAACACACAACAAAACACCCAAGACACCAAGTAGCAAAAAAAAAATCAGTAGTTATGTCAGACGTGCCCACAGATACATTTTAAAATTAGAGAACCCAGTTTATTTCTTTTTCTCTACCCAGACAATGGACATAAAAAGTAGTTGCATTATATAAGAGATTATCAAATTCAGAACTCTCCAAAGTTCAATGTAAATTCAGCATAATACAGTAATCCATGTGATTTTTGTCTGTACTATTTATAAAGGAATTGTAAATTACAAGAAAAAATATTAAAAATTACTACAATATACTTTTCTTTAAAACATTGTTACTTTGCAGTTTCATTTTTTAAAAACATACCTAAAATCTTTCACTATGATAGCTTTTATCCTACACATGCTGAGATGTACAAAGGAAAGAAAATTGCAAACTTAACTTACCAGCTGCTCTCCCTTGAAGAATACAATGAATTCCATTTTACAATAACTAATCAATCACTAAATAATTATCAGTCAACCTAACAACAGATCATGAAAGATTCTTCAATTGGCAACTCCACAAATCCTGAAGTATATGATGTCCAAGTTCCAACTAAACACTGAGCAAATAATGATGGATGGCAAGAGTGCAAGGGACCTAGCAACTCACACAATCAAGGTTATCTACAGCCCAAATTACCGGGGTCCTTACTGCTAAGAACCTAACACATAGGAAAGATTATAAAGAATAGAGAGGTGGTTAACATCCATGGAAAAGACCACTTCAAACAACTCTCAGAGCTCCATTCCACAGAGCACTTTTGCTGGCTACTATTCAAATGAAAAGGCCATGTGTCAACTGAAACATCAACAAGCTGTCCAGAGTGAATGATATCCATGAAAATGTACAAGAAGTTTATTTGAAAGGATCTTCAGATAAAAGATTTATATCCTTCAGCAACATCACAGAACAAGAGGATATTCCAAGAACTCTGGAATAATTGTAACAATCTTCGAGAGACAAATCCAACTTAGAAAGTCAAAGTAATTTTATTATCAAAATATACACGTCACCATATGCTACCTTGAAATTCATTTTCTTGTAGCTATTTGCAGGAAAATAAAGAAATTCAATAGATTTTATGAAAACTATACAAAGACTGACAACCAATCTGCAAAAGAAGATAAAATAGACAAAAAAAATTTACTGAGAACATGAGTTGCAGTTTCATTGAAAGTGAGTTTGTAGATTGTAGTTTTGAGTTCAGATAAGTGAAGTTATCCCTCTAGTTCAGGAGCCAGATGGCTGACGGGTAAAAAATGTTCCTGAACCTGGTGGTGTGGGACCTAATACTTCCTATTTGATGGAAGTAGCAAGAAGAGTGCATGCCTGGATGGTGGGGGTCTCTGATGATGGAAGCTACTTCCTTGTAAATGGGCTCAGTGGTGGGGAGGGCTTTGCCTATGATGGACTGGGCTGTATCCACCACTTTCTGTAGACTTTTCCATTCCTGGGCATTGGTGTTTCCATACACGACTGTGTTGCAACCAGTAGTCAGGAAACTCTCCATTGTGCATATATAAAAATTTGGGGAAAAAAAGTTTTAAATGACATGCCAAATCTACATAAACTCCTCTCAGAAGTAGAGGCGTTATTATGCCTTCTTTGTGATGGCACTTATATGTTAGCTTCAAGGGGTGGATAGTGTTGAATGCTGAACTGTAGTCAATGAAGAGCATCCTGATATACTCATTTGTCCAAATGTTCTAGAGCTGAGTGAAGAGCCAATGAAATGACATGTGCTGTTGATCTGTTTTAACAGTAGGCAAATTGGAGGGGGCCCAGGTCACTCCTCACATCCAGACAGGAGTTGACATGCTTCATGACCAAACTCTCAAAGCACAACATCACAGTCGATCTAAGTGCGACAGGACAGCAGTCATTCATTCTGCTTGGGCACCTGCATGATTGATGCCTGCTTGAAGCAGGTGTGTACCTCACTCTGTGAGAGGTTAAAGATGTCCTTAGGTACACCAGCACAGGTCTTCAGTATTCAGCCAGTACGCCATCTGGGGCAGATGCATTCTTCTGGATTCACCATCCTGAAGGATGCTCTCAGAAGCTGAAATCACAGGGTCCTCGGGGGCTGCAGGAGTTCATGAAGATACCTCCATGTTCTGTCAGTCACAAAAACCTTGCTGTCATTTTTGTTGCTTGGGAATGAAACCTTGCTGTCATTTATGTTGTTTGGATTTGCTTTGTAAGATGATAGCATTCAAACCCTGCCATAGCTATTGAAACATCCT
Organism: Hypanus sabinus; assembly: GCF_030144855.1. Classification (NCBI taxonomy): domain Eukaryota; kingdom Metazoa; phylum Chordata; class Chondrichthyes; order Myliobatiformes; family Dasyatidae; genus Hypanus; species Hypanus sabinus. The sequence continues at coordinate 24,039,285 of NC_082709.1, forward strand.
TCAGTGATTCAGGTTTGGTCTGGAGTGACTACTTTCTAGGGGTTATACCTAGACTTCCTGTACTTTCTAGTTCACCAGTCATGACTACCACCAATCTAGTCCTCAGCAGATGATGAGGACTTGGTTCAACCAGGTCTTCTGGTTGAGGAAGACTGAATGATTTTGTGGGGACACAGTCAACCACAAGTGTCTTTAAAAACTCCATGACAACCGTTGCAGGTTTGTTCAGGTCCTCTGTTACATCCTTGAAAATGGCCCAGGAAAACTGACTCGAAGCCATCCACAGCCTTTCTTCTGTGACCAGCTCCTTGTTATCCTTACCTCTGGTGCACTGGCCTACATACAGGTAGGAAAAGGACATCCAGCTGATCAGATTTCCCAAAATGTGGTTGAGGGATAGAATGGTATGCATTCTTGATGATAATACAGCAGTGGTCAAGTGTGTTGAATCCCTTGGTGTTGAACGTGATGCACTGTTGGTAGTTGGTCAGATTTCTTCAAGTTGGCCTGACTGAAGTCCTCAGCAAGAATGTGAAAGGCATCAGGATAGGCCATTTCTTGTATGCTAATCATGGCACTCAATACATCGAGTGGCAGTATGTAAACTACAGTCAAGATCATGGAGGAGAACTCTCTTGGTAAGTAGAATAATTGGTACTTCATCATTAGACGCTCCAGGTTAGGAGAACAAGAGTAATTATAGAAGGGATTTCTTGCTTTTTTCATAAGACACTGCAATACTTCCTTTCAACTGCTTCCTCTTAGTGGCCAAAGAGAAAAACTCAAATTAGAAAGGTACAAGAAGCATGACCTCCACCACATGATAAATCCAAGAAAAATGCAGGGTACAACTTCAAATCAAAACCTTGCCATAGCTGAATAGCTTTTTACATGGTCAATCAAGAAGGGGTGGGGAGAACCCTCAATTTTGGCTACCCTTGGAAATTTGTTTATATTACGTGTCTGCTTTGTGATTGAAATGTAAGCTGTGATTACATTCAATGGGTCCATCACAGATACAAAGATGGGCCAGGGAAGTAGCTCCATATTTCTCTCACTGCAATATTAAATATCATCCAATGCAGTTCCTAAAGAAATGAAGCAAAGTACCAAGATTAGGAGGTAACTGCTCGACTGCGTTGCCTCTACTTCAAACCCAAGATAGCTCTCAATTATTCAAGAGTTAGTTATACAGTAGGAAAGCAGGCCCTTTGGCCCAACTGGCCCATAGCAACCTAGGTTCCTTCCTGAGCTAGTCCCATTTGCCTGCATTTGGCCTATATCCCTTTCCTATATGTGAACTTGTCCAGACAGTCTGGAAAGGACGAGTGTATAAGCTCTCTTTATAGGCTGAGCTTCAAAGCATCATTTGACTTATTCAGCAGAACATAAAAGAGAATGGCATTGTCATAACCATTGCTAACCTCCATTCCACCGAAACAATTGAAAAATCTCTGGAGCATTGAGATAACAACCGGACCACTCATCATCTCTAAAGCCACCTGCTTCATAACTACAGAATGTCAATCAAGTCATCAGAATTTATCAGTTTCAAGTTCACCTATTTTCCTTATTCTCTCTTGACCCTTAATTCTTTAATACATCTTTTTCCCCCAATGATAATTTTTCCTATCTCTGTACGTGAGTCCACATTCACACCTGCCACTTATTTCCTTTTTGAATAAATATAAAGTTCATTATTGTGTATTTTACCAATCTTCCTTTTCCTTATATATTTCTTGGTCCTCTTATGCTGAGCTTGCAAAGGCCTCCCAATTCTTCACCCTACTGCTCTCTCTGGTATCTTCATGGGTCTCTTTCTTAACTCTACTTTTTACTTCTCATTAGCCAACCATTTTATCTTTAGGTCACTGTGCCTTAAAATGTATGCATCTGTTAAAATTCACACACATTTCCATTAAATACTAAAGTATGCATGCTCACTATGCACTTTTAACGTGTTCTCTAAATCAACCCCAAACTTTCCTCTTACATCTTTATAGTTGCCTTAGAGTAATACTGCAACAGTAGTAATGAAATTCACTGCTATCTCCAATGTATTTAGCTATCTGAGGAAAAGGGTATTCAAAGATAGAGGTGTCAATGATTACAAAAAGCTCAAGAGTTTCCTTGATAGCAGTGATTTCATCCTGCATGCTTCTGAGAAGAGGACTACTGCTACAGCTACCTCAGGGAAGAGAAGGACATAGAAACATAGAAAACCTACAGCACAATACAGGTCCTTCGACCCACAAAGCTGTGTCGAACATGCCCTTACCTTAGAACTACTTAGGCTTACTCATAGCCCTCTATTTTTCTAAGCTCCATGTATCCATCCGGGAGTCTCTTAAAATACCCTATCATGTCCGCCTCCACCACCAGCAGCCCATTCCACGCATTCACTACTCTCTGAGTAAAACACCTACCCCGACATCTCCTCTGTACCCACAAAATCTTCCAAGTCCAGTCAGGATAAGCTAACCGACATCTCAGGCATCAAGAGTCAAACTGCACTTGGGTGGCTCCTATGCGCATGCCACATTATAGAATCCTCATTGTTTAAGACATTTATAAGCTGCGTGTTATGTGCACAGTGATGCATTATACACTAGGTCATTAATACTGGATTCGTTTGAGGCAGATCAAGTGACTTTTCTATTTTGAGGGCTGACAACATGTAAATACTTAAGCTCTATTTTTATCCTAATGCAGAAAGCAGAAATTCATGTATAATAAGACATCAGCCCTACCTGATTCACTATAGCCATCCCGTAAATGCTGCACAAGACGAAGAATAACTCGAGGGAGTATGTGTTCTGACATCATCATCAGCTCAATAGGAACAGAAGGAATACTGGAACTTGATGTGGACCGATGCCTTTTACAAAAACTGCAAAAAGTTTTCAAAATGTTATTAGTGCGTATGGTGATAAATGTATATGTACACAACTAAAGTTTTCAAAAATGCAAAAAAATTCCTCCATTATGTTTTTAATAGGTATTTGTGTTCCTTTGCTTATGACTATCAGTTAAAAGCTATCTTTGTTCTCAAACTGTAAGAAATAGGAGTTTAAGTCAAATATCATCAACCCTGCTCTAACATTTATAATTTCATGACTAATCACATCTTCACCTCAACTCCTCTTTCCTGCCTGCCTCTCATTTTGTTTGAATCTCCTAGAGACCAAAAATCTATCTAGTGTGATCTTAAATACAATCAATGACTCATCCTCCTGAACACTTTAAAGATACACTTTAAACACTTTCCAAAGATACAGCTCCCTGAAAACAAAATTCCTTTTCCTTTCAACACACACAAAATGCTGGTAGAACGCAGCAGGCCAGGAAGTATCTATAGGGAGAAGCACTGTCGATGTTTTGGGCCAAGACCCTTCATCAGGACTTTGTCAGGAGCCTTCGTATATCAGCAGTTGTATGTCAATGGCAAAAGAGTCATGCTGTCCAAATGTGAACAGTTTTAGACTCGGTATTAGATTAAGAGCTGGACTGGAAAGAAAGAACAAATCAGCACTTCTCAAGTAGGGACTAAAACATTACCTAAGAGCGCTTGATGCTGACATTTACGGGCAAAGTCTGGAAAGTGTTCTACTTCACAAAATTAATTTCTATTATCTTAATAGGATTCCCATGTCAAAAAACTTTCTCATTCATATACATTATGCATACATATTATTTCAGATTTACTCTATGTTTTTGTCTTATTGAAATGTAATTAGGTCAAACCACTTCCTCTACTCAAAATTACTCACACAAACTTCTGAGCAAATAGCTCCTGGGAGTTCCCAAACCCATGGAATTTCACATCCAGCAGACCACACACATATCAGACCTGTCTACAAATAGTGTTATGACATTTTATTTCATTGCAGTCCTCTCTAATACATTTTTAGCAAATGCCTTTTTTTAATTTCTGGTACAAAACTTGATGTCCAAATATAGTAATTTGTTTGAGATTAATATTTGAAGACATTTTTCTAAGAAGAGTATAACAACACTTGGAAATAAATGCACATTTTGGTTTCCTAGGTACTGAAAAGCAGGAATAAGTAATCTGGGTGATCTGCAGATGTGGTTATCTGGAGCAAAATACAAACTGCTGGAGAAACTCTAGAGTTCAAGTAGATCTGTGGAGGGAAAGAACTGTCAGTTTTTCAAGACACCACATCATCATTGTGAGCATTTGTTAAAAATTGTGGGGATACCGAAGAGTGGAAGGGCGAGGTCCCAAGAAAAATGTCAATGGAATAAGTCATGGTCCCATTGGGATTACAAATTAGCAATACCTAGAAAGAATATTCCTGGTGCATTGTCCAGTGAGGCTCTGGTTTGAACTGAGAAATAAGAAGCAGTGATTATTTTGATGTAATTGTACTATAGGCCAGCCAATAATCAGCAGGAAACACCATATATGTAGAGAAATTGCAGATATTTTCAAGAATAATAAGGCTATAATAGTAGGAGATTTTAATTTCCAAACATTGAATGGGAATGCCATCATAATAAAAACTTGATTGGTGAGAAATTTATTATGTGCGTTCAGGAAGAGTTTCTCAGTTAATATTAGATGGCCTTACCAGAGAAAGGGCAAAATGACAACTTTTTAGGAATGAGAGCAGAGCAAGTGACTGGAAAATGTAAGTGGGGAGCACTTTAGAGGGCAGTAAACTTAATTCAATTACCTGTTAAAGAAAAATATGGAAAAGGATAGGACTGGTCACAAGTTAAAGTTTCACAATGGGGCAAAGCCAATTTAGATGGAATTAGACAGGAACTTGCAAAAGTTGATTGAAGGAAGCTATTCACAGATAAAGGAATGTTTGGCAAGTGTGAGGCTTTTAAAAGTGAGAAAGCGAGAGCTCAGGGACATCATGTCCCTGTTAGAGTAAAAGGAAAACTGGCAGGTGTAGAGAACTCTGAATGACAAGAGATACTGAGGCTCAAGTGAAGAATAAAGGGGCATACATCAGGTGTAGGTAGTTGGGATCAATTCAGTCACTTCAGGTGTATGGGGGGGGGGTATAAGAGGACATTTAAGGAGGAAGTTAGGAAGTCAGAAATGGGACGCAAGATAGCTTTGGCAGATAAACCAAAGAGATTCTACAGGTCTATTAAGAACAAAACAGTAACTGGTGAGAAAACAGAGGCCCTTAGCAAGGCCCTATATTTGGAGCCACAGGAGATGGGTGAGGTCCTTAACATATATTTCTTTTCTATATTTATACATAGCTGCCGGAGAACTCAGGGAAATTAGTAATGAAGTCTTGAAGACAGTCCACATTGCTTTAGGTCTTAAAATGCATGCAGCTAGATCCCTGCACCTGATTACCGTAGATTCCGGACTACAGAGCGCACCTGATTAAAAGCCGCAAGCTCTAATTTTAGAAAGAAAATCAATTTTGTACTTGTACAGGCCGCACCGGATTTTAAGCCGCAGGTGTCCCACGTTGTAATACGAGATATTTACACAGAAAGATATTACACGTGAGGATTTTTTAACTTTTAATTAAATCCGTATGGTAACATAAACAAATACATATTACAAATGCTTTTTTTCGAACAGTGCCTGTAACACAGCTACTTTTAAATATACATACGTATCGGTAACACACAAATTACATTGCGTATACTTTTTTACTGAACAGTGCACGAACAACATTCCAATATCTCCTAACGACTGGTAAAAAAATATATATACTGCAGCCTACCAGGAAAAGTTATTGATCACCTTCTTCATCTTCCTCCTGCGCACTAAAACCATCAAAGTCCTCTTCTTCAGTGTCCGAATTGAACAATCTCAGGATCTCGTCACTCACTTCAGTCTCTTCGTTGTCGCACGCGGTCCTCTTCATCACGCAGCAGTCCAGCCTTTCGAAACCCGTTGGTGATGCTGGATGTTGTGACACGGCTCCACACATTTAGGATCCACTGGCAGACTTGAGTTAAAGATGCTCTTTGCATGCGTCCTGTTTTGGTAAAGGATTTCTCGCCGCTCGTCATCCAAGCCTCCCACTCAACGCGCAGCGCCACTTTAAATGCCCGGTTCACGTTGATGTCCAGTGGCTGCAAATACTTCGTGGTGCCCCCAGGAATCACAGCTGGAATTGAGTTTGTACTCTTGATGGCAGCTTTCACTGAATCTGTTATATGGGCCCTCATGCTGTCCATAACGACCAATGCTTTTTTTCTGTGAAAAAATCCCCCTGGTCGCTTGGCGTAGCACTCTCTCAGCCAATCCTTCATTAGACTCTCCGTCATCCAATCTTTCTTATTGACTTTCACCATGATTTCTTTTGGGAATTTTTCCTTTGGCATTGTAAGCCGCTTAAAAATCACCATCGGTGGAAGCTTTAGTCCGGATGCTGTGCAGCTCAGAACACAAGTAAAATGCGTTCTCTCATGGCCACTTGTTTTCAGTGTGATGGACGAGTCACCTTTTTTATTAACAGTCCGAGTGAGAGGCAGGTCAAACATCAAAGGTACTTCATCCATATTTACGATATCATCTGGCCCGATGGAATTCTCCGCTATCTTTGTTTGAGTGAATGTGCGGAAGTTAGCAAGTTGTTCCTCGTGGTCGGGAGGGAGCTGCTTACACAGAGTCGTGCGTACCCTGACGGACAGGCCTTTTTGTCTCATAAATCTAAAACACCACAATGGCCCACCTCTAAAATCTTCGATTTTCATTTTGGTGGCGATTGCTTTAGCCTTCAGTCTGATCTGCACGGTGGAAACACCACGGCCGTCTGCTCTCTGTGTGTTAACCCAGTCTTCAAGAAAGTTTTCAAGTTCGGGCCATCTGCTATGATTACCTCTGAAAGCTTTTGTCGTCTTTTTGCATTGACTCAGTTCTTCATGCTGGCGTCTCCACCGTCTCACCATCGATTCATCACGCATTATGTGCAGCAGCTCGATTTCCTTCTTCAACCGCCAGATTGATCGCCTTTAACTTAAAAGCTGCATCATATATGCTTTTCTTCGAGTGTTTTCCATGTTGATGAGGGTGAGTACAAATGACTGATATACAATGATTTAATTGTGAAAGTGCGCTTGATTTATCGTACAATTTCATTGGACCTCTGTGAACTACTCATCAATTTTATTGGTCTTGCTATGATCCCAGCCCCCTCCTTTGTGAGAATCGCAAGAGCACCCGTTTGGGGGGGGGGGGGGGGGGTCAGTAGACCCAGTAGGAGAGAGAGAGAGAGAGAGAGAAACGTGCCAAATTGCACATTCCACCCGGGATACAGAATAAGACGACAGCAACTATTGTCTCATGGAGACCACGTGAAAAGCCCTCGGGCAAGGTGGGCTGGTTGAGAGAGAGATTGCATCATCCCAACCTGATTGACACCTGCGACCCCGTGAGGAAGTATAAAGCAGAGTCTCAGGGGGGACAGCCCCCTCAGACGCACCAAGAAGACACGAGAGAGTGTTCCCGCAGCAGCGGGAAGCCATTCTGAAGGAAGCCACGTGCGTTAGATTCCGGGATTGGAATTTGTGGCTGGAATCACAGAAAACCGCTTTTAACTAACATCGGGGCGAGGAAACCAACGCTCCCCCGATTTCACGGAAGATTCATCAAGACTCGGCAAGTTCTTTCTCTTCTCCCCCAATCTCTCTCTCTCGGTCGCCGCACGTGAAACCCAGCGATTTTCAAAGGGCTGAGGCCTGCAGACTTTCTGAGTGACTTTTATATTTCCAACGGACAATCTATTAACCGCTAGACATCAGCAGAGCTCACTTCTTAATGATGATTATTACTATACCCGCACTTTAGATTGAGTGTTGACGATGTGCACTATCTGAATGTATATATTAACCCTACTTTTGTGTCCCTTTATAAATAAAACGTTTGAAAATAGTGACATCAGACTTCAACGGACCTCTCTATCTTTGCTGGTAAGTTCTCCAGTTACGGGATTCATAACAGTCTACTGTTACGAGGCAAAATGTTTTTGGCGGCAGGAAAAAAAAACATGCATTAGCCGCACCATAGTATAGGCCGCAGTGTTGCTGCAGTGTTCAAAGCGTGGGAAAAAAGTAGCGGCTTATAGTCCGGAATTTACGGTAAGTGTATCCTAGGACACTGTGGGAAACTAGGGAAGAAAGTGCAGGATCCCTGTGGAGATGTTTGTTATCAATAGTCAAAAGTTAGATACTGGAAGACTGGAGGGTGGCTAATGCTTATTTCAGAAAGGTGGCAGGGTGAGCCTAATGTCAGTGGTAGTTAGTTACTGGAGAGTATTCTGAGAGGCAGCGTTAATGTGTATTACTAAAGGTCAGGACTGATTAAGAATAGTCATGGGCCTTGTGCATGGAAAATAGTGTCCCACAGATTTGATTGAGTTTGCTTTTTTTTGAAGACAAGTGTGGTAGACATCGTCTATGTGGACTTTAGCAAGGTCTTTGACAATGTACTGCTTAGTAGACTAGCACAGAAAGTTATAACTATGGTATCCAGGGAAAGATAACCAATTGGGTACAAAATTGGCTTCAAGGTAGGAGAAAATTGTGGCAAAGGGCCATTTTTCAGACTGGAGGCCCATGATCAGCAGTAGCCACAGGGATTGGTGCTGATTCACTGATGCTGAATTCAAATTCCCCAAATACCATTCAGAAAGCTCCTCCTCCATTTTGAAATTTCTTGAGACAGGAATTCACAAGAATCAGTAGGAATGTTACATTTTATAAAAGGTAACTCTAAGAATATCCCTCAAGTACTTCCTGTCCACTTAGTAATCTCTATCCCATTACCGAGCTCACTATAAGGCAGGTGTTCCCAACCAGAGTCTATGGACCCCTCCGTTAATGTTAAGTGTTATTTTTGTTCTTTAACAAAGACAAATTTCGTGTGGGCTTTCAAACACTCGATGTATCTTATTTACAGAATACTATAGTCATAAATTCCAGCTCCACACTTTTGCCTGCCAAAAGGATGCATTTGTCTCATTCACTAATGTCACTTCCAGGTGAACCATCTGCATTGCACACTGGAAAATTAAGTTCTTTATTATGTACACACACAATAACAATCTCCCCACCCCAAAGAAAACAAACACAATAGTAAGTTCACATAAACCTGCAAGAAACAATAATGCTTTCCAAAGATATTTACATTAACTTCAATTGTAAGGAGCAAATACAGTCCCTTGTTCACTCAAGAACTCACAATTCACTTCTGTGGTGGTTTAACAGTCCCTTTTGGGCTGCTGTTTGTTTCAACAGATGTCTTGCTTTCATTTAGACAATAGGTGCAGAAGTAGACCATTCTGCCCTTCGAGCCTGCACCGCCATTCTGAGATCATGGTTGATCATCTACTATCAATACCCGGTTCCTGCCTTGTCCCCATATCCCTTGATTCCCCTATCCATAAGATACCTATCTAGCTCCTTCTTGAAAGCATCGAGAGAATTGGCCTCCAGTGCCTTCCGAGGCAGTGCCTTCCAGACCCCCACAACTCTCTGGGAGAAGTAGTTTTTCCTTAACTCTGTCCTAAATGACCTACCCCTTATTCTCAAACCATGCCCTCTGGTACTGGACTCTCCCAGCATCTGGAACATATTTCCTGCCTCAATCTTGTCCAATCCCTTAATAATCTTATATGTTGCAATCAGATCCCCTCTCAATCTCCTTAATTCTAGCGTGTACAAGCCCAGTCTCTCTAACCTCTCTGCGTAAGACAGTCCAGACATCCCAGGAATTAACCTCGTGAATCTACGCTGCACTTCCTCTATAGCCAGAATGTCCTTCCTTAACCCTGGAGACCAAAACTGTACACAATACTCCAGGTGTGGTCTCACCAGGGCCCTGTACAAATGCAAAAGGATTTCCTTGCTCTTGTACTCAATTCCCTTTGTAATAATGGCCAACATTCTGTTAGCCTTCTTCACTGCCTGCTGCACTTGCTCATTCACCTTCAGTGACTGATGAACAAGGACACCTATATCTCTTTGTATTACTCCCTTACCTAACTCTACACCGTTCAGATAATAATCTGCCTTCCTGTTCTTACTCCCAAAGTGGATAACCTCACACTTATTCACATTAAATGTCATCTGCCAAGTATCTGCCCACTCACTCAGCCTATCCAAGTCACCCTGAATTCTCCTAACATCCTCATCACATGTCACACTGCCACCCAGCTTAGTATCATCAGCAAACTTGCTGATGTTATTCTCAATGCCTTCATCTAAATCGTTGATGTAAATTGTAAACAGCTGTGGTCCCAATATCGAGCCCTGTGGCACCCCACTAGTCACCACCTGCCATTCCGAGAAACACCCATTCACCGTTACCCTTTGCTTTCTGTCTGCCAACCAGTTTTCTATCCATGTCAATATCTTCCCCCCCGTGCCATGAGCTCTGATTTTACCCACCAATCTCCTATGTGGGACCTTATCAAATGCCTTCTGAAAATCGAGGTACACTACATCCACTGGATCTCCCTTGTCTAACTTCCTGGTTACATCCTCGAAAAACTCCAATAGATTAGTCAAGCATGATTTGCCCTTGGTAAATCCATGCTGGTTCGGCCCAATCCTATCACTGCTATCTAGATATGCCACTATTTCATCTTTAATAATGGACTCTATCATCTTCCCCACTACTGATGTTAGGCTGACAGGACGACAGTTCTGTTTTCTCCCTCCCTCCTTTCTTAAAAAAGTGGGATAACATTAGCCATTCTCCAATCCTCAGGAACTGATCCTGAATCTAAGGAACATTGGAAAATGATTACCAATACATCCGCAATTTCCAGGGCCACCTCCTTTAGTACCCTAGGATACAGACCATCTGGACCTGGAGATTTGTCAGCCTTCAGTCCCATCAGTCTACTCATCACCGTTTCCTTCCTTATGTCAATCTGTTCATTTCCTCTGTTACCCTGTCCTTGGCCCATCCATACATCTGGGAGATTGCTTGTGCCTTCCCTAGTAAAGACAGATCTAAAGTACTTATTAAATTCTTCTGCCATTTCTCTGTTTCCCATAACAATTTCACCCAATTCATTCTTCAAGGGCCCAACAGTGTTCTTAACTATCTTCTTTCTCTTCACATACCTAAAAAAGCTTTTGCTATCCTCCTTTATATTCCTGGCTAGCTTGCGTTCGTACCTCATTTTTTCTCCTCGTATTGCCTTTTTAGTTAAGTTCTGCTGTTCCTTAAAAATTTCCCAATCATCTGTCCTCCCACTCACCTTAGCTCTGTCATATTTCCTTTATTTTAATGCTATGCAATCTCTGACTTCCTTTGTCAACCACTGTGGCCCCTTTCCCCCCTTAGAATCCTTCCTTCTCCGGGGGATGAACTGATTTTGCAATTTGTGCATTATTCCCAAGAATACCTGCCATTGCTGTTCCACTGTCTTTTCTGCTAGGATATCTGTCCAGTTAACTTTGGCCAGCTCCTCCCTCATGGCTCCATAGTTTCCCCTGTTCAACTGCAACACTGACACCTCCGATCTGCCCTCATCCTTCTCAAATTGCAGATAAAAACATCATATTATGGTCACTACCTCCTAATGGCTCTTTTACTTCAAGATTGCTTATCAAATCCTGTTCATTACACAAGACTAAATCCAGAATAGCCTTGTCTCTGGCCGGCTCTCGTACAAGCTGTTCCAAGAATGCATCCCGTAGGCACTACAAACTCCCTATCCTGGGGTCCAGCTCCAACCTGATTCTCCCAGTTCACCTGCATGTTGAAATCCCCCATAACTACTGCAACATTACCTTTGCCACATGCCAATGTTAACTCCCTATTCAACTTACACCCAATATCCATGCTACTGTTTGGTGGCCTGTAGACAACACCCATTAGGGTCTTTTTGCCCTTACTGTTCCTCAGTTCTATCCACACAGACTCTACTTCTCCTGATTCTATGTCCCCCCCTTGCAAAGGACTGAATCTCATTCCTCACCAACAGGGCCACCCCACCCCCTCTGCCCACAATTCTGTCCCTACGATAGCACGTATACCCTTGTACATTCATTTCCCAGATCAGATCTCCCTGCAGCCATGTCTCTGTTATCCTAACAACATCACAGTTACCCATTCGCACCTGAGCTTCAAGCTCATCCGCCTTATTTCTGACACTTCGTGCATTCAGATATAGAATTTTTAGCCCATTTCTCCTCTTTGTTTAAATCGCTGCATTAATACTAGTGCCCTTTTGATAACTCTGATCTATGTGTTAATTTCTTTCATGTACTTCTACCAAGGTCCTACCTGTTCACCTCTGTTCTTGTTCTTGCCGTGTGACCTTAATTCACTTCACATGCCTCATAATGGAGACCTGGACTACATCCATGTGATCAGTGAATCTGTGCACAAGTTCCAAATGATTCTATCTCAACTCACAGAGCTCCTTCTGCCCATTGCACATCATAGATAGCAACTCCTCCTGCTGGTTTGTGTTGAACTGTTGCTGTTGTTCTGACCATTGGGTCTGTGTAGTCTCCCAACTTCCTTTTTATTTTGCCTCTTCAACTTCAGAGAGGATTGTGGAAATATTTTTGATTTCCAGTCTTCAACTAGAAGTCAATGATAAACTGATTTTGAACCAAAGCTGCATGATGTGGAAGCAAGATTGGCAACATCTTCATGATCATTCTGTTCCAACACCGGCATCCTGACTGTCATATCAGTGTAGCTAGTACAGATGTCAATGGAAAGTGGAGCTCTTGTGCTTCTCTTGCATAACCTCTCTTGGTCTCTCATTGATGATGATATGAGTTTCTCGAGTTATATCGGATAAGCACCCAAGCCCCTCAAAGACATCTGCATACTCTTTATTGAGCGTTGTGTGGTCATCTGTGATTTGCGAAGTCACTACAAAGACTCTTTTCACCAAGTTGAGCTTTTCACATGCAGTCAGACCTGATAGTAGCTATACTCACTTTTCAATGATCAGTAGCTATGCTTTAGGTGCTGCCCCTTGTTCTGGAAGGTCACTAACCAGCTTCCTTTTACTGGAGCGTTCTCTCCCATAAAGTTAATCACGTTTAACTTCACTGGGTAGATCTTGTTCTTTACTTTAGGAGTCTTGTAATCAGCCATGAACAGAGTCACCTGGGCTCCAGTATCAAGCTTGAATGGAATTACTGTCTCATTCACAGTCACTGGAACAATTCATTCTATTTTTAACCAGCACCTACAGTTTGTAGAGAATCTACAAACTTCCTCGATTTCCTCAGCAACTGCGTGCAACTTGGTCTTAGCAGCTTGCACCACTTTGTGAAATGATTCTTCTTCCCACAATATTGCAGGACTTTCCATGTGCCTACCTCTACATTTCCTGCATCTAATTTGAGCCTATCTCTTTGGTTCGTGGTTCCTTTGTAAAACGCCTTGTGTTCTGAATTTCTGTTTTCACAGCATACACTGTTGTTTTTGCCCTGCACAGCCCTTTAGCTTGTGCTCGTGTGACTTCTGCTGCTTTACACATATTCACAGCCCTTTCGAGTGTTAAATCTTTTTCACCAAGCAATCTTTCTCTGAGAAAGTAATCAGGGATTCCACAAACTATTTTGTCTCTGACTAGTGAGTCTCTCAAATCTCCAAACTCACAGGACTTACTCTGTGTGTGTAACTCAGTTAAGTATTGGTCAAAACTAACACCTTGTTTCTAATAACAGGAAAAGAACTTGTGTCTCTTAAATGTAACATTTTTACTTGGGACAAAATACTCCTGAAATGTTGTCATCAGTGTCCAATTTAAAGACTGTCTCAACAATTTGAAAGCTGTTGTAGATATCCAAAGCATCTTCACCAATTACGTGTAGAAAGATAGACACTTTCAATGTTTCATCCGTGCCTCCAGCTCTTATATATTGAATCACTGTTTGAAGTGTTTCCAATTATCAGCTAGATGGCCGGTAAGCTGCATAGGTGTGGGAGGACTTAGGTTATCTGTAGCAGAATTTTTCATGCTTCTATCAACTCAATTATCTTGGTGAACTTCGAAACAGTGCACTCTCTTGCCGGCAGTTTCTCTCCATTGGAACCTTCTCAGTCGCTCGCTACATATTTACGCTCCATATTTACACCTCATGCTCACTTCTGACACCATGTTATGTTTGTTTGCTAACAGAGACAAACTTTACATGGATTTTCATACATCAACAGATTTATTACCAGGCAACAATCATGGCTTCTAGCTCCACATGGCTTCTGCCTGTTTCATTCACCAACACCACTTCCCATTCAAGGTGAACCATCCACACTGCACACTGGGAACTGAAGTTCTTTATTATGTGTACACGTCACACAGTTAGGAACATGGCATAAAAAAGGTTGGGAGCCCCTGCTATAGAGGATTTATCAAGTGTTTCCTAGGACACTGTAGGAAACTATAGAGAAAAAAAAGTGGAGATATTTATTACTGACAGTCAAAAGGTTAGGTACTAGAAGATTGAAGGGTGACTAATGTTTATTTCAGACAAACTGTCAAATGTTTAAAGATTCTCTTTATTATTCACATGTAAATATACTAAAGGAAATATCGACCTGAGAGAGATAACTGATGTTTATTTTCTTTCAGTTTTTGTGAAATGAGAGGATTCTGGGGAGAAAGGATTGATGGTGTTTTTCCATATGTTGCAGGTGGTGCAAGCTTCAGAAGCATGTACAGTCAGAAACAATTGCTACCTTGTACACCATGATTTTGTGCCACACAGCATGTCTTGATCACTAAATACCCTTCAACTCAAAGGCTGTGACGATGAACTTCATCAATGCTTCCTCTCACAGAGGACGGGCTCCTGAGATATTGGAACTGGTCTACTTTTTACAAGATATTGTTGTTAACTTTTGCTGTCAGAAGGCAGTGTGGTACAGCAGAGAATGAAGGGTAGAAGCAGATTATGTTGATGGTGTCTTGGAGCCTATCTTCTGCCCATCATCATTATTTGCATACGGTATCTCAATTGGAATTTCAGGTCATCTTTGTTCTGGATGCAGTTGCTGGAGACCATAAGACTTTGCCTCCAAAGCTGTCTGTGGCAATGATTCCAGACTCATGACTAAATCTCTCTATTCTGAGGTTGTGCCCTCTGGTCCTAGACTCCCCTACTATTGGAAGCATCCACTCCATCTCAGCCTTTCAATATTTGATATGTTTCAATGAGATCCTCCCTCATTTTTCTGAGCTCTAACACGTACAGGCACAGAACCATCAAATGCTCAAAGGTTAACCCTTTCTTTCCCAGAATCATTCTCGTGAACCTCCTCTGGACTCTCTCCAATGAAAGCACATCTTTTCTTAGATATAGGGCCAAAAACTGTTCACAATACTCCACACAGTTCAAACAAAACCTTAATAAAGCATCAGCACTACAATTTTGCTTTTATATTCTAGACCTGTCAAAATGAATGCATTTTCCTTACCACTGACCCAACCGGCAATTGAACCTTCAGAGAATCCTCCATGAGGACTCCCAGGATCCTTTGCAACACTGATTTCTGAATTTTCTCCCCATTTAGAAAATAGTCTATGCCTTTATTCCTTCTACCAAAGTATATGATCATACACTTCCCTATACTCTATTCCATCTGCCACTTCTTTGCTCATTATCCTAATTTGTCTAAGTCCTTCTGCAGACTTTCTGCTTCCTCAGCACTACCTGTTCCTCCATCTACCTTTGTATCATCTATAATCATGACCACAAAGCCATGAATTCCATCATCCAAGTCACTGACATAACATGAAAAGAAGCTGTCCCATCACTGACCCTAGTGGAACACTAGTCACCAGCTGCCAACCAGAAAAGGCCCCCTTTATTCCCATTCTTTGTCTCCTGTCAGTCAACCAATGTTCCATCCTTGCTAGTATATTTCCTATAATACCATACGCATTATAATACCTTGTCAAAGGCCTTCTGAAAATCTAAGTAAAAATCTTCCACAGACTCTCCTTTGTATGTCCTGCTTATTTCCTCAAACAATTCCAAAAGATTTGTCAGGCAAGATTTCCCCATACGGTTGAACAGATTCCCATTATAGTAGTGGTCACCAACTTCTTTAACCCCAAGATCCCCTACCTCGGCCTCAGTGAAAGGCAAGATCGACCCCAAATCAATTAGTTAATGCATGCGCACCGGGGCAGTAAAGACCGGAAGTAAAACCCTGGAACCCGAAGTAGAAATAATGTATAAACACCAGGGGTCACCACCCTTTTTTGCACCGCTGGCCGGTTTAATATTGACAATATTCTTGTGGACCGGCCGACTGGGAGGGGGTGGGGTGTTAAACAAGACCGGAATACAGCGACGATACTCGAAGCAGGTTCCTTATGTCCAGTCTATTCCGCAATTTAGTTTTCGTGGCTCTCAGCATTTAGCTGCTGTCCCGGTTGCACACGTTTTTTCCGCTCACAAAACTCAGTGGGTTTGTCTTTAGGTGCAGGGTGCTTGGAGTCAAGGTGCCAAAGCAATTTTGAGGGCCTCGTTACCTCATTAGACAGCCTCCAGGCCCGAACTCCAGCCTCCCACCCGCCCACCGCCAGACGCCTTGGCCAGGTGCAGCTGGTTGTGGGTGGGGTGAGAGGACGTCAGGGCTGGAGATCCCCATACCGGGGCCACAGCGGTCGCAGTCCGGAGAGAACGACCAACTGAGTGAGGAGTGCAACAGGGCACGTGCCTGCCCTGCCCTCCCCCCCCCCCCCCCCCCCGTAGGATCTATCGGCCGACAAAAGTTTGGCTCAAGGGATGACTTTCCATAGATTTCAGCAAGGTAGCTGCTCTAATTATGAAACCCTGAGCCCAAATTAGGTCGTCTGCGAATATTTTAGCACCGGGTTCCCCACAAACATTCCGTGTGCTAAACAAGTTCAGAGGCGGCACCCATCTGTCTGCACTCCAGGCCACTACCAACAGCACTTCTCACCAGCTGGTTACCCGAGGCCAACCAGTGATCCCTGGCGCGAGGGTATCATTGCGTTTAGGCGACTGATGACCTTGCGTGGGTTCAAGTTCAACAGTAAGCATGACAGGGAATGAAGGAAGGTGCAGCTGCCTCATATCACTTCCTCACAGCCCGGTGGTTGGGGACCACTGAATTACACTGTGTAGTGCAGGGGAGCTACATGCATGCGCACTGGGCAGAAAGAACGGAAATAAAACCCCACAACCCAGAAACAATCTCTCAACAGTATTTGTGGGGTTTTTTTCTTTTTTTTCACTCGGGATCTACTGGGAAAGTCTCAAAGATTGACCAGTCGGTCGTGATCGACTGGTTGGCAACCACTACGTTATAGTATATTACAGCCAAGGCCAGAGGTCTGTAATTCTTACTCCCTTTAAACATTAAATTCAATGGAAAATTTATTGTACTACGATGTAAAATGCATTTGGAAATAAATAAAAGTAAAATCCAAATTCAGGAAAACCAGGTGGTGGGATTATTGGAATTTTATTTTATTTTTACTGATGTTCAGTTCCACTCCAACAATGTGGCACCTCACCTCAAAATTGCAGCAAGGTACTAAGACAATGACACCGCCTTGTTTGAAACTTGTCTGCACTGAGATAGTATTTTTTTTAAAAGACTTTTAGTATTCAGCTTGCGTGCCTCTTTAGGCAAATGGAAGATGAGGACAACTCTTGGTGGGCATTTGAATTTGTGGAGGATGTTCCACAGTCCCTCCCAATTAATAGAATTATTTTCAGTTTAAGATGGTGCTGGTGAAATACAGTGACAGCTAGCTGGCAGCAAACAAAACTACTAACTACTCTATTGGTCACATCTTTTCTGGTAACAATCACTGCAATCAATAGCCTGTAACTTCCCTTTCAGTGTTAAACTTTTGAACTGCCTGTACAACCAGGCATTTTTATGCTGTGAACTGAAGCCTCAAAGATGCAGGATGGTTGCAGAGTTAGGGCTAAAGCAGGCAAAGGAGCACAGGCCCAGGAGCGGGCAACGGGATAATGAATAGTCATTGCTGGAGCAGACTTGAAGCTGATTCAAATTGGCAGAACTGAAGCAAGGCAGATTCGAAGTGGCAGGGCCTAGGTCTGAGAGCAAGGAACAAGCCAATTTTTGACCTACTTATGCACTAGGCCAGATTGAAAAGGTCAGAAACGTGCTAAATCGAGGCAGTGGATCCCAGGTCCAAGAGCTTTTCAAAGCACTTTTTCTTGAAATTATCACAGTATGTGCCTCCATATAATGTTCAATTTCAAACTACTCTGTAAAAAAAAATTTCCTTACAGTTTGCAGAATTAATTAATAAAATTGTTTCCTTGGATACATAAGCAGAGGTACAGAGTATTAAAAGAAAGAAGTCAGACTGAACATTTACAAAGTAAGTACTGAATGGGTTTCTGCTAAAGTTATGTATCAAATTCTAGGTACTGCATTTTACAAAATGTGTCAGTATCTTCTAGAAGCCGTAGCAAATATTTCCTACAATTATACCATTGTTGAAGATCTTCGGTGATATTGGATGAATAGAAAAACTTTAATGGTTGTTCTAAATAATAGAATGAAGGTCTTCAAACTCACAATAAATACAAAATACATCCACTGGCTAAAGGATCAGTGACTAGGGGACTCAGATTTATCGTCAACCTCAATTCAGCAACAGATTTTTTTTCAATTTTCTTCTGGTTGTTGCAGTAAAAATACTGTTTAAAATTGATGGAAGCAGATCCAATGGAAATTCACCCAAGGAACTGAATATATAAAGGACTGAAGGATGAATACAAGGTCCTGGTGCAAGCTGAATCATTTGCAGCTCAACATCAGTAAGACAAAGGAGATGGTGATGGACTTCAGGAAGACTAAGCCTGTACTACTCCCTGTTACTACTGATGGTGAGGCTATTATTGTGGTGTGGACCTGGATGACAGACTTGAGTGGAGCACCAGAGGCTTTACACAAGAAGGGCCAGAGTCATCTCTACTTCCAGAGGAGACTGAGGTCCTTTGGAGTATGCAGGCCTCTCCTTCACATGTTCTACCAGTCTGTTATGCAGTGGTGTGCTGGGACAACAGCATCAACACAAGAGACACCAACAGGCTCAATAAATAGATTGGAAAGTCTGGCTCCGTTATAGCAGTCAAATGGACACAACTGGAGGCTATGATAAAATGAAGAACTCTATGGAAAATCCTGACAATTCTAGACTATGTTTCTCACCCTCTGCATGCCACCTTGGCTGAACAGAGGAGCACTTTTCGTGACTAAGACAACTGCACTGCTCCGAAGAGTGCTATATGAGGTCATTCTTACTCTCAGCCATTAGGCTCTATAATGAGTCAACCTATAGCCCCTACTGTTGACTGTTCAAGATAACTTATTTTTTATTCTTTCTTACTTCTCTTCTATTTGTATATCTGTGCACTTGTAATGCTACTGTGACACTGTAATTTCCTTTGGGTTCAATAAAGTACCTATCTACCTACTGTATATACTTCTAATTAAGGGTGGCACAGTAGCATAGTTGTTAGCACAATGCTTTACAGTACAGACGACCTGGGATCAATTCCCAACGCTGCCTGTAAGAGGCTGTACATTCTCCCCATGATGGCATGGGTTTCCTCTGGGTGTTCCGGTTTCCTCCGACAGTCCAAAGACGTACCGGGCGGTAAGTTAATTGGTCATTGTGAACTGACCTGCAATTAGACTGGAATTAAACTAGGGGATTGCTGGGCGGTGTGGCTCAAAGAGCCTAGTCCATGCTGTATCTAAGCAAACAGACAAATAGATAGTTGGATAAAGGAATGGGTGAGCCCAAGTAAAGAGTAGAAAAATAGAGTTGTGCAATAAAACTCCAATAATCCAGACTATTAGATACAATTCCCTTAAATCTCCAAAAAACTTCAAATTTATTTTTTTATTTTAAGTAGTTAGGCAGTAAACTAAAATCTTCTTATAAACCCATTTAGTTTCAAGGAAATGGCAGCAACTAGTACCTGGGTGTACAAGAGTGTTTGAGGGAAATGGCACCCAGATACATTGGGACCTGCGGAATGCCGGATTAGTGAAATGCCAAATAACAGAAGGATCACATTAAGCAATAGCTAACCACCTCATCATACCTTTAAAATATCATGCAAGTCAGTACAAGTTAGATAATAATGAACCAGAAATATTAAACAAGTAGCAAGTGAAATTTTGATAAAGTAATATACTGTACAGACACATAAAATAAAGGGTACAGATAAATGTACAGGAATTAACTTGTACAGAACAGTTGAGCACTTCTGCTTCTAAAGTGAGACGTTTAGTAAACCTTCAGGCAAAGTTGCATGTTTGCAAGTGTGGGATTGTCAGGATCATCAACATCTTCATCTTGAAAAATAAGTGAAGCATCAGGAACTGGTGCTGAAATTGGCACAACAGTTTCTTCAAAAACTGTTGATGTTGGTGGCAGCACATCTGGGTGAGCAGAAGAAGTCAAAGAATGGAGGTCTTCTATATGCCACATTTCACGCGACCGCCAGGCAACCGAGGATTCAGTGCTGAGCTCTTCCCTCTTCACTTGCAGTTACTGAGGAATCCTCGTTAGTTTCTTTTCCACCGCTTCGTTAAATGCTTAAATTCAGCGGGTTGGCCACGACTGATCTGAGGGTCATAGGCAGAAGAGAACGGAGCACCGACCAGACAACGCCGGAGGGCAGTGCATGACTGCCGGCAGGCGGGCGAGAAGGTGGACCGACCCAGTGCGCGCCAGCTCTCCCGCCGCTGGCGGATGAGACAGGCAGGTGCCGGGCAGCCGCAGCTCACGCAAATGATATTAATAAATGTAGGAAAACAAGCAGGAATCGCCTGTCTGTGCTTACAAGAGCGGGCCAACATGTGAACAGATCTAGCGCAACCAAAACAATGCGCAGCAGATTGGTACGGTGGCCCAGGAAATTTGACATTACAGCTGCGCGGAAAATTTGAAATTAGTGCCGGATTATCGAAGGAACCAAATTACAGATAATCAGATTAGTGAAGGTCAACTGTACTATATTCTGCCATCATATTTGACCTACCAAAATGAACCTCTCCACACTTATCTGGGTTGATCTCCATCTGCCACTTCTCAGCCCAGTTTTACATCCTAGAAGTGTCCTGCTGTAACCTCTGACAGCCCTCCACACTATCCACAACACCCCGAACCTTTGTGCCATCAGCAAACTTACTAACCCATCCCTGCACTTCCTCATCCAGGTTATTTATAAAAATCACAAAGAGTAAGGGTCCCAGAACAGATCCCTGCGGCACACCACTAATCACCAACCTCCATACAGAATATGACCAGCCTACAACCACCCTTTGCCTTCTGTGGGCAAGCCATTTCTGGATCCACAAAGCAATGTCCCCTTGGATCCCATGCCTCCTTACCTTCTCAATAATCCTTGCAAGGGGTACCTTATCAAATGCCTTGCTGAAAACCATATACACTACATCTACCACTTCCTTCATCAATGAGATACGCCTCTACCAAAGATCCAAGGCGCTCCTTCCCTCCATTGGCCTGCAAGTCACCCTCGAACAAGGTGTAGCACCTACCTAGCACCCCCCACACCCCCCCCCCGGACCAGATCACGCAAAGCCATGGCAGCAGGTGGTGGATGGTCATATGAACAGCTGGTGGATATCACAAGTCCTGGTTATGCAACCACTGATGCCAAGCAGACAATCTCTGAAGAGTATTGATAATGACTGGGGCTACCCATCTTGTATAGGCACTGCTCCGAAGAAGGCGATGGCAAACCACTTCTATACAAAAATTTGCCAAGAACAATCATGGTCACGGATAGACCATGATCGCCTATGTTATTCAACACAGTGCTTAACGATGATGATTGTGTTATACAACTGCAATCAATAAACATTTTATAAAACTGAGTGCTTTGTCCTTTCTCGTCCACAAAAATTTTACAGTAACTTTTAATTGAGACATTTAACTGGGAAAGTAAACCTTCCATAACAGGAAAGCCCAATAAACCTTGGTCATATATACTGGGTGTTTAAATACTTTTCCTATATACAGCATTGTGCAAAAGTCTTAAACACAAATACATAGCTAGGGTGCCTAAGACTTTTGCACAGTACTGTAGTAACTTAAGTATTGTACTGTACTCCATGAAAAAAAAACAAATTTCATGACATGAGCGGTGATTAAATTTACTTCTGATACTAGTCCCTATTGTGGACTGAGAGTGGGAAGGAGGTAGGGAGACAGGAATTGTGGTTGGTAAAAGGGGAAGGGTGAGGGGAGAGAGCGGGAAGCACCAGAGAGACATTCTGTAACGATCAATAAACCAATTATTTGCTATCAAATTACCTTGCCTGCTGTCTCAAGGTTGGGTGAGTCTACACCCGTGCCAACCCCACCACTGGCACTTCTCTGCCACCAACCTGCCCTATACCCCTCCCACGGCAGCCCACCCTTGCCATTCCCAACATCCTTTGCTAGATTTTCAAACTAGCTCTCCATTCCACATTAACAAACACAGTGCTTTGCAAAGGTCTTAGACATCCTAGCTATATATATGGGCCTAAAACTTCTGCACAGTACTGTAGGTGCCAGCAATAACTCTGAAACACAAGCCTTTACTGAAAGACTTCTTAATGAGAACCAATTCATCATATTCATCATTTGATATCATACAGAATCAATGACTGAACAGAACTCTACCTGTTGTTTTCAGCACATTTTCTCAACAAACTCTTGAACTCAGAATGCGATAATACAATATTCCTCACTTTACCACGCTCTTAGTCCATTTTTCTCAGTAATTTATTGCCTTCCAAGCCTTTATTTGTGATTTTTCAATTTTCAAATTCAATATTCTATTGGGTTAGGTAACATTGCTCACATGAGCAAATTGCTTATTCTCCAAAGTTCACTTTTAAGAACACAAGACAGAGGATTGGAACATATCTGTGATCAAATCATTGGCCTCGTTCACTTAACTGTTTTATTCCCTCAATTCCCCTTACATTCTAAACTCAATGTTAGCCTTAGATATACAATGAATATTTCTCTCAATAATCTCAAGTCATATATGTTTCTTCAGAAATGCTTTGTTTCTAAATTTGAGTGTAATTCAGGCTGACAGACTAATAAAGAGAGCATTGCACAGTTATAGGTACTGTCTTTCTGAAGGATATCAAAACAAGGCACATATCAAACAATTCCAAAAGTCTCAATACCAACATATAATTCTCAAGTAGCAAAACTGATAAGATTATCTGATAATTTATTCCCTCACCTTGGACAATCTGATTATTCTGTTTCTGTGTTACAACAGTTATCGATTTCTAATCTACCTAATTAACGGAAATGCACTGTCATCTGCAGATCTGTCAACTACAATATGCAGTAAAACTTCTCCCCATTTAGCCTCTCATATGTTGACTTCAATTCAACATGTAATTTATATACAATTCCTTTTGTTCATCTCTTCCCATTCCTACAATTTCCTCTAGTCCAAATTGATATATACTGTGTGACCAACCCAGTAATGTTTATTACCAAGTCCATCGATATTTACCTCAAGATTGCTATCTTTTGCCAAATCTACAATACCTTCAAACTTCTGTTACTTCAGAACTTCACTTTTTTTTAAAAAAAAGCTTTGAACATCCATAGGTCTGTGCCTCCAACCTGTTTAACTGCAGACCATTTGTTAACCAAAACACAGCAGATTGTTTTTTTTTAAATGTTAAAAAGCATTTTAAAAAATGATCTTCTCCAACAAGAGAGAGTCTAACCATCCACCTTCGGCACTCACTGTGACACACAGTGAATCACAGTGACACAGCACTGAACTCCAACACCCTGAGCTCCCACATTGACATGTGAATTGCTATGCTACCATCACTCTACTATAGGAAGAAGTTAATAAACTGGAAAGAGTGCAGAAAAAAAAATCACACATGGATGTAACAGGGTTCAAGAGATCAAGTTACACAGGGAGGACATATAGTTTGGGACTTTATTCCTTCATGCATAGGTGACTGATGGGTGATCTTAAAATCACAAAGGAATAGGCAGAATGAATCCATTCAGTCTTTCTCTCAGGGTTGCAGAATCAAGAACCAGATATAGTTCATGAACTCAGCAGGTTGTGCAGCATCCGTTGAAATGAGCAGTCAACATTTCAACAGATGCTGCACGTCCTGCTGAGTTCATCCAGCTTGTTTGTACGTGTTGATTTGACCACAGCATCTGCAATGTACTTTGTGTTTACCAGATAAAACATAGCACCTTGAAAAAGTATTCAGCCCCCATGACTATATTTCACATTTTACTGCCTCGTTTTCTAAATTTAAGATGTATTGAAGTAGGATATTTTGAGCTAATCAACAAAACATTGTGCATATCAAATCAAAAGAAACATTTCAAAACTTGTCAACAGGTTTGTATTTTGTAATTACTATGCTAACTTTCCTCAAGTGCAATACTGTATATTACCTTACCAACACACCCAATTTGCTGATGTAGAAAATAGGTGGATCACCTATTTTCCACCAATTAATAAGAATAAATATTCCCTCTGTAAGGTCCAATGGTATGGTAGATTTTCAACAGACCAAACCAAAATGAACACACAAGAGCATTCAAGACAAGTCAGAGAAATGATAATAGAGAAGCACAAATCTGGGGAAGGGTACAACACCATCTCAAAGACACTGAATGCACCTCAGAGCTCAGGGAGTCCATTGCAAAACTACAGTCACTCTACTGAGACTAGGCTGCCCCTCTAAATGTAGTCACCAGAGAAGAATGGCACTTGTAAGAGAGGCTACTGTGACTCCAACGGTCACTAAGTGAGCTGCAGAAGTCAGTGGCTGCACCTGGAGATGAAGATCATAGCTGCACAATCTCTAAGGCCTTGCACAAAAAGGGTATTTACGGAAGAAAAGCAATGAAGAACCCCTGGCTAAAAAAAAAGCCTATACTTCTCCATTAACACTTTGCAAAGCGCCACTTAGAAGATACTGTAAAGATGTGGAAGGTCTGACTAGCAGTCGGATTAGACTAAAGTTGAACATTTTGTCCCTCAACAATAAGCACTATGTGTGGTATAAGTCTAATACTATGCCTCAGACAGGTAACACCAACCCTTCTGTAAAATATCTGAAGGTAGCATCATGCTACCGGGATGCTTTTCAGAAGCAGGGACTAGAAATCTGGTCAGCATTGATGAGAGGATGTATGCTACAAAACACAGAGAGATCGTGAAATAAAAACCTACAAGCCTCTATGAAAAAACTCAAACTGGGGAGAAAGTTTGTCTTTCAGTAAGGTAAGGACCCATGTAGTAGCTTCAAATGAAGAAAATTGATGTCCTTGAGTGCCCTAATCAGAGTCCTGACCTTAACCCAATTGAAAGTCTCTGGCAAGACCTCAGGATTACTGTTCACCGCGCTCCCCACCTAAATGGGCACAGCTTGAGCAACTTTGGAAGGAATGGGCAAATCTTACCATCACATTATGCAAAGCTAATAGAGACTTATCCAAGTAGACTACTGGCTGTAATAGCTGCAAAAAGAAGTTTAACTACGTACTGAGCAAAGGGGGATGAATACTTTTGAACTGCTGACATTTGAGTTTTTGAATTTTTAGTTTTTTATGCTTTACAATTTTCCATTTTTGGGGTCTACTGTGGAAAAAAAGGAGCATGTAATTCAAAATAAAAATTCTCAGTAAAATTGATCAAAATCCCTTGTTGTAATACTCATTTATGTGAACAAAGTTAGGTGCTGAATACTTTTACAAAGGCACTGTAGGTTTAAAGTGAAAGATTTAATAGGAATCCAAGGGGCTTTAGTTAAATGACTTTAAAGCAGATGACTGTGTTCCCAAAGATCATTCAGTCTTCCTCAACCAGAAGCCCTGCATGAACCAATAGATTAGAAATCTGCTGAGGGCTGGATCGGTGATGTTCAGGATAGACAATCCAGGAAAATATATTTAAAAATTTCAGGTATGACATCTGGAAAGCCATCTCACATGGAAAGTGGCAATTCTGTATTAAACTTGAATTACGGTGAGATGCCTGACAACTGTGACAGGACTTGAATGCCATCATCTCCTACAAAACAAAATCAAACATCAAGGTTTCACTCCAACATGAGCATAATACCTTTTATACTTGCTTTGATCGACAGAATATGAAGATACTTTCACGATCATTTACAAGCACCAATGGTCCTGTGATTTCAGTCTCTGAGGCCTTCATGAAAGCATCCTTCAGGAAGGTGAATCCACAGAAAGCACCTGGCTCCAGCGTATCTGTCTGACTATTGAACACCTGTACTGGACGGAGTTTTTCTGGCCATCTTCAACCTCTCACTTTAATAGTCCGAGGTACCCACCTGCTCAACAGACTTCATTCATACTAGTGCCTAAGAATGTAGTAACGTACCTCAATGACTATCATACAGTAGCACTTACATTTACTGTAATAACTGATTTTGAGAGACTGGTCACAAAGCGCATCAATTTCTGCCTGAAGAGTCACCTGGATCTGCCCCAATTTGCCTACCGTCATAACAGGTCAACAGCAAATGCCATTTCATTGATTCTTTACTCACCTCTGGAATAGCTGGACAATACAAAAGGATACTCTTTGTTGACTATAGCTCACTATTCAACATCATCATTCCCTCAAAACTCATCACTAAGCTCCAAGAACTAGGCCTTGATACCTCCCTATGTAACTGGTCTCTTGCTTTCATCATTTGCAGACGCCAGTCATTATGGATTACCTGTTAATAACATCTGCTCCATAATAACTATCAGCACAAGTACACCACAAAGCTTGAGTGCTTCACCCCCAGTTTGACTCACTTTACAGCTATGACTGGGCAGCTTAGTACAGCTTCAATACCATACTTAAGATTGCCGACAACACTGTAGCTGGCCAAATCAAAGGTGATGGAGAGATTTGAATGGTGCCACAACAACAACCTCTTACTCAACATCAGCAAAACCAAAGAGCTGATGATCAATTCCAGGAGGAAGAAGCCAGAGGTCCATGAAGCAGTCCTCATTAGGGGATTGGAAGTGGAAAAACTAGATAACTTTAAGTTCCTTGACGTTCCTATTTCAGAGGATCTGTCCCAGGACCTGCACGTAAGTGCCATCACAAAGAAGGCATGACAATACCTCTACTTTCCTTGATACTTGCATAGATCTGGCATGTCACAAAAATGTTGACAAGTTTCTAAACATGGAAAGTGGAGAGCATCCTAGCTCACTACATCATAGCCTGGAAAAGACTACAGAAAGTGGTGGATACAGCCCAGTCATTCACAGGCAAAGCCTTCCCCACCATTGAGCACATTTACATGGAGCACTGTCAGAAGAAAACAGCATTCATCAAGGACCTCCAGCATTCAGACCATGCTCTCTTCCCACTGCTACCATTGGGCAGGAGGTACGGGAGCCTTAGATCCCACAGCACCTGTTTCAGGAACAGTTTTAACCCTAGAACCATAGGCTCATAAATCAGTGAGGATAACTTCCCTCACCACACCTTGAAACTGATTCCACGACTTAGACTCACTTTCAAGAACTCTACAACTCATGCTCTCAGTATTATTTATTATTTTTGGAATAATAAAAATTGCACAATTTGCCTTCTTTTGCACATTGGTTGTTTGCTTATCTACACATTTTTAATAAATTCTAATTTTTTTTTTAAACTTTCCTGTAGATACCTGTAAGAAAATGAATCTCAAGGTAGACATACGTATTCTAATAAATTTTACTTTGACTTTAAAGGGGTAAAGGGGAAACAATTTGGAAGCACAGAGGAAGAAGTATTCTGAAGGAAAGATGACATGACCATGGCTAAAAAGGAAGTCAAAGTCAACATAAAAACCAAAGGTAGGGTATACAATAGAGCAAAAATTAGTGAGAAGTTAGAGGATTGGGAAGCTTTTAAATACCAACAGAAGGCAACTAATGGAATATGAAAGTAAGCCAGCCAAGAATATTAAAGAGGAGACCAGAAGTTTCTTCAGATAAGGTGTAAAAGAGAGGTAAGAGTGATTATCAGACTATTGTACTGGAAAATGATGCTGGAGAGGCAGTAATGAGGGATAAGGAAATGGCAGAAGAACTGCATGAGTATTTTTGCATCTGTTGTCACTGTGGAAGACACTGCAGTATGCTGGAAGCCCTAGATATCAGGGGTCACAAAGTGTGTGAAGTTACCAATACTAGGGAGAAGGTGCTTGCAAAACTGAAAGGTCTGAAGATAAGTCACCTGGACCAGATGGTGTATTCCCCAAGATTCTGAAAGAGAAGGCTGAAGAGATTGTGGAGGCATTAGTAATGAACTTTCAAGAACAACTTGATTCTGAAACAATTCCAGAAGACTGGAAAGTGCAAATGCCACTCCACCCTTCAAGAAGGGAGAGAGGCAGAAGAAAGGAAACTATAGGCCAGTTAGTCTGACTTCAGTGGTTGGGAAGATGTTGGGGTTGATTATTTAGACCATAAGACCATATAGAGCAGAATTAGGCTACACTGCTTCACCAGCCAATCATGGCTGATCCCTTTTTCCTCTAACTCAACCCCATTTCCCAGCCTTCTCCCCATAACCTTCAATGCCATGTCCAATCAAGAATCTATTAATCTCTGCCTTAAATACACCCAAACACCTAGCCTCCACAGCTACACGTGGCAACAAATTCCACAAATTCACCACCCACTGGCTGAAGAAATTTCTCCACTTCTCTATATGGAATGAGTGCCCCTCTATCTTGAGGCTGTGCCCCCTTGTCCTGGACTCTCCCCCCCATGGGTAACATCCTTTCCATATCTGCTCTGTCTACATTCAAAAGGTTTAAATGAGCTTCCCCTTCATCCTTCTAAATTCCAGTAAATACAAACCCAGAGCTATTAAACGTTCCTCGTATGGTAACCCTTTCATTCCTGGAATCATCCTTGTGAACCTCCTCTGGACCCTCTCCAATGTCAGCACATTCCTAAGATGAGGAGCCCAAAACTGTTCACATACTCAAAGTGAGGCCTCATCGATGCCTTATAAAGCTTCAGCATCACATCCTTGCTCTTGTATTCTAGACCTCTTGAAATTAATGCTAACATTGCCTTCCTCACCACCGACTCAACCTGTAAGTTAACCTTTAGGGTGTTTTGCACAAGGACTCCCAAGTCCCTTTGCTTCTCAGACTTTTGGATTTTCTCCCCATTTAGAAAGTAGTCCGCACATTTATTTCTACTACCAAAGTGCATGACCGTGCATTTTCCAACATTGTATTTCATTTGCCACTTTCTTGCCCATTCTCCTAATCTGTCTAAGTCCTTCTGCATCCTACCTGTTTCCTCAACACTACCTGACCCTCCACCAATCTTCGTATCATCTGCAAACATGGCAACAAAGCCACCTATTTCAACATCTAAATCATTTATATACAGCTTAAAAAGTTGTCCCAACACTGACCCCTGCAGAACAGCACTAGTCACTGGCAGCCAACCAGAAAAGGATCCTTTTATTCGTACTCACTGCCTCCTGCCAATCAGCCAATGCTCTAACCATTTTAGTATCTTTGCTGTAATACCTTGGCCCCTTAACATGGTAAGCAGCCTCATGTGGGGCACCTTGTCAAAGGCCTTCTGAAAGTCCAAATATACAACATCCACTGCATCACCTTTATCTATCCTACTTGTAATCTCCTCAAAGAATTCCAATAGGTTCATCAGGCAGGATTTTACCTAAAGGAAACCATGCTGATTTTGTCCCATCTTGTCCAGCGTCACCAAGTACTCCATCACCTTATCTTTAACAATTGACTCTAACATCTTCCCAACCACTGAAGTCAGACTAACTGGTCTATAATTTCCTCTCTGTTGCCTTCCTCCTTCTCTAGCACCATGCCAGAGTCGAATGATTTTTGAAAGATCAACAGCTCCCAGCAAATCAACACCATCCAGAACACAGCAGCCCATGAACCACCTAAACACTCATTCCCTCCACCACCAACACAATTAACAAATTACATTACAGTTACTGATCCAAATTACTCTACCACTACCTTACTGCAAGACCCTGGAATTCTTTCCCTTAACTCTTCTCTCCATCAAGCCACTTCTTTGGGAAGTATAGCTTTAATCTAGGTTTTAGAATATATGGCAGTGTCATTGTGTGCTTGATAATGCTCTTAATAACATCTGCACGGTTTTAAAGACTATAAAACATAGCAGAATTAAGCTGTTCAGCCCACCCAGTCTGCTCAATATTGATGCAACAGTACAATATTGTACATAACGTTAGTGAATATTCCTCAATGGAAATCTAGTCTAAAACTAATTCTTAAACGTGCGTCATAATGCACCTTTCCCCACCTTCAAATCCTCCATCTGGGTGAATGCAGTTTTGCTTATTTTGCTCGGGGCAGTACAGTATTTTGGAAACTACTGCCCCTGATCAAAATGTCAAATCTGCCTGGTCATTGGCATGTGACAGTACAGTATCCAAAACTTCGAGTAAGCAAACTGTTCAGGCCTATGATATACATATACAATGCGCGGAATTCAATAAATTGAGGTTTCTGCGAGAAGGATTCGACCACGAATTTAATGTTTAGGCAAAGCTCTACCAGTAGCTCTGACAATTTAAGATTCGAAGCGGCTTTTGTGGATCATTATATACAATTACAAAATCAGGAGGGTTATTGGGACTTAAATGTTGTGACTTTTGTATGATTTCACAGAGATTTACGTCAAGTTTACACTAACATTCAAACCAGATTAAATGGAATCCTAAAATCAAGGAATCAAACGTATAAAATCATTCTGTAAGTCTTCGGGAGAGCAGCAGTCACGTCCTGTTTTGTACCCGGTCCTCTGCGTTACTGGGAAACGCAAGGAGTTTACAAACAAGTGCAGCTGCTGCTGGAAGGTCAGTGACTACCCAGCGAATACGGACCAGGACCAGGACCACTTCAAGCCAAGGCCAGAGTCCGCAGCCCTGGAAACGGAGATCACCGGAGAGAGGAGCCGCGTCTGTGGTCGGTCACTCACCCGCTGTCCCGCATCACGCTGCTGTCCCCGCAATCGCAGGCCCCGCCCGCTTGACTCCGAAACATGTTGAAATCGTGGCCCGTGTGCTCCCCGGCGTTGAAACACTCGGCGCACAAGGACATGCACGGCGAGATCCCGCACGTCCGACACCGGTACGCCACGAAGTTGGCCGTCCACACCAAACCGCACAGGGTGGCGTTGTCATAGGCGCGCACCATTTTACAGAAGTCATCGAAGCTCTCGCCGCCGGCCATCAGGCACTTGCACCACTCGATCACTTCGGCCTCGGCCACCGGCCTCTTGGGGCTCAACACACTGTCCAGCAGCTCACCGAGCAACTGGGCTCCTTTACCGTCCGACCGAGAGCACTCAGCCTTCAGCGAAGCAGCCACACTCCGCTTGTCCCGGCGTAGCAACGGCACCGCCATGACGGCCGCCCCCCACCCCTCCCCCCTGGCTGGCTGATCCCTGACTTATTTTGTTCTTTGACCAGCGTCGCGCCCGCTCTCGCGAGATCCCGCGCCGCGCCGCGCCGCGCCGCCTCCGTTCCCGACTCGGCCCGGCCGCCGCCGTTTGAAGAGGCGTGATGGTGCGTGAGGTTCTGCAGATCCTGCACACCTGCCCTCCAAATAATTCCTCTCGCTCCAGGCCCCCTGAGTTTCTCCAGCGTTTTCTTTGAAGCGCCTGCTGCATATCCTACGGCGGTGAACCTTCTGAGGATTTGAGTTGTCCGGCTTTCACATGAAGATTGCAATAGATTAAGAAATGTGTATTGGGCTCCACATCAACCGAAAGTGTCTGTATACGGGAAATGGATAAAATTAAACATATGCATACGGAACTCTTCCTGTGGATTCTGTAGTGGTGCTTTGGTGTTGCTGTTGGATGAAGCAGAGAAAGAGCTGTCGACAAAATACCCAATTTGAAGGCTTTCAACTAACAGAGAAAGGTATAATAACGTATCATGTAAATTACGACATATAGTTACACGTACTTAAAGAAACAGTGTTGTACTGATGTACATGATGACGGCATTTGATACAAACCATCAACTATCTATATATCATCAGTTGACTACTAGCTTGAAAATATAGAAACAATTATTTACAAAAGCATATTTTAATTGAAATGTACACTTATTTAGGTTCTTTCCCAACTGCAAACCAAATCTTTAACCTATATTGAACATCATTACTGTATTTACCCGGGAACTGACTATTCATTTGGATCACTTCTTCAGGCTGACAGCTTAATATTTGATGCCACTTCCTGTCACCAGTGCCGTATTGAAAAGTTTAAAGCCCTAGCATAGTTTTGAACATAAACCCCAAAATGGGTTTATATATTTTGTCAGCTATCTTGTATCTACATTTATAGATCTATTCCATACATGAATGAATAACTACAAACTCCACTCTGGGTGCTCAATACCGGGATCTTTTATCAATCCTGAAGTTTTACAAATTAAAACTTCTGACAACTTTCCCTTTTTGAATCAGTTCCAAGGCTCCCAAGTTTGAAATGTTTTCAGCCTGTCTTGTTGAAATCTGTTCAGCAAGAAGTTTTGGCTGGATGACTATCTGGGTGTCTTTGCTATTACCTAGCTCACGCTGGTGCTGCGCGGGAGGGGGAACTTTGGGGTTCTCAGGTTTAACTGTCGTGCATTCTTTGGGGCTCTTCTATTTTCGTGGATGTTTTGCGAAGAAAGGGCATTTCAGGATGTATATTGTATACTTTTCTCTGACATTCAATTGGACCTTTGAACCTTTGAGTGGTTAATCCATCTTGGCTTCCTCCTGAAATCCCCACCGTCACATAAACCAGCTGTTGACTGATTCAATTCACTCTGCATGATATTAATAATAATCAGCTAAGATTATATGACTGAGGAAAAGCCAACAGCATTTTGGCACTAGAAATGAAGTGACTTGAAGAATCCATTCACTGACGTGCTTATTGCTGGTTTTTATTGTTTTTATTTTTGATTATTTCAGCTCTTTACTGCATTATTTTCATAGCAGATGCTGTGAAGGCAGCAAAGTGGAAAAATCCGGTAAACTCTCAGAAGGGAAGAATGAGTGACAAATGTATAAAAACATATGTCTGATTACAGGAAAACTAATTGCATATTGATTCAAATAAATGAATCTAGAAATAATGTAAGTGAATCTACTATTAGTATTTACATGGTATTGAAATTAAGTTGCTTAACATTTTGAGTCAAGTTTTATCTCACATTTGCTGAATTCCCTATAGAAATATACACTCAGTAGCAAGTTTATAGTTCCTCCTGTACCTAATAAAGTGGCCACTAAATGTATGTTCATGGTCTTCTGCTGCTGTAGCCCATCCACTAAAAGGTTTGAAGTTTTGTGCACTCAGAGATGCTCTTCTGCACATCACTGTTGTAATGTGTGGTTATTTGAGTTACTGTTGCCTTCCTGACAGCTTGAACCGGTTGGGCCATTCTCCTCTGGGCTCTCTCATTAACAAGGCATTTTCACCCAAAGGAATGCTGCACACTGGATGTTTGTTTTTTCTTGACACTGTTGGGCATGAAAATCCCAGAGGAGCAGCGGTTTCTGAGATACTGAACCGAGGCCATCTGGCACCTACAATCATTCCATGGTCCAAGTCACTTAGATCACATTTCCTCCCTATTCTGATGTTTGGTCTGAATAACAACTGACCATATCTGGGTGTTTTTATGCATTGAGTTGCTACCACATGACTGGCTGAGTAGATATTCACATTAAAAAGCAGGTGTACAAGTGGACCAAATAAAGTGGCCACTGAGTGTCTATGCATAATACACATGTATCAGATTTCCTTCCTACTGCTCCAAGGACTATGACCCAATCAAAACACAAGTATTTATTAATTTTATTAATAGGCACACTTATTTTGCAACCCTATTCTGCGGGGGAGCTCAGGAACTGAGGTTGCTGAATCATTGCCCTGAGGAAAGGTTGAGAAGGCTCCTCTTGTGAAACATTTTGCATACTTTTTTGTGATTTCCCCTGAAAGTCATTAGAAGATCATATTATTTATATCATTTCATCAAAAAAACATTATTATCAAAGGCCTAGGCCTTTGTCGCTGTACACAAACCTGAGATTAATTTTCTTGCAGGCATTCAGTGTAAGTGCAAAGAAATGCAATAGAATCAACGAAAGTCTACACCCAACAAGACGGACAAACACTAATGTGCAAAAGACAACAAGCTATGCAAATACAAAAAGAGAAATAAGATAATAACAATTAAATAAGCAATAAATATCCAAAACATGAGATGAAGAATGCTTGAGAGTAAGTCCACAGGATTTGGGAACAGTTGAGTGATGGGGTGAGTGAAGTTATCCTCCATGGTTCAAGAGCCTATGGTTCAGGTGGTAATAACTGTTCTTGAATCTAATGGTTTGGATCTTGAGGCACATCTTCCTGACTGCAGCAGTGAGAAAAGAACAAGGCCTGGGCGGTGAGGTTCCTCGATGATGAATGCTGCTTTCTTGCAACAGTGTTCAATAGATGTCCACAGTGGTAGGGAGCACATTACCCGTGATGGACTGGGCTGTATCTACTACTTTTTGTAGGCTTTTCCGTTCATGGCATTGATGTTTCCATACCAGGCCATGATGCAACCAATCAATGTATCTCCACCACACGTCTGTAGAATTTGTCAAAGTTTTAGATGACATGCTGAATCTTTGCAAACTTCAGATGTTTTTGCTGAACAGATTAGGCTATTTTCTTTTCTTTCCTTACTTACAATTCAGCAGTAGCAGTTTAATCTCTTTAGAAACATGAGAAAGTCAGCAGACGCTGGAACTCCAAAGCAACAGACACAAAATGCTAGAGGAACTCAGCAGGTCTGATAGTGTCTATGGAAATGAATAAACAACTGATGTTTTGGGATGAGACCCTTCTTCAAAACTGAAAAGGAAGGGGTGAAAAGTGAAGCCAGGTGGGCAGGAAAGATAAAGGGCTGGAGAAGAAGAAATCTGATAGGAGAGGAGAATGGACCATTTGAGAAAGGAAATGAGGAGGAGGCCCAGGGGGAGGTGATAGGCAGTTGAGAAGAGGCTGAGAGGACAGAGTGAGGAATAGGAGGGGGAGGGACTTGTTTTTTGCTAGAAGGAGAAATTGATATTCATGCCATCAGGTTGGAAGCTACCCTAAAGTGTTGCTCCTCAACCATGAGCATGGCCTCATATTGGCACAAGAGGAGACCATATACCGACATGTCAGAACACGAATGGGAATCAGAATTAAAATGTTTGGCCACCAGGAAGTTCCATTTTTGGCAGATGGAGCAGAGGTGCTCATTGAAGCAATTCCCCAATTTATGACTGGCACCTGTATATACAGTAACTCCCATCAGCATCTTTTTACCTTTGCAAAAACCTATACATAATTGCTGAGTAAAAATCCAAGTTTATTATCATTGACATTTATCATGAAATTTCTTGTTTTGTGGCAGCAGTACAGTGTAATACATAAAATGTAATATAAATTATGTATTATTTATACATAAGTAAAATAAGTAGTAAAAAAGGGAGCAAAATCAAAAATAGTGAGGTAGTGTTCATGGACCATTCAGAAATCAGATGGTGCAGGAGAAGTAGCTGTTCCTAAAGCATTGGGTGTAGATCTTCACCACCAACCCCTCCTTCCTAATAGTAGCAGTGAGTAAAGAAGTCCTGACATATAGAACTTCATCCCAAAGATAAATGATTACAGGGAAGGGAAGGAATAGAACTTCAGGCTGTCCAAAGAAATGCTTGTTATTATCTATCTAATGTTGAGTCCCATTCACCTATTACCCATGTGGCTCTTGACTTGTAAAGGACACTAGAAATGGTTTTGCTAAACAAAGGGTGATATATTTGTAAATTGTAGTTGTAATCTCCTCCAGGCTTACAACCTTCTGGTGAGATCTGTATTTTTGTCTGCTTAAATATTTAAATATTCCACTTTTGACAGAAATACCTTCAGCTTTAAAGGCCTTAGATTTTAGAATCTCCTCCCTAAAGCTCTTTGTACCTTTACCACTTTGTTCTACTTTAAGATGTTCTTGCTCGTTTACTACTCTTTCAGGTATCTGCTCCAGGTTATTTTAAGGCTTACTGTTACTGGACAATAGCAATACCTATGTCAGATTGCTATTCATTGATTACAGCTCAGTGTTCAACCATCACACCCTCAGTTCTAATCAACAAGCTCCAAGACCTGGGTCTTTCT
This sequence comes from Hypanus sabinus, assembly GCF_030144855.1. NCBI lineage: Eukaryota > Metazoa > Chordata > Chondrichthyes > Myliobatiformes > Dasyatidae > Hypanus > Hypanus sabinus. The sequence goes on from NC_082709.1 coordinate 24,075,551, forward strand.
ACCTCCCTCTGCAACTGGATCCTTGACTTCCTTATCCAGAAACCAGAGACATCAAAAATAAAATCTCTTTCTCGCTGACAATTAACTCTGGCACACCTCAAGGATACCTGCTGAGCCCACTGCTCTACTCTCCCTACAGCCACAATAACTGTGGCTAGGCACAGCTTAAATACCATCCGTAAATGTGCTGACAATACAACCAGCATGAACATCCAACTCACAGACCTCCATTGATAACCCAGCCCCCCACTTACCCCCATCCCTATCTATTATTTTAGTCTGGTTCTCTTTCTCTCTCTTTTCCCCCCTCACTATAATCTCCACCCAGCCCTAATTTTCTTTCTCTTTTATTTCCCATAATTCTCCACCTTCCCCGTAGCCCATTTCCCTCCAGTCTATCACTTCCCAGCTCTCTGCTTCATCCCTCCCCCCACTTCTTATCCCCTCTCCACCATCCCATGTTACTTCACTCCTGCTGAAGGGTTTCGGCCCGAAACGTCGTCACTAACTCCTCCCATTGATGCTGTCTGGCCTGCTGAGTTCTGCCAGCATTTTGTGTTTTTTTAAAAATTTCTGACAATACAACTATTGTTTGCAGAATTTCAGATGGTGGTGAGGAAGCATACAGGAGTGAGATAGATCAGCTGGTTGAATGGCAGCAACAGGCTTGCACTCAACATCAGTAAGACCAAGGAATTGATTGTGGAATTCCAGAAGGGAATGTCAAGGAAAAACACACTACTCCTCACCAAGGGATCAGCAATGGAAAGGGAGAGCAGTTTCAAGTTCCTGGTTGTCAACGTCTCTGAAGATCTATCCTAGTATTGATACATATTGATACAATTACAAAGAAGTCACAACAGTGGTTATATTTCATTAAGGGTTTGAGGAGTCTTGGTGAGTCACCAAAGACTCTCACAAAATTTTTTACAGGTGTACCATGGAGAGCATTCTAACTGGTTGCATTATCATCATCCGGTATGGAGGAGCCACTGCACTGGACTGTAAATAGCTACAGTAGTTTGCAAACTCAACCAGCCCCACCATGGGCACTAACCTCTCCAGCATTAAGGACATCTTCAAAAGGTGATGCCTCAAAAAGCTGTCAACTCTTCCCATTGCTAGCATCAAGGAGGAGGTAAAGAGCATGCCTCTTCTCTTGACTACCATCAAGGAGAATGTACAAGAGGCCAAAGTCACACACTCAGTGGATCAGCTTCTTCCCCACTGCCATCAGATTTCTGAATGAACAATGAGCCCGTGGACCCTAACTCGCTTTTTTTCTTTTTTTGCTCGTTTTTAGCATTACTTAATACCATTTTTATATTTTTACTGTAACTTATAGCTACAGTTTTTATTATGCATTGCAATGTACTACTTCCACAAAACATCACATTTCACAAAATATACCATTGATATTAAATGATTCTGATTCCAAAAATTTCATTTGTTGAGCTTTCTGTGACTTACCCCTTCTACCTATGTTATTTTTGTTTTTTGAAGATTTTTATTTATTCATTTTCAGGTGATCAAGGCCAGCATCTAATGCACATCCTAATCGTCCTTGAAAAAGTGGTGGTGAGCCATGGTCTTAGATCACTGCAGGTATTGTGTTCATAAGGTGCTGGTGCACAAATCTGATTGAGTAAATACAATGAATTTTATAGGTTATGTACATTGTAGCTACTTAGTTGGTAGTGAAAGGAATAATGTTTAGGGTGATTGATGGGATGGCTGTCAAGTGGGCTGCCTTGTCCTGAATGTTCAGCTTCTTGAAAATGCACACATTTCTGACTTACACTTTGTTGCTGGTGTGCTTAGGATAAATAGATTCTGGAATACTGAGTATGTCCTTTCTTGCAACGTGGAAGGAAGCCTATCAGTCTTGTTGCAAAAGTCATGGGGATTTTTATATGCAGGTAAATTGGGGAAATCAGATTGGCACTGGATTCCAAGAGAGAGAATTTGAAGAATACCTATGAGATGTAAAAGAGTAAAAGAGAGGCAAGTGTAGATATTAGACTGCTGGAAAATGATGCTGGAGAGGTAGTACTGGGGTACGAGGAAATGGCAGATAAACTGATTAAATATTTTGCATCAGATTTCACTGTGGAAGACACTGGCAGTATTCCAGAAGTTCAAGAGTGTCAGGGGGTAGAAGTGAGTGCAATTACAGTGTTACTAGGAAGAAGTGCTTGGGAAATTTAAAGGTCTAAATACAGATAAGTCACCTGGGCCAGATAGACTACACTCCCATCCACCTATTTGATGAATCCAAAGGAGCAGTAGAGACTGATACAGTTTGGCACCAGCAGCAGCGCTGGAATTGCCAGTGCGCATTCAACTCAATATAGGACTGCCTCAAGGACTCCAGCTCTGGATTTTTCCCATGAGGTTTACTTCCAAAGCCTTCCCCTTGAGTGGATATAGCCGCCAGGCAGTGGAGGTTTGAGATCAGAGATTTCCTTCTCCAGGATGAGCTGCCAATCATAGCTGAGAAGCCCCATCTGTCCAAAGGTCTTAGGAATACACTTAACATTTAACACCATATTTGATGAGGTGAGTCCTTCCAATGGGGTCCAATGTTTTCTCACTAATACGTACAATGTTATATATTTGTGTTCTTGATCACCTGACATTTACCTTCTCCAGTGCAAAGAACTGGAATTTCACTTACATAGCTCCTAACAAAGTAGTGGTTATGCATTTGCTCTGATGAATAAAATAATATAAAACCCATTTGAGAGTCTGTCAAAAATTCACCATCTGAATGTTTATTATTGGGAGGTTTTTAACACCCTCCCAGGACAACACACTAAGTTCATGTTCAGGATATTTTCAACCTCAAAAGTCCAAATCGAAAGGCTATTACTCACAAAATAACCACACTTACTAAAACTGTGCTACTAAAAGGGCAATCACTCTGTTTTTTATCCTTGCATTTGTGACTTCTGTGATCTCAAATACAGGCTTACTCATGCTTCACTTCTGTAATTCAAGACCACAGCCACTCTCAGTTTCCTAATTGCAGGACTATTCTAGATCACTGCTGCTGATCTGAGCCACTTTTCAATTTGGTGCTTGCTGCTACATTACCTAACTCAATAGTCAAGAAGAGATAACACCATCAACTTGCTCCATATGAGTAGGGGAAGGGTATACAGTCAATTGCGTGCTTAGCAGCCTTCAGTGAGGTGAAGTGCTTTACTTAAGTAGTAAACTCTGGAACTTCCAGCTGGGAGTATTTGGCTGCATTTCTGGAGGGATACCACCCAGTCAAAAGGGTAAATAATTTCAAGTTTCTGGGTGTCAATGTCTCTGCAGATCTATCCTGGGCCCAGCACATCAATGCAGTTACAAAGAAGGCACAACAGCAGTTATATTTCATTGGGAGTTTGAGCAGATTTGGTACGTCACCAAAAACACTTGCAAATTTCTACATGAGTACCCGTGGAGAGCACTCTGGCTGCATCACTATCCGGTATGGTGGGAGGAGGAGGGCACTACAGAACAGGATCGAAATAAGCAGTGAAAAGTTGTGCCTTCCTGACATCCAGGATGTCTTCAAGAAGCAATGCCTCAAAAAGCGGCATCCATCATTAAGGATGCCCATCATCCAGGACTTGCCTTCTTCTCATTGCTACCATCTCTGAGGAGGGACTGGAGTCTGAAGGCATACACTCAACAATTCAGGAATAGCTTCTTCCCCTCTCCCAGCAGATTTCTGAATGGACATTGAAGCCATAAACATCACCTCACTTTTTGCACCATGTATTTAACTTTATATATACATTACAGCTATGTAAGACCTTACTTAGACCCCCACTTGGAATACTGTGTTCAGTTCTGGTCACTACACAACAGGAAGGATGTGGATGCTATAGAGAGAGTGCAGAGGAGGTTCACAAGGATGTTGCCTGGATTGGAGAGCATGCCTTATGAGAATAGGTTGAGTGAACTTGGCCTTTTCTCCTTGGAGTGATGGAGGATGAGAGGTGTATAAGATGATGAGAGGCATTGATTGTGTGGATAACCAGAGGTGTTTTTCCCAGGGCTGAAATGACTAACACAAGAGAGCACAGTTTTAAGGTGCTTGGAAGGGGGACGTCAGAGATAAGTTTTTCACACAGAGAATGGTGGGTGAGTGAATGCTCTACCAGTGTCTTTTAAGAGACACTTGGGTACATGGAGCTAAGAAAAACAGAGGGCTATGCAGTAGGGAAATTCTAGGCAGTTTCTAGAGTAGGTTACATGGTCGGCACAACAATGTGGCCCATAATGTACTATAGATATGTATGTGTGTCTATATATCTATATAGACACACACAGTAATTAAAAATTTTTATTATGTATTACAATGCACTGTTGCCACATAACAACAAATTTCACTACATTTGTCAGTGATATTAAACCTCATTCTAATTCTGGCTTCTTTGATAGCTTTCACATGCAGAAAAAACAGGCACTGTTAAGCACTGTTCTTAACCAGCTTGGTATAATCCACCATAGAAGGGTTTCTCCGCGTACCCCGGAAGCACTCTCCCACCCGAATCCATATTTGTTCTTCCCCCATTGATTCAGTTGCAGATTTCCTCCAAGTGCAAGAGTTTTATTTATGTTGTACCATATCTCCTTAAAAGCTCACTGAAAGGACTGTCTTTGTCAAGTTAATTGCGACAGCGTGAGCTTGCACACAAAAATCAAACAACGCTGCTTGGCGAACCCCACCATTGCAATTTTGATCTTTATAGAACTTGAACATGTTGGTGATCTGCTTAACCTAATTTAAAGGCATTACAACAATTTCCAGTGTGTACCCGGTTTTAAAGTAACGCTTAGCGCATGCTCATTAAGGACAGTAGTGCGGAAGTCGGAAATGTGAAATAAAATTTAAAAATAACAACGCCAGTAATTTTCATTGCAGGTCATCGACTAGTTCTTCTTCTTTGCCTCACGCAAATGCCGCCGGAACACACGGGCGCCGTGGGTTAGGATGAGCCCCCGGTAATCGGCAGCGCTGAGTGGGGTGTATAGGGGGCGCCGTGGGATAGGATGAGCCCCCGGTAATCGGCAGCGCTGAGCGGGGTGTATAGGGGGCGCCGTGGGATAGGATGAGCCCCCGGTAATCGGCAGCGCTGAGCGGGGTGTATAGGGGGCCCTGAGTGCCTGGACTTCGTTATGAAGCTGAAGGAGCTTGAAAGTTTGCTGCAGCAGGTCGAAGGTTTTGATCGGCCTAAGTTACTACTGGAACAGTATCCAACCAGCCCGCACATTGCAGGTAAACATCTCCTAACAACATGGGAGTTCTGCTACTCTCCTGCACCAGATGACTTCCTTTAAATCGTTACTCTGGAATGGTCATTAAATCCCCATGTATTTATTTTCTTTAATAATGAGTGATGCCGCCGGTAATTGGCTATCCATCTTGGGGGCCTTACGTAGTTTAATCTCCCACGTGTCTATTGCTGTGCACAAAGCACATCTGATTGACCCTTCAGGCCTAAGTCGCAATGTACAGTATATTCATGCGTTGTGCCATTACTATACAAGTGTATTGATAAAGCACGAAAAGGTGGGAAGTAGGAAGGAATTGGCCATGTATCCTGATAAACAAAATGCAAATTAGAATTTTATTTATTTATACTTTATTAGGAATTTAGTATGGCAACAAATACACTCAAAAACTTGTATAGTTGTACCATGGAGAGCATTCTGACAGGCTGCATCACTGTCTGGTATGGAGGGGCTACTGCACAGGACCCAAAGAAACTGCAGAAGGTTGTAAATCTAGTCAGCTCCATATTGGGCAGTAGCCCTCAAAGTACCCAGGACATCTTTAGGGAGCGGTGTCTCAGAAAGGTGTTTTGACCCATACAGTACTTAAAATGGAAAGGAGTACAGCATAATGTGCCTGATGCAGGCAAATGGGATTAGCATCACTATCAGCATAGACAATTTGGGCCAAAGAGCCCATTTTGTGCTTTATAGCTGTGTAATTCTTTATCAACATGCAGTGCTAGTTACCCAATTTTTATCTTAATCAGAAGAAGCTGCACATAATTATGCTTTTGGAAGGGTGTTACTGCTGCCCACTGAAGTCCAAGAGTTTAAAATAGTCTGGTCAAGCCCAGTGATGGAGGCTAAGCCCTCAACACTTTTGCATCAATGATTGCCTTCCAACAACTATTGTCCATTTGTATGATGTATGCTTCAAGACTGGTGTATTTTCCCTTTTATGCCATGCTCAGTCATTCAGTCAGTTGTTTCTTCTGAAATTCAAACGTCTTGAACATAGTTCATCTATGCGCGCATTGTGGGTGAGAACAGAATGGTTCTGACAAGATTAAATATAAACATCTTCAAATCAGGCCATTGCCTACACATTTTATTCCCAAATTCATGCACATTCCAGCAGCTTATTATCTTCCACTGTACTTTTAGTTCTCTATCTGCCTTTCTCAGCAATATAATTAGTGATGGGCTAACTTTCAGCTGCCTCATTACTCACTCAAACTTCTTCCCTAACTCCTTTTTATCTCTTGTGTCTGTTTCTTTTTCCTGAAGTTTTGAGTCACCTCCATCAATAGCTCAGTATTTATGACCTATTGGTTTCCATACACAATTCATCCTTTCATTTAATAGTGCATTATCTCAACCCAATCAGTTTTGACGATGTACTGTTACTGGACAACTCCAGAAATGAAGAAGTGTGTTTTGATGATGTACAGCTCTGAATTCCAACTGTCCATGTGAAGTTATCTGGCTATAAACTATTGTTAGTAATAGCTAAAAGAAATCCCAGATAAAAACAATGGTTGTGCATGTTAGAAACATAGAAAACCTACAGCACAATACAGGCCCGTCAGCCCACAATGCTGTACCGAATACATACTTACTTTAGAAATTACCTAGGGCTACCCATAGCCCTCTACTTTTCTAAACTCCATGTACCTATCCAGGAGTCTCTTAAAATGCCTTATCATATCCAGCTCCACCACCGTCAGCGGCAGCCACTCACCACACTGTGTAAAAAAGCTTACCCCTGACATCTCCTCTGTACCTACTTCCAAGCACCTTAAAACTGTGTCCTGTCATGTTAGCCATTTCAGCCCTGGGAAAAAGCCTCTGACTATCCAGACAATCAATGTTTCTTATGATCTTATACACCTCTCATCCTCTGTCGCTTGAAGGAGAAAAGGCCAAGTTCACTCAACCTATTCTCATAAGGCATGCTCCCCAATCCAGGCAACATCCTTGTAGATCTCTGCACTCTATCTATAGTTTCCACATCCTTCCTGTAGTGAGGTGACCAGAATTGAGCATAGTACTCCAAGTGGGGTCTGACCAGAATCCTTTATAGCTTAAACATTACCTCTCGGTTCTTAAACGCAATCCTATGAAGTCCAATGCTCTGTATGACTTCTTAACCACAGAATCAACCTGTACAGCAGCTTTGAGTGTCCTATGGACTCGGACCCCAAGATCCCTCTGATCCTCCCAAGTGTCTTATCATTAATACTATATACCATTATATTTGACCTACCAAAATGAACCACCTCACGCTTATCTGGGTTGAACTCCATCTGCCACTTCTCTCATATCTGGACTTTTCAGGTGGTAATCAGGCTTCTACAAGACTTGCCTCTCCATTTCACTCAGTGGAAAGTGGGAATGTTATTCATAGTAAACTACAATAATCCTTTATCTGATCATTCAGCTGTTTGGTAGTTCCAGTGGTTCTGGCTCAGGGTATGCTGATTCCCATGCTCTCATAAAATGCACTAGAGCTCTGGTCCTGAAACCTGCTTCAGCCTGCTTCCTATATTCTCTTTAACTCTGCCTTTGCAACATTTCCTGTGCTCCTTTTAAGATTATTTTGGTCCCATTGCCCACACTCCATTTAAACTTGCCAGAACTATTTAGAGCACTCGCTTGAATTGGTTTCACTTGAAAAATTATTATACTATTCTGTAATATCTTTTAAAAAGGAAGTGAATTAAAAGCATGTTAGAGTATTAATTGGAATAATAAAGAACTCTGGAAAATCTCAGTTTAGCACCAAAATCCTGAGCACACCAGATTAAAAGAATTTTATTGTATAAATTAGCATTGGTCTTACTGGTACTGATCCGAAATGTAGCTTGGAACAAAATGACAGTGGCTGAGGTGGCTGAGCATTTGGGTGAAATAATCCAATCTAAATGACAGTTCGGTATCTTTATATATAATTACAGTTCATAGTAGAAATGATTTTGACTCAGTAAATACAGTTCCCACCCACCCCTCAAAAATAACCAAAACAGAAACAAGCACCTAACCTAAGAGGATTGCCTGAAGGTAGTTCTTTTCACTTTTCAATATGATTGAATTGAATTCATGCAATCAATGTCACACCAATTAATTCATAGGGAACGTAAGCGGTAGAGGCTCATATTTTTCAACATTGCCATGTTCTGACTCCTCACTTGGCTTGTCCCTAGATCCTTGAAGTCTTTTTACACCCTCCACACTCATCCCACCTGGGTGAGTATCAACAAGCTTAGATTTATCATGTTTGATCCCTTCAGCCAAATTATTGATGTTTGGAGCAGCACAGTAGTGTAGTGGTTAGCACAATGCTTTACAGTACCAGAGACATGGGTTCAATTCCTGCCACTGCCCGTATGGATTTTGTTTGTTCTCCCCGTGACTGCGTGGGTTTCCTTCAGATTTTCCGGTTTCCTGCCACAGTCCAAAGACTTATCGGACAGTATGTTAATTGGTCTTTGTAAATAGTCCCATGATTAGTCCCATAAATTGGAGGGGAGCATTTGCTGGGCAGAAGGGCCTGGTCTGTGCTGCATCTCAATAATTAATTAATAAGTAAAAATGATTATTGTAATTAGTTGGGCACCAAGCAACGTTCCCTCTCAAAGCCACAACCTGTCAACTTCAAAAGGTTAATTTTATCCTACTCTTTGTTTTCAATTTCATAACCGATTTTCAGTCCATGATAGGGTATTAGCCCTTTAAATCATGCTTAATTTCACTATGTCTCAAGCATGGCTATACCAGAAGGTCCACTATTTTGCCTCACACAAACACAATATAATCACAGTGGAGAAACTGCATAAACTTTAAATACTTCAATAAGGTGAAAAATTATTTTCCCTCGTTTTAGCACGTATGCTGTATACGATACACACAACGTTCGATGACATTGAGAATAAATTGGTTGCTGATCTTGGGTGTGGATGTGGAGTTCTCAGTATTGGTGCAGCTTTGCTGAATGCAGGGTAAGTGGACTGCAAAATATAGGAGTGAAATATTTAGAGTAAAGTAAGAATTTGTGGACTTGTATGCAAATGCATAGCTTTGGCTTCAAAATCTAATGTAACATCTCAAATCTAATGAATCTATACTATTTTCACTTTGCAGTTTTTTCATTGATGTTATTCATTTTTAAAGGATAGCCTCAATTTTCTGCAAGAGTCAATGTCTTACAGTTAAATGTCATGTTTAGTAGTGATATTACAGGCATTGATTCATGCTCTCTGTAATTTAGCTTCTATTATTCCGGCCTGGTTAAAATAATTTGTATTGAATTTACAACATTAACACATTTTCACACTATCCTTAAAAGCTTCACACCCAGTTGCAGTCATCGATGTAGATAAATGCAGCCAATTTGCAGTCAAACTCATTCTACAAGATCAAACTTCCTACCTTTCTGGTCTCCTAAGGCAGAGAAAATTTTAAATTAACTTTTCATTTGAAAGGCCCTTTCTGACAATGGGTGACATTCAAAACAAAGACTTTCACTGTATCTTAGTACAGTCAGCCGTCCTTATCAGCGCAGATTCAACCAACCGCGGATCGGAAAAACCCGGAAGTTCTCTCTCCAGCACTCATTGTTTGAGCATGTACAGACTATTTTTTCTTGTCATTATTCCCTAAACAATACAGTATAACAACTATTTACATAACATTTACATTATATTAGGTATTATAAGTAATCTAGAAATGACTTAGAAGTACAGGCAGTCCCCGAGTTATGAATGAGTTCCATTCCTGAGTCCGTCTTTAATTCAGATTTGAAGTCGGAACAGGTACATCCAGTATTATTTAGCGTCAGTCAGTCAAACGTTTTTCTTAGTATATAGTGCATATTTACCTTTCTATGCATATAAAACACTTAAGAAACATACGTATTTCAATAATTTAACCACTGCGTTGCTTAGTAATAATTGTAGCTTTCATTGGGGCAGGGCCTTTCACATGCTCCATTAAAATTGTTCCGATCGTTGACCAACTGTAGCCTTAAATGAGATGGGGCAGACTCAAGCGGCTAAGTAACCACCTTTGTCAAGTATAATTCAGTGGTTCTGTGCTTTGAGTCAACTCTCAGTCTCATGAGCTGCAAAGTGTCCACAACAAATGGGCTATCCGGAGTCTCTATCAGGAAGAGACTCTTGGCTTTTCTATCAAACTAATTCTTGTTTTTGTCAATGGCTGGGGACTGAGGAACTAATTAATAGCAAATCCAAGGAGCTTTTGGATTGGAAGCTACACATTTCCTTGAGGGGGGAAAAAGCTGTACAAGCTCCCAGTGACAGATTCCCAGCAAAACAACTTAAAAAAATAATGGTGATGGTGGAGAGAGGACACAGGTGGTTGAGCAACCCACAGATAACTAATGACATGAGCAGGTTGTTTTGTGCTGCAAACCTCTTGCAGCCTAATTATCCCAAGCCACCCAGAGCTGGGAAGGGTAGTGAACTCATGAGATAAAAGTAACTACCAGCACCTTTTTGGAAAATGATTGTGAAGGCGTCTCGAACTTCAACTCTGTTATGAGTGATCCTTGACCCTATCCTCAGTAATGTTATTGAATTACTGCTGATGAAGATTAGAAGATTGGATCACAATTCAAAAATAACAAGTTTCAGTTACAAATTCATAGCCTCATCATCGACATCTAGGAAGTTGAAGATAGCCTAGGAGACCTTGGATTTATAATCATGAGCATCTCTCAAAAAAGGAAGTCCGACTGTGGTAAGCACAGGTGTTCTTTGCTTTCTCGCACAGGAAGCCCAAAGGGCTGCTTTCCAACCACAGGGTGGGTTCTGTCAATCCAGAGGCATTGTGCACATGATCTTCATCATGTGACAACTTATAGAAAATGTCGGGTGTAACACTGACCACCATGCATGCCTTTTCTCATCTCACCGAAGCCTTTGACTACATCAGTCAGTAGAGATTATGGGATAGCCTCCAAAATCATCTTTCCACTGAAATTTGTCTCATATTACACATGCTTTATGAATCAAGCAAGCCACTATATTAACTGATAGATCTACAGTTGCTCCATTCTGTACACTGACCAGCATCCATGAAGACCGAATCATTGCCCCAACACTTCCTTCAACCCTTCATGCTGTACTGTTGTATTTCTTTTCCAACAAACTTGCTACCAGAAAGATCACTGTTCTCAAAGGAAGCTAGTCAATGTAAGGCAACAACACTCATGAAACAAAGATACCCAAATTTTAGGAGTCCAGAGGTTGGATGCAGACAAGCTTTGTATTATTGTATCCTAACAGGATGAGCTCCAAGTCGGCATTGGTGCTTTCACTAAAGGATCCAAAACGATGGACCTGGTGTAACATCCAGAAGGACAACATCCTCTACTATTCCACACCAGTTGTGCCACACTCTCCTCCCAACATTGAGGTTCATTGTGGATCATTTCCCAAATCTCAGGAGCCACTTCCCAGTGAAGAAATTCACCAGTCTTCAATGTGTCAACACAGTCTCTGGTTGATTGTGGAAAGATTGAGGCTTAGACACCATGAAGCTCGTGATCTCTAGGCAGCAGTGATCCTGGCTGTCCTTTCTGTTTTGTGTCACCTGGCCCACCTTTAGCAGACACCTTAAGACACTGGGAGAGTACCACAAATACTACATAATCTATCATATTCATTGGAAGAATAAGTAAACCATTGTCACTGACCTCTCTGAGGCCCATTATTTTTGCCCCATCAGATATCACAGACACTCTATTTGAGCTCTGTCATGGGCAGAGATTATCGTGTTGACAGGAATAGATTCAAGGGAAGCTTTCTGAGGAGAAGACAACATCTACAATAATTCAACAGTAATCCCTGAACCATTATTGCTGCATGTGGAGAGGAGCACTGTGGATGGTATTGAGAATCTCAAGATGGTGCATCTCGAATACACAGATATTCTCCACCTCACAAACTATCTGTACTGTCAATTACCACCTAATTGCAAGCTGTGGTATAAAATTTATTAAACATCAATCATACTTCAAGTTAATTTTCTAAATAGTTAACTGCTGATGCTCTTACTTATTTTGCATTCCATTTTGTTAGACTCCATTTACCTAACCCAATTGTATAATTTATCTAAGTTCATGTGTATGGTAACATCAGTAGTGCAGTGGGAAGAAGAGGAAGAGGACAAGCTACTGAGAAAATTTTAGTCACAAGGTTCATCTTTTGATATATATCATTGAAAAAGATGAACAAGTGTTGTATGTTTACATCCCATCTAGAGCTGATGTGAATTTTGGTTGATGAATTAAAGGATGCTTGTTGATTCATGTGAGCACACAGTGATTTTTGTTTATTCATTAATGTTTGGGATTTGAGTGCAGCTGGCAAAGCCAGCATACCTTCCCCATCCCCAGCTGGACTAATAGCAATATGTTCTTACCTTGAACCATTGCAGGCTTTTTGATGAAGCTGTTCCCACTGAAGAGCTCTATGATTTAAACTGAGTAATAATGAAAAAGCTGGAGGTATATTTAAGACCATATGACATAGGAGCAGAACTAGGCATTCAGCCCATCAAGTCCACTCTGCCATTCCATCATGGCTGATCCAGGATCCCATTCAACTCCATACACCTGCCCTCTTACCATATCCCTTGATGCCCTGACCAATCAGAAATCTATCAGCTCTGTTGATAGTTTCACCCATGGACTTGGCCTCCACCACAGTCTGTGGCAGAGCATTCCACAGATTCACTACTCTCTAGCTAAATAAAATTCTTCCTTACCTCTGTTCTAAAAGGTTGCCCCTCAATTTTGAGGCTGTGCCTCTAGTTCTGGATCCTCCCCCCAGAGGAAACATCCTCTCCACATCCACCTTATCTAGTCCTTTCAACATTTGGTAGGTTTCAATGAGATCCCCCCTGTATTCTTCTAAATTCCAGTGAGTACAGGCACAAAGCTGTCAAATGCTTCCCATATGTTAAACCCTTCATTTCCCAGAATCATCCTTGTGAACTTCCTCTGGATGTTCTCCAATGACAATACATCCTTTCTGAGATATGGGGCCCAAAGCTGTTAACAATACTCATGCAGCCTGACCAGTGCCTTATAAAGTCTCAGCATTATCTCCTTGTGTTTATATTCTATTCCCCTTGAATTAAATGCCAACATTGCATTTGGCTTCTTTACCACAGACTCAACTTGTGAATGAACCTTCTGGGAGTCTTGCACAAGAACTTTCAAGTCCCCTTAAGTGGAGTTGGTATGCAATTTGGAAAGGAATCTACAGGTTACATGTGCCTGATCCTTAGTGGTAGAGAACGTGAGCTTAGACAGAGGTATCAGAGTATCATGGATAAATAACTACTGCATATTTGTAGATGCTACATGGAAGGCATTCCCTGCTAGGGTGGAGGTAATGAATATTTTGAATGGTGGATAAGGTGGTAGTCCATTAATTGTACTTGTGACAGTTGGTATAATTTAAAACTGAAAGATAAACCCAAAAAAGGAATACGAGAGGTGATTGATAAGTTTGTGGCCTAATGTAACTGGAGATGCAGTTCAACTCTTTGAGTGATTATACAGGAAGTTTGAAGTTAACTTCTGTGGTATTTCTGTTTCAGATAATTGAAAATTGCAAATAAGCAGTGTCTGAGAAAGTGGACCTTAGGCCAGGAACCTATCAATCACCCCTCGTATGGTTACAGAGGCACAACACAGAAACCCCAGTCACATTAAATGGACAGGATTGAATAAATATTTCTTTCTTACTGGGTCTCTTCACCTTTTTCAGATTATGTCTGGGAGTTGATATCGATGAAGATGCCCTTGACGTATTCCACAGAAATGCAGAAGAATTTGAATTGGCCAATGTCAATATGATCCAATATGATGTTTGTTCCAAACTGACAGACAAATTATCCAAAAAATTTGACACTGTAATAATGAATCCCCCCTTTGGGACAAAGCATAATAAAGGTAGATTATTTGATATTATACTATGTATTTTTAATATTTGTTTAAGCAGGAAGATCATTCAAATTATAGAGAGAAAAGTATATTCTAGTTGCTGCAAGACAGCGCTTCAGTACATTCCTTTACCAGCTAGAGATAATTTTGTTTTAATAACGTTATCATGAAGATGAGTTAAGCTTTTGAGTTTCTGAGTTGCAACTTAGAACCAGATACTCAGGCACTTCACAGGTTGCACTATAAGAAAATCATTTGATTACCTCAGAATAACACATGTATCATATGGTTTCATTGTTAATTATTGTTGTTGCTTATTATGCAAACAATTTCAGGCACTTTAAACAAATGAAAATCTGGAGGAACCAGATCTGCAAACAATTTCCAAATCCATTTTTATCAGTAAATTTCAATTGCATGGCAATTAACAATGGCAGAAGCAAGAAATAAAGCCTCATAATAAATCTGTATTCTCCCTTCGAGTTCAGAGCTCAAATTCAAATCCATATTAGAATTATGTACCCAGCAAGAATCCTCAGTAAAACATTACAAAAGCAAAATAATCCAGACACTAGAAATCTAAATCACAAAATATTGAGAATTCTTGGAGGCAACGGCAGCATCTGTGCAGAGATGAACAGTTCACATAAACTACTCTCACCACAAGTATATTATCTGTTGTTTCCACCATCTTGTATCTTTTTTTCCAAATTTTTTTAGGGTGATAATGCAATACTGGTTCAAAGAAAGAGTAGTAAAGTTTTGTCACTCTCATTAAGATAGCCAAACTTTGATAAGGACATTTAGTTGCAAGTACACATCAGGTTCTATATGTTACTGAAATCTAAATATGAATTTTAAAATTATGCAAAAATACTTGCATTTTACATTAACTTCTGTAATCTCTGGAAGCCTTAAGTACACATGATGTGTACCCACTCTGGTAATGGAGGGAAAGGTGGCTGACAGTCTGTGCAAGATCCCACGGACATGAAATAACCAAGTTTTAAAATAATACTACATACATTGATCAGAGCGTCAGTCCCCAGAGTTTCTTTAAACAGTGACACTACAATGATTGGGAAAATGGGGTTTCAGTTTAATTAAACATCCACCAATTCAGAGTCCATCGTCATTGCATTGAAATATCAAACTATATACAGTGGATTCCAATTAATTAGGACCAAGTCACTTTGCCAATCAAGTGGCTGCCCCAATTAGCTGAAGTTTCAAGTAAGTAGTTAAGGTATAAAAAACAGACTGAGTAACAAATTATATATTTAAGTGAAATACAGGACAAAGTAGAACACTACCAATACTACTACAGTACTATAAAACTGTGTATTAGTTCCTAATATTATTAACGGAGGAATTCATCCAGTGTTCGCAATGCCAGCACCTAGAGCAGATAATGGACTGCATTGATACAATACTTCTGAGGAATGCATCCTCCAAATCTTCATTTTCATTGTGACGTTCAAGATGATTGTTGATACCCTCAAATTTTTTGTAGTGCCTAACTTGTTGAAGTAGTGAAATCATTTCATTTTCACTCCCAGCCATTTCTGGCATCTCCAAGCCTGAATGCTTGAAGGAGCAGCGAGCAAAAGAATTCCAGCTTGTCTTACTGCTTAGTTCTCACCAACAATCAGTGACAAAGTTTACAGCTTTTTAAACACAAGCAAACTCATGCAACTGAAGCTATTTAAAAACTTTAACACTTTAAGCATGTTGTAGTGTCTAATGGCCACATGAGTGCCCATGACTGACACTAGTTAGAAACTATTTGCCAATGGTATCCTGCCCCGATTAAGCCACTTGTATCCCAAATAAGTTAAGGGAATTTTCTCAAAAAGCTTTTGTTCTTTAGGAAATAAAAAACACAAAATGTTGGCAGAACTCAGCAGGCCAGACAGCATCTATGGAAGGAGGTAATAACGACGTTTTGGGCTGAAACACTCCCCGAAACGTTGTTATTACCTCCTCCCATAGATGCTGTCTGGCCTGCTGAGTTCTGCCAGCATTTTGTGTTTTTTATTTATTTCCAGCATCTGCAGATTCACTCGTGTTGCCTTTGTTCTTTAGGAGTTGTCCCTAATAAGTGGCTGTCCTGATTAACCAGAACCCACTGTATTCTTAAGCTTAATTGAAATATTTTCCCAACTTCATGCTTTTGGTAGTAAAAAATGCTACCGTGGCAAGTGCTATCATTCAAGGTAATTAAACCACAGTGCCATATTGCCTGGTATAGCAGGTGTTCTACCACTATTTATTGCTTAAATACCCAGGAACACATTGACTGTTCATGACATTTGTTTGTTTGAACGTATCCACATCTAGTGGCCACGTAGTACTTGTAAAAGTAATAAAGTGGCCTTGAGCTGCTTTGAGATATTCTGAGTATATTGGAGTTGCTATATAACAACTTTACAGTTGAATTCATGCTGAACTTATTAATGCTGCAGAATTATAGTAATAAATACAATTAAGCTATTTCATCTAATTTTTGCGGTATTGAGAGATGACTCAGAATGCTGCTCTTCTCACTGTGTGTGTGTGTGTGTGTGTGTGTGTGTGTGCGCGTGCGTGCGTGCGTGTGTGTGTTTAATTTTAAAACTATGAAGAATTGGAATGTAAAAGCATGGATGGTATATGGTGACCGACTGATACTAGCATCATCAGTTTGTCAGTTAATTTATATCATTATCTATGACCACTTCAGATTCTGGTTATTTACAAGTATTTCCTTTGTGAGCTAACCTGCTTGAGGGAGCAAGTAAAAGAGACTCAAGTAAATTAAGTCCTACATCAAGCAAGCAAAATATTGAGAACATTTTAGCCATTACCAAAATAAGTTAATTTATTTAGTTTACTGTTTTCAAACCTCATTTGTTTTTAAAGGTATGGACATGATATTCCTCAGATCTGCTTTAGATATGGCAAGAACAGCTGTATATTCCCTTCACAAAACGACAACCAGGAATGTAAGTGAATTTTTATGTTTTTCTGCAGCAAAGAATCACTTGTAGATGGGTTTTATATTGATCATTAGTTTAGAAAATTATTTAGATAAATGACTCTCTTACTTACAATTTTGGACTCCAGAAATGAAGAACACTGTCCAACATTGCCTGAGCACTTCTATCTGGTCACCTCATGCACTTTCCTGAAGAATATATTCATGCCATTATTTTGATATTAATTGTTCATCTCCAAGTCCTTGACCTGGTGCTCTCTACTTGACATCTCTATGAGCAGGTGAATTGTACTGGTTCAAGAAGATGGTCACCATCTCTTTTAAGGGTAAATACGACCAGTTACCAGTAATACCAGCAATATCCTTACCCCAATTAAGCAAAATTTTCTTATGGTTGTCAACCTCCATATCCTCCAACCTCCATAAGAAAGCATGTTGGCCTTCATAACAAGGGGAGTTGAGTATAGGAGTAAAGAGGTCCTTCTGCAGTTGTACAGGGCCCTGGTGAGACCACGCTTGGAGTATTGTGTTCAGTTTTGGTCTCCAAATTTGAGGAAGGACATTCTTGCTTTTAAGGGAGTGCAGCATCGGTTCATGAGGTTAATTCCCGGGATGGCAGGACTGTCCTATGTTGAAAGATTGGAGCCAATGAGCTTGTACACACTGGAATTTAGAAGGATGAGAGGGGATCTGATTGAAACATATAAGATTATTAAGGGATTGGACACGCTAGAGGCAGGAAAAATGTTCCCAATGTTGGGGGAGTCCAGAACCAGAGGCCACAGTTTAAGAATAAGGGATAAGCCATTTAGAACAGAGTTGAGGAAAAACTCAGAGATGAAAAAGATGTGGATCTCTGGATGCTTTCAAGAAAGAGTTAGGCAGAGCTCTTAGCAGAGTCAAGGGATATGGGGAGCAGGCAGGAATGGGTTACTGATTGTGGATGATTAGCCATGATCACATTGAATGATATATCCTTTTTATAACAAGAGTTCAGAGCAATGCTTTCCTGAAAGTATGTTCAAATCAAATTTACATTTGATTGAATTACATTTTTCATATAATTTTTTCACATAGATATTTCCAATGCAGAATCTGTGCAGACTTGGGTTGTCTACCAAATCAAATGCTCAAAAGCCAGTCTTGAGAGATGAGATGGTTTACTTCTGTTCCCATTTCCTATATACCCTAGAAGGTGAAATCTTGAATATTTCTGTTTCACTCTCAATCACCCAAACCTTCCCAGGATTGAGATAAAAGTCAGCAGACATGAATGAATGTACAACTTTGAAATTGGTTTGATTTGCAGGTTAGATACATTTACCAATGAAATTACTACAGAAGCTTGTTACAAAAATGGCTTACTGTCTTAAGACATCGCAAGTGAAATAGAAGGAAATAGTCAGGATCTGCTTTTCTCATTTGGGTATATAAGAAATGAGAACAGAAGTAAGCCATCTAGACTCTCAAGACAGCATGGCCTTTGAGCAAGATCATGATTGTATTAACATCATTACATTTTAAGATAGTTATTTATAAGGATAAAATTGGATCTTGCTGGAAGGTACAATGTTATGGGAGGGTAGATTATGACAGGAAAGGATAGGAACTAAGGGCATTTATTGGGAGCAGCTGCTGATGGAAAAGTCCAAGACTGACGTGGGATTTGTTTAAAGACGAGCTGATTGGAGTTCAAGAGAGTTATATTCTGGTAAGGATGAAAATGGAAACCTTGGATGACAAGAGGTCCTAAATTTAATCTGGAAAAAAAAGGAAGCATACAGAAAGTTTATAAAGCTAAAATTAGACTGAGCCCTTATGGAATATTAATATAGCAGGAAAGTGATGAAGTTGGTGATTAGGAAGGTCAAAAAGGGCCATGAACTGTCAAGGATCAAGGACAATCCTGAAGCTAGATAATGTTAAGAAGATAGCTAAGGAGAGGGTAGGTCCACTCAAGGATAAAAGGGAATTTGTGGTTGGAGTCAGAACAAGTGCTTGAGGTATTAAATGAGTACTTTGTAGCAGTATTTATCAAGAATTTGAAGGATTCTGATGGCAGAGTGGGACATGCGAATGTACTAGGACATTTTGAGATTGAGGAGGAGGTAGTGCTGGATTGCCTGAAAATCATTAACATGAATAAATCCCCAGGATATTGAAATAAGCGAATGAGGATCTTGCTGGGACTTTGACAAGGATGCTTGTCTCCTCACTAGCAACAGTCAAAGTCATAGTTAACTGAAAAGTAGCAAATATTTCTTTGCTCAGGAAAAGAAGTAGAAATGATCCAGGTAATTGTAGGCCTGTGAGCATCACATCAGTGATAAGGAAGCTATTAGAGAGGATAGTGAGGGGTAGGATATATGCACAGTTGTAAAGGTATGGCCTGCTTAGGGACAGTCAACATGGGTTTGTACAGGGCCAGTAATTTATGAACTTGAGTGTTTTTTTGTGGAGGTGATGAAGGAGCTTATTGAGACTAAGCCAATGGATGTTATCTATGTGGACTTTAGTAAAGCATCTGATAGAGTACTTCTTAGTAGGTTGATTCAGAAAATAAAGATGCATGGGATCCAGGGTGAATTGCAAGCTTGGATTCAGAATTGGCTTGCCCAAAGACAAAGAGAAGGAATGGAATTCAGGCTGTTATTCAGGCTGGAGGTCTGTGACCAGTAATATTCCATAAGGTTCAGTTTTGGGACCTCTGTGATAAATATTGGTGATTTGGATGAAATTGTAAATGGGTGGATTAGCAAGCTTACTGGTAACAGCAAGATTGGTGTAGTTGTGGACGAAGTATCAAAGACTACAGTGAGATATAGATCAGTTACAGACACAGGCAGATGGAGTTTCATCTGGGGAAGAGTCAGATGCTGCATTTTGGGAGGTCAAATGAAAGTTTGCAGTTAATGGTAGACCCCTTAACAGCATTGAGGTACAGAGGAATCTTGGGGTCAAGGTCCATAGTTCACTGAAAGTAGATATGCAAGTGGATAAGCTGGTAAAGAAGATGTACAGCATGCATATCTTAATTGGTAGGGATGTTGCAGCTATTAAAAAAAAACTTAAATCAAACTTAATTTGGAGCATCACATACAGTTCTGATTGCCCCATTGGATGTGGAGAAGATCAGAAGAGGTTTACTAGGGAGGCTGCCTGGATTAGTGTGTATGAGCAAAATGGCAAGACCAACTTGGGTTATTTTCCCTAGAGCATCAGAAGCTAAGGGGAAACCTGACAAGAGCATTTTAAAATTATGAGAAGCATAGATAGGGTAGATAGTCAGTCTTTTCCCCAGCGTTGAAATATTGAACACCGAAGGACATTTTTTTAAGGTTTGAGGGGTAAAGTTTAAAGGCAACTTGATGGGCAGGATCTTTTTTTGGGCAGGGAGTGGGTTACCAGGGGTAGTTCACATAATGCTATTGAAGCAGCACATTAGATTACCACCTTTGGGAATGACATATAAAGAGTAAAGTCATCGCTGGTAGTTGAGAAAAGCTGTTACACTTATTGTTTATTAAAAAGTTATGCTTTTTTAAAGTGTGCCAGTTAAACATTAATTTCCTTTGTAGCATATTAAGAAGAAGGCTGATGAATGGAAAGTAAAGATGGAAGTAATTGCTGGTAAGTCCATTTACAAGATAAATACATTTTCACTACTGCAACTGTGGTTCATAAAGACTGGATTCCAGTTAATTGGGGTAGCTGGTTACTTGGAACAACTCTTAAAGAAAATAACAATTTCTGATTAATATTGTGATTGTAACTGTTTATTAACCAAATACTGGTGTGTACATATCTATGAGGATTTCAAAATATTATCCAATATCAAGAGTTCTTCTCACAACGTTATCAGGCACCAAGATAGCATGTGATGTTTCTTGTATACACATTACACTGCTCTCCGGTTGATAAAAACATTCACTGCTAGATTTGATAGTAAAGATTAATATTATTTATCTTTTTATTATGGGAATTTAAATTGAGAGACGATACTACATGCTGTGTGCCAACAAAATATTATGCATGCTATCTTGGGCACACGTGCCATAGGTTCCCCAACACGCATCTTTCTTCAATATATTGATTTGGCCTCTACATCATTCTACACTAGGAAATTAAATTTCACCACCTTCTGAAGTCTTGCATCTTATCCACATTTCCAGAAAGTTTGCATGTCTAGTTCTCGATCCTTAGGCAGGGAAACATCCTCCTGCATCCATTTGGGCAGCTATGTTAAAGGTTTGCACATTTCAATTAAATCGTTTCTTTTAAATTATCATTACACAACACACACTAAATGTTGAAGGAACTCAGGGCAGGCAGTATCTATAGAAATGCAGACAGTTGATATTTTGGGCCGTCCTCAGGAACAAGGAGGAAGGGGAAATATGCCAGAATATAAAAAGGTGGTGGAGGAGGGGAAGGTGATAGGTGAATACAGGTGGAGTGGGAAAGATCAAGGGCTGAAGAAGGAATCTGATAGGAAAGTGAACAGGAGAAAGGGAAGGAGAGACCCAGGGAGTATAAGCAGGTGAGAAGAGGTACTCAGGCTTTCTTTGTATAGACCAAAACTGCACATATTTCATCATGGCCCTTCTGCAATGCTTCCGTTAAACTGTGTATCAAAACTGAAATCTGCTACTTTTTATTTAACAGAACTTAGGTATGACTTGCCAGCATCATATAAATTCCACAAGAGGAAATCAGTAAGTAGAATCTATATTAATTGCTAGTTTTATTAAAAGTTATCAAGTAATGATTTCAATGAGATGTAGGTGGCATGATTAGCAATGTCTACAGATGACACCAAAATTGATGATGAATGTTGTCCAAGGTCACAACGTAATATTGATCAACAGAAAGTGGACTAAAAAAAGTCAGATGGAATGTAACTTTGGCAAGTGATGTGTTTTTGGAAATTAAAGGAAGGTAGGGCATACAAATTTAATGGCAAGGCCCTCAGGTGAATTATAGACCAGAGACCCAGGGATACAAATACAGTTTCCTAAAAATGGTTAAATACAGAGCTGCCATTGTGAAGGCATTTGACATGCTTTGAATTCCACCTAGTGTCAGAGAGGGTGACAGGCCCACATTCAGATTGTGCCTAATTTGCCAGGCCTATGCTTTCCTGAGTGATCACAGCATTTAAACCTTAAGGCACTGGAGCAGAATTAGGCCATTCAGCCCGTCTGTTCCACTATGACTAATTTATAATTCCCCTCAACCCCATAATCTTTGATGCCCTTACTTTAAATATACCTAATGCCTTGGCCTCCATAGCCATTGGTGACAATGAATTCTACAGCTTCACCATCCTAAGAGAAATTTCTCATTTGTTATAAATGGACATCCTAATATTCTGAGGCTGTGCCTTCTGGTTCTAGCCTCCCCTATTATAGGAAACCTCCTCTCCATATCCACTCTGACTAGGCCTTTCAATATTCAATGGGTTTCAGTAAGATCACCCCATTAGTACAAAGGTGGTAGAATGGTGTAAAACATTGGTTAAACTACACATGGATTATTGAGATTAACCCAGAGTGTGCAGACCACTCAACTTTGACTGGATAGGCCGGGACTGTTTTCCCTGGCATGGGAAAGACTTGAGGGCAATTTTAGAGAGATTTTTAAAATCATGAAGGGTAGTATTCTCCTCTGGCTAGGGGGAGTCTGAAATCAGGACAGCATAGAAGAGAAATTAAAGGGGATCTGAGGGCAGTTTCTTCCCAGAGTGGTGGGTATAAGGCACAAGCTGCCATCTATGACAGAGGAAGCAATCAGCATATTTGAGACACATGGACAGATACAAGGATATGAAAGATTTTGATTAAAACAGGCAGCCTAGATTAATTACCTGAAAGGCTGATTCCTTGTCATATCAGGAGTTCTAAATCAATAAATGAAATTTTAATTTTAGATCCAAGCACACATTTCAAGGAACTCAAAGTACAAAAATTGTTACAATTTCTAGATTGATAATTACCCTCATTTTCCACCTTCCCTCAAATTTAGCAACAAATTCTCAAAGCAATTTGCAAATTATCAAACTATTTGGGTTGATGAAAATTACCATGGTTTTATTCAACTTGGTTTCTTAATCTAATGTACTAACAACAATGCACAACTATTTGCAATTCCTACCCATTCCAAAGCATAAAGATTTAATACACATTTAGATTGTGTTTCTTTGTCCATTTTTGATCCAATTAAAGATGGTAGATAAAACTACAGATTGGTATCAAATCCATTGCATGTGCCGAGCTGAGATTTGCATACTAGCAGTATTGTATTTTTATAAATAAAAATGTTAATCTTTACTACTTGAATTACACAATATTTAGTTCCCACCATATATCCATATAGGAAACTAATATTGCATTACACCAAAATATATGTTTTAACAAAGTTTTTATAAAAACATCCACACTTAAGCATGCAATTAAGGCATCTTCAAATTTACAGCAGTGCACTTGTTTAAATTGCAGATTGACATTGAAGTGGACTTCATTCGGTTCTCAGCTAAATAAATCCATTGAAGAATGCAATGTCGAGGCTGTCTGAATTAAACAGTGAAGACTCCTTGGATGGGACATGTGCTCAACTTGTTCTTTTTATACAACACAAAACAATCTCATTGATCACCAGATTCATTTTCTGTTTTTGGCTGTTTTGCTGCAGGTTCATTCACAGATTCAGTTTCTTCAAGTGTTCGCTTCTTTGGACTTGTAGCTGCTAAATTAGATGGAGGAGTTTGATTAGTTTAAAACAGATTTGCAGTAGAGAACAAGTATTTTAAACTGGACCGATAACTCAAATTGTACTTAGGGTAAAAATATCCTGATCTTTATAAAGTATCAGGGTCATGTTCTTACAATTAACTTTTAATGTCGTCCCAATAGAAACTCAAGTTTGCTCATATTTAAGAACAGGAGCATATTTACTGAGTAAAATGTGTTAGTAATATATGAAGTGGAACTTCCCACAAGTACATTAAATATTTTACAAGGTGATACTAAATAACCAAAATATTCTGATAGAAGCAGATGCTTTTTCTATCTGCATTGCTAAGATCTGGACTGTTGGGAAGCTGCACATTTAACGGATGAGCCTGCTCAACCTGTCATGTGCAACATAATTCTTCAATTGGCAGGTTAACAATTTAGTTGTAAATACATTGAAGATGAATATTGAGATATTAATTCCCCAAGATTGCAATGTAATTCTAACTCTGATTGGGCATGTGCATTCACCACATTAATAGTTCCAAATGCTGGTTTAACTATCACTTACAGTTCAAGTTTGTCAACTTACCAGCCTCTCCAGTTTCCTGCGCTTCGTCACTGTCTTCATCCTCAAATGTTGTTTTCTTGCCTTGAAACTGAACCCTTTGTGGTCCGCAGCCTCCTTTACTACTTCTTCCTTTACCCCGACCTTTTCGCGCTGCACAGTGTATTTGCAAAATAAAGCAGCATTTTGAGTATTATGATACTAAGTTGCAAAGTAAAGCAGGTGACAACCCGAGTTATAAAGCCTTACCTTTGGCTCTATGTCTGTTCAGAGATTCCTGTTGGTCTTCTATTATCTTCTTTAAAATTGACTTTTCCTCTTCACCATCAACCGTTTCCCAAGTCACTTCTTTGTCTCTCAAAAGCAATTTTCCATCATGAGCTGCTTTTGCCTTTTCAAGTATTTCTTTTGCATTTGTTTTGAAAAGGATATTTCCCTAAATCCAAAATGAATCTTTATAGGATATATAAAAAAAACTTAATTTTTGAAATTATTGAAACAAAAATTTACCTCTTTAGCACCCCTTATAAAATCTATCCACTGTATTTCACCATGAGTGGAGAATATTTCATGAATATCTTCCCTGCATGTCTGATCGGTCAAATCACCAGCAAACTTCAGCAAGCACCCAGTTCTTTCTTCAAAAGATTTCTTTAAAAATAAATTCAGAAGTTTTCTTTAAAAAGCAGCAACATGTTATGATCTTCATCCCATTGTCTCTTCCAAGCATAACTCCAGATTTTGATACTTCAACTCTGACATTATGCACATTCCTGTTATTTTTTCCTCCATCATTGGTGGGATGCACCCAGTTATCTGAGCATTAGAATTCACATTCTTTTAATATATTCCTCAAAACTTTGCTCTGCATTAAAACTTGTAACTTCGGTAGCTCTAAAACACTTGTGCTGTGATTGCACCTCTTAACATATCCCATTGAAATCAGCTGGATGCGGCTTTACTAAACACTGTAGCAACTCGCTTCAACTAGGAAAACAACTTCATTGTATTGAAAATTTCAGGTAAAACTTTTCCACTGTTTAAGCTTTTTGACTAATTCAAGCTATCCATACAGTTCAAGGCAGCTTGATCTGGTCAAATGCCTAATAAGTGGAAAATTTTCCTAGCACTCAATTTATTAATAATTCAAAACTGTTTCCAACATCCTTTCTAAATGTGTTAGTGAAGGCAAGCGAGGTTTTGTGTACTTACCTTGCCCAGCACATCTTCAGTATTTTTCTGTTCTTTATCACTAAGATAAAACAATACCAATTTCAACCAAGGGAATTTGCATAACAAGGATAATTCAGATATTTTGGCAAATCTACTATGCAGACAATGGATTATTGTCAGTCAAATCTTTAATGTGAGAAGAGGAAAACAAATGTAATAATTCCCTGCAATTTTTTCACCACTTAAATTTGAAAAAAAAAGGAAAACTAAAGTATGTTCAAACTAGATGCAGTGCTTTCAGTTTTCCAAGACAAAAGGATACAGATTAACTGCCAATAGGTAGATTTGACTTAATTATTAAATTAAATTTTTAAATTTAAATTTAATTTCTAAAAATATTTCTTGAAACTAAATTTCATAATCATCCCATTTTTTTTGCAGCCTTCCCCCCCCCATCAATTTAAAGATGCAATTACAAGCTACTCATTAACAAAATTGGAATAGTATATAATTAGTTGTTGAATTTACTTACATTTTAGATTTTGCTTTATACTGCTTTCTGTCTTCGGCTTTTTTCTGAAAATAAGCATCTCTTTAAGAAGAAAAATAAACATTCTTAAATTCATTAAAATGCTAAATTCTGATCTTGTAGATGTAATTATTTGAAAAGCCCCACTGAATTTAAATAGCTGTAACAGTGTAATGGTAAATTAATGGGTTTTGTAACAACAAAAAATGCCCATTTCTTAGCACCTCTGAACAAAGATATTTGAAAACAGTAATGCTGACAGCAGCTATATCTGGCCTTTGACTCGAATGGAAATTTAATCTCAAATTAAATCCTCTCCTCCTATGTGCCCCCACCACGTGAACAAAATCAAAAAGGATGGAATATTTTCTGCATTATGAGATCATGCCTACTTTCAGAATTAAAAGCTAGCACTTGCTTTCAACCATTTCCTGTGCGCCCCCACCCCAAAGTTACATAAGTAGAACTTGTATTCTCATTCAGACATTCTCCTATCACTTTATCAAAACTTTTGACTTACTTGAAAAGTACAATCATTTCAGTTTCTTTATACTTCCACCCTGGAGCTTCTACAAATTTTGTAGCCGAATCTAGACTGTCAAAGACGACAAATACCGATCCCTGTTCCAAAATAGTGGGAATAACTAAGTTAATTTTGTCATTTCCTGGCTTTGGATATTTTTGAAGGTGAAGGAGGGAAGGAGAAGGGGAGATAAATACAGACCTTAAACTGCTTCTGCAATGTTCTTCTCATTTGTATATTTTCCACAGGTCCATTTTCATCAAACCAGTCCTTAATCTCATCAAGTGTTGCACTTGTAGGAAAGCCTTTCTGTTTAAAATGTTTAAAAGGTTAACCTTTTGGTAAAGACACAAGAATGTATTTTTTTAATGTATTTCAAATTCAAGAGGTTTCCTCTCAAAATTAAAATATTCATTATATTTGTGAAAGACTAACATTTACACCAACAATAAATGAAACCCATCAATGAAAGTTGCCACGAATTAGGTAAAATACTTTCAAGTAAGCCATTCGAGCAAATTACAAAATTATTTTGTCAAAGTACATTTTTATGCACCCATTGGTGGCACATTTCAAATCTGTAATTAATTAGAACAAAAACATCCTCCTCACCTCCAGCTACACAGATAACATCCACTGAGTGATACCAACACTAAAATCAGACGGCCAGACTCTGAATGGAGACACTGACGTAACAGACAACAGCTCTAATCATTTAGTTATTTCCAAATTTCATAATGCACTTAAGGTTTGTACTCTCAACATTACCTTTTTTCCAAAAGTTACTTTTCCGTCGAGTAATATTCATGATTAAGATTATAATCGTGTACTTTTAACAAAGTTAGATTCATCAGGAATACTTACGACATAGACAGATCTGGCTTTAATAGAGTTTTTATACTCCTCAAATTCGGGAAGAGGCTTGTTAGGAGAACGGCGGATTTTGGATTTGTCCTCACTGATTTCTAAAAGTCCACTTTTGGATTTCTTGAGACCTTCTACTATTACAGTGAAATCTGTTGTTAGACGACTTAACCTGCAAGACATTTTCAAGATTCAGAGATAATTTACATCACTACTTGCTTTAGCCAACAGCAATTTTCCTTACCTGTTAAACTTAATCATGGTTTCTAGGGGTATCCAGCCATCATCCAACTTGATCTGTTCTTTGAGAAATTTATCTCTTGGCAAATTGTGATCGCCAAAGTAATACTGCACAAACACAAAGTACAGAAACCGTCAAAATGCACTTCCTAGGAAAAGTTGCTGCCCCATCTGCTACCCAAATAAAACCATGACAAGCTTAAAATTTCAAGTACTATTTTAAATCTTTAACCCTAAGAAATGTAATTGTGACCCATGAACAGCATCACAGGCATTTACTGAGAAAAATCAATTAAAAATATAATTAGAAAACTTCGACGTTAACACTTTGGAATTGTTAAAAATTTAGAGCAACAGGTTGTAAACTAAAACCAAATCCGCATTCAACCCATCCTTAAGCACAAGTAGAAGTAGAATTCCATGTAATTCTCTAACCTAAAGGGAATTCACCGCATCAAGAAAATGAAATTTCTCATTTGCACGTCTGATCTGAACCCGTGGCAGAATCAAATATTTCAACCAAGAAACAACTGACTTGTTACAAGCAGCGAAAAGTATTGGAAAAAATTACAAAATTTTTCCTCCATTACTCAGAACCAGAAAAGTTTAAGACTTCTGAAGTAGATTTGCCACATAGTAACTTTTGGGAAACTGAAATAAAAAGTTTTGGAAATAACATTCAATAGGTCTTCAACTGCTTTTCTCTTCACAGATGCAGACTGGCTTGTCAAATGTTTTCAGCATTTTCTGACTCGTTTTGAAATGGCCATTGGTTTCTTCACATGTTGTTCAACACCCCCCCCCCCCCCCCCACAGGCAACCTGGCACACCTACTGGATAATTTTGATGCAAATTTAAAGTGCCTTCTACCAGATAAGCCTTTAAAGATGATATTCGGACAGGCCATAATCAAATAAATTAAAAGCACACAAAATAATAAAACAATATTAGGAAGACAGATTAGGGCTTTATGTTTAGGGATTCTGTTAAACTAACTAACATATGCAGATTTAGATAAGTGGGCTGGGAATGAACATTATTTTTTATACTTGTTAAGATACAGAACAAAAATGCGGAAGACAGCAGAATCACACAAGGTTCAGGTCGATAATGGAGAATGGAAAAACACGGCAAATAAACTGATGGGGACACTTATGTCAGTGGACAAATTAGTCACGACGAGGGATGAAGATTAGGACAGAAGAACTGGTTTCAACTCAATCTTCAATGGAAGTGTTTGAGAAGTTTGAAAAAAATACAGCACGTTTGATACTGAGAACATCACACGTGAACTGACCATTGGAACAAAACAAAATCAAGAGGATATATCAATAGGGGTCTTGGTCTGGATCAGCAACACAAACCCAGGACCTGCACATGAAAGAATACACCCTAGGTATGGAAGTCAACACAAGCTGATAGCCCAATAAATACTACAGCCTACATCACTTGTTTTCTGCTACAGTGTACTGCGGTTCTAGTAACAAGGAGAGCGAAAAGCAAAATGAGCAGAGTAGATAGGAAGCTAACTCTTGATAGCCGAAGAGCAGCTACATATTTACCCAGCCAAATTACAAACGAGAATCTGCAGAACTTAAGTTTGAGAAAAATACCAATTTTTTTTTAAAGTTTCTAAATTGGAAAAAAAATCAATGAAATTTCTATCCAACATCAAACTTAAGTCACCCTTTATTCACATCAAATCATCCAAATGCATTTCAGTATTACGTACTTCAATCTGTTCACATATTTTCTTCTCAAGTGGAGTCATTTCTTGTGCTACTCCATTTTCTGCCATTTTGGCAAACCTGTACAACATAAAATGCATAATGCAAGAGATTCAAGATTAATGTCATTTCCAGTACACAAGTGTAAATAAACTAAATAATTTACTCCAGATCTGATGCAGCACAAATAAGACACAAGATAGCTTACATAAATTGGCTGCATGTCTACTAAGTGAGACAAGGCACACTGTACACAAGATGACTGACAGGAAATTTACTTATTTACTGAGACAGCATGGAATCGGCCTTTCTGGCCCTTTGAGCCATGCTGCCCAGCAACCCCAGATTTAACCCTAATGTAACCACAGGATGGTTTACAATGACCAATTAACCTACCAACCAGTACATCTTTGGACTGTGAGAGGAAACCCATGCAAACCCCTTACAGACAGCAGCAGGTATTGAACCTGGGTCACTGAAACTGTAAAGTGTTGTGCGAACCACCACATTACCATACTGCAAGTATTGATGATTAGGGGAGGGTTACTGGGTGGAGGCGTGGATCAGCCATATTGCTGGGGTCTACTGGTCCTAGTAGCCGCCTCCCTGGTAGGAGTAGGACAGTCCATGTGCAGGGTAGGCGGGTGGTTCAAATTAAAGATTAAGCAATTTCCAATGAAATAACATGTTCCTTTACAGTGACTTGACTTTAGTATACACTTAGGAAATTATGTGTCATCAAAGGGCATAATTGTGCCTAGGTAGTTAACCATTGTACATGTAAAGTAACATTAATATTTAATATGAATAATTACACATTAAAATATTTGTACTTATGTAAGGGTTTCAGAACTTCAGACAGACCAAACTGCTTTGCAGCAAAAACTGAACTACCATACTGAAGTTAGTAACTCCAGTGGTTGGCTAACCATCACAAAATAAATACAATCCATTTCTGACAATTAGGTCAGGATATGTAAAACAATAATCGCTTTCCCACTGATTTGACACATTTGACAGCCACAGCTGATTTTAATTACATCAAATTTGTGTCCAAGCATGCCATTTGGTACCCTTTGAGTTGCAGGCATTCCTAAATAGAAACCAAGATTACTAAACTGGATTTCCATCAGGATTTGCTCTTCCTGGATTTTAAAATTAGACATTAACAGGGCATAGTTTTAAGGTGCTTGGAAGTAGGTACAAGAGGAGATGTCAGGGGTAAGTTTTTTTTAAAAACGCAGTGGTAAGTGTGTGGAATGGGCTGCCGGTGGTGAAGGCGGAAACGATAGGGTCTTTTAGGAGAGTCCTGGATAGGTACATGGAGCTTAGAAAAACAGAGGGCTATTGGTAAGCCTAGGTAGTTGTAAGGCAAGGACATGTTTGGCACAGATTTGTGGACTGAAGGGTCTGTATTGTGCTGTAGACTTTCTAATGTTTCTAACTTATGCTTACAATTTTCTTAAAATTCTCCTACATCCAAGAACCATTGTCCTCTGACAGAGGTGCAGTAAATAGTTCTCCTCTCAAAACCAGCATGATTAAGCGTTAAGATGGTTTAACCTATACAGTACACCCATAGCGTAATGTCAAATTCAAATATGAAATCACTTCCAACTAAGCAAAATCTATTTTGACGTTGGCAATTGTATACTGGAAAGGAAAGCAAATTGGAATTAAAAATTCATAAATTAGCCCCATAATCGACTCATGACCATGTTCAATCTGGTGGCAAATATTTCGAAACAAATCTCAATGGCTCATAGGCAAAGACTCTGGATGCTGGTGATCTGAAGATATAATCGATTATCGACGATTATCCTTGAGTCTTAATGACTTTTGTTCCTCAGCACAAATACAGCCCAACCATTTTCGTGGATTTAATGCAGTATAGGTGTTAAGATGCCAAGCGTCTTTCCCCTCCTTAAGGAAAACATCATTTGCTAAGCTTCAAGATGTATTAAAACCGAAGTCCAAACGATGGTTTCCAACATTAACATTAGAAATACTATGTTATTAGGAAATTATATTCTGCTTTTTCTTGCGTAAGAAAAAGGGCTTCGAGGCCTGTTGAATCATACCATAACTGCGAACAGAACTGACGCAAATGTGTATTTATTCCTGATTAAACACGTAGACCTAATTTACAATCTAGATTCAATGAAAATCCTGTTCTGAAAAGTGTTGTAAGCAGACAGTGAAAATGAAATTCAGTCCGCTTCATTGACCATGCTCCGCTGCGCCGAGCCACGGCCGCGCAACCACGCGGTCACCAGGCTGCCTGTAGGCATGGAGATCACCGAGCTGAGCCGGCCACCCCAACTGGGTAGCCCTCACCAACGCCGGGGACGGAGATGGGCCGACCCACTGACCAGCACACGCCGAGAAAAGGGCTGCAAGAGACCTCCCTCTTTCCACCCCACCCGCGCCTCCTGGACACAAAGACCCACACCGCGGCCTGCAGAAAGTTTCATCGGCATCACCTCCCTACCTGGGGCAACAATCCGCCGGAGCCGCCGCGCAAACCCAGCAGCCCCTCGACCGCCGCTACTTAAAGCCTCCACCGACTGGCTCACGCTTGCACACTGCGTCTTGACGCAATCACGGCGCCGGCAATGAACCCCGGGTTTGCGCAGGCGCCCAGAGTCTCAGCTGGGGGATGTCCTGGTCGGTCAGAGAGACCTTCAGCCACGTGATTTCCGTTGTGTGTGTAAAGGTTTCACAGGGCAACCCAGCATCATAAACCAAAGACTGAACAGTCCCAACATAGAACTGTACAACTAATAGAAAACAACAAAAGCGAAGGGAAACTAAATTCAAAATGATGTAATTATTAGCAGTGTTCACTTTTCCTTAAATTTGCCCGTCAGTGCAAAGCAGCATCCATCATCAAGGACCTCCACCATCCTTGTCCATGCTCTCGTCAGGAAGAAGGTAAGGGAGCCTTAGGTAAGTCTTCAGGAGCAGTTATTACACTTCAACCATCAGGCTCCTGAACCAGTGTGGACATCTTCACTCACCACAAAACTAAACTCTCAAGGACTCTACAACTTACGTTCTCAGTTTTATTTATTATTACTTCTTTTTGGATTTGCACTATTTGCGTATAGTTTTTCATTGATACTATTGTACTTCTGTTCTACTGAATGCCTGCAAGAAAGCGAATCTCAGGAAAATTGGTGATCTATATATATTTTGATAATAAATTGACTAAGAACTTTGAGTGTGAAAGACCCCAAGCACACTGAATAACACCACATTCAAGAGAAAATAATGTTTTTTTATTATTTTCATACAGTGCAAGCATGTTTTTTTTCTCTAGAGCCATCTGCTGGCATGGACAAGATTTCAGAAGTCCAGAGCTGGATGAATTAGGCAGAGGCCCACATGATTTAAGGCCTCCATTTTCCTAGGCTAAGCCAATGGCAAAGCTAATATATTAATTAATAATTATCAATATTACCTGATTTCATTGGCATTGATTGAACTATATAAATAAGATATGCATTTAGACAGCTTCATTCACAAGAAGCAGTTTTGGACAACGCAAGCCGGGAGAAGCAAGCTGTTAGAAGACTATTGTCTCTTTGAGAAGACAGACCCTTGACCTCACAATCTTTGTCATGGTCCTTATTGTCTGCCTACATTGCACTTTTTTTTAACAGTAATGCTTTATTCTGCATTTTCTTTGCACTACCTCAATACTGATGTGATGAAATGATCATATGTAAAACAAAGTTTTTCACTGTACGTTTGACAATAACAAACCAATTTAACATCCTTCATCAGACAGTAACTTGCTTCAAGGAGAGCTCTCAAAGCTGAAAACAAAAAGAGAAGGGATGAAAGGAGAAAACCGCCTTGTCATACATCTTTTGCACATTGGTTGTTTGTCCATCATTGTAGTTTTTCACTGATTCCCATTGAATTTCTTTGTACCTACTGTGAATGCTCACAAGGAAATGAATCTCAGGGTAGTATAAGGCAACATAAATTTACTTTGAATTTTGGTGACATTGATGCAATTTCAAAAAAGGCACACCAGCAGCCATACTTAATTACACAAGTACCTGAAAGAATTGAATTGGTTTTAATGACTGTAGTATTGGGAATTCTGATAGGATTTTCTTACATTAGCTAAGATATGACACTTGAATGGTGTATGCAAAATTATTTTTTCTTTCTCCTTGGGGGATAATGTTAAAATCAAGTGTGTTATATAGTTTTTATTAAAACAAAACCAGTACACATCTCTCAAGATACCTAATTGCATGTTCCATTTTGAAAACCACGTTGCAATCTTCAAAATGTGAGCATTAAGCACATTATTTCAAAAAGTAAATCCAATTCCTGAAAGTCTGAAAAGGCTAAGACTTTAGAAAGTATAAGAAGTCCAAAGGAACAGAATGAACAGAAAAGCTCGCGGAATCATAGAATTTGAAAGAAAACCCTGCAATAAGTATAGACCTACAGAGAATGTGGGTGAAGCAAACAAATGAATAATAAAACTAAATTGGTTATAAAGATAAAAGTGAAAAATTCCTATCAGAATTCCCAATACTACAGTCATTAAAACCAATTCTTTCAGGTATTTTTAAACACATTGCTTGTTGCCAATCCCCAGTTATCACTTGTGAGCACACATGTACAAACACACATTCTGATCAGTAGTTTTTGCTTGTGAATTTTTACTCAGTATTGTTTAGTTCCAATTCATCAGGGATAAAGAAAGCTCTCGTCATCCATCCATTTGTGTGCACACCAGAATTATGTATCACAAGTCTCAACAGAAATCAATAAAGCTGCTTCGATAATTTGTAAGGTATGTGAAAATGTTGAGATCCAATTTTGATGTTCTGTAGCATGAGAGTATGATTTTTTTTCCTGATCTGAGGACACAATTTTGGTTCGGAATGTTGTTTTCTTCAATTGTGTGCATGATCTGTATTTTTTTTCTCTTTGACTTGCTCATCAAGTACTGGTCTTGTATTTTGTTATGCAACACATACAAAATGCTGGAGGAATTCAGCAGGCCAGGCAGCTTCTATGGAAAAAAAGTACAGGTGACTTTTTGGGCCAAAACCCTTTTTTGCATTTTGTGTGTGTTGTTCAGATTTCCAGCATCTGCATATTTTCTCTTGTTTCTATTTTATTGTTATTCTTCCTTTTCTTTAATTGAGTTCTTTCAGGTTTCCTGGTTTGTGGCTACCTGTGAGCAAGCAAATCTTAAGGTTGTATAATTTATACATCTTTGATGATAAATGTGCAGTACTTGAATCTTGAATCCTACATATTTTCAGAAATACAAATGATTTTCAAGCCAAACACTTAGTTTATATAAGAAAATAGTCTGATATTCATACCAAACAGGTTCACCTCTGAAGCATATTGCTATGAGTGTAGATTTGAATAAAAATAGTTTTAAGGCATGTAATCAGCATGGAATTAACTCTGCACAAATTGGACCAGCAGAGGAAAACTAGGAATGAAAAAAATAGAAAATATAAGAATGTTACAATACTCAAAAAAAAGCTGCCCAGTAATTTAAAAGGAACTTTAAATTAAAAGTGGTTAATAGGGTACATAATGGAAAGTGATTCTGTGCAAAGGAATTCAAAGGAAGCAGCCAAATCTGAGATATTAATAAATCCAAGAGGAAGTTCAGGGGAAGTTATTTAGTGCTGAGTGCCTGGAACTAATTAATCATCAGGTGTAATTGAGCCAAATAAGTTAAATTTATTTATGTGAAAGCTAGATTTATTATTGAAGGGCAAGAGAATGGAAGAATACATTGACAGGGTGACATGAATAAGACTTTATGAATATAAACTTCACTGAAGACCTGTGAATCAAATTGCAGCAGTGTTGTACTAAAATAGAATGTGCATGCCACAATATGAGGCATACATCCAAGGTTGCGATGAAGCTATTTCACTGGCTAAGATGTAGGAAAGTTTGCTCATCCTTCTGTTGGGTCATTGCTTCATGCATGCCGGAAATATAAACAAGGTACTATACAGTTCTCAAAGCCAAATGCCCTAGATGTAAGTTCAAGTAATCACACCGGTGCTAACATTTACAGCTTGCTCTTATTAGTGAGCTAGTAAACATGCTTTTGAAGTGGTCAAATCAGTGTTGGAACTTTTTAAACTGTCTATTGTTATTTTAGTTTTCAAATTTTAGATTGTTTTCACTACACAAAGCGTGACACAATAGGCAAAGTGTGATAGAAGAGTAAAATGGTGCAAATATTGAAATTTAAAAAAAATTAAAAAAGTTAGCGATACCCAGCAGGTCAGGTATATGTGGGTTGGGAAACAGTTAACATTTCAGATCGATGATCTTCAATCGCACCTCTGGTCATCAACAGTTAACTCTATTTGTCTGGCCTCAAATGCTACCTGATCTGCTGAACACGTCCACACTGTTTCTGTTTTTACTGATCCAGTGTGAGAATTACTTTTGAATAATAATGTATTTTCTGCCTCACACTAGTCTTTAAAATAGGGCAATAAAATTACTTTTTTTTAAACATCATGTACTGGACAATCAAACAGCAAAATATCATAGAGGAAAATAGGAATAGGAATGTAGAGAAAGCAGAATAGGCTGGAGAAAGTAGGGAAAAGAAAAGTGGGGGGGGGGTTAAAGAAAAAGAGTTGGAGGAAATGGAAGAGATAAATGGCAGTTGATGAGTGCAGTATAGGAAAGGCATCAGAAGGCTCTGGAAGAAAAAATAGAGTGAATAAAGAAAGATCATAGAAGTGTAGAATCAAGTGAATAAAGGAGAAGGATTTTGATGGGAATGTCAGGATGAGTGTTGGTAAGCTTTAGAATATCACTTTGGTGGACAGTAAGCTGCAGGAAAATTATCCAACTCTTCTGGGGATAGAAATGTTGAAAGACAGGGTAGTTCAGCCCTGTTGATATTCAATATTCCTCAGTGTTCTCCGGTGAATAATTTGCCACACCTCAAACCTCTGATACCAAAGGAGATTCCAAATAAAAGTAGAGTGCTTGAAAGGAAACCTTATAAGGTGCTCATAAAATAAATGGCTGGTGTTAACTTTCTTTTTAATGTAGCCTTCTTAGGTTCATGAGAAGAGTCGAATGGAAATATATCTCTTTCATTAGCATCAATAATCTGGAGATCAGTCAGAAACTAAAATATGACTAGTTGAACAACTTTCCTGATCAGATTCATTTGAATTCATATATTTTATCTCCATATACTGTGTGTTGTTGTTTGAATTTCCAGCATCTGCAGATTTCCTTGTGTTTGCCCATGTTGTATTTGCCTGCTCCAGCAGTCTGGCTGAAATAAGATACCAGACATCAGGCTTTGGGGGTACCGCTAAACTCTTGCAGGTTGCTTTTATTGTTGCTCACGTTGCCTTTTCAGCCTTACTGCTTTAAAAGCCTCTGTGCCTCAGTGACCATTTCAAGCATTGCTTAGCAGCCTCTGTGCATTTCAACGAAACCAAAGTCGGTGAGGTGTTTTTCAATTGTTAGCAAAGTGTATGTCCTACTAAATCAGAGATTATTTTTAATCTGCACATAAAAATTGGCCTAGAAATTCTCGTGTATTCTAAGTGAGTGTATAAAATGTTTGTTTCAGCAGTTTGCCAATGACTATTATGGGCCCACTTCTCCAAATTTCAGTGGACCTGAGGTATCATTGAAAGGACATTGCACATTTTTGTGAGCATCAGGTCAGTGATTAGGCAAGTAGTTGGAGGCAAGGGTTTGCGGTCAGGCAAGATTGGAGAAAAAACGTGTGGATTTGATGTTGATGGCAACCTCATCTTGAGAAGGTGGTGATCAAGTTAATGGTTGAGGAGGTTGGGGAAGAGTCAGTAAATGCAGTTAAGTGGCCTGGAAGGTGGGAGAATGAAGAACAGTTAAATGGCCAAGTGGTGGAGTTGGGAATGTCTGTGTTTCAGGGTATCAGTGATGTTGGCCAAGCAGGGTATGGAGACAAGTCAGGAAAAGAGATCAACACCTCGGAAAGGAGATTAAGCATTTGGGTATT
This sequence comes from Hypanus sabinus, assembly GCF_030144855.1. Taxonomy (NCBI): domain Eukaryota; kingdom Metazoa; phylum Chordata; class Chondrichthyes; order Myliobatiformes; family Dasyatidae; genus Hypanus; species Hypanus sabinus. The sequence continues at coordinate 24,113,166 of NC_082709.1, forward strand.
GTTCGATAGAGTGTGTGGAGAGGTTAAATCCAATTGTGGGTTAATCTTTGTGGGATTCCAATTTATTGTCATATTGAACAGATATAATTATCCTGGAAATAACCAATGATATTTGCCTTTAGGACAACGTGGTCTAATTTTCCCAGTGGAACTCTCAGTTCGGCTAGTGGCTTAATCGCTCATTGGCTAACGTGCCCCGTTATCCCTAGTCATAACCCAAGCATTGCTGCTACAGAGAAACCATTACCTTAGCAGTGAAACTCTACAGCATGTTACACTAGCAATATTCCAAAAGCATAGATTGAAAAATTATGGAACTTCATATACACATGATACAATTTCCAAGCAGATCTCCATTTAAAACTCAGGATTACTGCAGAACATTCTGAGCCACAGATGACGTGCCGCAGAACAAGAGGATAGCTAATGTTCTGTCGTTTAGAAAAGGTTCAAACAATAAACCATGAAATTATAGGCCAATGAGCCTGATGTCAGTTTTGGGTAAATTACTGAGTGACAGGATATGTAATTATTTGGTTAGACAGGGCTGATTTGGAATAGTCAGCTGGGCTTTGTGTATGGCAGGTCATGTCCAACCTATCTTCGAGAGTGTTGCAAGGGTTAGGGTGACCAAAAGGTTGATGGAGGGAAGGTGGGGGACGTGTACATGGACCTTAGCAAGATCTTTAACAAAGTCCCACATGGGAGGCGGGACTAAAAGATTAAGCTGCTTGGCATTCAGAATGAATTAGTCAAATGGGTTCTATGTTAGCTTAAATGGAAAGCCAGAGTAGTCGTAGACAGTTGTCTCTCCGACTGGAGGCCTGTGATTACTGATGTGTCGCAGGGTTTGATGATGGTTGCTTATCTTCTATGTTAAGGTATTCATGATTTAGATGATCGTGCTAGCTTCGGCAGCACATATACTAAAATTGGAACGATACAGAGAAGATTAGCATGGCCCCTACACGAGGATGACACGCAAATTTGTGAAGCGTTCCATATTTTTAAAAATTTTTTTTAAAATGATTTAGATGATAATGTGGTAAACTAGATCAGCATACTAACAGGTGACTCCATGTTTGAGGGCATAGTGGACAGTGAGGAAGGCTATCAAAGCATTGTCTGGTTCAGCTGGAAATATAGGCTAAAAAATAGTAGATGGAATTTAATGCAGACGTCTGTGGGGTGTTGCACATTGGGAGGATAAACCAGGTTAAGATTTACACAATGAATGGTAGGGCACTGAGGTATCTGGTAGAACAAAGAGACCTGTGAATACAGATCCATAATTCCTTGAAAGTAGCATCTCAGATAGACTGGGTCAGAAAGAGAGCTTGTGGAACATTGGCCTTGACCAATCAAGGCATTGCGTGCAGGAGTTGAGATGTTATGTTGAAGTTGAATGAGATATCAGTGAGGCCAAATTTAGAGTGGTGTGTGCATTCCACATCACCTCCCTACAGGAAATACATCAATAAGCTTGAAAGGGTACAGAGAAAATTCATGGATGTTGCCAGGACTTGAGGGTCTGGGTCACAGGGTTGGGTTGAATAGGTTAGGACTTTATTCCCTTAAGTGCAGGAGAATGAGGATAGATGTGAAAGGGGTATACCAAGTTTTGAAGGGTGTAGATAAGGTCAATGCATGCAGGCTTTTCCTCTCAGATTGGGTGAGACTAGAACTAGAGGTCATAGGTGTAGGGTGAAAGGTAAGATATTTAGGGGGAATCTGAGGGGCAATTTCTTCACTCAGAGGTTGGTGCGAGTGTGGAACAAGCTGCCAGTGGAAATAGTAGATGTGGGTTCAATTATAACATTTAAGAGAAGTTTGGATAGGTAAATAGATGAGAGAAGTATGCAGGGCTATGGTCAGGGTGCAGGTAGATGTAACTGGGCAGTAAACCAGGCTGATATAGTCTAAATAAGCCAAAGGGCCTGTTTCTGCAATGTAGTACTCTATGACTCTAAATGGTTGGAAGTATATTTTAATAACAACATTCAAATATATAATTGCTGTTGGATTCTTTATAAACATAATATTGGTAAATCTTTTAATATTGAAATGTCATAAAATGTAATAAAATGTTTGAATACTTATTTTAGAATGTTTTTGTAATTCTAACAAAAGTTTGTTACTAATTTAATTTTTTGTTTAAAATTTAAAAGTGAATATGATAGAAAGAGAAACAAAAGCTGCTTTGGATTTATCCATCAACTTACAGCCACTCTCAGTAGAGTTTCTGTTGTTATTGGCACATTCTATAGATCCATGATCCTGTCAGAGCAGAAAGTAACCATTTGTATGGCAGAATCATGGACTGTTATTACACCATCAGAGGATTATGTCTTCCGCAACACACTGTACTTCTGATATTGGCAAGATTTAAGTACAATTAATTCAATGATGTGATCATGATGTCCACCAGGAAATTGTAGATTTAAAGAACTTGAGCTGTATTTGTTGCACCGGCATTCTTTCTACTTAGAAGTTCTCAGACCCTTCATTTATGAAATGTGTTCTGGAGAGGGTATTCCACAATCTTGTACCCAAGGCAGAGTGCAAACTGCGACATTTTCAGGAAACTACAAGCACAGTACTCCTAATTACCTGTGAACACCACCCCACATTAAGAGTACTAAAACAGAGAATCATATTTGATTTCCTTTGTTCACTTTAATAGTGAGATTAAACATTATTTGACATCATACCTTTCTTTAAAAGCTAGAGTAGGCCATATGGCCTTTCAAACATGTGCTGCCATTCAAAAAGATACATTTATTTTAATCAACTCCAGATTCTTATTCTATCACAATTTCTCTTATTCCAATTCCATTTTCAAGTTTGTGATTTATCATTAACAGCATACTAGTAACATTCTCTGCATCATCTGTTTGCTCAAAATCATTTTAGGTTATAAACAGAACATTATTTAGGCTTGTATATCATATACACTTACACAGCCATGTGAACGCATGGGACCAGGCAAATTCCCTATTATTTCCCAAGTATCTTTCTCGGGATCATATTTTTCAATACTCTGCAGATAACTTCCCTTAGAATATGAGTATCCACCTGTAACATAAATGCAGCCATTCATCACCAATGCACCACATTCCATTCGTCTTTCATTCATTTGGGTTATCTGTTTCCATTCATTCTTTTCTATGTCGTAACAATCAGTGATAGTTGTCTGTCCACCAACAAAGTAGATCTTGTTATATAAACCCACGGAGCACAGCCCATACTCTAGAAGAGAAAAATAGAACAACTGAATTATAAATATTCTTATAATAAGAACTGCATACATTCACTATTTCAACTTCTTTCCTGACTCACAGTTCCTAAATTAAGGTCCTAAAATTTGCTGTTATTATATTTTAAAAAAAGCAATTCCAACATAGCCATTTTCATTTGTTTTCTCTACTGCAAACTTCATGAAGAGAAATTTAAGGTATTTCAGAAGTATTCAGTAAGAGTCTATAATTAACATTACACTGGTTGTAACTGTCTCTACCTTCTCATAACACTGCACTAAAACTTCACGCAAAATCACTTCCCACTGTAATTTGAGTATAGTGTTTTGCTCAGCACTACTATTAAAACAGTGGACAAAGGGCACTACTTTCAAAGAATGAAGTTCTCTGTGCAGGTAGTAGAATCAATTTCAATACACGTGAGCAAAATGTAGAAAACTGGAGAACACATTACAGGTATTTCTTAAGTAAGAGTGCAATCAGTTACTTATTCCTGAACTCTTCCCCCACCCCAGAGTACTCCACATTACCATAAATCTAACCATATTATTTTCTTCAATTCTTCATGAATGCTTTTGAGCCTCGACTTTCTGTGAAACTAAACATTTTCCCATTCCTAATGTTCCAATTGCCTGTGGCTTCGCCTCTCTGGATTATTTCTAATGCTTCTGCTTCAGACATTAGAATTTTCAGTCTCTTGCTGTAATTTGTCCTCACTGTTTTGAGTTCAGTGAATCCATGCCCAATGAAACATTGCTCATGGGATCTCTGGAACTCTTGAATCACTTCTAGTATGCAACACATTACTCTCTCAAAGGACCCAGCTCCATCTATTTGATTCAAGCCATTCAGTAAACAGAGAAATTCTGTAAACATAATCCTTATGTAGTCATTACAGAAGCAGGGGCAATACTCAAGGAGCTGGAGGTACTCTGTGGGTCAGGTAGCATCTATGGAAGGAAATGAACAATCAACATTTCAAATCAAAACCTCTCATTTGGACTGAAAGAGGGAATATAGCAAAATAAAAAAGGTGTATGAAAGAGGTCAATAAGACTGGAGGATTTGCGTGTGAATGTCTTCCTCACCTGAAAAGGCTTTTTTAGGGCTCTGAGTGGTGGTGAGGGAGGGCATATAGGGACAGTTGTTACCCCTCTTATGTTTACGCGGGAAAGTGCCAGGGTCAGGTGAGAAGGTGGAAGGATGGCTTATGTACAAACTACATTCCAAATAAATTTTACTTAATTTCTTCATCAAGCTAATGTGTAGATGGTATCCAAGTCTGTCAGTTCTATATTGTCCCCCTTTCCTCCGAAACAAATGGGGACTGCTTTCTCATCAGCAGCTATTTTTCTTAAGGGACATGCATTATGCCCCTTTCTGAAGCAGTTTTGCCCCATGTCATCTTGCAAAGGAACTCCAAGGAGCAAAGTCTGTTCCATGGTTTATCCCTACACAGTTTACAGCCTTCCCACTTTTGGCATCAATGTAACCCATTGGTTTCCCACCAAACACACATGTAACATCTGCATTACATTGCAATGAAAATAAATCAATGTCTATGTTAGTTCTGATACTAATTACATAGTAATTTTCTATTACTATTACATCTCCAAACTAGTGCTTATTCCTTTGAATGTTAGGTCCAGTGTGTCAAACAATCTACCTGAATTCTCTCATTTACCAACCCAAGAACTAAACATCCAACAGCACCTGAACAAAATAGAGTTGAGAATTGCAAATTAATGCCTATGTCTTTAATCTGACCACATTTTTGCTGAGAGTTTCCACTGGTGCCTTTTTGCTCAGAACAAAGTTGTAGCTCAGGGAAAATTGTTTGAACCACATTCACAGCAGCTTGTAGAATAAGTACTAGTATGGATGTATAAAACAGTTTTGCATGTTCATTGCAGTACATATTAATAAAATTATAAATTACAATAAGTAGATATAAAAATACATTAAATAAATAGTGCAAAATGAGAGAGGGAAAACACTGAGGAAGTGTTCGTGGATTCAGCGTCCATTCCGAAATCTGATGGCAGAGGGAAAGAAACTGTTCTTGAAATATCAAGTGAGTGACTTTAGGCTCCTGTACTTCCTCCTTGATGGTAGCTATGAGAAGAGGGAATGTCCTGGGTGATTGGTGTTGTGTATTTAATATTTCAATAATATTTGAGTAATATTGAATATATATTGATTGCTTAAGCATTCTTGTTCATTTAAATAATTCATTACAGGTTATATGTCATCACTAAAAGTGGAGAACAAAATAAAACTTACATTACTGGTTCTGTTCTTTTCCTTTGAATTAGTTTAATGGTTCAAAGCTACAAAACATAACAGTGACGATGAGGTATTTTTAAAATGAAGCTGGGACAGCTACCGACCTATTGAAATGCAGTGAGACATTTGAGCTAATGAAAAAGCACAGAAAGGAACAGCGTGTAGAAAACAGTGCAACAGATGCAGAGACAGTCGAGTTAACAAAAAGGTAGAAACAGAAGAATTCATAGATTCATAAGTAGTGAGTACCGGGTAATAATAAACATAAATTAAAAAGAGTAGAAATGGCTGGCTGTATTGACATGTTCAATTGCTCAATAGGTAACTGGCTCATTTATACTAAGCTAACTGAACATTACTTTGAATCAAGTAAAACAGCCAGTGAGAAACAAGTACCAATTTTGCTGAGTGCATTGGTTTTAAAGGCATACAATTGCTTCAAAGTTTATCTGCTCCAACCAAACCAGCTGAAATGAGCCTTGCTGATATTGTGAAAGTAATTCAGGAATATGTAGAACCAAAACCATTGTTGGTTGCAGAATGCTTCAGGTTTCATAAGCAGAATCAAAAGGAAGAGGAGTCCATTTGGCTTTTATGAGTATAAAGAACCATAATCTACAATGTATGCATGATATTAAGGTTATTGCATGAGGTTCAAGTGGGAGACAAAAAACTGCTTGTAAAAGTAGATGCAAAGACAAAAACCAAGCTGGATGAATGGACGGCCAAAAAGAAAGAAGTCAATGGAGATTTAAAAACAGAGGAGTCATCAGATGATGTTGTGGATGAAGAAACTAGCAGGAGAGATCAGATCGTAGGAGTAATAGAAGGATTAACAGTTCACTCTAGTGAACTATATGCCCCTACCTAAGATCAAGATGCACATCCTAGAAAGAAGGAAGGCAAGAAAAAGAAAGATAAGAAGTTGAAAAGATAGAGAGAAAGAACATGAGTGTGGAAGAAGGAATGTGGGAAAGAAAACATGGGATAAAAAGAGAGAAAAAGCTGAGACAAGGAGAGAAGCAACAATCTAAGTAGATCCAGAGTGAAAAGCCGTGAAAAGGAAAAGAAACGCTTCCAGGGCTATCAGAACCAGTTCCTGCAGTATCAGCATCAACTCCTGCAACCACCACAGAGGAGATCCAAACCTGAGATTGTTTCACAGCCACATGTCTCACCTGCCAAGCAGAGTGATCCTCCTTGTCAGGAAAGATATTATCCCACAAGAGTAAGACATCCTCCAGAACGATTAAGTCTTTAGGCCTGAATAGGACAAATTAAAATTTACTATGCTGTGATGTCTGTATAGTAGTTGTATATTATGTATTTAGTTGAGATGTATTCTATAATGAGCTGAGTTGATAGCTAAGCAGGGTAGTGTTGTGCATTTAATATTTCACTAATATTTGAGTAATGTGTGAATATATATATATATATATATATAGATCAAGTATTCTTGTTCGTTTAAATAATTCATTATGTATAAATATGTGACTAGCATATGTCATCACGCTACCATGTTATACATGTGTGCCTCACTTAAAGTAAAGAACAGAGTTAGACTCAAAAGGGTGAGCAGTTTCAAATTCCTGGGTGTCAGTACCTCTGAGGATCTATCCTGGGCCCAACGCAGTTACAAAGAAGGCAGAACAGCGGATATATTTCATTAGGAAATTGAGGAGATTTAGCATGTCACCAAAAACACTCACAAATTTCTATAAATGTACAGTGAAGAGCATTATAACTGGCTGCATCAAAGTCTGGTATAGTGGGCGAGGATACAGCATAGGATTGAAATAAATTGCAGAAAGCTGTAAACTCAGTCAGCTCCATTATGGGCAGTAGCCTACCCCAGCATCCAGGACATCTTCAAGGAGCAAGGCCTTAAAAAGACAACACCCATCATTAAGGATCCCCATCACACACGGCATGCCCTTTATTCATTGCTACCATTGAGGCGGAGGTATGGGAGCCTGAAGACACACTGTTTCAGAAACAGTTTCTTCCCTTCCACCGACTTCTGATTGGACTTTGAACCCATGAACACCACCTAACTACTTTTTTTCTCTCTATTTTCACTACTTATTCAATTCAACTTTATTAAATATATACTTGCTGTAATTCATAGTTTATGTTATTATGTATTGCAATTTACTGCTGCTACATAACATATTTCATGACATATGCCAGTGATATTAAACCTGATTTTGAATCCTGCCGCTCTTGTTTTTCCTTTTAATTAACTTAATATTTTGATGCTACAAAACATAATAATGGGGTTCTTTAATAATGAATGCCACCTTTTTGAGGCATGCCAATTGCAACATTCCAATTTTCCTCAAACTTCTAATGAAATGTTGTCACTGTCATACCTTTTTTTAATTGCAACAATATGTTTGGCCCAGGATAGACCCTTGGAGATGCTGACACCCATGAACTTGAAACTGTTCACCCTTTCCACTTCTGATCCTTCGATGACAGATCCCCCTATGTGTTTCCCTGACTCCCCTTTCCTGAAGTCCACAATCAATCCCTTGGTCTCACTGACAGTTAATGCAAGGTTGTTGCTGCGACACCGCTCAACCAGCTGATTTATCACACTATTGTACCTCATCACCGCCAGAAACTTTGCCAACAATAGGTGTGTCATTGGCAAATTTATGGATGCCGTTTGAGCTGTGCCTAACCACAGAGTCATGGGTGTGGAGAGAGTGGAGCAGTGGGCTAAGCACACATCGTTGAAGTTTGCCAGTGTTGATCGTCAGTGAGGAGGAGATGTTTTTTCCGATCTGCACAGAATGAGGTCTCCTGGTGAGGAAGTCAAACATCCAGTTTTTGAGGGAGATGCAGAAGCCCAGGTATTAGAGTTTGTTGATTAGAACTGAGAGTATGATGGTGTTGAATACTGCGCTGTAGTCAATAAAGAGCGGCCTGACATAAGTAGTACTATTGTCCAGGTGCTCAAGTTAGAGTTTGTTTAATTGCCATTCAGTCACCCATGAATACAGCCAAACAAAACAGCATTACTCCAGGGCCAAGGTGTGAAACACAATACCAGCAATCATACACAGCACAAGGCATTTATACCATATGTAAGATATCAGTAAAATTCAGTTGCACACAAAAAAATACCATCCAAGACTCTGAATGTTGCAGCAGTCTGTAGTCAAACTCAATACAGCTTGTCTTCTGCTGAGCGATCACGGGGGGGCAGCACCAACACAAGCTTGGATGCTGCACCCAGAGTGCACCGACTCCGGCAATTCCCTCCCGGGTGGCTGTAAACTAACGACACCACAGCTTGAGGCCTAGTGCTCACCTTGTCAAGGGCCATGCATCTCCCCCTCCATCTGTCTCTGCCGTCTTGTTGATAAAGCAGTGAATCAGACTTGCAACATTCCACATTAACAATGTCCACCAGAGTTTTGCAATTGCAAGAAGAGTGACTAAGATGATCACTCGCTGTTAGACTGCACACCGCCTTCTCACACTGACTCCTCTGACCCAGGCTGCAGGATCCACATCAAGTCCAGTTCTTTCAGTTTCTCCGCCAATGAGCAACTCGCTGACAGGTTAGATCTGCGGTATTTTAAGTTCTTAATGTCCAGTGGGGTCTTGTGATCATGAAAAGTACTTAAAATAAGAGACAATAACACCTTTGGTTGGTTCTGTAGAAGCTGCTGTGAAGTGATCCAAGGCTGTGTGGAGAGCCAGAGATTGCATCTGCTGTAAAGATATTGTGGTGATAGGCAAATTGCAGCTGGCCCGTGTTCTTGATTCTGGCCATGACCAACCTCCAAAACCACTTCATCACAGTGGATGTGAGTGTAACTGGGTAATAGTCACTGGGCAGCTTACCCTGCTCTTTTTGGGCACTGATATGATTGTCACCCTTTTGAAACAGGTGGGAACCTCCAACTGTAGTAGTGTGGTGAACTACATATACCTGTCTGGACACGCCTCCCCGCTGTCTGCTCCTGTGGCTCCTCCCACAGACCCCGGTATAAAGGCGATCAAGGCCTGAGCCCGGCCTCTCAATCTCCAGGATGTAGTATGGTGGTCAACCACTGCTTGTTCCTTCTTCCAGTCAATAAAAGCCGATATCTCACCTTTACGTCTCAGAGAGAGTTATTGATGGTGCATCAAGTTGTGAGACAATGAAGATGTCCTTGAACATCCTGCCAGTTGGCAGGCACAGATTTTCAGAGCCTAACCAGGTAGACCATCAGGGCCTGACACCTTGCAAGGGTTCACCCTGAAAGACGTTCTGACGTCAGCCTCCAAGACAGGGATCACATAGATGTAGTTTTATTCTCCATTTCAAAGCATGCATAAAAGGTGTTGAGCTCATCTGAAAGTGAAGATCACTGCCATTCATTATGTTAGATTTTGCCTTGTAGGAAGTAATGGCCTGCAAACCCTACCAGAGTTGAAGTGCATCCAATTACATGTCGAACCTCAATCGGAATTGTTTTCTTACTTGTAATAATGCCACAAATCTAGCCCTCAGCAAGCTATGAATCTCCTGGTTCATCCACGGCTTTTGATTTGAGTGTATCTAGTATGTTCTTAAAAGTGCACGGTCATTGACATAGTTCAGGGATCGGCAACCTTTACCACTGAAAGAGCCATATGGACCCGTTTCCCACAGAAAAGAAAACACTGGGCGCCACAAAACCCGTTTGACATTTAAAATGAAATAACACAGCATACAACGTTTTTTTTTTGCCTTTATGCTATGTATAAACAAACTATAATGTGTTGCATTTATGAAATCGATGAACTCCTGCAGAGAAAACGAAATTACGTTTCTGCATGCAACAAAAACATTTTGAACTCTGAAAAAAAGACGTTGGGTTGAAGGTTACTTTTAAGTAAAATACTCAATGTCTATTTGAGTCCTTCTTGTATTTATGAAAAACGCCGAACTTAAATTGTCCGCCAGCAGCAAAACAAAAATAACGTCAGCCAGCTGTCAACCTGAAAAATAAAAGGACTATTTCACTGAACAATGAAAAAATATAAATATACGTAAAATAATAGGCAATTAAAATATTTATCATACTTGGTTAATGGGATTTCTGCTCCTGGACCTCAGCGCACAGCGTCTGCACATCAGGGCTGTATGATGTCACCTTCATCTTTACACAGGATCGCAAGCTGTCATCTGTGAGGCGTGCGCGATGTTTGTTTTTAATAAAGTTCATGTTGGAGAACACCTGCTCACATACATATGTGGATCAAAAGATCGACAGGACTCCAAGCACATACTTTTTAATGTTTACATAAATGTCGGGGTTAGCATTCCATGTTTCGAACACAAGTTTGTCCGTTTGGGGAGGTTTTCAATATCACTCCATCTGAGCAAGAACGGCCTTCTGACGGGCAACATCTTCAAGGTCTGCTGTCAAGCGTCTAAGCTTGGACACCCATATGTCTTTGTCGGCTGTGTTGGCCAGTTCCATCTCAAGATCAGGTTGACTCACATCTGCCAATGCAGTCGTATTCAGTAGGAATGGATCGATGCTTAGGGGAGTGGCGGGTGTCAGGCATTGGCAGTGGTGACATATTAATAGTGATAAAAAACACGTAGTGGTGTGCTACACGCAGCGCTAAAATAACGACACGGAGTCGGTAAACTGCAGTCAAAGATAACTTTATTCGAACTAAACAGCCTTGCTTTTAAGCCTCCCTCAACCCTCCCCCCCCCCCCCGTGGGCACGGATGCTCCAAAAGACACATACTCACAAACCCCCGTAGGCTATCTCCCTTAGCCGGAATGCTGGCTAATTGTGAGCCGGTTTGGATGTGCCAGGAAATGGGTCGCCACAACGTTTTATTTAGATGGTACAATATCACCATAATCTTCAAATTTAGAATTACATTTCAAAAACTAACAAACTAACATAAAATACATTTTAATTAAATACTCATCATTTATTTTCCAAAGCCACAGGGAGCCGCAGCACAGAGATGAAAGAGTCGCATGCGGCTCCGGAGCCGCAGGTTGCCGACCCCTGACATAGTTGATGATGAAGTCATTGACAACTCTGGCATATTCATTCAGACTTGAAGATGAATCCCTGAATTCTTGAAGATGAATCTAAAAATGTATGTAGTATTCATACTTTGATAATAAATGTACTGTGAACTTGAACTTGTGCAGTCCAAAGCAGTCCTATAAGCAATCCTCTGCCTCCCTTGACCATACCTTCTTGGTCTTTACTGGTGACTATTTATGAAGCTTGCAGACATATACCACATCCGCTGCCTGCCATCACTACTTTTTTACCTAGATAACCTGTTGTCAATTACGTTACATTCAGTTATTTCCCTCTTCTTAAACAGAAATACAGTACACCATATATTTTAACAATATAGTATCCAGAGGCTCTTTTGTGTTGCTTTTCATGAGGCTAGATAACAAGGATAAAAGTACCAATAAAACACCTTTTATTGAAAATAATCAATGTTCAACTAACAGCTGTGTCTGGTGTAACAACGTATTCAGCTCATATTACACAATCCTTTAAAGTGCACTCACGTTCTTTGTATGCTACAGAAACATTTGTGCATAGCTGATCTCAAAATCCTTGTCATTTTTACTGTTCAACTAAAAAAATTAATGAAAATGTTCTAATACTGATTTTAATTTATTAGAAATGCTTTAAATACCTGGGTGTGGAGTGATAGTGATTATTGTCCACTCGTTGAGATCTGACTTGTAGCTCTGAATTTTATCATAAGTTGAACTTCCTCGGTAACCGTAGTGTCCTCCTGTTACATAGATAACTTCCTGGACAACACAAGCAGTTGCATTTCCAACCCCTATCCATCAGATTTTTGTTAGTAACAGTGTAGTAATAAAATCCTTACTGAGGAAAAAGTAATTCAAACTGCTTTTAATTAAATACTTGATGAATTTTAAATAATGCTCTGATAATTTAAGTGCCTTTAAACTGGTAAAATAGTATCAAAATACAAAATAACATCTGTTAAAATATCAACCCTTTTACTGTTTGCTCAACTATCTGAGCAGCATTCTTAAAAGTGAATATGTTCTAACGTTTACACTGGACAAAGCTCAATAGTGAAAAAAAACACACAAATAGCACAAAATCAGTCCAGATTTTAATCCTACTAGGTTGATTTGGAGGCTATCATGTTAATTCTTTTGCAATTTTAATCATAAACAGTTAATGGTTAAGATCTATTTGATCTTATATTGATTACATACCTTTCAGCATGCTTGCGATCGGAATCCATTTCTTTTTCAAAGGATCATAGAACTCTGCGTCCTGCGCTGGAGCACCAGCTCGGTATCCACCCATCACATAGATACAGCCACGCATTACCACTGAACAGTGATAATAACGAGCATTTAACATTGGGCTCCCTTCCACCCAATTATCCATTTCTGAATTATAAATCCACACGTTGTCTAGGGCTTCCAGGTTATCAGAACTATAACCACCTGTAACATAAATGTTTGGTCCTAAAGCAGAAACAGTATAACTTTCTGTTCTGTAACCAGGCAACTGTGAACCCTGTGTCCATAAATCAGTTGATGGGTTCCATATGTGGACCTCAGAAAGTGGGTGCCAGTAATATCCACCAATTATATACATATTACACGTTAACTTCTTGCAAGGCTGTGAACTCATACTGTAATTTGATTCCAGAACACGACTTTTTAAAGAGTGCATCTTAACATCAGTGGTGAGAAGGGACTGCCCATGCACTTCAAGTGCTGTTTTGATGTAAAGATGATCTAGATCAATTTGGACATATTTTAATAATTCCACCAAATATTCAATTCTATTTTCCATGTCATATGCAATCCACCTGACAATAGCTTCAAGAAGAATATCTGACTTCCACACATTGAGGTTTTTTCTGGACAGTATAAAAAGGAGTTTGTCTTTGCTAGTTTCTAAGTATTCATCCTGTCTTGAAATTTCTTCAAAGTTGGAGAGAAACACTCTTCGAGATTCTTTCTCTAAGTCAGTACAATGATGGCTTTCCGCAAAAGAATGCATTCCTATACAATTGCCAAAATCTAGATGTCTGGCTAGAAAGTTTTCACATGCCTTTTTGACTGATGGAAATTGCAGGAGATCTGCAGTCTCCAACAAAGTTTGGACATTGTTTTCTGTTATCAGTACTTCTGATGTGTATACAAACCTTATCAGAGCGTCTAAGATACTGTGATCAATGGTTGGAAGTTTAATAATCGTGGTAGCTTTTTCCTGCATATCTGCAGTGAACATTGCTTTGAAGTAAGTGCTACAAGCTGCCAGAGCAACTTTATGGCAGTGAAATAATTGCCCCGAGAAGCATTCAAAAATAACGTCGGTGAATAATCCACTTTGATAAAATTCGTTAAACACATTAAGGAATTCTGTAGAATGACTTGTATCCTTGAACTCATAGGAATAATGTTCTTTTCCAGCCATATCTGTAAAATAATTACATATATTATTGTCATTCTTACTTACAATTTGCTTTAGTAGGTTCTACTGAGTAGGTTTATCTGTTCATATTTAATTTGGAGGTGCAAAATCATCAGTAAAGCCATTAAATGACAATACTCAGCAATGATGGTAATTATCAGTCTGAACCGCAGACCATGCTGCAATCTTGATTAAGGCATATATACAAGCTGAACATTTGAGGGAAAATGTGAATAATTGCCATTAGCAAATATAGTAAGAGGAACCTTAAGTATGGAGGTTCTGCTTGATACGCCAGGAATGGGTGGACACGGCTTATTCAACGAAAACTGCCAAAGTTATTGGAATTATACTTAAACATGATGGTCAGAGGTCAACAAACTTCAAAGATGGTCAACATTTATTATCAAAATATGTGTACCAAATACAACCTTGAGATTCGTCTTTTTGCAGGCAACCATAAAACAAAGTAGCACAATAGAATGCACAAAAAATCCCCACAGAATAAAGACCATCAAACACCCAATGTGCAAAAAGGAACAAATCATGCACACAATGAAAAAGGAAACAACAAGACACAGAACATGAACTGCAGAGACCCCAGAAATGTTTGCAGTTCAGCACTGCAAACATTCCGGGACCCCTGCAGCTGCAGGCCACAGCCACAACACTATACTCCAGAGAGATCACATTCAGAATTCACCCAGATTTAGTTAATTATTTTCTCTCTGTCAAAAACTGAGAAGTTTCTATAATATTCAGGTCCATTTACAAGTCATTCGGTAATGAACCATTTAACACCAGACTGCAAAATAACTCAGAAAATAGCCAGAATTGGGTTGGTAAGTGTTGGAAACACTTCCACTACATAGTATAATAAATGAAGGAAATAAACTGTACATGGAAAGATTACTAAAGTTTGACATGGAGAGGGTGAACCTGCTTCATAATTAAATAGTTAAAACATCAAGCACAGGAATTGTAAATGTATGGCAAATATGTTTATATACAAAACAAAATGTTAGGAAAAGACCCCATCCTCCAATGGTATTTTGTTTCAGGTCATGGAGTCATACAAGATGGAAACAGGCCTTTTGGCCTAATGAGCCTATACCAGGGGTCGGCAACGTTTACCACAGAAAGAGCCAATATGGACCCATTTCCGACAGAAAAGAAAACACTGGGAACCACAAAACCCGTTTGACATTTAAAATAAAATAACACAGCATACAACGGTTTTTATTGCCTTTATGCTATGTATAAACAAACCATAATGTGTTGCATTTATGAAATCGATGAACTCCTGCAGAGAAAATGAAATTACATTTCTGCATGCAACAAAAACATTTTGAACTCCAAAAAAAAGACGTTGGGTTGAAGGTTACTCCATAGGTAGCCTACCTTGGATCAAAGAATTAAAAGAAAGCGCGCACTGACGGGTGTCAGGCATTGGCAGTGGTGATGTATATTAATAGCGATAAAAAACACGTTGTAGCGGTGTAGCGCTACACGCAGCGCTAAAATAAAGACACTGCAGTCAAAGGTAACTTTATTCGAACTAAACAGCCTTGATTTAAAGCCTCCCTCAATCCGTCCCCGTGGGCGCGGATGCTCCAAAAGACACGTGCTCACAAACCCCCGTAGGCTATCTCCCTTAGCCGGAATGGTGGCTAATTGTGAGCCGGTTCGGATGTGCCAGGAAATGGGGTCTCCACAACGTTTTTAGATTGTACAAGATCACCATAATCTTCAAATTTCGAATTACATTTCAAAATCTAACAAACTACGGGGAGCCGCAGCACAGAGATCAAAGAGCCGTGGGTTGCCGACCCTTGGCCTATACCAATCATCAAGCACCCATTTATACTCTTCATTCAACCCTAACCCAGTTTGCTTCCCCACATTCCCATCAACTTGCATGAGATTCCACAACTCACTGACACTCAAGTGATGACTCACTGCAGACAATTTATCAAACACCTGTTATGAACCCCGTAACTGGGTCACTTACCAGCAAAGATAGAGAGGTCCATTGAAGTCTGATGGTACTCTTTTTAACAGTATTTATTAGTAAAAATACACAAAAATAATGTCGATGCAAACATACAGATAATATACGTCAACAATATTAAAATCTAAAAGTGCGGGTGTAACAATAGTCAATAAGAAATAACTCTATCGTTGTCTAGGGGATAATGAATTGTCCAATGGAAATATAAAAGTCACAAAGTTCATTCAGGCTGCAGCCTTTGGTTGGAGTCAAGAGAGATTTTTAGAAAACTTGCCGGCTTTCCTTTTTATGATTTCAATCCTTCGGAATTTCATTAGTGTGGCCTCTTCTCTAGCTAAGCCGTTCTTCCATGGCGAGCCCGCCAATTCCCAAGCAAGGGAAAAGGACGCACGCGAGCCCCCCACCAGCTGTCGCTATTAAACACTGTCACGGGATTTCTAGCGTTTCTCCTGGTGCATCAAAAGGGGTTGTTCCCCAGACCCTCTTTTATCCTTACTCACAGGGTCTCAGATGTCAATCAGGTTGGGATGATGCAATCCCTCAACCAGCCCACTCTGGTCATCCCCTGAGGGGCTTCAATGAATAGTACAGTACTCAATACACAATTCCGTCTCCAAGAGACAATAGCCGTTATCAGTGGTTCCGTTTCGCTGAGGCCAGGACACATTCCAAACCCTGTGTATTCTGGATGTCTCTCTCTCATTTCCTGGGTCCCAGACCCGAATTAATAGCGATCTTGCGATTCTCAAAAAGAAGGGGGCTACTTTGTACCCTTCGGCCCCTCAGAGTTGTGGCACATTCATAACACACCATTTAAGAGAAGTTTGGATGGATACATGGATGGGAAGGGTAGAGAGGTGCAGGACGACGAGATTAGGTGAAATAACAGTTCAGCACAGACTAAGTAGGATTAAACTGAGTGATTTCTAAACTCAGTGATCAATAGCTCTTTTGACAAAATGAAGCTGAGAAAATGGCCACTGGTAAATACTGAAGATAGCTCAAAAAGATTTAAGAGGAAAATGAAGAAATAGGCATCAGTGTTAGTTTCACCTTTATATAGTACCCAAAGAAGCTGCACAAGAAAAAAATATTGATCTTACTAATTTAGGCAAGGGAATACAGAGAGAATAAAATGGGATTGGTCTATGATTAGTGCAATTATGTGATGGTTAGTGTGGACCATTGAGGCTGATAGACCTGTTTCTATGCTGTGTGATTCCATGACTTTTTGATTCTATGTGGGAGAACATATTATAATTTTTTTTATAAATTTGAGGCTTGCTAACATTCACAGTATCCAAACTCTAATTACAGATGACTGGGTTACAAATCAGACTGAATTGTCTTTGTGCTCAACAGGGGACTAATAATAAAGAGTGTTACATAATTCAAAATTCACTCTGAATGAAGTAAAATCAGATAATGATAATTTCTAGATCATATTTCATCACTCCAGAAACTTGGCTGGCACTTCTGGTATTCAAACATTAATGCTATAGCATTGCAAGTCAAGCATGCACTGAACGCCATTTTTCATCTAATGCTCATTTTGTGACCACTCCCAGGTCAAATTGCTCGTATTGTATACTGCTAGATTATAATTGAGGTAAATTAAGCCCTATACCAAATCTCCTCAAACACATAAAATATATTTTTGGTATGCCACCAAAGACTCTTGCACATTTCTAAAGATATACAATGGAGAGCATTCTGACCATTTACATCATTGCTTGGCGTAGAGGCTCCAACGTGCAGGATGAAATAAGGCCGCAAAGGGTTGTAAGCTCAGCCAGGCCCATCATGAGCACAGTCCTCCTCACCATCACGGACGTCTTCAAAAGGAGGCACATCATGAAGGACCCTCACCATCCAGGACCTTCCTCTTCTAGTTACTACCATTAATGAGAATGGTGCTGCTACTCAATACTCAATCTTTTAGGAAATGTTCCTCCCCTCTGTTACTGGACTTTGAATTGTCCATACATTATTTCTCATCTGCATTACTTAGTCATTGTAATTTTTATTTCTTGCACTGTACTGCTGCTGCAAACAACAAATTTCATGATATGCTTTATGTCATAAAAAATAAACATGATTCTGATTCATTTTACCTCCGCACCTTTCTCTGCTACATTTCCCACCTCACTCCACAATGGCACCAATCCAAACTCATACCCTGTCCTTAACCCTGGAGGGACTGCACTGGAGGGAGAAAGCCTCATGACAGAAATGCAAGAGATTGTACCCTTCATGCAGGCTCAGTTTCTTAATATGTCGGAAAATCAGTGTCTCATCAGGTGGATGATGCATGTCTGAACACTCCATGGACTGCAAAAAAATGAAAAGTCAAGATCCAGTTTCAAAAAGAGCACTAATCTGCATGCTGACAAAAAATCTGAGAGTGACACAGGACTGGCTAGCTTGAGATTTTTACAACGTGAGATGGCTTAAACCAGAAGTGAATGGCAAATTAATTAAAATGTAATTGGACACTGGCTCGGCTGTTTCAGTCATCCCACAAAATGGGTTTGAAAGGCATTTCAAAGATACTGAATTGAAGCCTGCAAATATCCAACTAATAACTTCTACTGGGGAAAAGACAACTCCTATGGGAATGACATTTCTAACAGTGAAATACAACAACCAACCAGCTACATTGAACTTGTACATGGTAAAAACAGGAGCACCAGCATTGTGGGGGCATGATTGGCTGAGATAACTACAAGTTGATTGGAGATCATCCACAATTTTCTTACCACATCCCCTGTAACAGAGTCAACTGAAAGCAACTCAATGGTACTCAATGGAAATGTACTCAACGATGCCACAATTGTCTCCATGTTGTAACACCATGAACCGTGGCCCAACAAAGGATAAACAGTGCTGGTGTCAAGCTCTGTGCCTCTGGTTGGAAAATATATTGGACCGAGGAAGGTAGATATTGCTCAGAGGGATCATGAAAATGACAAAAACAGTGGACTGACAACTGTTTTTGTAGGCAACATTCTGAGAAAGCATTGATATCTTAACCAGGCAGTTATTTGTGAAATGTGGCTTGGTTTTAAGATGGAAGAGAGTCCAAGGAGCTTCAGGAGAGTTGCAAGCATTCTGCTTTCGTGGGTATAAAGAACCAGAATCTACTCTGTGTTCATTAAGGTCATTTCATGAACTTCAAGTGGGAGACAAAAAAGCTGCTTGTAAAAGTAGATGCAAAGACCAAAACCCATCTGGATGAATGGAAGGCCAAAAAAAAAGGAGACAATGAATATGTGAAAACAGAAGATTTATCAGACGATATTGTGGATGAAGAAACCAAGAGGTGAGATCAGATTGTAGAAAGAGCAATAGAAGAGTTAATAAGAAAATATTCCAGTGAAGTAAATGCACCTTCTAAAAGAAAGACAAGAAGCTGAAGAGGAGAGAAGGGATAGAAAGAAAGAACATGAGCGAGAAAGAGAAAGGCATAAAAGAGAGAAGGAATGTGAGAAAGAAAAAGTGGGATAATGAGAGAGAAAGAAGCCGGTCCAGGAGCAAAGCAAGAAACAAAGTAGATCCAGAGAGAAAAGCTGAGAAAAGAAAAAAAAAAGGTGTCCAGAGCTGTCAGAACCACTTCTTGTAGTATCAAAGTCATCTCCTACAACCACCACGGAGCAGGCCCCAGAACCCGAGATTGTTTCACTGCCACAGGTTTCACCTGTCAAGCAGACTGATCCTCCTGTCAGGAAAGAGTTATCCCACAAGAATAAGAAATACTCCACAGCAATTAAATCATTAGGCTTGAATGGGACAATTTAAAATTTCCTCTGCTATGGATGTATGTATAGTAGTTGTTTTGTATAGCATATTGTGCAGAAAATTGAGATGCATTCTATTTTGAGTTGGAGTTCATAGCTAAGCAGGGAGGAGTGTTGTGTATTTAATATTTTGGTAATATTTGAGTAATCTTGTAAATATATTGGTTAATTAAGCATTCTTGTTCATTTAAATAACTCACTGTGGGTTATAGGTATAAATATGTGAAGTGCATACATCATCACATTGCCATGTGATACATACATTCCGCACTTAACGTAAAGAATGGAGCTGGATTTCTTACTCTCTTGAAATAACATCTTTCCTCACAAGGGGATCACTCTGCTTGGCATTCCCGGTTCTCTGGTTTTTGCTTTTAATTGGTTTAATGTTTTAAAGCTAAAAAACTTAACAATGGGTGTCCTTAATGATGGATGCTGCCTTTTGATAGTTCCTGGATGCTGGAGAGGTGAGTGCCCATGATGGAGCTGGCTAAGTTTACAGCTTTCTCCAGATTTTCCTGATCCTGTGCAGTGGCCACTCCATACCAGACAGTGATGCAACCAATTACAATGCTGTCTGGAGAATTTGTGAATGTCTTTGGTGACATAGCAATTTTCCTCAAACTCTGAATGAAGTATAACCTCTGTCATACCTTCTTTGTAATTGCATCAATGTGGTTAACCCAGGATAGTTCTTCAGAGATGTTGACACCCACAAATATGAAACTATTCACCCTTTCCACTTCTGATCCCTCGATGACAAGTGAGTGTGTTCCCTCAGTTTCCTCTTCCTGAAGTCCACAATCAATTCCTTGGTCTTTCTGACAGCAAGTGCAAGGTTGTCACTGTGACACCACTCAACCAGCTGATCTTTCTCACTTCTGTACCCTCATGACAGAATGCAAGAGGTTGTACGCTTCATGCAGGCTCAGATTCATTAATGTGTCAGAAAATCAGTGTCTCATCAGGCAGGTGATGCATCTCTGCACACTCCTTGGACAAGATCTATTGCCTGCAGGACCAGGTGGATATCCTCTGCTTATGGTTATTGAAATGACTGCAAACTACAGCTACTGTGCTACACAATGATTTCAGGGCTTATAACCCCCCCCCCCCAATGTATGTGAACTGGTGCATGGCAAACATGCACCGTTTGATACAACTAAAGATTGATCATTGATCACTCTGAAGGTTAATCATTGTCTTGCTATTGTATGTTTTGTTCAATGTAAGAAGACACTGTGAGAGATGAAAGAGATGCATTGCTGGATTATTTTTAAAAACTTCATTTTACAAATGATCACTTGACATCAGACTAGAGATGTGTATACAAATTGCCAGGGCGAAACTAAATTTTAACACCAGGTATCTGTGGATTCCTGTTGTGTATGAAGAGACCAATGAGCTAAGATGATATAATTTAATGGGATAAATGGTAGAAAAAGATTTATTGGTGATGATTATAACAAAGCAGTGTGACATTACATGAAGATGACTGAATTTCAGTGATGTATATGCATTGGATAAGTCTGGAAGTACACATAGCAAGAGAGAATATTAATTGTGAGAAGTGATGAGCTGGATTTCAGCAAAGAGAACACTGAGTTAAGAGTCCTATCACATCAAAGTGTAGGTGAATCTTTCCTGATTCACTGAAATCTTTGAACTTGTAGCACTGAATTCAGGAACAGGAAACCAGATGCCTGCTGCTGTCTTTTGTGGTCACACCCAGACTTGTCGATGGAAGACAGTGTCTTCTGACAGTGGCTTCCAGTTGAATATCAGCTGGAAGAATCAAAAAGGTAGCGCAAGCATAGATTGTTCTCTGGGTGGAGGATTCAATGTCCATTACAAAAACATGTCCAGTGGTGCAACTGCGACGTAATTCTAAAAGGCACAGTCTGCAACAGAAAATAAAGTAGCAAACATAAAGAATAAGCCATTCTCAATGGAGGTAGTGGGGGCGGGGGGGAGATGAATAACAAAAGGAGAAGGTGGAAGCTGCTTACTTTGAGAAAAAGACTGTGAAAATCTTTTTATCCATGCCACTCATGATTTTACACCCTCTGTAATGCCACCCCTCAGCCTTCTTCACTCCAGGGAAAGCAGTTCTGGCCTATCCAGTTTCTCCTTATAATTCAAGCCCTCTACTCTCACCAACATCCTTGTTAATCTTTCCTGCACCCTCTCTAGCTTAATCAAAGTTTTGATATATTTTGGCAACCAGAACTGCACCAATATTCCCAAGTACAGTCTCTGCACGCCTTGTACATCTGTGACATTGCGCTCAGTGCTCCTGCCAATGGCATATACCTTGTCAACATGTGTTCGGGAAGTATATATATATATATTTGTGCCCCTAGTCTCTCTATTCCATATCACTTCCAGAGCCTTGAAATTCACTGTAGACAGTATGTCCTGCCCTGATTTATCTTTCCAAAATGCATCCCTTCATACTTGTTCAAGTTAAATTCCAACTGTTAAGCATTTCCCAGTTTAGATCCTATTGTAGACTTAGACAGCATTCTTCACTATCCACTATACCACCAGTTTTGGTATCATCCACAAAAGATAATAATTTGACTACTGAAATTCTATCTTTCCATCTACAAAGTAAATATCAGGCCAGATTACATTGTATCTATACAGGACATGGGAGGGAATCATGTATTTGCCAACCAGCGTATCTGGCAAAATCTAATTCCTGGGCTATATTGTAAATGCTTGCCCTGAACTTGTAAGACATGAACTGATTTTATCCATTTAATAGGTCTCAATAAGTTATTAAATTTCAGTCAGTGACTTTAACATGCATCTTTCCTGATATTGCCTACTCTCTTACTATTACTGGACTATTACTAGGTCCCTCACCATCAATATTCTGGGGCCCTACCATAAAATTGGTTAGAAGTCAGGCATTCTGTGGTAAGTCATACCTAGACCCTCCTAAGTCTTTTTACCATCTACCATTGGAGCATACTCAACGGGACCTTCAACTACACTGAAAAAGCTCATTACCATCCAGAACAAAAAAAAAACAAATGGCTGGAGGAACTCAGCACATCTCGTAGCATCTGTGGTGGGAAAGGGATACTGTACTTGATATTTGAGGTTGACACCATGCATGAGCACAGATACAGAATTTCAGCCTGAAGCATTTACCATCCCTTTGCCTTCACAGATGCTGCTTGACACCCTGAGACACTCCAGGGTTTTTTTCCCCCTCCAGATTCTCTAATGTCACCATCAGGTGTCCTTTACACCTCTCACCACTGTCACACCATGCCTTTAGAGGACTTTCAACTCATATAGTCCTTGCATGAAAATAAAACTATCTGAACGATAAAAGTCGTAATTATTCTGACGTGAAATATATAATCCTCCTTTTATCATGGCAGAGTCAGAATCTTTTCTATTTATTGATTGATTGATTGAGATACTGTACAAAGTAGAGCCTTGGGCTGGTTGGGACTGTGGGAGGAAAACCATGTGGTCACATGGAGAATGTACAAACTCCTTACAGGCAGCAGCGAGAAGCTTCATAACACAGCCATGAGAATACTCAAAGCCACAAGAACAGTGCTCCAATTATTAAAGAGGCAGCTCACCAGTAAAGGATAACTAATATTTGTGATGGAAACTGGTCTTGCCAGAGGCGTCCACTTGCTTGAGAAGGAGTCAGACATATAGGATATGGAGAAAATGCAAATCTGAATTCCAGCAAACTTCATTAGCCTGGATGTATATTTAGGCTGTTGCACTCAGGAGCATTGCTTCCTTTCCCTCGAAAGGCCCAAATCTTAACTGGCAAATAAGTTATAATGACGAGTTTCATTATATTTTAGCTTTAGATATATTCGTTAACAAGGCAGTTCAAATACGAAGCCTCTGGTCAAGGTTAATATAAAAATAACTTAACTACCTACCTTCTTTTGTGCCTGTAACCACTAAATATACCTGATATTCTTTGCATAATTATCTGTCTATTGCTGAACAGATGACATTATATCCAATTACACCGCCGTTTCTGGTTCCAACCATATCATGCTTACAGATTCGATTATTCTTTGCATATTGGTAGCATGTAATAACGTAATATTGATGTCTTCGAAAAATAATAATTTCAGTCCAGAGTTTAATATAGCTGCTGTTGGGTGAGGAATCAGGATCCGCCGTTTAGAACGAGCCACAGAGCAGGTAAAATACACTATCTAGAGTTAATCGTGGATCGATTTTACTTAGAAACAGCAAGCATACCTTGTTTTCACAGGTTGATTATTTTCACCAGCAATGGGGAGATTTAAAAAGGTCAATAAAGTGTTTTCAGTAGTGACTTACATGACCGAGTGAAGGCCCAGGAAGGTACAAGGGATCTACTTAATCCAGACAACTCGAGGGCTGCTGTCCTATTTTGGACTGGTGTAGAGTTGAACCGATCAGCTGTCATAGTTTACTGACGCCATTCACTAGTGTATTTCAAGCTCAGACTATTCATAACATCTCGAGGGCAGAGCTGCATTTTGAACTGGGGAAGTTGGGCTGTGCACTGGAAAGAAATTTAACGGTTTGTAATGATGTAATGCACATCAAAATGCGGTGCGAAATGCCATTTATTAACGTATCTCAGAATCTGAGGTTGTTTTCACAAGCGATATTGTGGAGTTAACTGGCGGAATGATTTTCTAAACCTTTATTCCCTCGTGATTATGTCGAGTTCCATAGTTTAAACCACAACAATCGATTGTTATTCTTTAACAAATTCACCGTTCACGTTTATTGACACCAAAATAAATTTGTCTTAATGATCATAACTCTAGGAGTATCAGAATAAAGTTCTTTGAGGTGACTATTTAAACTTGTATTCAACAAACTGCAGTGGAAACGGAATGAACAGAGGTCGCTGTCTTCAAGTGAAATTCATCTTCTGGTTTAAAGGCCGCCCGAAAAAAAATCACTGTCTCGATCTCTGCCATACGAGTCACCATTATAGAATTAAAGATTTAGCGTGTAGCTTTGGGGGTAGATAGGAAGAACATGATATGAAATAAATATATCCAAGTATTCTGTCAAGCTGTTTGAACGTGCAATGTAATTTATATTTTTAATACCATACTCCAACTTCGATATAAAAACCTGTAATAGAAGCATTCGGACCCGTGTTGGAGAATGACAAACTTCAAATGGAGAATCTTACTTCCAGACTTTCCAGACATTGGGAACATTATCCCTGTGTTTAGTCCTGTTAGAATTTTTATAGGTTTCTCTGAGATCTCCTCTCAATCCTTTGAACTCAAATGAGCACGTTCCCAATTTCTCCCTATGTGTTAAGTCCTGCCAACCCAGGAATCAGTCCAGTAAGCTTAAGAGAAGAACATCCTTTAGCAAATAAGGGGACTAATACTGTACACTAACCTCCAGATGGGAGGATTTACCAAGGCTCTGTACTGCTGCAACAAGATGTCCTGGCTCTTGTACTCAACACTGCCCACAATTACACACTACAGTCTGGTCATTGGGGAACACAACTTCACATCTGCCCATGCACCTACTAATGACCTATATCACAATGGGAAGATTTCAAATTAGAATTTCTTAATATAGTACAAAAATGACATAAAGCAAATTTAATTTTTTTAAAAACAGATCTTTATCCAATTGGAAACAGATTTAAGCATTGGTCAGTTATTTTCTGCTAACTTAAGGCAAGACTTAGATTTTAGTGTATTTCACCATTTTCTTTGCAACTCCAGCAACCAAATCACTGATGCATCTTAAGTGGTGCAGTTCTTCAACCAGGTATGAAGAAGAAACCAGAATGGCAGATTACAAACATAAAGAGGGGCAAGGCCTTGAGAAGATTTGATAGGGACAGTGTTAAAATTTGTCAGATTTAACCAGAAGCCAAAATAAGTTGGAAAAAACAGAAAGGTGAATGATCAAGACTTGGTAAGGGTTAGGATGTGAGAAGCAGAATTTTGATTGATACTGTGGTAAAAGAGAGTAGAAGCTAAGTCGATTAGCAATGTGTTAGAACGGTCAAGTCTGAAGAAAACAAAGGCCCGGATATAGGGTTTGGTAACTACAGCATCAAGTCCAAGCACAGAATGAGTGACAACATTGCTGAATACCTGTGCTCCATCCACAGTGGCCACCTTCAGCTCTTGTTTACAAGCCATTTCAACTCCTCTCTTCATATCATTTCCACTCACCTTCCAGCCTCTGTCACTATCTCCAGCCCGCCTTCCCTCACCTGGTTTCATCTGCCCATCAAACCCACCTCAAATGGATTCACCCATCATTTGTCTCATTTGCTTCAGTCCCTCTTCCACCTCAGTATTTTAAATGGGCTATCTTCCCTTTATATTCTCAGTTCTGATGTAGGGTCTCTGTCCAAAACAGCAACTATCTACTTGCCTCCACAAATATTACCAGACCTTCAGAGTTTCTCCAGTGAATTGACTTTTTCCCCTCAAGATCCCAGCATCTGCAGCCTCGTGTCTCTTTAATTATGATGAGATGGGAGAATATTCTGTCTTGGAGATGACAGAAATATGTTGTGTTAGATCCATCTTTAGCCAAAATATGAAGCCAAATTACAAATTATTTCAACGTTGAATATTGAAAATAAACATGAGGTAGCCATATTTCTTTTCATTTAACATATACATGAAAGCTGTACATTAACTATCAATTTCACAATTAATTAGCTATTGTGAATAAAGCATTCATGTACTTCGCTTTCTAATTTAATCAAGATGGTAGTAGCATAGATTAAATTACTGAACAGCAAGACTGAATTAGATTAACAAGTACTTCACCTGAAAAACTGGTGCAGTTAATTTGGCTTTACAGTGGAAACCTTTTAGAACTCTCATTTTGCTGTTAAGCATCATAAGATATGTGAGATGCAATAACAAAAGATGGACAGTTATGCAAATCTGTAGAACAACCTGAAACTACAGCTGATGTCACAATGCCACATCCTCTAACAATTTAAATGAATGGAGGGAGCCTTTGTTAAAAGTTTCAATATAATTGCAGCAATAGGATATTGTTACATTCTATTAGGCTATAAGTAAAATTGGATCAAATGCACAATTTTAATTATGGCAAACTGTCAACAATAGTCGTCATAAATGAGCAAAATTGACAGCACTGTCTAAAGCAGAAGTCTGGAAGCCACTGTGCTTTTCTGCTCCTTCAAAAATTGTGCTGTTAAAATTAACCTAGAGGCAAATGTTAAAATCGTTGACTTGATCTGACTTTCATTATTAACTACTCTCCAGCAAGTACTTCATTGTAAACATCTTTGAGAAACACAAGCCTTGCTGAATGAGGTATGCTGAGATTTTTGAATAGATTAAGTCATAATTATTGCTGAACAACGTACTACCTGTCTCAGAAAAATATTTTTATGTGGAGTCAATAGTAATTTCAGCATTATACTTCCAAATTTGTTTTCTATATTAAATTTCATATTTATGGCATATGCATGAACAGATCTTTCACTTTCTGTAAAGCGTTTTTAAAAAACGTAGTTGTTAAATCTCTATTCAAACTGTTTCATGACATTACTGTAAATGGCAGAGAGCCATTTGTTAAAAAATTAACATTTAGAAACGCAAAGTTCCAGTGACGGAGAATGCAAAATATTTATGAGCAGATTGCTTTGATGTCAGTGCCACTATTGATAGAAAAATCTTTATTTACAGAAAACAGATGAGAGTTAGGAAAATGAAATTAATTTGGATAAGATGAATACACTTTGAAATCAGAAATGTAATGGATGAGTAGCTATTGAATGGCTTAAGCAGGTGTAACTCTTGCCTTTGGTACAAATGTTAGTGGGTTAGGTCCCAGAAGAGCGATTAGCAATTAAAAATCAGGTGTGCAAAGTAGTCAGTGATGAGGCAGTACTGTGTTATGAGAAGCACAGTCTAACAGATAATTGGCAAAAACAAATCCTGTTTCTCTGAAAATTGACGTAGGAGTCAGATGGTATTATTTCAAAAAGCATAAATGTATTTGGTACTCTGTTTAATATTCATACCTTATGCAGTATTACTATGCACTCATATCATAATACTGTGTGGGATTTTTGGAAAATATCAAATATATTTCCCGCAAGTTACAGGTCTAATAATCACAAACCTGAACTATTGCTCTAGAACATGATGTAAACTTAAAAGACCATGGTAGGTGGAAAATTTAAGATAATAAAATAAAATCTGCAACAAATAGCTTGCATCAATATTGGTGACAATTACATTGCCTGGCTGTTACCAAATCCCATCCAGTTTATAAATGAAAAGAAAATCTTTAAATATTAACAGCTTTGGTCAACTGTAACTCTAGCTCCACAGATCTTTAAAATGGTTTAGCGAGTTTCTTAATTCAGGGCATTTGGAGTTGAACAACATATGCCTGCAAGACAGCAGCTCCCAGATCCATTAACAAATAAATGTTAAAAAAACACAATGGCCAGTTTTAAAGATACTCCTTCAACTTCTAATATCCAAACACCTATAGAAATAAGGATTTTTTGTGTACAGTATTCACTGACTGCTTCCTTCGAGTGCCATGATTGTTTTTGTTGCTCCTCTGGGTTCCACGTGACATTATACTTAGTTATCAGGGGGCAAGTATTACTGTGTGGGTGCCTTTTTAAAGGAATCCTGCAGACCACAATGAAATTCGAACAATGACTGGTGTTAATCGATGGAAAAGGGTCAACTTTAAGTGTTTGGGTGTCAGCATCTCATTAGATCTGTCCTGGGCCGAACAATCATGAAGACAGCATGCCAGCAACTCTATTAGGAGCTTGAGATTTGGTTTATCACCTCAAGATTCTTGCAAATTTCTATAGATCTACTGTGGAGAGCATTTTGAGTTGATGCATCAAAGCCTGGTATGAAACCTCCAAAGCACAGGATTTTAAGAAGCTGTAGAGGGTTGTAAACTCAGGCAGCTCCATCACAGGTAAAAGCCTCTCCATTATCAAGGCCATCTCAAGCAGCAGTACCTCAAGAAGGCAGCGCCCATCATTAACGATCCTCACTTTCTCACTACTACAATCAGAGAGGAGGTACGGGAGCCTGATGACTCACACTCAACATTTTTAGGAACAGCTTCTTCATCTCTGCCACCAGATTTTTGTACGGTTCATGAACATTATCTCATTACTCCCTTTTTTTACATTATTAATTTTGTAATTTATAGTCATTTTTGTCTTTGCATAACAACAAATTTCACATCATACAAGACAATGATAATAAACTTGATTCTGATTTTAACTTGACTTTGATATTCTCTAGGGTATTATGCCAAAGGTTACACCTATTAGTGCTCCAAGTATTACATACAGGACTATACCTACATAAGAAATAGGAGCATCAGCAGGTGATCCAACCTTGTATGCCTACACTTCCATTCAATAATAAAGTATTATTAAACCTTTAGGCTTAATTTCACTTTCCTGCCTGTTTCCCATAAATCCTGATTCAACTTTAGCCTAAAAATCTTTCAGCCTTCGACATACTGAATGAACCTTCCAATTTAGAATTGGAATATACCAGAGCTCAAGGGTTGGAGTTCTGGGGACATAACTTAGGATCGAAGTCCAAAAGGTTGAAGACAACTTCAGTGAGTCTGGAAGTTGAGGTCTGATTGCCAAAGCCCTGGGACCTATTTGTCCACTGGGGAAGTCAGATCCCTGATGTCTGCAGGGTCACTGGAGGCTGGAGGAAGCCTCTTCTGGGGTTGGCGGACCATCTGTGTGTGAGCAGGTGGGTGGCTGGGAGGGAGGAAAGAACCTTGTTTTTCTGTTGTAGCACGTATTGTTCTGCTGAACATTGTAGGCATACTATGTTGACGCTGGAATATGTGGTGATATTTTCAGGCTGCCCCAGTGTATCCCTATGTCTAAATGTTCACGCAAACAATGCATTCCACTGTATACTTTGATGTACATGTGATAAATAAGTGAATCAGAATCTGCAATATTATAACCAGTTATTTCACTATTTAATTTAAGGATTTGAATTTCCTATAAGCTTAAATCTAGGGCAAGTAATAAACATCTTACCTTTATATGCTTGTTCTACAGTAGCATGCATTGGCACAAAAATATAACAAGGTAAATCCATTCATGGATCTTTCCTGAAAAAGTCATGGGGAGTTCTCTTGAATTGTGGTAGTCTTTACAATGAAACTTATTCCAGGATGTTTCTTCTTAAATTCCAAGTAACAAAGAGGAATAGAGACATACATCCAAAGTGGGAGGAAATTTTGAGGCTAAAGATGTTCTTGTCACTAACTGCTCTTGAAGAAATAAGCGTTCAGTCATTGCTGGTCCCATCTCGACAAATGCTCAATACATGCCATGAAAGCATCTGACAGCACCGGTTACAGCAGAGGTCACAATTTGGAGAAGGTGAGCTACTCATTGTAATTGCCAACAACTAGATGAACTTATGACCGTAAGTTCCCAAGCGCGCCCACGGGGTCAGGGATCAATCATGTCAGTTTTCATGGTGTTTACGGTGTATCTCCCTTCTCTGTGCGCTGAGTGACCCTAAAGAAAGAGCAATGTGTTGCCCAAGTATCCAATTGCAGGTTTAAAAATAGTGATTTTGAATAAGACCATAATATCAAGTAAGTACTTTCTGGTGCTATATGGCAAAGATATTCCCCACGGTAGGGGATTCTAGGATGAGAGGGCATGACTTCAGGATTGAAAGACGTCCTTTTAGAACTGAGGTGCAGAGGAATTACTTTAGTCAGAGGGTGATAAATCTGTGGAATTTGTTACCACGGGTGGCTGTGGAGGCCGGGTCATTGAATGTATTTAAGGCAGAGATAGATGGGTTCTTGATTAGCCAGGGCATGGGGTGAAAGCAGGGGAATTAGGATGACTGGAAGAATTGGATCAGCCCATGATTGAATGGTGGAGCAGATTTGATAGGCTGAATGGCCTACTTCTGCTCCTATATCTTACGATCTTATGGTGTAATTACTATCATCTGATATTTTTGAATGGCCGTATTTTAGCTACAAGATTTGCTTCTGTGAAAATGATTTGCAGGAGACTCTGAACAACAATTCAGGTAGCTATTTAACTCACTGTCAGTCCCAAATTAACATTCATATTGAAGCTGGTGTTTCAATTTGCTTTATAAAATATTTTACTGGAAGTGCTTATGTGACTTAACCTTGGTTTACTGCAAAGTAGTTTTCAGCTGATGAGGCATCTTTGAAGTGCAATTACTATGGAAATCTATGAAATGTGACATGCAATTTAGATAGAGCGAACTCACACAAACAGGAATGAAATTATGAATAATAAATATATCTGGGTGTTTTTGAGAGGGATAATTATTAGCTGACATGCCACAACCCCATGAGTCTGGGCTATTTTATTTTCACCCATGAGCACTATGCCTTGAAGATAGGGACAACATTCTTTCAGCACAGAAATGAGAATTCAGCCTTAATTTAAAAAAAAATTCAAACTGCAAGAATGTGGCTTGAACCTCAACTCAAATTAAATTTAAAAGGGTCCACACTGAGTTGAGTTTCATGGTACACATTTACTCTTGTGCATTATGTAAACACATCTTAAACCTGACTGGCAAAAGCTGGAAATCAAGTAAATTAATTTGTATCAAAACATTTTAAGATTAGAAAAGACTAAATTGTTACCCATTTACCCTCTCCAGGAATGACACAAAAGTAAAATAAAAAACTAAATAATTGCTTTGCAAAACAGAGAGATCAGAGTAATGAGCTACAATATTTCAAACAGTATTACTTCAGCATAAATTTATTGATGAATGTCAATTATTGCTGAAACAATGATAATTTTGCAAAGGTCAAAAATGAAAACAGAAAAGTACTGAAAATGCTCAGTCGGTTAACTATATTTGTGGAGAGAACAGTTAATATTTCAGGCTGATGATCTTTCATTTGGCAAATATAATTCATGGAAACCTGACTCTGCTAAATTGCAGTGACTAGTGTCACAATGTGGTCTTGTTATTCATTGTGTTGGACTCCTTGCTGGCTCTTGACCTTTGTGAGTTGTGGCAATATTAAATTTGAGACTGGCCGCGAACCAGCACTGGCCAATTAACTGCTACACACACATACACACAAAGTGTTAGAGGAACTCAGCAGGTCAGGCAGTACCTTAGCTATGTTATCTGCAGTGTGGTGGTGTGGTTTACAAAAACAAAAGTGCAGATGTTTTGATGGAGAACATTTTGTTATTAATATTCTATCTAATGGGAACACAGGTAACAACCATGCTAATGGGGAGGGGTGGTTGCGTTCCGATAAAGTAATCCGTATCACAATGTTCTATAGTTTGAAGCCACTTCATTTGCAAGTGTCAAGAAACACAAATTGAAAATAATTTTGTGTATTTACATTTTTTTCTTCCCCCAAATAAATCCCAAGAACCAATTTTATTCCATATCTCAAGTTTTTTGAGTAGAGGTTTGTGAATTATGTAAGAGTGAATTTCCATAACCCTAATGGCCATAATATGGGGGTTATCTGTACTTCTGCTCAGCATCAGTATAATTATTCAAAGTCATTGTGATCCTGAACAAAGTTGTTCCAAAGTTCTAGAAACTTAAACTTCTGGCTTGATACTGTTGAACTGTTCCTTCTCTTTTGACAAGTCCCTATACCAGTATTCTCTGCATAGATGAGGACTGTTGGTCACAATTACTATTATAGGTGGGAATGCCAAGGTAACAAATCTAATGATGTGAATAGTCATAAGATAGTTGACTTGCCATGGGATCTTCTCAGCCCTCTCTGTGGTGTGAGAGGAAATATTAATACTTTCAGTTCAAGAGCAGTTACTCAATCATACTTTATTTGCCTGTTACCAAGAAACAAATGATTGTTCGATGGTGTAACGGATAGAGTTTTGAACACACAGCCTGACATGTTGCAACCTTTGAGCATTTTCTGCTTTTATGTTAACGGCAGAGGTGTATTACTGAAAAAAATCTCATGCACTGGCTTCTGTTTACATTAGCTTATTAGTCATTTTGTCAATTTAATCAGTACTATTGAAAAAGGCACCATTATTACAGTAAATTCAAACCATACACCACTTTCTCTGGTCAAATTGACTTCTAAATTTTGATGCTTTTTTTCTAAATGAAGAACATGCTATTCATATTGTCAGCTGCATTGATACCTTCACATAATGCTCAAGAAGATTCAAATCTACTAACAATGAAGTAATTCTCATAATGCACCACTGGTGTCCTTCTACAGCAGTTGTAACATTGTATGATTCAATCTGAATTCCAGCTGAAGCCAGCACACCTGAAGAAAAAGCCACAATTATAAAATTAACCAGAATAATTTACAATTCATTGTCAATGGGTAGCTTTGAATCAATGTCTATTACATATAGAAAACACAAAGATCATATTTCTTATAAAATTCCAGTGCACAATATTGAGAAGAAAAGATATCTAGAGAATATCTAGAGAAGAAAATTCACTGTTTTGATTAACAATGGTTCAGATAGCATAAAATAAAACAAAAACTGAAGAATTAGGTGCAGAGATTAGTGTGCATAATTTTGAAAAAAGTATTCTTTATAAACTTTACAAAAATTTTAAGACAATATAACTAAGTATTGGACAACATTTTTATTTTAATTTTCAATATATCTAAAAAAGGATCAGATTTAATATCACCAGCATGTGTCATGAAATTGTTAACTTTAGGGCAGCAGCCCAATGATAAATAAATGTTTAGAAAAAAATACCAAATTACAGTAAATAGATATGTCTATTAAGTAGTTAAGCTAAAATAAGTAGTGCAGAAAAACCAGAAATTAAAATCATGCAAGGTCAGTAGGCAAAAGAAGAGGATCAATTAACAACTCTGATTAATGAGTCATTTAGGAATTGAAAGCAGTGAATAAATGGAAAAGGTTATATGGGACATTGCAGTGGTGTTCAAAGCAACAACCTGCATTTACACTGGGGGAGTGAACTGATGGAAGATGCAATGGATTTTTTTTAAACTAGAAGCATATTGACTATTGTAATATAATGAAAAACAATTAAGTAAATAATCAATTTTTTACTGTTATTTGTTGCTAGATAATTTATGGTCAAGATCCCAGAAAAACATTGCTGTTTTATCTCAAACTAACAAGCTTGTTACCTTTTAGTTCACCTGGGAGCAAACACTGCACCTTTTTACAAATTTTTCATATCATACCACATGCAGCTCATCTTTACAACTCCAATGAAACCATCAGTGGGGATTGTCCACCTGAATCCAAGAATCTCCACCAAAATGTGCTACTGAATCAAAATGTTCACACAGGCATTGGCCAATTATGTAAATACGCTTATTTGGTAAATGTGGTGCTATGCATAAGGAGGGAACATAAACATAAGCATATAAATAGTGGCATTTATAAAATGCCCTTCATATCGTAAAGTTTTCATAGAAGATCTCACAGCTGTGTCTAACTCAAATAAAGTGATATGTGAACATCTTGATGATTGAACATTTGGTTCACAAACTCATCAAGGTCTAGGTTCCCACACACCCTTGAAATTTA
Source organism: Hypanus sabinus (assembly GCF_030144855.1). Classification (NCBI taxonomy): domain Eukaryota; kingdom Metazoa; phylum Chordata; class Chondrichthyes; order Myliobatiformes; family Dasyatidae; genus Hypanus; species Hypanus sabinus. Next base: position 24,147,575 of record NC_082709.1, read on the forward strand.
CTAAGTTCACTGGAGAATTTACTATAAATTGTGTAAAATCTTAAAAATATATATTGATTGGGTTATAAATGCCCAATTTATGGACACCTCTATCTCTGATCAAGCTCCCATTGTGTTATTAAATTTGAAAGGTCAATGTACCTTTGTACGATGTGGTTAGCACAATGCTTTACAGTGCCAGTGACGATGGTTCAATTCCTTGCTGCCTGTAAGGAGTTTTTATGTTCTCTCCAAGATCGTATGGGTTTCCTCTGGGCACTCCGATTTCCACTCACAGTCCAAAGGTGTACTGGTCATTGTGAATTGTCCCATGATTAGGCTAGTGCTAAATCAGGGGATTGCAGGGTGGTGCAGCTTGAAGGGACAGAAGAGCCTACTTCTTGCTGTATCTCCGTAAATAAATAAAGTATGTACATCCATTCATTACTACAAACAGCAGAACCAGATACCAACTCCCCCTTCCCTCTTTAGTACTTGTTTTTCTGATCAGTCTTCTGCACTTTTGATGCCCTGTCAAAATGGAAGTATGGTAACTGTATAAAATGATTTCTGAGTATTGTCTGATTTATGGATAAGGTCGACTTATGGACGTTCAGAAAAACAGAACCCTTTCAATAAGTGGGGACAGACTGCAATTAAAGGATGCTTGGGTATTAATAGGAATAACATCTAGTTGTCCTGAAAATCTGCCACTACTGCACCACTGATGTGCAGAGTGTGTCTTTATTATTGCTGAATGCTGTTTTGAACCTCTTCAAGTTTCTATGCAACATTATTGATTTGTTTAGGTGTAGACTCTGAGATGTACCAAAAGAGATAATGGATACAAGAGAGAATAGGCCAGGAAGATTCAAATGTTGTATTAATGTTCAGAGGGATTATATGATAGTGCACAGAAACCACTGGAAGTCTATGGAAATACAGTAGGACAGATAGCAACATCTTTTATTTAAGGTGACTGGTGCAAGGAAGCTTTGTTGCTGTTGTACAAATCTTTTTTGACTCCTCTTCCTGGTATACTGTGTGCATTTCTAATCTTGATTCCATTGGGAACAATTCCCCGCCACAGAAATGATAGCAGCAACACAAGCTCATTGGAATAACCTTTACTGAGTTCGCACAGTTACAAATATAAGTCCTATCCAGGGTCCTACCCTGGATATTAGTCTATCCATTTGTTTGCCAGAACCATTACTTGGATTATCTCTTGCAATATAGTCTAACGTGATGCAGGAAATGAGCTGGGGTGGGAGAAAGGGTAGAGTGCGATTGGTTTGAAGAGGCATGACATAGAAAAGTGGAGTTGAGCCCTTCAAACGTCAGAAATTAAAAAAAAGAAACTTGTGGAAGCTTTAGGCTTTCAGGTTTGCTTTATAAACCCCTATTATTAAAAGGTGTGAAGAATATGCATGTTTTTTTCTAAGGAGCTGCTGCAAGTTAAATGGGTAAAAGGTTTTGTCAACCATCAGTATTAAATGAAATTCTTGTTGTCAAACCAATTAGGGAATCAACAATTAAGCCTTGAGTTTGTAGAATCAGCTGGAATTGAAAACTGTCATATCACAGACCCAATGAAGATATTCTACAAACTCCAAATTTGTGATGCCAACTTCATTGCAAAGTGTTATATTACATGCCTACATTGGATTACAAATTGGACCGAAGTTCAAATTTCCAATTATCAAAAGGTAATTTTACAGCCAACTCAGCCTTGAACAGATATCTCTGTCAACTTAGACAAGACCTTGCACAAATCTTTAGATGAGCTGAATGTTGCTTCTCTGATCCCTTACTGCTTTAAAAATGTTTTAGTACACTAGTTATCATTCTAAATAAAGTTACGAACTACAGTCATATTTTCATAAATATTCAAGGCTAATGTGAAGTGTGGGAAAAACAAGACTTGTAAATCAGCCTAGCTTCATGAATGAGAAATGAGAATTGCATAATCCTTGTTCAGGTTCATGCAGTTTATTGCTGAAGCAATCAAATTAACTCATGTCATAGACCAAATTAAGAGGTTTCATGTTGTGAATTCAGCAATGTATCATGTGGTGTTATTATCCTCTGACTACTTTGGAGCTTGTAGAATTATTTGACCACTTGCTCTTTTTAAGAGTGAATCAAGGGATATGGGGTTAGTGCAGGAAAATTACTTTTGAGGTAAAAGATCAGACATGATCTTAATGATAGGCAGAACAAGCACCAGGGGCTGAATTATCTACTCCTGCTTCTGAAGTCCTTATGCAGTTTGGAGCTTTTGTATTTAATTACAGCATTAATACAAAATGAAGCTTGTACAAGTTGACTAATGACAAGCTGTTATGCAAAGGCATCATTTATTTAAACTCACTCCTATAATTAGTCTTCTCAAAACAGAGTAATACAAAGATTGATAAACACTGAACATCAATGAAAAGCAATGGAGATTTCAAATGATGATAAGAAATTGGCAATGCAAGAAATGCTGCTTCTTTTACCTGCAACAGATTGTAAAGCTTGAGGAAATGGCTCAGCTTTGTAAATTAGCAAATTTCCACTGAGAGGAACTGCCTGCTTGAATGCTGCTCCATCAACTTCCAGAAGCACTGGAAGGTCAACTTGAATGGAACCCAGGAACTTATGGGAGGCACTGGAAGTAGTGATCTCCAATGCACATACATTAGTAGGGTCACCTAGAACTGCATCATCATGCTTGGCAATGACCTGTAAGAAAGAAGAATCTTTTAGATTATACTTTAATCAGGCTATTTTCAGGATTTAATGACCAATGATTAATGAGCGAAAAGACAAAATGCTGGAACCACTGAGGTCAGGCAGCACAAGTGGAAAAAGAAGCTAGTTAACAAATCAGGTAGAAGACAGGACAGACAGAAAACAATTTGGTGCCAATTGCAGAGAAATTGGGAAAGGAATGTATAAAACAAAGGGAATAAATGCCCAAACTCTCAATCTCACTAAGAAGAATAGACTGTAGTTTTGAGTAATGGACTCTTCTACAGATGCTGTCTATCTGTGCACCTTGTTGGATGTGCTGTAAGAACTGTTGGTGCTGAGATATTTGCAGGCTGACAATCTAATATTTAATCCTGGTCTTATTAGCTCTTGAAACCTCTCACCTGACTCTTAACCAATATTATGAAGCTTTTCCAATTCCACTATTTGTTCCTTTTCAAATATGGTTACTACTTTATCAATTAGCAATGCCATTGGTATGCCTGTGTTTATTATGGCAAAGGTGGGCAGCTATGAATGAACAAGTTTCTTTTTCTTGGGAATCTAAAAAAAACAGATTTGTAATTCAGAAAAAGTAAATTTACTTTGATAAATAAAGCTCACATGGGAAGACAATGTAAAATGTCATGAAATCCAGCTCCTCCTTTGTAAAAGTTGCAGCCTATTACAATGCAGCTTTTTTTCTGCAGGCATGGACAAAACAGACACATATTGGAAAAAATCTCTCCATCTAAATCATCTAAATATTCAAAATAGTACCAGCAGGTTAATCGGCATATGTGGAGGCAAAATATGCAAGTTGATTTTTCAGGTAAAGTCTCTGCATCAAGACTCAGAGGGAAGAGGAAAGATTGACAGCACATAGCACTAAGAGGGGATGGGAAAGAAGCTGGTAGGTTATAGGTGGAAGCAGATGGTTCGCATGCACACAGAGAGCAATCCTGTGTCGGCAATGATTTGGTGCATATTCATATAATAACTTCATGACCATGGTATCAATAAAAACCTCTGCTATCTCTTATACGTGGTTAGATTCTGATATTTTTAATCCAACGTTCTTTCAGAAATCAGGAAAGAGGCAGAAAACTTAACACAAAATACACTGCAGTTGCAGTGGTCAAGCAACATGTACAACACGCTGGAGGAACTCAGCAGGTCAGGCAGCATCCGTGGAAGCGAGTGGTCAATGTTTTGGGCCGAGACCCTTCGTCCAGGCAGAAAACTTGTTGCTTCACAATTGTTTTATTAAGATTTAATAGAACAAAGAAACTTGGAAAAGAAGAGTAACAGTAGCAGAAGCTAGTACCAGAAGGGAGAGAATAGCAAAAAGAAAGATGTGCCTCCACATGACCAGCTCTTTTTATACCCATAGATAAGCAACATCCCATTCAAATCTGAAGAGTCAACCAATCAGATACCCCTTATTCAAATAATGCTGTACCAGAGAAGCTTCCAGAGCTTTCCAGAATCATGTAAATGTAATAACTTGGAGACATACTGAACAACTGTATATACATACTGTGACCACTAAACAGTTACATGTACATAAGTAGTTATAAAATTACAACCAGGTAATTAATTAAGCTGCAAAGAATATAACAATTAAACAGTCTAATCCAACAACATTCAGATGGTTATCATATGCTCTTTCAATCCTTTGCAATTCTGTTCCATGCAAATTGATATACTTGTATATAAGCAGTAGGAAATGAAGCCATACTAAGCAGGAGTTACCTTCAAATACAAGGAATTTACTTCCCCAGATTTCACTATTGCACACTGCCCAATGTTCCATCCGTCCCAAAGAAGTTTTTAGCAAATTTCATTAATGCTTGGAGGAACCACAGTATTCTTCACATCTCCAAGATTGCTTCACTACAAACTTCTCAAATCATGCACTAACCACAGCCCGTTTTTCCCTTTCACCACAAGTAGCTGATATATAGAAGACTCTTCTATTAATTTTTTAAAAAAATTAGTTAAGTAGAACAAATCTCACAAAAAAAATCCCAAGACAACTTACAGTTAATCCTGCTTCTTTTGCAAGTAAAGATGCATTGATGAGGTTAACTTGGTTTTCCAAGTCTCCTTTAAGCAGCCCCAGAGTCACAGCTGAAGCAACACAATGCTCAGTATTTCTCAAAGACATACCTTAAAAACAAAACAAAAACTATAATATTTGAACATAGACTAGATTTCTTTCACTTTTATGGTATAATGGTTTCAGCTCTGAATGACAATGCCTTTGAAGCAGTTTCCTCTTATGTTAAATATTTAGGAACTGTCATTTAGATTTGGAAGTCAAATAGAAATAGATAAAGTATATTGCCTCAACAGGTGTTCTTTTGTCCTCTATTCAAATATTGTAAATTCAAATTTTTAAACAACATCTACTTTGTAGGAAATGTAGAAACATTGCTCCACATTACAGATCATTTTAATAATTTGCCTGAAAATTTGTTCCATATCATAAAGGAAATCTTTTCTCTGGAATTAGAATTATAGTTTGTTTTGAAACAGAACTCAGCCCACCAAGCCCATGCTAGCACTAATCTACATAGTCTTTGCTTCAAAAATTATTTCCCCCTTAAAAAAGTAAGCAATTCCCTTTCAAATTCCCCGATTAACTTTTTTCACCATCACTCTAATTACTTGATCACTTCAGATGCAGTTAAAATCTATGAATAGCTGTATTGCTATACAAGTGGCATCACAGGTAAATAGGGTCGTAAAAAGAGCTTTTGGCACATTGGCCTTCATAAATCAGAGTATTGAGCACAGTTTGAATGTTATGTTGAAGCTGTCTAAGAATTTAGTGAGGCCATATTTGCAGTATTATGTGCTGTTCTAGTCACCTACCTACAGGGAAGGTATCAATGAGATTGAAAGAGTACAGAGAATAATTACAAAAATTTTGCCAAGATCTGAGGATCTGCTTTATAGGGAAAGGTTGAATAAGTTAGGACTTTAGACCCTGGAGCATAAGCAAATGAGAGGAGATTTGATTGAGGTATACAAAATTATGAGGTGTACAGATATGGTAACTGCAAGTAAGCTTTTTCCACTGAGGCTGGCTGAGACTAGAACTAGAAGTCATGGGTTAAGGGTGAAAAGTGAAATATTTAAGGGAACCGGAGTGGAAACTTCTTCATTGAGAGGGTCATCTGAGAGTGGAACGGTCTGGCAGCAGAAGAGGTGGATCTGGGCTCGATTGCAGCATTTAAGTTTGGATAACTACATGGATAGGAGGGGCATGGAGGTCGATGGCACTAGGTAGTTCAGCATGGACTAGTTGGGCCAAAGAGCCTGTTATTTTCTTTGCTGTTGCACTCTATAACTCTATCTAGAACAGCAAAGTCAGACATTCTTAAAATCAAATGACGTATTTTGTATTAAATATTAACAAAAGTTATTAAGACCATAAGATACAGGAGCAAAATTAGGCCATTTCACCATGGCTGATCCAATTTTTCTCTTAGCCCCAATCTCCTGCCTCATCTCTGCATGCCCTGACCAATCAAGAATCTATCAACCTCTGCTTAAATATACGTAAAGACTTGGCCTCCAGAGCTGCCTGTGGCAAAGAATTCCACATGTTCACAATTTGGTTAAACAAATTCCTCCTCACCTCCATTCTAAAAGGATGCTCTTATATTCTGAGGAAATACCCTCTGGTCTTAAGACTCTCCCACCATAGGAAACATTAGGAAACATCCTCTCCACATCCACTCTATCAAGGCCTTTCACTATTTGATAGGTTTCAATTAAGACATGCCTCATTTTTCTGAATTCCAGTGATTACAGGCCCAGAGACATCAAATGCTCTTCATATGACAAGCTATTCAATCTTGGAATCATTTTTGTGAACCTCCTTTGAACCCTCTCCAGTTTCAGCACATCCTTTCTAACTGGCCCAAACTGCTCATAGTACTCCAAGTGAGGCTTCACCAGTGCTTTAAGTCTCAACATTACATCCTATAAAAATATTCTAGTCCTCTTGAAATGAATGCTAACATTGCATTTGCCTTCCTCACCACAGACTCAACCTGCCAACTAACCTTTAGGGAATCCTGCACAAGGTCTCCCAAGTCTCCTTAAGCCTCAGTTTTTGCAATTTCTCTCCATTCAGAAAATAGTCTATTCTTTAATTTCTTCTACCAAAGTGCATGACCATAGACCTTCCGACACTGTATTCCATCTGCCATTTCTTTCCCCTTTCTTGTAATCTGTTTAAGTCCTTCTGTAGCCTCTCTACATCCTCAAACCAACCTGCCTCTTCACCCATCTTCATAACAGCAAATTTTGCAACAAAGCCATCAATTGCATCATTCAAATCACTGACATACAATAAATGCTGGTGGAACACAGCAGGCCAGGCAGCATCTATAGGGAGAAGCGCTGTCGACGTTTCGGGCCAAGACCCTTTGTCAGGACTAACCGAAAGGAAAGATAGTAAGAGATTTGAAAGTAGAGGGGGGAGGGGGAAATACAAAATGATAGGAGTAGACCGGAGGGGGTGGGATGAAGCTAAGAGCTGGAAAGGTGATTGACGAAAGTGATACAGAGCTGGAGAAGGGAAAGGATCATGGGACGGGAGGCCTCGGGAGAAAAAATGGAGTTGGGGGGGGGGGGGAGCACCAGAGGGCGATGGAGAACAGGCAAACAACTAAATATGTCAGGGATGGGGTAAGAAGGGAACGAGGGGCATTAACATAAGTTAGAGAAGTCAATGTTCATGCCATCAGGTTGGAGGCTACCCAGCCGGTATATAAGGTGTTTTTCCTCCAACCTGAGTTTGGATTCATTTTGACAATAGAGGAGGCCATGGATAGACATATCAGAATGGGAATGGGACGTGGAACACCTACGCTCGGTCCGCCAGAAAAAGCAGGACCTCCCAGTGGCCACACATTTTAATTCCACGTATTCTAGTGGACTCAACCACGAGCTGCTAGAAAAAGCCATCTTGTAGGTATCCCCTCCTGTAATCCAGCACCAAACTGGTTTTCCCAATCTACCTGCATATTGAAATCCTCCATGACTATTGTAACATTGACCTTTTAGCATGCATTTTCTAACTCCCGTTGTAATTTGCAGACCACAAATTTACTACTGGTTGAGGGTCTGTATACAACTCCTATCAGGGTCGTTTTACCCTTGCAGTTCTTTACCTCTATCCACAATGATCTAACAAATTCTGACCCCATGTCACCTCTTTCGAATGATCTGATTTCATTTTTTACCAACAGAGCAATGCCACCCCCACTGTCTTCCCACCTGTCATTTCAATACAATGTGTATCCTTGGACATTAAGCTCCCAGCTATAATCTTCTTTCAGTCTTGATTCAGCCTACAACATCATACATGCAAACCTGTAGCTGTGCTACAAGTTCATCTACTTTATTCTGTATACTGCGTGAATTCAAATATAACACCTTCAGTCCTGCATTTACTCTTTTTTCAATTTTGTCCCGCCTTTTACATTGCAATTCATCCTGTTGACTGCAATTTTGCCCTATCCACAACCTCTCCTCACTGCACATTGCCTGTCTGTTAACTAGCTACCTCATCTTCAACACTATCATCTGCCTTTCCTACAATACTTCTTGCATTAAAGAATACACAGCTCGGGATACTAGTCACACATGATAATCTTTCTGATTCCTAACTTTGTCTAAACTCTGCCTCCCCAACCTCCCTACTAACTGTTCTGGCACTCTGGCTCCCATGCCCCTGCAACTCTAGTTTAAACCCCACCGTACTAACTTCCCCACCAGGATATTAGTTCCCCTCCAGTTTAGATGCAAACTGTCCCGTCTGTACAGGTCTCACCTTCCCTGGAAGACAGCCCGATGATCCAAAAATCTTATGCCCTCCCTCTTACATCAACTCCTTAGCCACGTATTAAACTGTAAAATCTTCCTAATTCTAGCCTCACAAGCAAGAGAGATAGGTAGTAATCCTAAGATCACAACCCTGGAGGTCCTGCCCTTTGACTTAGCATCTCAAGAACCCCCTATGCAAAACCTCGTCACTCGTTCTACCCACGTCATGATCTCCTGGGTGGTCACCCATCCACTTGAGAATGCTGAGGACTTGATGGCAACATTCCACCCGGGAATCCCGTTCTCTCTTACAGAACCTCCTGTCCCGTCCCTTAATGAATCCCCTATCATCACAGTATACTTCTTCTCCCCCACTTCCCTTCTGAGTCACAGAGCCAGAGAACTGGCTACTGCTAGGCCAACCCCCCACATACCTCTGTTGTGGAGGGGGATGGCCACAGGGGTACTCTACACTGGCTTCTTAACCCATTTTCCCTTTCTGACTGTCACCCAGCTTCTTGTGTCCTGCACCTTGGGTGCAGCTACCTTTCTATATGTCCTACCTATCACCCCTTCAGCCTGCTGAACGATTTAGAGTTCATCCAGTTCCAGCTCCTTAACACGGTTGGTTAGAAGCTGCAGTTGGATGCACTTCTCCCAGTTGCAGTCGTCAGGGACACTGGAGGTGTCACTGCCTTCCCACATCCTGCAAGAGGGACATTCAATTATCCTGCTTGACATCCTAACTGAGCAGTTATAAAGGAGGAAAGGAAAAAAAAAACACCTAACCTTGAGCTTTTGCTTTCTTTAACCTTTTACTTTCTCCGACTGAAGCTTCTCCTCGTTAAAGCCTCAAATCACCACTCTCTGTCTACTCAGATGACGGCCACTGTACTACCGGCCAAGGCGCTTGCCCCTGCCTAAATGCTGAATAAATAAGTTCCTTTTATTATGCTTGGAATCTGACCAAATCAAGCCTCAGAATCTCTAATTTGTATGGATAGATTTCTGAGTAACCTCATCACATTAGATTCCTCTGGATTCAATCCCTTCAAACAGCAACCAACCCCAGGAATCTGTCTCAGACATTAGCAGACTCTATCCCTGAAACACTAAAAAAAAATTCAAAACATAAAGAACAAGATTAGTCCAAATTGTGGCACTCACCTGCTGTTGCAACATGCACTTTTGTTTGACCATTTACTTGTCCAGTAAATGCTTTTGCCACCATTCCCAGTGCTTCTCCAAGCTGGATCCAGGGTTTTGTTTCAGGAAACACAGCACATCTGAGAGCCTGGGCATTAATCTATCAGAGAACAAAAATTCTGACAACCAACCATACCAGTGAAACAGTAAATAGTTATTTACCCCCAAGAGGACCACAACCTTGTTGCGGTTTGGAGGCTCGTGTGCCTCATTGACCCAGAGAATTATTTTGGCTGGAGTCAGGGCTTTATGCTTTGGCACTTGGTAGGGTCATCCATGCCAAATAGGTCCAAGAGTAGAGGACAGACTAAGAATGGACCACTGTTCCTCCAGATTCAGGGGTTCAGCTCAGGGCAAACAACCTCGAAGGGTAAAACAAATTTGTTACAGAAACAGCAATGAAGGATCTTCTACATAGGAATTTGATGGTATTCCTGAGTTTCCTCCCAGGACTTGCATGACTGACAGTAAGTAAACAGTTATAGAAAATCTCTACATTAAACTTACTGTTATTTTTTACGGAAGATGCAGAAGTTTACAAGGTCACATCAAATCATTTTTAATATTGTAAATCTTAGCATAAATTTCCCAATTTGGTAGTGGCTCCAAATAATTGGTAACTGTTAGCATTGGTGTCACTTGGGTTTAGTATTAACCTGTTCTTTATAAGCATTTTGTTAGATGATCAATCTCAACCAGGTGAGAGAATTGCTGCAGAATTACATACCGCTCCAACTAGTGAGCTGCCCTTCACCATGTCCACAATTTGAGCTGCAATATCCTTTCCACAGCGTTCCTGGGCTTCGTAGGTACTTGCACCTAGATGTGGACATGCTATTACATTTGGATGATTCACAAGACAGAGATTCTTGGGTGGTTCCTAAAAGCAATGCAAAATATGTAACACCAAAAAACAACTTCAAAACCTTTCACTTCTATTATTTGCCCATGAAATTGAATGAAGTTATTACTACAATTTAAAAGCTATCATGCACTCTGTTGACAAAGAACTCAAAGCTTCACAAGCTTAGTCTGGGAAAACAATGGTTAAACAATTGTTTAAATTTTGAGCTTTCCACTGTTCTGAGCTTTTTCTTTCAGTCTGGATTCGCACTTAGCACTTTTTATTAGCACTTTCCCCCAGACTTCAATTCACAAATAAATGCTTGCATGTTGAGAATTTTCTTTTTGAAATATTTGCTACCCATACCTTTCAACTCTTATTTTCTAAACTTCCTTTGCCAACTCACCTCTTACGGCATTTAAAGTCAAGATTTTAGTTTTGCTGAACTTGAGATTTTCCCTAGAGGATCCTATAGCAACCAGATCAGTCTTGCTGTAAATCAAATCCAAAGCAGTCTTTTCCCTGTATGTGACATTTGTTCAGCTGATGGAATTTGCCAGTATGATGATTAAACTCCTCCTTGATTACTGCATGATCTTTCAAAAATATTCATTTCTCAACTGATATTCTGTTCAACAATAAAGCACATTTATGGAACTTTCAGAATACTCTCATCACAAGAAAATCTGCAGATGCTGGAAATTCAAGCAACACACACAAAATGCTGGAGGAACTCAGCAGGCCAGACAGCATCTATAGAAAAGAGTGAACTATCAACGTTTCTGGCCGAGACCCTTCATCTGAATGTCAATCCTAATGAAGGGTCCTGCCCGAAACATTGACAGTAGATGCTGCCAGCTGAATTCCTCCAGCACTTAGTGTGTTGCTCATAACACAGTCTTCAGCGTTTTCTTTTCCTTTCAATTCCTCATCTCCAAACAAATTGATTCCACTTCCTGCTGTCCTTAGTTAACATCCTTTCTCACTGTACTCCTAATGTCATCTGTATTACAGCTTATACTCCTGCCACTCAACTACCTGTCTCCACTCCTAGAACACAGAAGTCTGAGGGGTAATTTGATAAGGGGATATAACATTGACGGGTATAGATAGGGTAAATGCAAGCAGGATTTTTCTACTGAGGTTGGATGAAACTACAACCAGAGGTCATGGCTTATGTGCGAAAGCTGAAATGTTTAAGGGGAAACTTCTTCATGCAGAGGGTGGTGAGAGTAGGAATGAGCTGCCATCTCAAGTGGTGGATGTGATTTTGATTTCAATGTTTAGGAGGAGGTTTGGATAATATACATGGATGGGATGGATTGAAGGGCTACGGTCCGGGAGCAGGTCGATGGGAGTAGGCAATTCAGCATGGACTAGATGGGCCAAAGGGCCTGTTTCTGTGCTGCAGTTTTCTATGATTCCATTTTACCTCACTTTCCAAAATGTCAAATATCCTGGTGTTCGGTTACAGTATCTGTCTTTGTAATCTTGCAAAGGAATGCATGAATTAGCAGTCAAATCAAAACAAATTACTTTAATTTGTCCTTCCAATTCATCTAACCTGTGATTATTGTGAACTAAGTTTAAGACTTCAATTTTGACCATAGTTTGCTACTACTTGCCTCTGCACTAGTTATGCTTTTGAAAGGTCTGAAAGAATATCAAATGCAAACACATCAGTAATATGCTCTGTTTCTTTTTGTTACATTTCTGTTCATGATCTATGCTTTTATCTGATCCCTTTTAAAATAAATTTCCAATCTTCACCTCATCTGAACAGTGCAATCTGGCTTATTTGCCCTCCACCCAAACCCCATCTACACAAGCTCATCTTCTATCCTGTCCTAGGTAGAACACTAGTACCAATCCAATTGAAGTGATATTCATCTCAATAGATCAGCTCTTTCCTCCTCCATTACTAATGGTGAACTGAAAACTTGTTGTTCTCAAATAGTTCAAAGTGACACATTTGGGTGGACAACACAGCCTTTGGGATAGGAATTCTGGATGCAGAAAACAATTCTATCCCATCTGCCTTATCCCCCTTCATTAACACACTCTTTTTCACAACAGCACCCCACCTCATCTCATTCCTGGGAATTCTCAGAGCCATCCTTGCAGATTTAGGTACCCTACAAACTGATCATCAAAACTGTGGGTTGGTTTCTCCAATATAAAGGAGGCCAGATTGGAAATTGGAAGTGCAAGCAAACTGTTACTTCAACTGGACAAAATATTTGGATTTCTGTTTAGTGGAATAGGAAGAGGCAGAAACACAATTCTTGAAGTTGCATAGGAAAGTGTGTTGAAAACAGGAGTTATTAGTGGATATGGAAAATTGAACCAGAGAATTCCAAGTGGAAATAACCTAGGAATGCTGAAAGAGGTGTGGAATAGGCTTCTGGTGTTGGAATCCCATTCAAGGTAACAGAGTTTTGGTTTACTATCATTGAATGTGGAGGCCTTATGGGTTGGAAGGTAAAGGCAAGGACAGTCCTATCAACTACTGTAACAGAAAAGGGTTAATGACCAGAAATGTTGATTCTATTTCCCTCTGTCCAAACGACTGACTGCTTCTGACATCTTTGTTTTGGATTTCCAACATTCAAACTTCTGTTTTACATTCAGTTCCACAACTGGTGCTTAAATCCAGGCTATCAATAAAGTCAGGAGCTGCAAATGATACTGCCGAATCAGTCTGTCCATACAGCTCTCTCTTTGTCCAATGCATCAAGATACCCGCAATTCAGAATTTTGCTCTCCAGAGGCACAAAACATCATTTATCTCCATTCTGACTCCCATGTTTACTAAGTTCCAGACTTCTGCATTTTGATCAAGTTGCACTCCAAGCAACTAATCCTAAATTATCCCTGTTGTTATATCTGTTGCTAAACATCAGGCACTTGTATCCAATGCATCTTTAAATTTAGTTGTGATCAGCAGTTGTACTTTCATTGTACTTTGTACATTGTACTTACATTGTACTTGTACTTTCATTGGCAGTTGCACTGGGAGCCCATCCTGCATGAACTAGAACTCCCAAAATGAGAAAATGAATTAAAAGTGGGCTGCAAGCAAAAAGATTGCCCCAGCTTTTTGGCTGTTGAACTATTGATTCATGGCCAAACTGCAAAGTACAGTCTCTCTGCTGTTACATTGAATAAACATTCATATGATATGTCACTTCAAGGAAATTCAGTGAAGTGCTGAGAAGCTTTTCAACATGTTGCAATACATCCAATTATAATAGATTTTGTAAGTCTTAACAAAATGCAGAGTACACAGGGATTAAAAAAAGCATTACATATTCACATTTTTATAATGGAAGACAGTACAATGGACAGCTTTCTTATACCTCTACAAATACATCTAATCCAGCACCACCACACTGTCCGGATTCCAGTGCTCGAAGCAATGCTTCCTCATCAATAATACCTCCTCGAGCACAGTTAATAACCTTCACTCCTTTTTTACATTTGGCAAATGTTTCATCATTCAGCAATCCTAAATGAAAGTAAAACATATAAGATCATTAGATAATTTTGTTGAGAGTTAGAGAATCCAATGAAACTTCAGGCAAATCTTACATCTTTATGTTTCACTGAGTAAATTTCAGGAAAATGGTGGAAGTTCTCATTAGGCCTTGCAAGCTTAACAGATTAAAGAACACCATAATCAATGCATATTATAAACATACAGCCAAAGCCTTTAACACTGTAAGATATCCCAAGTTGTTTCATACAAGTTTAGAAGTTGCCATGAGTTACTCTATGAGATATTAGAATAGAAAGCAAAAACCTGACCAAAAATTAACAGGCCAAAAGCATCCTGATTGAGGGTGAATAAGCTGATATCAACCACTATAGCAATAGAGGCAATCTACTGTGGGGGCAAGGGTGGGGAGCGTCCGAGCTTCTTGCTTTGACCTCACAACAGCCTAATATCCTGCTTAATTTATCATTGTGGCCTTCATATGAATGACTTACCAGGAATGAGCTTTCATGAGATGTCTGTGTATATCCAAACAAACTGTATATTATTTATTCAAAGCATGACAATTATACAATAAATTTAGATATGACTGAAATATATCAGAAAAAACAGAATCGTAGCAAAGCCCCTTTCAGATAAGTTGACACCAGAAGCAAATATGGAAGATTTTAATAGATTCGAGAAATGATTTCAAAACTATTTAGAAAGCCCAACATTTTACAGCTTCTTTGATTTCATAACAAATTGTGTCTCGATATATTAGGGATTTATCCAGGATCAATTACTAAGGTTTATCATTTACAACCACTAATTGCTAAAAATTGTGCAACTGAAATCTCCCTCAATCTCTTTCCCTACAAATACGAAGGTTCTAAAATCCCACCTTTTCTCCATTATTTCTCAAACAATCATATACTGGATTCTTCTGGTAAAATGATGGCAAGTTTGGATACAGTGCCCTCTTGTGGGTTTACCAAAGGTGTTTTTCCTTTGTTAAATGCGAGCTTTTATTTTACAATCGCAAGATAATGCTGGACTCCAAGAACTTTGGGTACTGCAGGTCTACCCCCATCAGTGAGCTGCTCATTGATTGCAGTGGCTGGACTGGGTGGTGGTGGAGCCGGCCTGCATGTCAGAGGAGCTGAATTGGGTTTGGAGCAGCTGGCTCGGGTGGACGCCATGTTGCTGCCTGCTACTCGAAGGTATCAGAGTTGCCACGTGAAAGAGGGGTGCAGTGTAACTGTGGGTGATTGTCTTGGATGTTTCACTTGTAATCGCAGGACTCTGTTGGACACTGATAATGTAAGATGCTGCAGGCCTATTTCCCTGTTTGGTGACGTGATAGGCAGCAGAGAAGCTGAATAGCATTGGTTAAAGACAGGACTAGGCCTCAAGCTGCAGGCTTGCCTGCTGTGGCAGTCCAGGGGAGGAGACGCTGGAAGCAATGCAACGTAGTGTCTGTGCTTGGTTGGGGCCAGCCTCTCCCGTCAGTGCTGTCCTCCAGTGTTTGATCAGTGGGATGACAGGCTGCATTGCATGTGTTTGCACACTGCTGTAGCGGTGTGCTACACGCAGCGCTGAAATAACGACATGGTGTCGGTAAACTGCAGTTAAAGAAGATTTTATTCGAACTTCGCGGCCTCACTTTAAAGCCTCCCTGATCCCGCCCTCCCCGGGCACGGATGCTGTAGAGGGCATGTACTCACAGTCCTGCGCGAGCTTTTCCCTTTGTTGGTGAAGCACACCTGGCGCCTTTTTGGGACTGGCCTTTGTGCCGGCGCGCTGGCTATTTGTGAGCCGGTTCGAGTGCGCTAGGAAGTGGGTCGCCACACTGCTGGGAACTGTACCATCAATTTGCAGGAAATGTTGCTTAGGGTTTTGGGCTATATATGTTTTTTTGTTTGCTATTTTGAATGTGCTGTGTACGTTTTGCACCTTGGCCTGAGAAGAATGCTGTTTTGTTTGGCTGTATCCATGTATGGTTGAATGATAATTCAACTTGATTTGATTTAATTTTGATTAATCTTAACTTTCTCAAAGTTTGCCTCAATTTACTCCAAGCTTAGTGTTCAAGATAAAAAGTATTTGTTATACACATCTTGTTGGTCAACAAGAGTTAACATTTTGATAGCAGTGTCTTGGCCAGAACATTAACCATGTCAACTTCCACCTCAACATGTCTTATCAACTTACTGTAGATTTCCAGAATATTCTGGTCTGATTTCAATTATCAATACTTTTCAGTTTATATTTTTTTTCATTTAGGATTACCTTTAGTGCTTGAAGGATGGTAACATACAGATGTAGAGTCCATAAGACATAGGAGCAAAATTAAGCCATTTAGCCCATTGAGTATGCTCCACCATTCAATCACGGTTGATCCCTTCTTCCCCCTTCTGAGCTTGCTGGCCTTCTCCCCGTAACCTTTGATGTTGTGTCCAATCAAGAACCTATCAAGCTCTGTCTTAAAGACACCAACGACCTGGCCTCCACAGCTGTCCGTGGTAACAAATTCCACAAATTCACCACCCTCTGGTTAAAGAAATATCTTTGCATCTCTGCTTAAATCGCACACCCCTCTGTCCTAAGGCTCTGCCTTCTTGTCCTAGACCCTCCATACCATGGGGAACATCCTTTCCACATCTACTGTGTAGGCCTTTCAACATTCAAAAAATTTCAATAAGATTCCCCCTCATCCTTCTAAAATCTAGTGAGTACAGACCCAGAGCTATCAAGCATTCCTAGTATGATAAACCTTTCATTCTCAGAATCATCCTCATGACCCTCCTCTGAACCAACTCCAATGCCAGCGCATCCTTTCTTAGATGGAGAGCCCAAAACTGTTCACAATACTTGTGAGGCCTCACCAGTGCCTTATAAAGTCTCAGTATCACATCCCTTCTCTTGTATTCTTGACCTCTTGAAATGAATACTAACAATGCATTTGCCTTTCTCACCACCGAAACTGCCTGCAAGTTAACCTTTGGGGTGTTCTGCACAAGGACTCCCAAGTCCCTTTGCATCTCAGGTTTTTGGATTTTCTCCCTGTGGTGAACTGCATATACCTGTCTGGACATGCCCCCCCCCCCCCCAGCTGACTGCTCCTGTGGCTCCTCCCACTGACCGTGGCTCCTCCCATAGACCCCGGTATAAAGGTGATTGAGGCCTGAGCCCTGCCCTCAGTCTCCAGGATGTAGTGTGGTGGTCAATTGCTGCTTGTTCTTTCTTCCAGCCAATAAAAGCCTATATCTTCCCTCACGTCTCAGAGAGTTATTGATGGTGCATCACTCCCCGTTTAGAAAATAGTCTGCACATTTATTTCTAACTACCAAAGTGCATGAACATGCATTTTCCAAAATTGTATTTCATTTCCCACTTTCTTGTCCATTCTCCAAATCCATCCAAGTCTTTCTGCGGCCTGTTTCCTCAACACTCCCTGCCTCTCCAGCAGTCTTCATATTATCTTCAAACTTGGCATCAAAGCCATCTATTCCATCATCAAAATAATTGACATATAGCAAAAAAAGAAACTGTCCCAACAATGACCCCTTTGGAACACCACTAGTCACTGGCAGCGAACCAGAAAAGGATTCTTTTATTCCCACACTGCCTCCTACCAATCAGCCAATGCTCTATCCATTATAGTAACTTTCCTTTAATAGCATGGCTCTTAACTTGGTAAGCAGCCTCATGTGTGGCACCTTGTCAAATGCCTCCTGAAAGTCCAAATATGCAACATCCACTGCATCCCCTTTATCTATCCTATTTGTAATCTCCTTAAAGAATTCCAACAGGTTCATCAGGCAACATTTTCTCTTAAGGAAACCATGCTAACTTTGTACTATTTTATCTGGTGTCACCAAGTACTCCATAACCTCATCTTTAACAATTGACTCCAACATCTTCTCAACTACTGAGGTCAGGCTAATTGGTCTGTAATCTCCTTTCTGCTGCACTCCTCCTTTCTTAAAAAGTCTTTCCTGTTAGAACCTTGCTACATTAAAGAAAATCTGGAGATCCCACAAGTTGTACTGGTGTTAATTGTGTGGCTAACATGCTGAGTTTCCATTATAGTAAGTAGTTCCTTAACAATTATTAATATTTACCTTCAGTAGATGGCATTAAAGGTGTATGGACAGTGATGAAGTCAGATTGAGGCCAAAGATGTTCCAGAGACATGAACTCCACTCCAAATGTACTTGCCACCTCAGCAGGAATTATTGGATCATAGCCTATAGTCTGAAACAATAATATTTCCAGAATATTATTTAGGAAATGCTTTGACTTCTCTTTCCTCTGAAATCTACATTAAAACATCTATGTAACCTCTATATATTACATAAAAAGATGGAAGATCTAGCTTTTAAAACTGCATTTACTTGAAATACAACAGAAGTATTTGGATTTACTACATTTAATGGAATAAATGAAATAAAAAAAAGATATGCTTCAAAATGAAAATTATAAAGTACTAGTGAAAGGTTCAGGAAAGTGACAGAAGTCAAAAGAAAACAGAGTGGCTTTGAAAGAAGAAATCTGCAAGTTTAGTGAGAGGAATCCAAAATGTTTTGGCTGATGCAGTTGAAGGGAGAATATAAAGATGGGCAGGGTAATGAGTGTCAACATCAGAAGGAAAGGTTATTTAACTATGGAAGTATCAGATCTACAATTATTGTCATGAGATGAGAAAAACAAGAATGTAAATAGTTGGTAACAAGCAGGGACTGAAATTGTTGAACTAAAATTGGAGTGATCCATAGGAGCGAGGTGGAAGCATGGGAAATAACTGAGCAGTCGTTATCTTTGAGGTAAGATAATGCGTTTTGTTGCTACATATTCATTAGTTCCACGATTACTCCAAATGTGAAATTTGCAATACAACTCAAAATAAACTTCAAACTGTTAAAATACCAATGCTCTGTAATTAACAAGAACGTTTGGAAAAAAACTCCGATTTACAGAAGAACAAAGAAGGCACTGTTTTTAACAGACTGCTAATCTTCAACTGACTTAGGAATTCAACCATTCTGGATTTTAGAAATGCCGATATTAACTTGGTATTGCTCAGTAGATTAGCATTTAAAAAGTACAGAAATATGGACTGCATGTATATCTTTTATCATGTCAGCATACTCAGTATTTTACAGTCACTGAGCTATCTTTAATGTGTAGTCACTGCTGTAACATTTTAGACACAATTTCTCAGAATCAGCAATACAATACAGTAATGGCAATTTAGTACTAGCCAGGACATTGAATTTTTATCTAAAATAATATCAACTGAGCCTTGGTTGACACAATCATCCATCTATGTGTAACTCTCTTCCCTCCCATTTCACAGTGCTCCCTCCCCACTCCTGCTACATCACAACTTAGAGGTAGAATAATCTTGTGGTACAACAATAATCAATAATATCAGTTCTGTTTTTAGTTCAGTAATTAAGTATATAAAACACACAGTCTGTAGACATAACTTACTAAATTAGACAGTATATCAATACTTTGGAAAATATCAGTCATAACATATTTTACATCATTTAGTCTATTATTTTAAACACACTACAAATGAAAAAGATTAGCCTGCTTGTTTTCATATTTCAATAACTGCATTGTTCACAATTTGCTGTGCATAATTATTTGTCAATGGTATCACCAGCAATTGTGTTTCTATCTCCTGGGGCACCAATGCCATTTGAAATCTAACTATAGAAAAACTCCAGCTGCAATTTAGAATTGAGTGATTAAATCTGACTCCTCAAAATTCCCTTTGTATAAAATCCAAAGATGAGGAAAAACCCACATTGTGCAGTTAGAAATGCAGCATACACAAAATCTTAGTATCTTTAAAACATAGTTGGAGCCCCAATGAAGAGTCTTGGCCTGAAATATGAAGTTTACTCTTTTCCATTGATGCTGCCTGGCCTGCTGAGTTCCTCCAGCATTGTGTGTGTGTGTGTGTGTGTGTGTGTGTGTGCGTGTGTGTGTAGCAAAAGACTAGTTAGTTTGGCATACAGTATATTTGGTTCTACACCCCAAGTACAGAATAAAACAGCAACAGCAGCTCAGAGGACCAAGTGAAACATGTAAAACACGAGTTCAGCATCAGCTGAATACAATGTACAGTTCTGGTCATGACACAAATGGAAGGATGGGAAACATGAGGTTGCAGAGGTTTATAAGGATACACTGAGTCATATAAAAAGACAGGTCCTTTAGCTCACCAAACTTATGCCAACTGTCTCTCACCTGTTTAGACTAATCTCATCTTAATTCCATTTTTAAAATTCTCCTCTCATTCTCATCAACTATCCTCATATTTTTCCACTCCCCTACTGCACATGCTAGGGGAAATGTGCAGTGGCCAATTAACTTACTAATCCACAAATCTTTGAAAACCAGAGCATCCAGAAGAAACCCACATTGTTACAGGGAGTAAAATACCTTTTTTCCTCAAGTCTCCTCTGGCCCAACTAGTTTATGTGGAATTGGGCTCCAGGAAACAGGAGAGAAAATAAAATTTTGCTCAAGCAGTGGCAAACTTGCAGCTTGAAGGGGGAAAGCCAAAAAGCCTCTCCATATTTAAAAAGTCATGGATGAGCACTTGTAGAGCCATAAGTGAACCTTTACGTAAGTGAGATTAACTAAATGTGGACTAGATGGGGTACTGGGCCAAGTACTAAGGATCTGTGCTGATCAACTGGCTGGAATTCACCGATATCTTTAACCTCTTGCTTCAGCAGTCCAAGATGTCCACCTGCTTCAACCAAGCTTCATTTATACTGGTGTGGTACCTATAAAGACTTTGGAAACCTGCCTCAATTACCACCTTCCAGTAAGACTTACATCCACAGTGAATTTCTTTGAAAGGTTGGTGATGAAATATATCAACTCCAGTACCGTCACAACAGATCTACAGCAGATACTATCTCAGTGGCTCTTCAATCAACCCTGGTACATCTGGACAGCAAAGATGCATATATCTAGATGCACTTTAACGACTACAGCTTGACATTCAATATTATCATCCCTTCAAAACTAATCAATAAGCTTTAAGACGGTCTCAAAACCTCTCTGTGCAATTGGATCCTTGATTTTCTCACTTGCAGACCCTTCTTAGTTCGAATTGGCAAAAACTTCTCCTTCACAATCTCTATCAGCACAGGTGCACCACAAGGCTATGTACTTAGCCCCCACTCTACTTGCTTTATACTTATAGCTGTGAGGCTAAGCAAAGCTTCAATGCCATATTTAATTTTGCTGACAACATCACTGTTGTTGGCCAAATCAAAAGTGGTGATGAATCAACATTTATGAGGGAGATTGAAAATCTGTCTGAGTGGTGCTACTGCAACAAACTCCCGCTCAATGTCAACAAGACCAAGGAGCTGATTATTTACTTCATGAGGAGAAAACCGGAGGGCCATCAGCCAGTCCTCATGAGAGAATCAGAGGTGGAGGGGATCAGCAACTTTAAATTCCTGTGTTATCATTTCAGGGATCTGTCCTGGTCCCAGCATCTAAGTGTCAATATGAAGAAAGCATGGGAGCACATCTACTTCCTTGAGTGTTTGCAAAGATTTGGCATGACATCTAAAACTTCGACAAACTTCTATAGGTTCTGGTGGAGAGTATATTGACTGGTTGCATCACAGCCTGTTATGGAAACACCAATGCCTTTAAATGGAAGATCTCACAAAAAATAATGGATACATCCATCATGGGTAGAGCTCTCCCCACCATTGAGCATATCTACACGGACCACGGTCACAGGAAAGCAGCATCCTTCATCGAGGACCCCTACCATTAGGCCCATG
This sequence comes from Hypanus sabinus, assembly GCF_030144855.1. NCBI lineage: Eukaryota > Metazoa > Chordata > Chondrichthyes > Myliobatiformes > Dasyatidae > Hypanus > Hypanus sabinus. The sequence continues at coordinate 24,169,497 of NC_082709.1, forward strand.
CTCTCGTTTCACTTCTGCCATCATGAAGGTAATACAGGAACCTCGGGACCCAGGTTCAGTACAGTTATTACCCTGAAACCATCAAGCTCTTGAACCAGAGGGGATAACTTCACTCGCCCCATCACTGAATTGTTCTAACAATCTAGGGACTCACTTTCAAGAACTCTTTATCTCATGTTCTCGAGAATTATTGCTTATTTATTTTTGTATTTGCAGTTTGTTGCCTTTTCCACATTGATTCACTGTCCTGTTAGGTGAGGTCTTTCAATGATTCTATTGTATCTTGGATTTACTGTGTATGCCTGCAAGTAAACAAATGTCAGAGTTGCATATGGTGGATATATGTACTTCAATAATAAATTTACTTTCAACTTTTGAACTTTGAAATGGGACACCAAGGGTGTAATGATCACCTCCTGTGAGTGTTTCTGATACCAGCTCATGGCTTTCTCACTCAACCTTATTGTGTACTTCATTACACAGCATAAGTTTGCACTAAATATTCTTTCAGGAATACAGTACTCATTTATAATCAGAAATTTGAAATACTTGGTCTAAATGTTCTGCTCAAACTTGGATAGAGAACAGAGAAGCATGGCGAGCTAACATTGTTTTTCACAAAAAATGCTGATATATATGAACTTGTGAATTTCTCATGGAAAATGTTTTTCAGGTTCAGTTGTGAAAAGGAATGGTTCAAGAGTGTCAACATACACTACTCAAGTCATTTTCTGACAATGTTGCTGAGTTGCCAGCACTTAGCCACACAACTCTAACTTCAGAATCCACCCTGAAAAGGAACATACACTGTGTGAAAAATGGGTGCGGCTGACCTAGGAAAGGGAAGGCAATATCTCTGAAGCTCACAGAGATTTGGAAAGGCTGGTGAAATAGAGTGATGTTCTGTAGCCAAGACTCTCACAGTGATGAACTGTGCCCAGATTCCATTCTGACTCTCCAGTGGTGCAGGAGACTATTTTTGGAGACCTCAGGTAAGAACAAAAATTAAAATTTCCCTCAAGTGTAGAGCCTGAAAAGTTATTTTAATACAATAGCGAGCAAAGTGTGACAAGAAGCAAATCAGTGCCAATGGCATGTAATGATTTAGCAGCTGGAAGTTGACAGGAAAAGGAACATGATTTTAACCATAAGAAAAATTCAGACAGATCTGTAACCCTGTTCTTGAAGGCAAATCTCAGTAAGGACTGGTATTAAAGCACAGCCTGCATATATGTACATTGAAACTGTTCTCGAGAGAAATGCAGGTAATAGCATAGGTCTCTGTGATCCATGGGTGGATAAATTCGTATGTGAAGAACCCATTCGTGTCTTCCTCCACAAGGTCCCCACAGCTAGGTGTGGTGCCTCATAGGCATCATCTTTAATTCTGCTATCCAACAAGAATGAAGGTAGATCTAGACAACCACCCATGGGATATCCATTCAAAGAACAGAAATGCAGCTGAAAGTGCTGTAAAGGCTCAGTAATAAGCATGAAGAATCTACAGTCTAACCAATGGATTCGTAAAATAGTGTGGAGTAAACTGATCACAATTGAAACAGTAAACTCCGATAGTAACCCAGCATTCAATTATTTGGAAATGCTGATAGTTGAGCAAGTAGCTCACATATTTGTCCAGTGCAAGTGGGGAGTGGAGCCAGAGCAAGGATGAGGCTAGGGTCTTGACTGTGGGTCAGGTGCAGAGCTGGAGCTGAATGGGGTCCACAACACCAGGGATCAGGAATGATGGTAGGTCTGGAGTAGCAGCTGAGACCTGGACACTTGAACATTCACCATCCCTTTCAAACTGATCGGAAAATATATTATATTACTATGCAATATGTATAAAAAGGAAATAATGTTTGGGTATTAAAAAGAGGAATATCCCCAGAAACTGCACTTGTCCAGTCACAACTAAAGTCCCAAGGGTGCTGGATTATCAAAGTAACCCAATTTAGGGGTGGGGGTAAGGAATGAAGAACAGCATTAGCAGAAGATGATTGTGGAAAAGAGTACAGTCGACATTTTGAGCCAAGACACTTCAGCAAACAGAAGATGAGGAGTAGATTTAAAAGGTGATGGGAAGGGAGAGAGAAACACAAGGTGATAGGTGAATCCAAGAGGGGGAGGAATGAAGTAGAGCTGGGAAGGAGATTGGTAAAAGAGATACAGGGCTGGAGAAGAGGGAGTCTAATAGGAGAAGACAAAAGTACATGGGGAGGCAATGGACAGGCAAGAAGGTGAGAAAGGGAAAAGGGGATGGGGAATGGTGAAGTGGGGTGCATTATAGGAAGTTCAAGAAATTGATGTTCATGCCATTAGGTTGAAGGATACCCACATGGAACATAAGGTTGTTCCTCCAACCTGAGTGTGGGCTTATCATGACAGTAGAGGAGGCCAAGGATTGACATATTGGAATGGGAATGGGAAGTGGATTTAAAATGGGTGGTCAATGGGAGAACCGGTTTCTTCTGGCAGACAGAGCATAGGTGCTCAACAAAGCGGTCTCCCAATCTATGTTGAGTCTCACCAATATACAGGAGGCCACACCGGGAGCAACTGACACAATATATGACCCCAACAGATTCAGAGATGAAGCGTCACCTCACCTACAAGGACTGTTTGGGGCCCTCATTGCTAGTGAAGGGGGAGGTGCAGGAGCATGTGTAGCACTAGTTCCGCTTGCAAGGATAAGCACCAGGAGGGAGACCAGTGGAGAGGAACAAATGGACAAGAGAGTCACGTAGGGAGTGATCTCTGAGGAAAGCAGGAAGTGGGGACATGGGGAACATGTGCTTGGTGGTGGGATCCCGTTGGAGAGGGCAGAAGTTACAGAGAATTACGTGCTGGTTGTGGAGGCTGGTGGGGTGGTAAGTGAGGACAAGAGGTAGCTGTGAGAGTCTGTGAGTTTATAATAGACATCAGTAGATAAGCTGTCTCCAGAGACAGATAGATTGAGAAAGGGAGGGAGGTGTCAAAATTGGACCAGGTAAATATGAGGTTGAGGTGGAAGTTGGAGGCAAAGTTGATGACGAGCTCTGCATGGGTACAGGAAGCACCACCAATGCAGTCGTCAATGTAGCACAGGAAATGTGAGGGACAGACACCAGTATATGTTTGGAACACAGACTGTTCCTTGTAACCAACAAAAAGGCAGACATAGCTGGAAGCCATATGAGTGCCCATGGCAACACCTTTTGTTTGAAGTGGGAGGAGCCAAAGGAGAAATTATTAAGAGCAAGGATAAGATCTGTTAGATGAAGGAGAGTGGCGGTGGAGAGAACTGATTGGGTCTGGTGTCCAGAAAGTCTCTGCATCCAGCATATAATTCTCCTCCCTCCTGCCACTTATCCTTGCAAGCAGAACAAGTGCTACACCTGGCCCTACATCTCTTCCCTCACTACCATTCATCAGGGCTCCAAACAGTCCTTCCAAGTGATGTGACACTTCACCTGTGAGTCTGTTGGGGTCATATACTGTCAGTTGCTCCCGGTGTGGCCTCCTGTATATCAATGAGACCTGACGTAGATTGGGAGACCACTTCACTGAGCACCTAACCTTTATCTGCCAAAAAAAGCAGCATTTCCCAGAGGCCACCCATTTTAACATATAGAACATAGAAATTAACAGCACATTACAGGCCCTTCAGCCCACAATGTTGTGCATGTAACCTACCTCTGGAGACTGCCTAGAATTTCACTAGCGCATTGCCCTCCATTTTTCTAAGCTCCATGTACCTATCTAAGAGGCTCTTAAAAATCCTATTGTATCCGCTTCCACCACCGCCACTGGCAGTGCATTCCATACACCCACCACTCTATGTGTGAAAAACTTACCTCTGACATCCCCTTAGTACCTATTTCCAAGCACCTTAAAACTATGCCCCCTTGTGTTAGCTATTTCAGCCTTGGGAAAATGCCTCTGGCTATCCACATTATCAATGCCCCTCATCCTCTTATACACCTCTCTCAGGTCACCTCTCATCCTCCGTCGCTCCAAGGAGAAAGGCTAAGTACACTCGACCTATTTTCATAAGGTACATCCTCCAATTCAGGCAACATCCTTGTAAATCTCCTCTGCACTCTCTCATAATATCCACATCCTTCCTGTAGTGAGGTGACAACAATTTTAATTCCACTTCTTGTTCCCATTCCGATATGTCAAGCCATGGCCTGCTCTTCTGTTGTGATGAGGCCTCATTTAGCTTGAAGGAACAACACCCTGTATTCCGTCGAGAGGCCTCCAACCTGATGGCACAAACATTGATTTCCTTAAACTTCCGGTAATGCCCCCCCCAACCTCTCCTTCACCATTCTCCATCCCCTTTTCCCTCTCTCATCTTACTTCCATGCCTGCCCATAACCTCTCTCTGGTGCTCCTCCCCCCTTTTCTTTCTTCCATGGTCTTCTGTCCTCTCCTATTAGATTACCCCTTCTGCAGCCTCGTATCTCTTTTGCTGATCTATTTCCCAGCTCTTTACTTCACCACCCCCCCCCCCCACCCCGGTTTCACCTATCACTAAGGTTTCTCTCTCCCCTCCCCCCACCTTTTAAATCTACTCATCTTTTTTTTTTCTCCAGTCCTGCTGAAGGGTCTCGGTCCAAAACCTCGACTGTACTCATTTTTCCATAGATACTGCCTGGCCTGCTGAGTTCCTCCAGCATTTTGTGTGTGTTGCTGGGATTTTCAGCATCTGCAAATTTTCTCTTGTTTGTGAGAAGATGATTGTGTTCTGAATATACAGGACTGCTTTGCCTGACCGGTTAGATATTGGATTGAAACAGAATGAGAGCTCAGCACTGCATCTGATTCTGCTGGAGCCAATCCCATGCCAAAATCTGGTTTCTAAACAAAACCCCCATCAGAAGCATGTGCCAAAAGGTCTTAAGTGAATGCAGTTCTATTCAATTCCATGTTAGACTTGTTTTCAACTGCCAAGCACAATTTCTTTCAACACTGTGGGAAAAGAGAAAAAATCTTAGTAACACTGTATGTGCAGTGGAGATTACAATACAGCTTTTAGTGATAGGAAATTTGAGTAAAATTGGCACGAATACTTTAGTATAGATTATACAGCTTACTGCTATTTTAAACTAAAGTAGCTTTACAAGGCTGTTTGCATTCTCAAATCTAGCAAAGAAGAATAATTTGTCAGTAATGCAGAAGGTCTTCCTCTGTGCACAATTATTAAAGGAGGTTTCAAGGGAGGAGTGGGGTGGGTGGAGAGGACAGTGTTTGGTTGATCTCACAGAAACAAACTGTGATGACATTAATTTTCAAATAAAGGGGCATGCAAAATCAAAATATTAAGTACATCCTGGACCAAGACACAATGCTTTAGCTGATTATAAATTGCTTGCATGTTAATAAGGTAAATATTAATTCATTATTGCACTGTTTTCAGCTGGTTAACATCCCTTCCACAGATTTTGTTTTACTCTAGGTGTCACTTTTCCTGTCATCACTGAGACATTTCAATAGAAGTTACATAAACACATGTTGTCAAACCTGTTTTGTACGACCTTCCTGCTAATCCAACATCATCCAGTTTGTCAGTTTATACAACAGATTATTAGAAGTTTGTGTTACAGATTTCACATCATTCACTTCTATTTATATTAAAGATTTATTCAGTGAAAATTTACAGCATATTCTTAAAAATGTGTTGTAATAAGTTAGGGTTCTTTATAATTCTTTTGCAACAGTTAAACTTTGATGTCCCAACATACTGTGAAATTACCTTCATTCCGAAGGACTGCATCCTTATTGCTACTTCTTTACCAATTCTTCCAAGTCCCACAATTCCAAGTGTTTTCCCATATAACTCCATGCCCATGAACTACAAAGAAATTGAGATCAAGGTAACTCAGTCATGTCAAATTTCAAAGCAAGCTTTAAGACAAGAAATTTAAGGATACATCTTCTGTTTACGTATAGGTCTTCCATTGACACTTTATTATCAAAATTATTCCACATAAAGACAGTTGAGACTAAAATAGTCAACATATCTTAATAATAAACATTGAAAGTTAGAACTCGTGACAACTAATAACGATAGCTTATTAGTAAAGTTCCCAAATTCCAAAGATCACTTACAATTTCAGCCACTTGTTTGTGCATTTTAACCATTCACAGATCTACCTCACCTTTTTTCTTTCCCAGTTTCCAGCTTTCATGGAAGCAGCTCCTTGAGGAATTTTTCTATAATAGCAAATAAATATTCATTTTAATTTATCAGAGCCAAAAAGCAAATCAAAAAGCTGAAAACATTTTACTAATATGAATCAACTGTCTTCAGTAATATAGCAGCATAACACAACAGAAAAGGAGACAAAGTACTGGAAACACACAGCAGGTTAGATAGCATCTAGAGAAAGTGACCCTTTATCAAGACATCATTTTCTGTTTTTTTATAAGATTTCTAGAATCCCTATTAGAATACCCACATAGAGTACCTCCCAATCCATTCTAACTTTGCTGCTATTATCATTAGATAGAGCAGAAGATAGATGATTATTATTATAAGGTCATCAGCATGCAATCTCCTTATCCGCGAATTCAACCAACCGCGAATCGTGAAAACCCAGAAGTGCTCTTCCAGCACTTGTTGTTCGAGCATGTACGGACTTTTTTTCCTTGTCATTATTCCCTAAATAATGCAGTATAACAACTAGTTTACATAGCATTTACATTGTATCAGGTATTATAAGTAATCTAGAGATGATTTAAAGTATACGGGAGGATGTGCGTGGGTTATTGTGGATCGGGATCGAAAAAAATTGGAAGTTCTCTGACTAAGTTAGTCAGAACAGGTACATCCGGTATTATTTAGCGTCAGTTAGTCAAACGTTTGCATTAGTATTATAGTATATATTTTACCTTTCTATGCATATAAAACACTTAAGAACGTATGTCTCAGCACCGGGCTCAGGAAGTACCCGAGTTCAATCTAGTGACAGATCACTATTGAGTGTGCCCTCCACCGTGCCGGGTTGATGTGGTGGATCAAAAACCCAAAACCCCAAAACCCAATAATTAAACCACTGTATTGCTTAGTAATAATTGTAGCTTTCCCTTGGGGCACAGCCTTTCTCACTTTATCCTTTAAAATTGTTCCGATTGTTGACCAACATAGCCTAATGTTTTTCCAATGACGTTTCAGCTCTTTCTGATCGCTTTATTATTTCCACTTTATTTTCAATCGTTATCGTGACTATTTTCGTAAACACAAACACTGCGAATTCAGATCTCTGCCATTGGGTCCTAATGTCCACTGCACTGAGACAGGTTAAATAAGGTCTTGGGTTCCCCTGGGTCCTAAGGTCCACTGCATTGAGACAGGTTGAATAAGGGGCTTGAGCATCCGCGAATTTTGGTATCGGCGAGGGGTCCTGGAACCAATCCCTCACGGATAAGGAGGGCCGACTGTATTAGCTTAGCTTAAATTGATATATTGATGGTTGCTGCTGCTTACATGGGAGAAGGGAAAAGAGGGCTTTGGTGTTCTAACATTTTTCTGTCATTCATGTTTTTGGGTTTTTTTTTCCTCATAGACTAAGTATTTCAGGTTGTATACAGTATAAATTCTCTGATAATAAATGAAACCATTTGAAATTGATTCATGATACAAGACAAATATAAAAATACAATTTTGTGGATTAACAAGACTATGGCTAATAATCTGCAATACAATAATATATATTGAAAAAAATATTACCTGGCCAAACACATGATCATTCCACAAGTCAATTCAGCAGCACTGATTGTGTTTCCATTTGGTGTGCTTTGGAAAAAAGAAAAGTTACTAAGTTACTAACCTTCTGAGCACTGCAAAACATTGAAAGAAGAAAAATTACTTAGGCTTTTTTAGGGTTGATCATTTTTACTCATTTTACATTTGTTTATTTGTTTTGTTTTATACAGGAGAACAAAATCAAATTCTCTGTCAGAAACCATCTAGACAGTTTCATAACTTTTTGCCCTTGATAATTCAATTCAATAAATTCAATTCTATTTTTTATACATCTGGTTCACAATTTATAGCTTAAATAAAACATATAAAGCTACTTTATCACTTCAGCAACAAGCATGCATTTGACAGGTAATTCACCTAGATTCAAAGATTTTCAGCACTTACATGAATTCAGGGGCAGCACTGTAGCATAGTGGTTAGCACAAAGCCTTACAGTACAAGCAACATAGGTTCAATTCCCGCTGCTGCCTGAAAGGAGTTTGTACGTTCTTCTTGTGACTGCATGGGTTTCCTCTGGGTGCTTCAGTTTCCTCCCACAATCCAAAGATGTACCAGTTGGTAGTTTAATTAGTCGCTGTAAATTGTCCCATAATTAGGCTAGGATTAAATTGGGAGATTGCTGGGCAGTGTGGCTCAAAGGGCCGGAAGGGCCTACTCCAAACTGTATCTCAATAAATATATACATTTTTGGGAAGAAGTTTTGCTAATATAGTTTCCTAATGTCTTCAATAAATGTTTGCAGAGCAGATGCATTAGCAGCTTAGCAATGGTTTATTATGCTTCTGCATTATTGAGTCAGAGTCATAAACCACAAAAAAGGATTTTTAGTCCACCACATTGCACCAACTGTCAAGTGCCCTCTGAAATAAATTGTATTATTCCTCTTATATCTTTGTTACCTTCCCCTGTATGGTTAGGCATAGCTCAAATACCATGTAAATTTGCTGATGATACAATCATTGTTGGTAAAATCTCATTTGGAGACAAGAGGGTGTACAGAAGCAAGATATATCAACTAGTGGACTGGTGTCACAGCAACAACCTTGCACTCAACATACAATGAAAGAGCTGATTGTGGACTTAAGGAAGGGTAAGATGAAGTAACACATACCAATCCTCACAAAGGGATCAGAAGTGAAGAGAGTGAGCAGTTTCAAGTTCCTGAGTGTCAAGATTTCTGAGGACCTAACCTGGTCTCACTATATCGAAGCAGCTACAAAGAAGGCAAGACAGCAATTATACTTCATCAGGTGTTTGAAGAGATTTGGTATGTCAACAAATACACTCAAAAACTTCTATAGATATACCATGGAGATGCTGCATTACTATCTAGTATGGGAGGGCTACTGCACAGGACTGAAGAAGCTGCAGAGGGTCGTAAATTTAGTTGGCTCCATCTTGGGTATTAGCCTACAAAGTACCCAGAACATCTTCAAGGAGTAGTGTCTCAGAAAGGCAGCATCCATTATTAAGGACCACCAGCACCCAGGGCATGCCCTTTTCTCACTGTTACCATCAGGTAGGAGGTACAGAAGCCTGAAGGCACACAATCAGTGATTCAGGAAAAGTTTCTTCTCCTCTGCCATCTGATTTCTAAATGGACATCGAGCCCATGAACACTACCTCACTTTGTTTTATATTATTTATGTTTTTGCATGATTTTTAATCTATTCAATATACATATATTGTGATTTATTTACATTATTTCTTCCTTCAATATTATGTATTGTATTGAACTGCTGCTGCTAAGTTAAGAAATTTCATGACACACGCTGGTGAAAATAAACCTGATTCTGATTAATATCATCACATTCTGGAGGTAATTTTCAGTGGCTAATTAATTTACCAATCTACACATATTTGGAATCTGGGAGGAAACTGGAGTACCGAGAGGAAACCCGAGTACCTGGCAGAAACTCAGGGGGGTCACAAGGAGAATGTGGAAACTCTGCACAAACAGCACCCAAAAGACAAAAGGTTCTGCAGATCCTGGAAATTCAAAGTAACACATATAAAATGCTGGAACAATTCAGTAGGTCAGGTAGCACCTATGGAAAGAAATAAAGAATCGACATTTCAGGCCAAGACCCTTCATCGGGTCCAGCATTTTGCATGTGTTACCCCCCAATAATAGAACTGTTTGACAAATAGCTAACCATTTCAGCTCTGGTACAAGTACAATAAATAACAACAAAAATTTTCAGGTTATATATTGTATACATTCTCTGATATTAAATGAACCTATTGAACCATCGAACTTCAAATACTTATGATGTCTTAATATTGTTAAAGAAAAATCAATCATACTTTAATGTTAAAAAATAAATCCTCTTTTGCACCCATTGCAATGAAGTTGACTGTCATTTCAGGCAGATAACTCGCAAATCTGTAATTTGCTGTCTATTTGAATATGTAAGTAATTAAATTGCACATACTTCATTACAATAATTCCATTCCTTGTTGAAGCATCTATGTCCACATTATCCACTCCTGTTCCAGCTCTACCAATTATCTTCAGGTTCTTTGCAGCGTTTATCACATCAGCTGTAACCTTTGTTCCAGAGCGGATTATAAGTCCATTGTAGTCCTATTAATAATAAACCTTTAGTATTCTTTGATATTACATTTGACTCACAAAGTCTGCTGAATAGTGAGATAAATATAATTTTAAAACAACACATTTTAGATATGCTGCATTAAGAATTTTGTCTTCACTTCAATGAAAATTTAATTAAGTTGTCCCTGAACATTTATCACATATTCAAACGTCTGTAATGACTGTAGAGCTGTAGAGCTGCAGAACGCACAAGAAGCCAGTAGATGATCCAAAAATCAAATAAATGAATTTGGAATGAGAAAATAAAGGGAAAAGAAAAAAATAAATAGGTGAAAAGATTAGATGGGGCCAAGTAATATTGTAGTATGGTAGATTAATTTTTTCAACTATGCTCACTGGGAGACTGGGAGGGGGTGTACTTCATAGGGGAGGAGTAAAATAATTGTCCTTCACAATAACCGCCAGAAAAATAGTGCCAACACTATATACCAATCCATCACTCCGAGGAACAGACCAAGAATTGAGAAAATAACAATAAAATAAAAAAGGTAAAGAAACTAACGAGGGAAAAGCCCTGTACATTATTAACACTGATCGTTTATTATAGAGTACATTATATGGAATTGGCTTCATTCCATTTTCTCAGGTTCGTATTTCAGAAATGCCCATAGAAAACCTTCAAGTACGTAACTTTTGAAAATGAGTTTCTGATATTCAATCTGCTTGTAATTACATGTCTGAAAAAGAGGGCAAAAGCGCTGTTTCTTTCACTTTGATTTGCACCATACAAACAGAAAATTGCTTTCAAGAAATCAGGCAGTACCAAAATTAGAGCAATTATACTAGAAGAGTTTCAAAATCTCAACTCTAATATCGGAGCTTTAGATGAAGCCATTTCGGAACAACCGAAAGTAATGTTTAGTGAACATCAAAAACACTGTAGATGCTGGAAATCTAATTCAAAACCAGAAATGTTGGAGATACAATGTTTTATGAGGTTTCAATCAAGCATTATGCGCGCAACGAACGTTCAAAACCAAAGTAATTTTTAAACCGCATTTGGTTTGAACGTGTACATTTAAAAGTATTTCCACATAGCATTACTGTATTCCTAGCTCTAAAACAGTCCGCGGCTGCTGAACGCTTTGCGCTCGGAAAACTCGGCACTGTTGCATCAGCAAAGATCTTCGTTAAGTGAACCACAGCGCGCCGTCAGGAACAGTCACAATGGGACGGGAAGGGAATGATTCCCTCGTCAACAAATATATCTCAAATGACGATTTATATGCAGCTTCTCTAGTGGTTTGCCATTTATTCACCTCTACTCGCGTTTCGGTCATTTACTTACCCACGGAAATAAACGAATGGTTCCAAAGGAACATCAAAAGCGAGATGTGCCCACCCTCTCTCCTCAGAACTTGCGCCAAAGTTATCACTACCATGCTAATGCCGAGAATCCCACTACCTGAGCGCCGCAAGTCCACCGCACATTATCTTACTGCGAGAGTTTAGTTCCTTGGTTGATACCTTTATTTCAACAAGCAGTTCATCCTCGGTCATATTTTTCTTCTCCACCACGTTGATTCCACTCTCCTCTAGGATTTTCTTACAACTGGCATCTACGCTGTCACTGATCAGGAGACTATGAACCGAAAAAGCCATCTTTCCTTCCAACTTCGGGAGTGAAAGTGTTCACGTGGCCGCCAACTCCGACTTTTCAAAGCTGCCTAACCCCGCCCTTCGACAATTTATGAAGCATATTCTTTATTTAAAAAATCCCAACTACTGCATGCCAGTCAGAAATTCAAAAGCAAACGTGTTGATTTCAAAGTTGTCAAACCTAATATTGTGATTTTAAACGTAATTTCGAGTCAGAGTAATTGAGCACGGATACAAGCCCCTCGGCCCGAAGAATCCATGCGAGTCACAGAACCCGCCAAACTAGTCCTGATTTCTTGCGCTCAGCCTCTCTCCAGAACGCACCTAATCCAGTTCTTCTTGAACGATACTATTCTACTCGCCTCATCCACTTCTGGTAGCTCAGACCATTCATTCACCACCCTCTGCGTGTATATGCCTTTTAAATCTTCCCACCCCACCCCGCCACCACTCACCCTGAAGCTATACCTCCAGGCTTTGGACTCCCCTAACAGGGGAAAAGACTGTTATTTTCCACCTTATCTATGCCTCTCATGATTTTAAACCTTTGTATAAGGTCACCTTCCATTCACCCACGTTGCAAGGAATAAACCTTTTCCTATAATTCAGGCCCTCTAGTCCTAGCAATATCCTTGTATGTCTTCTGCACTCTTTCCAGCTTAACTACATCTTTCCTATAACAAGCTGAGGAAAACTGTACACAATACTTCCAGTGCAACCTCATCAACAACTTATACGAGTGCAAAATAATGTCTGAACTTCTATAATGTCCCAACTGCATAAGGCCAACATGCTAAGCACCTATTTCACTACTCTATCTACCTGTGAGATTGCTTTCAAGAACTGTGTAATTGTATTCTTAAGCCCCTCTCTTCAGTTACACTCCCTAGTGCTCTACCATTTATAATATAAGTTCTTTGTTGGTTTGACTTTCCAAAATGCAAAACCTCACCTATCTGTGGTACACTTGACACTCCTTAGCTCACTTTCCTAACTGAACAAGATCCCATTTGTAATCTATGATAACCTTCTACGCTACCAACCACACCTCCTAATTTTGTGTCAGTTGAAAACCTACTGATCAAGCATTGTCCATTCTCATCAACATCATCTATATAAATAACAATTAATAAAGCTCCCTTGGAACACACCACTATTTACCAGTCTCCATTCCAAAAAAACAACCTTCAACCACCAGGCCAGTTTTGAATTAACTTAACTAGTTCCCCTTGGATTCATGGGACCAAACTTTTCAGATCAGCTTATCGTGTGAGACCCTGATGAAATCCAAACAGACAACATCCACTGCTGTATGCTCATCTACCCATTAGGTGGCTGATGCACCATCAATAACTCTAGGAGACTGTAAGTGAACAATAGGCTTTTATTAGCAGCAAAAAGGAAGCACGACACCTCGGAGACTGAGGGAGGAGCAGTGCCCCAATTGCCTTTATAAAGGGGTCTGTGGGAGGAGCCACAGGAGCAGTCAGCAGAGGGGCGTGTCCAGACAGGTATACATAGTTTACCACAGTGGCCTTTTCAAAAAACTCTAAAGGTTTGTCAGGCAAGACATTCCACACACAAAGCCATGCTGACTCCTAATAAATCTCTTTATCCAAATGCTGACAGATCCTGTCTCTTAAAATCCCCTCCCTACTACAGATGTCAAGCTGACCACCCTGTAGTTCTTTGGCTTGTCCTTGCTACCCTTTTTAAACAACAGAACATAAGCCATTGTCCAGTCTTCAGGAACTTCAAAAGTGGCAAATAATGAAGCAAATATCTTCATGAGGGCAATTTCCTGTCAAACCTCTCCCAAAGTCTGAGAATGCACTCAATCAAGCCCTGAGGATACTTCTGTCTTAGTTTGCTGTAAGCCTGCAAATACCCCTCCCTGGCTATATGAATGTCCTCCAAAACTACTTTACTTGTTTCCCTTATTCTTGAGCAACCCTAATTTATTCCTAAGTAAGCATTGATCCCTCCCATATTTTGTGGCTTAAGGCAGAAGCAGCGCTGCTAATCTCTAAGGGGACCTTAAAAGGGATCAGCAGTGGAAATGGAAAGCAGCTTCAAATTCCTGGGCATCAACATCTCAGAAAATCTATCCTGGGCCAGATATATTGATGCAACTATGAAGAAGGCACATCAGCTACTCAACTGTGGGAGGAATTTGAGGAGATTTTACATCACCGAAGTCCCTTGCAAACTTTTCCAAACGTGCAGTGGAAAGACTGAGCAGCACAGGCTTATCCGGTCAGAAGGCCTGCAATGATATTCATCTCTAAAAAGAAATAGCTCCGTCATGGGCACAACCCTTCCCACTATCAACAATATCTTCAAAAGGTGGTGCTTCAAGAAGGTATCATCCATTATTAAGGACCCTCACTATCAGATCTTCTCATTATTACCACCAAGGAAGAGGTGCAGGTGTTTGAAGACCCACAAGTAATGTTTTAGGAAGAGCTTCTTCTCCGTCATTAGATTTCTAAATGGTCCATGAACTTCACTATTCCTCTTTTGCACTATTTATTTGTTGTTTGTAACTTAGTAATTTTTATGTTGCATTGTACTATTGCCACAAAGCAACAGATTTCATGACAGTTCCATGATATAAATCTGATTTTGATTCTTCTGACCTACTCTCTCCCTCATCACCCTTTTAGGCTTAATTGAACCTTTTGGGGTTTTCCTTAACCCTACCTGCCAAATTCAACTCATATCCTCTCTTTGCCCTCTGGATTTCCCTTTTGAGAATGTTCCTAGTCTTTTTTTCAAAAAGAGTCATCAAGAGATTCACATGATCCCAGCCTCCTAAACCCAATGTATGCTTCCCCTTTTTTTTCTTGACAGGAGCCTCAATATCTCTTGTCAGCTAAAGTTCTCTCAACATGTCATGTTTACCATTCACCCTAACAGGAACATGCTGCTCCCGTTCACTTACTATCACACTCTTAAAAGCCTTGTTGTCACTCATTCCTTTCAAACAGAATCACCCAGTTGACCTCTGCTAGATCCTGTCTAATGCACCCCCTCCCCCCAGATTAGCCTTGCTCCAGTTTAGGACTGTCCTATCCTTTCACATCACTATCATAAAACTAATTTAACTCTGGTCACCAGTGCTCCCTGACTGGTATTTCAATTTCTTGGTCTGCCTCATTCTCTAAAAGGTCCAGTGTTGCACCTTCCCAGGTTAGGCCCTCAATATATTGATTCAGGAAACTTTAAGACCCTTAACCTTCTGGGTGGTCCAGGCAATACCGAGGAAATTAAAATCTTCATCACTGCAATTCTATTATTCTTACAACTATGAGCAGTATTTTTACAGCCCTACTCTTCAAGTTCCCATCGACTATTGGAAGGGGTCATTTATACAGACCACAAGAGTGATCCTCCACTTGTTGTTCTACCCATATGGTCTCACTGGATGATCCCCTAAGAACGTCATCACTATACTACTGTTACATCCTCCCTTATCAAAAATGCTACTCCCCCTACTTGTTTACCTGCACCTCTGTCACACATGTAGCATCTCTATCTTAAATTATTGGGCTACCAGTCCAGCCTTTCTTTCAGGACTATGTTATGGCTATAACATTCTAGTCCTGGGAACCATTCCATGTTGAGTGTATCTGCCTTACCTATTGAACCTTTAACATTGAAATGAATGCAATCTCTTTCCTGCCTTTACTGGGTCCCTAGCGATACTCATAACTAGACTTGCTCTCTCAGGCTATAGCTTTATTCCATGAATTACCAGAAACCCAAAACCCTTCCTAGTCTAGTTTTAATCCCTCCCATTTGGCACTGGCAAGTTTCCCTGCAAACTTCACTACTGTGTCTGCCTCCACCACTGACTCAGGCAGTGCATTCCACGCACCAACCACACTCTGAGTAAAAAACCTTCCTCTAAGATCCCCCTTGAACTTCTCACCCCTTACCTTAAAGCCATGTCCATTTGTATTGAGCAGTGGTGCCCTGGGGAAGAGGCCCTGGCTGTCCACTCAATTTATTCCTCTTAATATCTTGTATGCCTCTATCATGTCTCCACTCATCCTCCTTCTCTCCAAAGAGTAAAGCCCTAGCTCCCTTAATCTCTGATCATAATCCATACTCTCTAAACCAGGCAGCATCCTGGTAAATCTCCTCTGTACCCTTTCCAAAGCTTCCACATCCTTCCTATAGTGAGGTGACCACAACTGGACACAGTACTCCAAGTGTGGCCTAACTAGAGTTTTATAGAGCTGCATCATTACATTGCATCTCTTAAACTCTATCCCTCGACTTATGAAAGCCAGCACCCCGTAAGCTTTCTTAACTACCCTATCTACCTGTAAGGCAACTTTCAGGGATCTGTGGACATGTACACCCAGATCCCTCTGCTCCTCCACACTACCAAGCATCCTGCCATTTACTTTGTGCTCTGCCTTGGAGTTTGTCCTTTCAAAGTGTACCAACTCACACTTCTCCAGGTTGAATTTCATCTCTCACTTCTCAGCCCACTCCTGCATCCTATCAATGTCTCTCTGCAATCTTTGACAATCCTCTACACTATCCACAACACCAACAACCTTTGTGTCATCTGCAAATTTGCCAGCCCACCCTTCTACCCCCACATCCAGGTCATTAATAAAAATCACAAAACTTAGGAGTCCCAGAACCGATCCTTGTGGGACACCACTAGTCACAACCCTCCAATTCAAATGTACCTCCTCCACCACAACCCTCTGCTTTCTGCAGACAAGCCAATTCTGAATCCACCTGGCCAAACTTCCCTGGATCCCATGCCTTCTGACTTTCTGAATAGGCCTACCGTGTGGAACTTTATCAAATACCTTACTAAAATCCATGTAGATCACATCCACTGCACTACCCTCATCTATATGCCTGGTCACCTCCTCAAAGAACTCTATCAGGCTTGTTAGACATGATCTGCCCTTCACAAAGCCATGCTAACTGTCCCTGATCAGACCATGATTCTCTAAATGCCCAAAGATCCTATCTCTAAGAATCTTTTCCAACAGCTTTACCACCACAGACATAAGGCTGACTGGTCTATAATTACCTGGACTATCCCTACTACCTTTTTTTGAACAAGGGGACAACATTCACCTCCCTCTAATCCACCAGTACCATTCCTGTTGACAACGAGGACATAAATATCCTAGTCAGAGGCTCAGCAATCTCTTCCCTCATCTCATGGAGCAGCCTGGGGAATATTCCATCAGGCCCCGAGGCCTTATCCATCCTAATATATTTTAACAACTCCAACACCTCCTCTCCCTTAATATCAACATACTCCAGAACATCAACCTCACTCATGTTGTCCTCACCGTCATCAAGTTCCCTCTCATTGATGAATACTGAAGAGAAGCATTCATGAGAACCTCGCTCACTTCCACAGCCTCCAGGCACATCTTCCCACTTTATCTCTAATCAGTCCTACCTTCACTCCTGTCACCCTTTTGTTCTTCATGTAATTGAAGAATGCCTTGGGATTTTCCTTTATCCTACTCGCCAAGGCCTTCTTGTTCTCCTCAGCCCCTTCTTAAATTCCTTTCTTGCTACCCTATATTCCTCAATAGCCCCATCTGATCCTTACTTCCTAAACCTCATGTATGCTGCCTTCTTCCACCAGACTAGATTTACCACCTCACTTATCACCCACAGTTCCTTCACCCTACCATTCTTTATCTTCCTCACTGGGAAGAATTTATCCCCAACATCCTGCAAGAGATCCCTAAACATTGACCACATGTCCATAGTACACTTCCCTGCAAAAACATCATCCCAATTCACACCCGCAAGTTCTAACCTTATAGCCTCATAATTTGCCCTTCCACAATTAAAAATTTTCCTGTCCTCTCTGATTTTATCCTTTCCCATAATGCTAAAGGCCAGGGAGCAGAGGTCATTGTTCCCCTAGATGCTCACCCACTGAGAGATCTGTGACCTGACCCGGTTTGTTACCTAATACTAGATCCAGTATGGCATTCCCCCTAGTCGGCCTGTCAACATACTGTGACAGGAATCCGTCCTGGACACACTTAACAAACTCTGCCCCATCTAAATCATTGGAACTAATCAGGTGCCAATCAATATTAGGGAAGTTAAAGTCACCCATGATAACAACCCTGTTATTTTTATATAAACCCTGCCTCTCAGGATCTTCAACAACTTGCAACCACTGAAGTAAGACATACTAATCTATAATTTCCTGGGTTATTTCTACTCCTGTTCTTGAACAAGGGAACAACATCTGCAACCCTCCAATCCTCTGGTACTTCTCCCGTCCAAATTGACGACACAACGATCGTCACCAGAGGTTCAGCAATGTCCTCCCTTGCTTCCCAGAGTAACCTGAGGTTTATTTTGTCCAGACTTGGCAACTTATCTAACTTAATATCTTTCCAAAACTCCAGCACATCCTCTTTCTTAATGTCTATATGCTTAAGGGCTTCAGTCCACTGCAAGTCATCCTCACAACTGTCAAGGTCCTTTTCCCTGGTGAATATTGAAACAAAGTATTAAGTACATTGGCTGTTTGGGTTGTGTGTGGCTTGTCATTGATTCTATTGTTTCTTTGTCTCAATGTGCAAAAAAATGAATCTCAGGGTAATAGATGGTAATATTTATGTAATTAGCTAAAAATTTACTTTGAACTTTGAAGTACCCTGAATCCTCATCATTAATAATGGACTCTAACATCTAGCTAACCACAGAAATCAGGGTAACTGGCCCACCATTTCTTTTGTCCTTGGAGAGCTATGACACTTGCAATTTTCCATTCCTCAGGGAACATTCCATGATCTAGTGATTCTTGAAAGATCACTATATATTCCTCCACAACTCTTCAGCTACCTCTTTCAGAACCTTGGGATGTAGTGCATCATGCTGAAGGCTACCTAAATGTCAGAGTCATCTATTGTATGTGGTGGTCCTGATGCAGCCTCCTCTACATTAGAGAGACCTGACACAGATTGACTACTTATTAATTAGTGTACTAAACATTTTCCCAGTTAATACATGTATTAACATATTTCAATAATAGTGCTGAAATAACTAATATTTACACATTCAATTGGAGATTTTATTTATTTATTTATTTATTTATTACAGCAAACATTCAATCATGAGGTAAAGCAGCTCCCACTAGGTACCTTACGGCAAATATAGTAAAGCAGTTTTGGATCAGTTTGGAATGTGGAGGCCTGGACTTCCTGTAATTTTTTTTTTGAGCTCTCTATGGGTTTTACAGATTTTTCACTGAAATTTTTGTAATGACTTGGGAACACTTTATCATGCACATTGATAAAGTGGTTTCTCTATAGCACAGTCAAGCCTGTGAGTTAAGTCTCTGTTCTCTGTACAGCTGGTTGTTGGCAACTATCCTGAGTTAGAAAGGAACTGTATGTAAACACCCAGCAGGGCAGTCAAAGGGTGTGTAATCTCCCTGAGAGCCTCTGGATGTGTACATTTGTAACAATCTGCAATCAGAAAATGTTGACAATAATCAGCATCAGTGAAAAGAAAGAGTGGCATTGTTAATAGGCAGGGTCAATTACCTTTCATCACAACTGGGAAAAGTTAGAAATAAAATGTTTTAAGCTGCAGTGAATGAGGGAAGCCTGTGACTTGGTGATCAGGTAAAACCCAATGACACAAGCAATTGTAGGTTATTTGAGTGGGGGTGGTGGGGAGGCTTATTCATATTGCAGGTGGAGAAACAAAAAGACAAATGAGAACAGGAGAAACAAAATCTGTGCTGGTACTGTGAGCTGGAAAGCAAAGCAGATGTTGGTAATCTGAAATAAAATAGGTCAACCAGCAGTTGAGGAAGAGGTTACTATGGAAGGCCAAGAGATTGCTGCTGCCCTAGCAGAGAATTTTAAATCAGTTTATTGTTAAATGCACAAGCAGACATAAAGAAGCTAGAGAGTGGTAGTAGATGGTTGCCTCTCTGACTGGAGGCCTGTGACCGGTGGTTTGCCGCAGGGATCAGTGCTGGGTCTATTGTTTGTCATCTACATCAATGATCTAGATGATGATATGGTTAACCAGATCAGCAAATTTGCAGATGACACCAACACTGGGGGTCAACAAGGAAGGCTACGATGACTTGGAGGGGGATCTGCATCAGCTGGAAAAATGGGCTGAAAAATGGCAGATGGAATTTAATGCAGACAAGTGCAACAGTGTTGCACTTCGGTAGGACCAATGGGTAGGTTTTGCATAGTGAACAGCAGGGCAGTGAAGAGTGTGGTAGAACAAATGAATCTGAGAACACAGGTCATCACAGGTAGATAGGATTGTAAAGAAAGATTTTGGAACACATAAATCAAACTACTGAGTACGGGAGATGGGATGTTACGTTGAAGTTGTTTACAATGTTGGCAAGGCCTAATTTTGAGTATTGTGTGCAGTTTTGGTCACCTAGCTACAAAAAAGATGTAAATAATGTTGAAAGATTACAGAGAAAAGTTATAAAGATGTTGCTAGGCCTGGTAGACTTGAGCTAGAAGGGAAGATTGAATAGGTTAGGAATTTATTCCTTGCAATGTAGAATGAGAGGAGATTTGATAGAGGTATTCAAATTATGAGGCGTATAAATCAGGTAAACACAAGCAGGCTTTTTTGAGATTGGATGGGACTACAACCAGAGATTGGGATAAGGGTGAAAAGTGAAATGTTTAATGGGAGCATGAGGGGAAACTTCCTCAGAGAGTTGTGAGAGTGAGTAATGAGCTGCCCGTGGAAGTGGTGTACGTGAATTCGATTTCAATGTTTGGATAGGTACATAGCTAATAGGTGTATGGAGGGCTTAAATGGTTTCAGCATGAACAAGATGGACCAAAGGGCCCGTTTCCATGCCGTACCTTTCTGTGACATTGTGCCTGTGTACAGATACATGTATACACAAGTACAATAACAAATGTACTTGCAGCAGTGTCATAGGCACACAATGTTATGCAATCAACATTCACAAGTAAAAAAGCAAATTAAGCAAGTTAAACTATTTTTACAAGGGAAAAATTCAATTAGAACAAACGAAAGTCCAATTTATTGGAAAATGATTGTAATGTTTAGTGATCAGCATTGTGCCAGTTAGTTCCACAGGGATTAGTCATGTGCCTATTAGTTTGTCAGCCTATTTTGACGTTTTTCATTGATTCTGTTGTATTTCTTCATTCTGCTGGGAATGCCTGCAAGAAAATGAATCTCAAGGTCAATTTTGACTTATACAGTATGTATTTTGATAAATAAATGACTTGAACTTTGAACTTAGCTTGTTAAGTACATTTATAACTGAGATGTGAATGTTGGAGGAAAGTGTAGCAAGTATGCAGGTGACATGAATATATTGATAGTGGGTAAGGTAGCCTTAGGTACAGAATGATATTGAACAGATGGTAAATTGGGCACAGCAATGGCAGGTGGAATAGAACATACACAATGAATGGTAGGTCCTCAGGGAGTCCTGAGGAACAAAGTGTACTGTATACATTTAAAAATCCCTGAAGGTGGCAGTATAGGTAGGAAACTGTCAGAAGTATCTGGACTAGCAACTGAATTGATAAGGAATACTGAGTAGTATGGATCAAGTGCTCATAAATGGGAATAGCGTAGGTAGGTACTTGATAGCTGGCACAGATACGAGGGGTCAAAGAGCCCACTTTTGTGCTCTATGACTCCAAAATACATGAGAATTAACATTACTATTGCAGGTTAAGAACATGGCAGAATTAGCCATGTGAAGTAGGTGAATTTGACAATGATGACTCCTGGGAGCCAGTTGTCAGTTTCATTCTCTATTTAAAGAAAACTTGTTTATTGAACTTACATTGAGCTCTGTTGGAATAATGTACAAGGCCAAAGTCAGATTGGACCAAGCTTTAGGCTAATATAGCTCCTAAGTTGGTGACAGAGAAATCAAAGAAAGAAAAGACACAAAAATAGATCACGTGGGAATGAGAGCAATGTGGAATTGGAAGTTAAGTTCATGAAACTTGTCATTTCATACAAGAGTAGGAAACAGTACCAATATAATCATCAAAATACAGAAGGAATGTGAACAGGACTGCAACAATAACTGTTCCATGTTTCTTAGAAAGAGCCTGAACACAGTGTTAATCTGTCTGAGGAAGCAAGTGGAGTTAAAAAGACGAATTTCTATGTGAGAATGAGTTCAACCAGATTGAACTGGAAGACTGGGAATTTCTGCACTTCTGTTCAATGATGGAGTTGTTTGCTACAAGGCAATCCTCCTTGTTTATGCAAAGGAACTGAATTAACCTAATAGTTGCAGTGGCCTTGATGCTGACAATTTAATGTTACACGAAAAATTTCATTCCCACAATCAAAATTGTGTAAAAGGGAATGGAATAAAAATACTGTAGCACATAATATAGATATTAAACTGCAAGATTGTAGGAGCAATTATATCAATTTTATCATACATTTCAAGATTCAGGAGAAGAAAATTGGTAAAATGCAGTTGCCTTGGTTGTCTAAACAATGAGACTTCTATTCTTTAAGACTTTGCTGACAAGTCAGATGTTTGGTGAAGTGGAGAAACCCTTCATGTGAATAAGCGAATGAATCGTTGGTAGTTTGCCAACTTTTTTCTTGAATACAATCATTATACAAATGAAATTGTGGCATAAATAACAAAATATCTTCCTGCCTGCAATCACTTTGGAAAAAACATAGTTAATGCATCAAACTTTCAGATCATGCTTTTAAAATGCTCTTAATGAATTTTCCACACTATTTAAAGATTTATGGATACTTTTCCTGACGATCAGAATTTTTCACCGCTTATTTTTAATGAAAACTTTATAAAATACTTCTGAAGAGCTCTTCAAAGTGTAATGAAATAGGTTACTGCATTTTTAATGTATTCCCTTTAATTTTCATTATTTGTTTCTGCTCCACAAATATCATCAAAATCTATCCCTTTGACCGAGATTTTCATTGATCTTCTTACTTTTTTTATATCTTGATTCAAAATTTTCCATATGCCTTTTAAAACACCCTGTTTTATATTTAGTAAACAATTATTTAAACATTCTGCTGTTTTTGTCCTGTCCTAACCTTCTAGGCAGCTGCTATTTTAAGCTTTCAGTGCAGGAAAAATCATTCATGTTAGAGCAGTAGAATAATTGAAAACATACCTTCCAACAATTTTCACCCTAATTTTGCAAGTTACCTTATTGTAGACCTATCTGGTTCTGAGCATGACACATGGAAAGTGGGAGAATAAAGTTGACTGGATGGCAGTGTTTATCACTGAGCATGCTTTATAACTGTAGAAGCACCAAAACATCAAGTACAACTTCCTAATGAAGGTCTTGGTCTGAAACATTGTTTAATAATTTCCATAAATGCTGCCTGACCTGCTCTGTTCCTCCAGCATCTTGTGTGTTGCCTTGGATTTCCAGCACCCGCAGATTTTGAACTTACTCTTTGGTTGGTCCTTAGGTTGCAGTCCTGCAACATGTGTCCAATCCTGAGCTTTGGTCTCTGTATTTGAGTTTGTACATTCTCCCTGGGTCCTTGTGGATTTTATCTGTGCTCTGGTTTCCTCTCAATATTGGTGTGCAAAATGGCTACTACATTTCTCCCAGTGTAGGTTGGTGATAGAGAATCAACATATTAAAAACATGGATGACAAAGTAAATAAATAGGAGAGCGGGATTGATCTGTGAGCCTCAATGACTTTCTTCCAAAGTTGGTTGGCATCTTCAAAGGCCATGGAGCACGCCTAAGGCCGATGCTGAGATATATCCCAGGATACACTGGGCCACATCAGCAGTGCTGTTACCTGTATCAGTGTGTGTTTTGGGACTTTCAACATCAGACCCAGGCGACTTAGGCAGAGTTGATCAGGCCCTGGCTTATGACCCCGGAGTATTGGTCCACGGTCACACCTCTTGATCCATAGCCATCTGTGTACTCTCAAAGGGATTGATGTAAAGGGTATTTGGAAAATGGTGCATTCCTGCCCTTCTGTGTACTCCCGATAAATCAACCCAGGTTTCTCAATGCCATTAATAATTATAGCTTGATAACATTCTTAAAAGCAAGGCATCAACTAACAGCTGCATAACTTTAATCAAAAGTTAGAAGGTTGTAACAAAGTTGAAGTGAACACTAAAATGAAAAATCCACTAGCACAATTTAAAACATTTATTATCATTATTTTAAATCACATCACAATTTTCTAAAATACATTGTTTTTAAAATAATCTGTATAATTAAACATACATTATTTGATCCAATTTACATAAAAAAGATTGAGACTGAAGCTTACAATTTAGAGTTGTTGCTCACCTGGAAGGACTTCACTTTTGCCGTGATCAGGGCACTCACAGGGTGGAGAAGTAACCTCATATTCTGTCTAGGAAGCCTCTAACCTGATGGCCTGAACAATGATTTCTCCTTCTGGTAATTTTTTCCCCTCCTTTCCCTCTTCTTTTATTCCCCACACTGGCCTCTTATCTCTTCTCCTCACCTTCCCGATTCTCACCCTTCTTCCCATGATCCACTCTCCTCTTATCAGATTCTTTCTTCTTTAGCCCTTTACCTTTCCCACCCACCTGGTTACCTAGTTTCACATATCACCTTCTAGCTAGCTTGTCCTCCTCCCTCCAACTTTTTAAAAATTCTGACATCTTCTTCCTTCCTTTCCAGTCAGAAGGAGGATCTCAACCCAGAGGGTGACTACTAATTCATTTCCATAGATGCTGCCTGACCTGCTGAGTTCCTCCAGCATTTTGTGTGTCTTGCACCAATTCATAAGATTATTTTGAGAACAACAATTCCTTTAAGTATACAGCAAGCAAGATAGCAACTTGCACAAACACACCAAGAAAATCAACCGTAGCAATCTAAAGATCTTACCAACTGTAAACAGTACACCGATATAGGCATTCCACAGACACATTACAACAGCTTTTCATGGTCATTGACAATTTTTGCAAAATTAAGAACATCTTTATGCAAAGCTCTAAAAAAAAATCAAAATGTCATTGCACTTCAAATAGGCTTTTGAAATATCTCTCTGCTTCTCAATACTGGAACACAGCTTTGTTCCACATTAAGAGTCCTGAGTAATCTATCATTCTCGAGCTAAAAGAGCAAACCTAACATACTCGTTTAAAAAAAAGTAAATTCATGCCATTGACATATTAATGTATTCAAATTAAGCACAATTTCAAAGCATTTAGGTGAATTTAAATGGTATAGTTGACTAATTCAAATTCCTTTGTATTAACTGACAAAAAAATTCAGTCCACACCTGAATTGTTAGCATTTGATAATTCATAAAATTTACGATGCCCAAGTGCTTTGATTCAGTGCTTTGATATTTGTGGCAGTTCTATGAATAATGTGTAATTGATAACAAATAATCTTGTTTGCAAATAAATCAAAAATAGTTAAGTTATTAATGAATTTTTCAAGTAAGAAATGATTTCTTCACCTGAAGACCATATCACTATCATTGGTAACAATCTTTCAAACATTTCATTAACCAGCTTCTCTAACCTGTAACCTTTTCTAACCATGGCAACATCCTTCTCCTTTAAACTTTCAATTGGGCACAAGTCATTTCCTCCATCACCAATGTAAATGACTTTTTTATACTGTACTCCCAATTTAAGTTGATTAGCAACAAATTCAATTAATGCTTTTCTCTTGCAAAGATTATCAGGACATTGTGGACAACTATGGGAATGAAAATTCTCAATTCTTAGATAACCTTCTTCATCAAATGTTGCTGGATTTGTAAAAATGCTATCAAAAGCTAACCTTGTATTTGTAAATTCTAAGATCCAATTGATAAAAACTGTGTTGGAATCAGAAATAATTATACAGTCAACATGTTTCTTGATTTGGCAGATGAACTTCAAGAGATCGACCATTCCTGAACAATATGGTATGGATTCCATAACCTGTTTTATTTCAGGTTCTTTGATTCCTTGGTCTCCAATGTAACCAAACACTTGTCTCATGTATTCATTCCAGTGTTTTCCATTGTATTTTTTCTGAAGCCAATCTGGAAGTTTCTTTTCAGGAGTACATCTCACAATCCAAGTATCACTGTTCCCATCTACAATCGTGTGGTCAAAGTCAAAAACGAGTAAACTCTTCATTTTCTGAAATCAGCCTCCTATGTTTTAAAACAAAAAGAAAGAAGTGCATTATACATAGCTGCACTGGTCTTAATTCAAGATAAATAATGAACATGTTACATATTTACCCGGTAACTGGCGTTGCTGGGGAATTCTGAGCATCAAATTTTTGAAAAGATTGTAAGGCTCTGTAGAGGTGCAGAAACAATTTACTGTAATTGGCAATTAGTTTATTATTGTCACATGTACCAAGATACAGTGAAAAGCTTTGTATGCATGCCATCCAAATAGATCATTCCATATACACATACATCAGGGTAGTACAAAAGGAAAAGCAATAATGCAGGATATTTGTTCCACTTACAGGGAAAATACAGCGCAGGTAGACAAATAAGATAATGGGGCAATGATGAGATAGATTGAAGAATCGTGTTATCTTAACATACAAGAGATCTGTTCAACAGTCTTATAACAGTGGGAAGTTCATTTACATAGATAGGCTAGAGAGCTGGTGCTATTCACCTTTAAAAAATTCCAAAGAGGTGACAAGTAAAATCCAAAAGGTATTTTCTTTCTATCAAGCAGTAGAAAATGCTCCAATTTGTAGAGGAATCAAGTACTAGGATATTGAATGAAGGTCAAGAGATGCACCGGACATGAGAATTTCAAAGCAAATGATTAGTTTCTGAAGAACACTGCCGGGGTTAATTTGTGGCATATTCAACTGCACATCCAAAAGTAATTATCTGAAATTCTATTACTTATATATCATAGGATTAGTCAAGTGGAAACTTGACCAACTTGTATCGACTGATGTATTTTATTGAAAAGAAATCATAAAAACAGAAAATGTTTAATTGAAATTTGAAACAAAAATAGAAAATGCTGGAATAACTCAGGGGACCCGACAGCATATGTAGAAACAGAAGGCAATTAACAAACATCGCAGGTTGAACACACATCAGAACTCAGTAAGATCTGCTGAATTTTTCCAGCATTTTCTATTTTATTTGGTATGTTTTTCATTATTAAGCGTCAAATGAATTTTCAAAAGGAAAATATTTCAAAGCTAACTATAAAGTAAAGTAACATAAAATATACAGAAAACAAATTTTATGTGCCTTTTTATATTGCACGTGTCCCCATGTTTCTTAATAATAACCCACGACTTCATTTGAAACGATTCAGAGGGTTTCTAGAATAATTCAGACCGTCCTAATCGTTTGCAGAAATATCTGTTTAATTTTACTCACTTCATTCCCAACTGCCTCATTTAAGTAGGCCACAAGGTCAAATTTTCACTGCCGGAACCAAGGGTAAAAATAAACCTCAAGCACGGAGCAGACGCCCAGTGGTACAGTATTTCCACTTCTACAGTAACTCATTGCCCTTTTGAGTTTCCTTTCTTTCACTCAAATAAAAAAACACACTCTACTTTCGATAGCTTATGATTACTCAAAGAAACAACATACCTAACGTATGTTTAAATCCGAAAGATCGCCGCCACCCGATATGATACCTCGGCTCGACTGCGGCATTGCGAGCGGGACAAGCCCGATCGACAGCCGCGGCCACGCGCAGCCGCCGAAACGCGCCTCCACGCGCGACTCCGCCCGCCGCCCGTCGCCTGGTAACGGAGCACGCACCTACCCCACGGTATCGTTGCCGGGCAACACAAACCCCACTGCCGCCCGGCTCTGTGCTCGGGGGAATGTTGGGCTTCCATGATTAGCTTCTGAGGCACGGTGCAAATGGCGGCTGCGACAAACTTTGCGCCGCCAAATGGAAGATCGATGAGTGACATTAGAAACAATTCTGGTGAGTGTTTCTTCAAAATGGGTCAAAGAAACCGAGGCTGCTTTTGTGGGACTGGAGACAACGGGTTAATCCATTCCGATGGACTCGGGTATTACAACTTGTACATTTTGGTATATACTTCTCTGTGAGGTCTAATACTTGGTCAGTGCGAGTATGGTCGCTATGAATGCTCTCAAAAATGCACACATCACACAGCTGGGAACTTCTGATAGCGTCACGGAGATTTTTTTCATTAATTGCATCTGGTTACTTGGGCGAAGAACAATTTACCATCTCCCAGGTCAAAATTATAAGCCTCTTTGTACAAGATGTTTTTGCAGCATAAGAGAAAAATTTATAGAAAACTTCTGAAGAAAGATTTAGGGTCCTTGACCCTCTTCAATTGATCTTTGTTGATGACATTGTGAACAAACTTCTCAAGACTCATATCGTGGGAATCACCTCCCAGTAAAATAAGGTATTACTTTCAAGGTACCAGCATAGTCTTTTGTTTGATGAAAAAAAAGATGTTTGAACATTAAGATCTGAAACCTGGCACAAAACCTGGTCCACCAGGTCACCCAAATGCTGGTCTACCTGCCCTCGTAATTTCTTCCAAGACCCAGATTGAAGTATTGGTAGGTACCAAAGTTATCCCAGCAAAT
This sequence comes from Hypanus sabinus, assembly GCF_030144855.1. Classification (NCBI taxonomy): domain Eukaryota; kingdom Metazoa; phylum Chordata; class Chondrichthyes; order Myliobatiformes; family Dasyatidae; genus Hypanus; species Hypanus sabinus. The sequence goes on from NC_082709.1 coordinate 24,198,063, forward strand.
TCCTTTAAATCCATTAAAAGGCAAAATGAATCTAAGCATTCTCTCCCTGGTCTACAGTTCTGTCACCAAGGCCTTAATTTCACTGTTGATTCCATTGGGAAGATCATGTCATTCACATGTTGGTCACCAAACTTCCAAACCAGACAGTCTATTCCAAGCTCAGTAACAGAAAGAGATATCCAAGCATATAAAAAAGCTTCAGGAAAAGTATTCTTAAAATGTGAGGTATCTTCACACACTCCTGGATTGTTGTGAATAGTAGTATATCTCTTTAATGGACAAAATTTAAGGGAAGAAAGACAGAACTGATTGGAAAGGAGCATGAATTAGAGCCAAATTGGATAAATAAAGAGATAAAAGTGGAGAGAGAAGGAATCTCAGGATGAAGGAGAAATGAAGACAATTAAAGTCAAATTTTATCTGTACATTATTTGACTCTCAAGGGAAAGTATATTACACACAAGAATGGAAGTCAACTGTTTACATTGTTCCACTTCTGGGCCAGTGTGGTTAAGTAATATTGTTTTAATACTTATACAATTTGTTATGTACCGTAAGTATTCCCAAATTTTCTATAGTTTGTACTGGCCTGTTAAAATAGATAGGTGATGCAGAAAATTTACAACAATAATTGGGTTGAGAGCAAATAACCACTGGTGTGAGGCAAGGAGTGGAATTACGTGCAATTCACTATATATCTTCTCTTGGGCAGAAATTGTTGGCTATAATATAAATCAGCACATCATTCACTGCAACTTCCATCATCTTCAATGGGATCCTACCATGAAACATGTCCTTCTCTCTTCTCCCCTCCCCCCCAACTCTCAACTTTCCACAGGGATCACTCTCCTTGATTCCCTTATCCACATATCCCTCCCCAACAATCTCCCTCCTAGCACTTAAGCAGTACAAGTTCTATACCCACTCATTTATCTCCTCTCACAACACCATTCAGAGCCCCAAACATTCCTTCCAGGTGAGGCAACACTTCTTTTGCAAGTCTGATGGGGTAATCTACTCTATTGGGCGCTTGGCCTCTACATGTCAGACCTGACAGATTAGGGGATCGTTTTTTTTGAGCACCTTCATTCCATCTGCCACAATAAGTGTGATTTCTCAGTGACCATCCATTTTAATTCTCCTTCACATTCCTATACCAACATTTCAGCCTATGGCCTCCTCTGCTGCCACAATGAGGTGACTTTCAGGCTGAAGGAGGATCAGTTCGTTCCATCTATGTAGCCGCTAACCTGATGGCATAAAGATTGATTTTTCTAACTTCTGGTAATTTTCCCCACCCCCCCCCCTTTTTTCATTCTCCATTCCAGCTCCTCTGTTGCCCCTTTCTTTCCCTTTTCCTCACTTACTCATTACCTCCCTTTGGTGCCCCTCCTCCTTCCTTTTCTCCCATGGTCCACTCTGCTCTCCTATCAGATTCCTTCTTCTTCAGCCCTTTACCTTTTCTACCCATCACCTCCCAGTTTCTCACTTCCCCTCCCCACCCATCCACCTTTCCCTTCACTTGGCTTCAGCTATCACCTGTCAACTTGGACTTCTCCTCCCCTCCCCCACCATCTTAATCTGGCTTCTTCCACCTTCCTTTCCAGTCCTGATGAAGGGTCTCAGCCCGGAATGCCAACTGTTTATTCCCTCCATAGATGCTGCCCGGTTGCTGAATGTGTTCAGCATTTTGTGTGTTGCCCTGGATTTCCATCATCTGTAGAATCTTTTGTGTTTGATTAATAATGCCTAGTTATAAGCTGATTTTTTCTAAAAAGTTATTTAAATTTGTTTACAGATGCATCATCTTTCTCACAGTATTTCTTTCTTACTAGAATACATTTTTGTTGAGTTATGAACATCTGTCACTGTTTATCTTCTCTTATTTTTCCCAACCCTTATGTTCCTTATGTTCATATTTTCATTGAAATTTAAGATAATGGTTTTAGATCTTAGTTTCTCATTTTCAGAATTAACTATGAAATTGAGACTGTTCCAGACGATCCTTTACTTAGAAATTATTAATTAATTATTTCTTGTTACACTTAAGATCTTATCTAAAATAGCTAGTTTCCTGGTTGGCTCCACAAGTTATTATTCAATTCTTTATGAACTCATCTGAAGGCTGACTTTGCCAATTTGATTTGCTCAATCCATGTGAAGATTAATGCCACCCATAATAATTAAGTTTATTTCAAGTTCTCATTTTTTCTTCATTTCTGATCTGCACATCACTACCATTAGAGATCCTACTGCCATCAATTATTTGTTTACCTTGCCTAATCCTATCTGCACCCAAATTAATTCTGTCTTGATCTTTTAAGTCTAACAAACGTTGACCTCAACCTTCATAAAGGAAGCTTTCAACTGTACCTTCTGTCTACCTTCCTAAAATTTAAAAGACCCCTGAATATTCAGTTCCCATCCTTAGTCACATTGCAGTCACAATGTAATGTGCTATCACTCAGTTATTTTGACCTTAAATATGAATTGTATTCCTTTTGCAGTTTTAATAAGATTCTTAATGAGGAACAAGTAAATTAGTAAATGTAAAAGTAAATCAGTAGATGAAATGTATTATAATTGTGTTTTTGGAAATAATTTTCCTGCTGCTTATTAAATATGCATTGTAGGTAGAATATCTTCAGTTCGGAACACCAAATTATGTGTAACAAAATGTTCTGAGGAAAAGGAACCTGGAGAAGGGAATGGTAGGTGCTTTTAATGTTGAGAAATATAGTCATGCATGTTGTGTTAAATTATAAATAAAGGATTAAGTTCTGTTGTAAATAGGTATAGCATTAAAATGATTTTTGAGTAATAGTATGACTCAAAAATTTTGCTTAGATATTATTAAATAACACAAACATCAAGATTGTTTGTCATTATGTAGTATACAAGTGTAAAGGAGAACAAAATGATTGTTGCCCCAGATCTGACACCGCCTTAAAAAAACTTGTTAATTTATGCTCACTAACTCAATGTATCCTGGATTCTGGATTGTGTGCAGATATCAAACCCAGGACATATTCCTGATCTGAGTACAGATAGGGGGAGTTGGAAGCATTTACACCAACCACATTTATTATAGGTAGCTGCCAATATTGAACTAAAACCAGAAAATGCTCAGTTAGCATCTGTAGAAAAGATAATAGTTCAGAATCAGAATTGTTATCTTTGACATATGTAGTGAAATTTGATGTTCTGCAGCAGCAGCAGTACAATTCAATGTATAAAAATTACTATAAGTTATAATAAGAAATATTTTTAAAGTACAAAAAAGAAAAATAGTGAGTTAGTGTTCATGGACCATTCAGAAATTTGATGGTGAGGGGAAGAAGCTGTTCCTAAAATGTTGAGTGTGCAACACTGAGGCTCCTGTGCCTCCTCCCTGATGGTAGTAATAAGAGGGCATGACCTGTTTGGTGAGGGTTCTTAATGATGGATGTGGCTTCTTGAGGTACTACCTTCTGAAGATATCCTCAATGATGGGGAAGCTAGAGTCCATGATGGAGCTAGCTGAGCTTACAACCCTTTGCAGCCTCTTTTGATCCTGTGCATTGGAGCCCCTTGTTGTGATGGAAAATAACTGATTCTTTGAGCCTCAACAGTAGAGGCCTGGACACACACAGTTTTAATAATAAGGAATTTATTTACAAGGGGAAGTCGGGTCAACACAACCAACTACAATACACAGAAAGTGGTGTGGGGACAGAGTACGGTTACACAAACAAAGAACAAGGAAAAAGCACTACAACAGCTATCCCCCTTGACCTTGGATAGCTGCAGCTCCCTTACCAGGACAAAAAGTAGACCTTCCCAAGCATAAATCAATGCACTTACCTCCAATGTGGTGGTCTGTAAGAGAGGGCTAGGAAGGCCAAGTCTCACCTTTTAAAGCATGGGGCTGGGTGAGATAATCCAATTAAGGTGACCAATAATTTAGGTGTGCATTGATTAGTTGGGAGGGACCAAATGTTGATTGGCATGTGGTGTGTCCTCAACCAGCCAAGTGGCAGTGCGTCTGTCACGTGGCCGGTATCTCTGGATACACCTCTGTACCAGATAGAATACTCTCCATGATGCATCTGTAGAAATTTGCTGGTCTTTGGTGACATACCAAATCTCTTCAAACTCCTAATGAAGTATAGCCACTAGTGTGCCTCCTTCATGATCAAATTAGCATGTTGGCCCAGGATATATCCTCTGAGACGTTCATGTCAAAGAACTTGAAGCTTCTCTCTCTTTCTGCCACTGACCCCTCAAAGAAGACTGATGTCTTCCACTTCCTGGAATCCACAATCAATTCCTTGGTCTTACTGACATCGACTGCAAGGTTATTGTTGTGACACCACTCAGCCAGTTGATTTGTCTCATTCTTGCATGCCTCCTTATCACCATCTGAGATTCTGCCAACTGTTATGTCATTGGTGAGTATGTAGATGGTGTTTGAGTTGTGCCTAACTTCACAGTCATGAGTACAGAGCAGTGGCTGCCAATCATTTCTTGTGTACCTCTCCGTTTGCTCCCAGACCATATCCCCAGTCCCACCCTCTCCCTTTCCAGCCATTACATAAAAATGATAAAGAATGATGCACAGTGAAAGAAATATGAACATCAAATTCAATGCAGTTCCAAATAATTTCAAAAATACTTAAAATTTATTTAAAGCTACATACAAATAACATTTCTTTAATTACAGTAAAACAATTTTTATCACCAATTTTAGTGAATATATTAGTAGTCCCAGCTATTCACTACAGTTGGCCCTCCTTATCCACGGGTTCCGCATGCGCGGATTCAACCAACTGCAGATCGGGGAAACCCGAAAGTTCTCTCTCCAGCACTCATCGTTTGAGCATGTACAGACTATTTTTTCTTTTCATTATTCCCTAAAAAATACAGTATAACAACTATTTACATAGCATTTATATTGTATTAGGTATTATAAGTAATCTAGAGATGATGTAAAAGTACAGGCAGTCCCTGGGTTATGAACGAGTTCCATTCCTGAGTCCGTCTTTAAGTCGGATTTGAAGTTGGAACAGGTACATCTGGTATTATTTAGCGTCAGTTAGTCAAACGTTTTTCTTAGTTTGTAGTATATATTTTACCTTTCTATGCATATAAAACACTTAAGAAACATATGTATTTCAATACTTAAACCACTGTGTTGCTTAGTAATAATTGTAGCTTTCATCGGGGCAGTGCCTTTCACATGCTCCATTAAAATTGTTCTGATCGTTGACCGACTAGCCTAACGCTTTTCCAATGACTGATGGTGTTTTACTTCTTTCCGATTGTTTTATTACTTCCACCTTATTTTTCATTGTAATCGTGATTATTTTCATGAACAGAAACGCTGCTGATTCAGAGCTGTGCCGGGTCCTAAAGACCACCACACAGAGACAGGTTAAATAAGGGAATTGAGCATCTGCGTATTTTGGTATCCACAGGGAGTCCCAGAACCAATCCCCCACGGATAAGGAGGGCTGACTGTACTTTATTGCTTTTTCACCTTTCAGTGAGATAGTTGGAGTGACATTGGCTTCTTGACATCAGGCTGAATATCACTCTGAAGGAGTCTTGGATTCCCATGTTTGGTAATTTGCAGTATGTTTCATTGCTTTGAAGAAGCTGGGCGGCTGCACTGAAACTGTGCTTCACTAAATATGATGTTGGAAAGGCAATAAAGAACACCTTAACCTTTTTCCACAATGCAGGAGAGCATTCAGAGTATATTCGAAGATCATCATCTGGTATTCTTTCTCTTCCAACTTAGAGAGGCTCAGAAATTGGACATGGCCATGATGGCCAATGTTGCACTTCAGTAGGGTTAACTTGGTCAGAAATGTGGAGATGATTGATTTGACTTTGATAGGATTCCCATCATTTCCTTGCAATTGAAGATTGATCTCATTAAATTTTGTGAATAATTCTGACAAATAAGCAATATCATACCTGATATTCTTGAGTTGATCACTGAATAAAACTTTTGAGTCTTCAAAGAATTTTATCAGTTTCAAGAAGTGTATAAAAGCATCTCAGGGAGTTTCCTTTTGAGAGCTGTTTGACTTCTGTGTGCAACAGCAAGTGTTCATTATTCTCAGTACAAAGCTCTTGAAATAGTTGAGAATTGAGAGCATGGGACAATTTTATTTACTGCTGTATTTAATAGTATTTAATGATTTGTACAGCTGATCTCTTAGGTTTTTTGTGACAAGATGTTTGTGAATTATGCAGCGAATGGTAAAAATATTAGGTACAGCTTTTTTCAAGAAAGTAATATCCCCACAGTGGCATTCTGTCATTTATGGTGCCCTATCTGTTGCACAGGCAAGGATGTCGGTGAGCTGAATGTCCTCTTTGAAAAATTGCTCAATAATCCAAAATATTGACTTGTCCTTCATACCTGTTTCTAATCCTCTTGAAAATAATAACTTTTGAACCATGCTTTCATCTTTTTTGAAGTGAACATAACAAAGAAGCAAAGATTTGTTGCCTTTCAAGGTTGACTCATCCAACTGCAGAGCAAATTCTGTTTTTCTAAATATGTTGCACAATGTGTCTTTCACATTCTCAGACATTTCATCTATTTATCTTTAAACAGAGTGGTCGTTGAGCCGAATCGTTTTAATTATTTGGTCTGGTGACCTATGGAAAACTGTTCACAGAACCTCCTTTACTGCTGGCAGAACCTGTTCTTCTCCAATTGTATGTGGCTTTCCAGATTTAGCAATGAGCAATGAGCCATGATGGTTGGCATGCAAACCATCACTATTTTATTGTGAAGTGCTGGCAAACATGTTTTGAAGTTCTTTCTTTTTTTGAAAAGTTTTCATGAAGTGACCAAAAATAAGCCAAGCTCTTGTTTGCTCTGTCAGAGTATATTATTTTAAAATGTTCAAGGAGCCTGGATGGCTTCAATGCCTCAATTGCGTAGTGCTGGTATAAATCCATATTTCAGATACTTCACACTATACTTTCTATACTTCTTTTTCATTTGGTCTGCTTCAGCCAGTTTCATTATGGATTAATGACCACGGTCAAATGCCTGTTGTTTAAGTCCAACCTCAAGTGCTGTGATTAATAAAAGGGGAAAGTTATGACATCATCACAGCTCGGGCAAAGTCTGACTCTTCGCCTGAAGGTACAGTTGAAGTTGGAAGTTTACATACACTTAGGTTGAAGTCATTAAAACTCATTGTTTAACTACTCCACAGATTTCATATTAGCAAACTATAGTTTGGCAAGACGTTGAGGACATCTACTTTGTGCATGACACGAGTAATTTTTCCAACAACTGTTTACAGACAAATTATTTCACTTTTAATTGACTATATCACAATTCCAGTAGGTCAGAAGTTAACAAACAAAATAAAAAGAAATCAGCCAAGACCTCAGAAAAAAAAATTGTGGACCTCCACAAGTCTGGTTCATCCTTGGGAGCAATTTCCAAATGCCTGAAGGTACCACGTTCATCTGTACAAACAATAGTACACAAGTATAAACACCATGGGACCACACAGCCGTCATGCTGCTCAGGAAGGAGACGCATTCTGTCTCCTAGAGATGAATGTACTTTGGTGTGAAAAGTGCGAATCAATCCCAGAACAACAGCAAAGGACCTTGTGAAGATGCTGGAGGAAACAGGTAGACAACTATCTATATCCACAGTAAAATGACTCCTATATCGACATAACCTGAAAGGCTGCTCAGCAAGGAAGAAGCCACTGCTCCAAAACCGCCATAAAAAAGCCAGACCACAGTTTGCAAGTGCACATGGAGCCAAAGATCATACTTTTTGGAAAAATGTTCTCTGGTTTGATGAAACAAAAATTGAACTGTTTGGCCATAATGACCATCGTTATATTTGGAGGAAAGAGGGTGAGGTTTGCAAGCCGAAGAACACCATCCCAACCGTGAAGCATGAGGGTGGCAGCATCATGTTGTGGGGGTGCTTTGCTGCAGGAGGGACTGGTGCACTTCACAAAATAGATGGCATCATGAGGAAGGAAAATTATGTGGATATATTGAAGCAACATCACAAGACATCAGCCAGGAAGTTAAAGCTCAGTTGCAAATGGGTCTTCCAAATGGACAATGACCCCAAGCATACCTCCAAAGTTGTGGCAAAATTGCTTAAGGACAACAAAGTCAAGGTATTGGAGTAGCCATCACAAAGCCCTGACCTCAATCCAATAGAAAATTTGTGGGCAGAACTGAAAAAGCGTGTGTGAGCAAGGAGGCCTACAAACCTGACTCAGTTACATCAGTTCTGTCTGGAGGAATGGAACAAAATTCCAGCAACTTATTGTGAGAAGCTTGTGGAAGGCTACCCAAAATGTTTGACCCAAGTTAAACAATTTAAAAGCAATGCTACCAAATACTAACAAAGTGTATGTAAACTTCTAACCCATGGGAATGTGATGAAAGAAATAAAAGCTGAAATAAATCATTCTCTTTACTATTATTCTGATAGTTCACATTTTTAAAATAAAGTAGTGATCCTAACTGACCTAAAACAGGGAATGTTTTCTAGGATTAAATGTCAGGAATTGTGAAAAACTGAGTTTAAATGGTGTATGTAAACTTCTGACTTCAACTGTATATCAGCGATATCTTGGTTGGGCCATGGTCTAGAGAAATTCATCAAGACCATTTGAAAGAGCACATTCTGAATTTTACCCATTGATCACCATACCCTAATTCACTGGAATTGTATCATTGCATGATAAGAGTATGAAAATCATACTAGCTAACACTGTACTACAGTAGTGAATGGCAATAATGCACGGACCAGGCCCAGAAATAACATAACGTGCTTTGGGTAAAGTCTAAGAGAACAGTGTGTTAGCAAGAGATGAGGTGATTTTGTGATCAATATAACTAGTAATGTGTCACTGATTAAATGCTTATAATAAGTAATTAATTTCTTTAATTAACCCTGTTATCTCTCAGCTGCCCCCCTTGCTACTGAAACACCCACCCCCAACACCAACTGCTTTATCTTTATATCCCACTTAGAAATTCCCACCACATCACTACACCTGGGGGGAGGTGCGATATCACCCAGTTTGAGATCCCTGGTGTAGAGAGAGTAGAGCAGTGGGGTAAACCTGCATTTTTGAGATGCGGCTATGTTGATTGTCAGCAAGGGGATATTACTTCTGCACTGACAGTGGTCCCCCGATGAAGATGTCAACGATGCAGTTGCAGAAAGGTATAGAGGCCCAGGTTTCGAAGCCTGTTGAGTAATACCTAGAGGATGATCTTGTTGAATGCTGGGCTGAGTCAATTAACAGCACCCCAATGTAGTTATTGCTGTTATCCATTTAACATTTCAGGTTGAAAACCCTGGAGAATCAAAATTGTTCATTCTGGTTCTCTTTCATTTTCAGTGGAAGCTACTTAATCTGAGATTTACTGACATTTTCAGGCTTTATTTTAGACTTTCAGCATCAACATATTTTCATATTTTGTAGGCTTAGGAGAATTTACAGTTTTTTTTACAGTCAATGCAGAATTTCTTGGAAGGTACCCATTGTAGAAAGTCCACAGAAAGGTTACACAAAAAAATGGCCAAACCAAGTGATCTTTTTCATTGGAGTTACTGAGAGACAAATGTTAGTCAGTATAGAATAACCAGCTGATAGCGTTCATCATTATTCAGTGTCTTTTCTTTTTAAATCTTTTTATTAGTTTTAAACAAACATAAATGAAACATGAATACAAAATGTTTGAGAGTACATAATTAATAGTTTAAATAGACATTCAGATATGTAATAATAAAAATATATAACCTCTCAAACTCAGAACATTAATGAACAACGAAGTAAAAAGAGAAAAAAAAGAAAAAACCCCAAAAAAAGAGAGAATATTTTTTTAAAAAAAAACACTAAGCAACATGGGCCATTGAATAATATTAAGTACATGTACAGTAGTGCCAATAACTCCGAACCTCCATCCAATTAATTAAGGATAATATAAGTAAGGTTTAGGAAAAGACAATTCAACTCATGTGAAAATGTTGAATAAAAGGTCTCCAAGTTTCTTCAAATTTAACTGAAGGATCAAAAACCACACTTCTAAATTTTCTAAACTCAAACAAGAAATAGTTTGAGAAAACCACTGAACTACAGTTGGAGGATTAATTTCTTTCCAATTCAATAAAATAGATCTTCTAGCCAATAATGTAACAAATGCAATCATTCGTTGAGATGAGGCGGATAAACGATTATTATCCGTCATTGGTAAACCGAAAATTGCAGTAAGAGGATGCGGTTGAAAATTAATATTTAAAACTCTTGAAATAATACTGAAAATATCTTTCCAATAATTTTGTAAACAAGGACAAGACCAGAACATATGAGTCAATGAAGCAACATCAGAATGACATCTATCGCAGGTTGAGTTAAGATGAGAATAAAATCGAGCTAGTTTATCCTTAGACATATGACCTCTATGTACAACCTTAAATTGTATTAGGGCATGTTTAGCACAAATAGAGGACGAATTTACCAATAATAAAATTTTTTCCCATTGCTCAGTAGATATAGGACAATGCAACTCTTCTTGCCATTCCTTCTTAATTTTTTCTGATACATCTAACTGTAAATTCATGATCATCTTATAAATGATAGCTACTAAACCCTTTTGATAAGGATTAAGGGCTAAAATTCTATCTGTAATGTCCAATGGACATTCTTTCGAAAAAGACTGTAACTCATTATACAAAAAAAATTCTAACTTGTAAATATCTAAAAAAATGGGTTTTAGGTAAATTATATTTATTAGATAGCTGTTCAAAGGGCGTAATGTTATCATCCAGAAACAGATCACGTTAACATGTTATACCTTTTGTTTTCCATAAAAGAAAAGCTTGATCCATAGATGAAGGCCAAAAAAAAAAATTAGATATTATAGGACATGATAAAATGAATTTATTCAAACCAAAAAATTTATGAAATTGAAACCAAATTCGTAATGTATATCTGACTATAGGATTAGTTATCTGTTTATTCAATTTGAATAAAGAAAAAGGAAGTGAAGATCCTAAGATTGAAATCAGTGAAAAATCTTGCACAGATTTACATTCCAAATTTACCCATTGTGGGCAAGTAGCTATAGTCCATTCTTGTGTCCAGAATATTAAATACCATATATTGACTGCCCAATAGTAAAATCTTAAGTTTGGTAAAGCCAAGCCGCCCTCCTTCTTAGGCTTCTGTAAATATTTTTTACCCAATCTAGGATTTTTGTTCTGCCACAAGTAAGAAGATATTTTAGAGTCAATAGTATCAAAAAAAGCTTTAGGAATAAAAATTGGTAATGCTTGAAATAAATATAAGAATTTAGGAAGTATCATCATCTTAATAGCATTAACTCTACCAACCAATGACAAAGATAGTGGAGACCACCTAATAGCAAGTTGCTTAATTTGATCAATTAAAGGTAAAAAGTTAACCTTAAATAAATCTTTATGTTTTTTAGTAATTTTAATACCTAGGTAAGTAAAATAATCTGTAACAATTTTATATAGTAAATGTTTATAAATTGGAACTTGTATATTTAATGGAAATAGTTCACTCTTGTTAAAATTCAATTTATAACCAGAAAAATTACTAAATTGAGCAAGCAAAGATGAAATAGCAGGGATAGATCTTTCAGGGTCAGATATATATAATAACAAATCATCAGCATGTAATGATACTTTATACGTCCTCTCCCCACGGGTAATACCCAGAATATTAGGTGATTCACAAATAGCTATAGCCAATGGTTCTAAAGCAATGTCAAATAGTAAAGGACTTTAAGGGCAACCTTGCCTTGTACTACGAAATAGCTGAACAAAAGGGGATCTTTGATTATTGGTAAAAACCGAAGCTAAAGGTTTATGGTATATTAATTTAATCCATGATATAAATTTTGAACTAAAATTAAATTGTTGCATTGTAGTAAATAAATATGGCCATTCAACTCTAGCAAATGCTTTTTCAGCATCTAAAGAAATAACACATTCTGGTATTTTAGATGAAGAAGTATAAATAATATTAATTAATTTTCTAATGTTAAAAGATGAATAGCGATTTTTAATAAATCCAGTCTGATCTTCAGAAATAATTTGAGGTAATATATTTTCTAATCTAATAGCCAAAATTTTACTGAAAATCTTAAAATCCATATTTAATAAGGATATAGGCCGATAGGATGCACATTCAGTAGGGTCTTGATCTTTTTTAAGAATTAAAGAAATAGAAGCTTCATAAAAAGTTTGTGGTAATTTACCTACACTTAATGCATCTTTAAAAATTTTACAAAGCCAAGGAGAAAGTATAGGAGAAAAAGATTTAAAAAATTCTACAGGAAAACCATCTGGACCAGAAGCTTTACCAGAATTCATTAAAAAAATAGCCTTTTCTATTTCAGACTCCGTAATAGGTGTATCTAAAATTACGTTATCCTCAATAGTTACTTTTGGAATATTCAATTTCCTTAAAAATTCATTTATTAAAGAAGAGTCCTTAGTGAATTCTGATTGATATAAGGAGTTATAAAAATCTTGAAAGGCTCTATTTATCTCTTTGTGGTCGATCGTCAGAGTACCATCTTGTTTACGAATCCTAGTAATCTGTCGTTTATCCGAAACAATTTTCAATTGATTAGCCAATAATTTACCAGACTTATCTCCATGCATATAGAATTGAGTTTTTAATTTAATTAACTGACTTTCAATCGAAGAGGATAATAATAAACTATGTTCCATTTGAAGTTCCACTCTTTCTTTATAAAGTTCTTTACTAGGGGTCATTGAATAAATGTTATCAATTGCTTTGATTTTATCAACTAATGTTAATATTTTAGAATTAGTTTGTTTCCTAACTCCAGCAGAGTATGAACTAATCTGTCCATGAATATATGCTTTAAAAGTATCCCACAAAATTCCACTAGAGATCTCTGCTGTAGAATTTGTTGAGAAAAACAAATCAATTTGTTGTTTAATAAAGTTAACAAAGTCTAAACCCTGCAATAAAATAGGATTAAACCTCCAAAATTTAGCATTGATATATGAATCCGTTATTTTGATAACTTCAGAGGTGCATGATCAGATATGGTAATACAGTCATATTTACAATCAGTAACATCTGTGAGTAAATGGTGATCAATGAAAAAGTAATCAATTCTTGAGTAATTATGATAAACATGGGAAAAGTATGAAAACTCTTTGTCATTAGGGTGTAGAAAACGCCAAATTTCACAAATAGCTGAATCAATCATAAAAGAGTTAATAAGAGAAGCCGATTTATTCGGAAGAGTTTGGGTAGGCTTGGATCTATCCATCACAGGGTTTAAACAACAGTTAAAATCCCCACCCATTATCAGTCTATATTGATTCAGATTAGGAAAGGATGTAAATAAGCATTTAAAAAATTCAGGACAATCAGTATTTGGAGCATAAACATTAACTAAAACAACTTTTTGATTAAAAAGTAGACCAGTAATAAGCAAAAATCTACCTTGTGGATCTGAAATTGTTTCATGATGTATAAAAGAAATTGATGAGTCTATAAAAATAGAAACACCTCTTACTTCGGCTTGCGAATTTGCGTGATACTGTTGGTCCTTCCAAAACCTAAAAAAAACGTTGACTATCCACCTTCCTTACATGAGTCTCCTGCACAAAAATAACATTAGCATTCATTCTATGGAATACTTTGAATATTTTTTTCCGTTTGATCGGATGATTTAAACCATTAGTATTCCAAGAAACAAAATTACTAATCCTATCCATATTGACAATATTTATTACAGTTAACACATAAGTTTAAAAAAAAGTGAACTCATGAACCCGGAAGAAGGAAGTGAGTTCAAGGAGAAACCGGAAGTCACGGCACTGCAACCATTTTTGTAGTTTCATATAGGCCCATGAAATAAAACTATGATTAGTCAGTGTCATTCGAATAAGTTTAAAAAGTTTGGCATAAATGCATACTTAGTATGCCAGCTGTATTAGGAGTTCAGTGTTTTGCTAATCAAATGCACCAACCAATTTATGCACTGATTGACCCACTGAAGCCCCACTCTTTGCTGAGAGCTAATTTTCATATTTTGGGGATTTTTATGATAAACTATTAAAACATTGGAAATATGCAGCCCTTAAAACAGATACTGGAAATGTACAAAATATTAAAATTCATCAGAGTCTGATGCTTCATAAAGCTGTACATTTACAGATGAGTACAAATCCTTAAGTTAACAGGGCTAGCCACAATGAAGCTAAATGAAAATGTAAAGGTGTTTTAAATTTGCTTGGTTAAAACAATTCTTATTTTGCTTTAAGTTATATGCATTAAACATTGATGTTCAGTTCTGTTATGACAAGGTGATTGGTACCATTTACCAATTAAAGCAGATAGATTATATTTGAAACAGCACTTTTGCAAAGTGTGACAGGGAATGTAATTATTCTGTTTGGAATTTCATGATTTTAAAATTTTAGCACAGATTTATGACAAGCCAAATGCCTTTCGTGGATTACAATTTCCAAACTTGGTGGATCTTCGACAAGTCACAGTTATTCCAAAAGCAGAATGGCAACGTATCCAGGATGATTTGAATGGAATAAATAAAGAAGCTGAATTTTTACGAACTCTGAAGGAAGAAAGGGAAGCTTTACATTTACAATCTAAAGAAATAACTAAGCACTGGACAAACACCATTACAGTAAGCATTCTTTTAAGTATCTCGCACCATCTGTCATTGTTATGTTGTACATTATAGTGTATTATTGTTTGTCACAATTCATCAGTTAAAATTTGAAAAAAATTTATTGTGAATCCAATAAGGAAGCACGAATTTTAAAATATAACATCCAAGCTATAGTTGAGTTCATTTGTTTGTATCTGATAAACAGATGTAAAATGAGGATAGAAAATCAGAAAAGATAGGAGTTAGCAAAATTTTATTTTACACTTCCAGGAATAACCTTGAGTATTCTTCTTTAGTTTTCAATTTGAAAGTAATGACACAGAGTTTCTACCCAGTTTTATGTATTTTGTCCAGATCATGTTGCTGTAAGGGGAATTGAAATAAACACCATCGCATGTCGTCACAACAGTGAAGCAATTTAAATTATCCTGTTTAGTGAACAACTTTATAGCTTTGTGCATTTGTGTCTCCTGAATGACTCTGATAATTTCACACAAATAATTCTAACTAGAAGGAGGCTTAGTATGAAAATTTACATTGTATTTGTAGAGGTTTGTTATTCATTGTAACATCCAACTGTAAAACTAGGAACAAAAGAGATCAACCAGTCCCTTAACTTAAGCCTTCTCTACTATTGAGCAGTACCATTGCTGATCCAATCTTAGTCAAATACAGACAGTCTCAAGGTCACTTCTGTGGACAGACTCAAATTGACAGTACTTCAACCTCTCAGTAGCCGCATGTCTTCAAAGTATGTTGTTTATTAGGGAAACCATGACAGCATTGCTTCACGTATTCTAATCTGCAGCCAAAATCTGCCATAAGTATTAAACTGTCAGAGACTTACAAACCAATTGAATTTTATGGTTATAGGTTGCCTATTAGTCACCAGCAGCCAATCAGAAAAGGCTCCCTTTATTTTCACCCTTTTTCTCCTACCAATTAGCCATTGCTCTATCTGTGCTATCCATCTTTCCTCTAACACCATGGGCTCTTATCTTGCTAAGCAGCCTCATGTACATCATCTTGTCAAAGGCCTTCCAAAGATCCAAGTACACAATGTCCACCAATTCTCCTCTGTTTTTCCTGCGTGTTATTTCCTCAAAGAATTACAAAAGATTTATCGGGCAAGACTTTTCCTTAAGGAAATCGCATTGATGTTGGCCTACCTAACCATGTGCCACCAAGTACCCCGAAACTTACGAGACTCCAGCATCTTCCCAACCTCATCCTCAATAAGGGACTTCACCATCTTCCCTACAAATAAGGTCAGGTTAATTGGCCTATAATTTCCTTCCTGCTGCCTCCCTCCCTTCTTGAAGAGTGAAGTGACATTTGCAATTTTCCAATCCTCCAGAATCATGCCAGAATCCAGTGATTCTTGAAGGATCATTGCTAATGCCTCCACAGTCTCTTCAGCCACTTCTTTCAGAACCCTTGGGTGTAGTCCATCCAGTACAGTTGACTTATCTACCTTTAGACTTTTCTGATTTCCTAGCACCTCTTCCTAGTAATAGTAACTGCCCTCACTTCTGCCCTCTGACTCTCTCAAACTTCTGGCATATTGCTAGTGTCTTCCTCAGTGAAGACTGATGTAATATACTTATTCAGTTCACCTGTCATTTCCTTGTCCCTGAATACTACCTCTCCAGCATCATTTTCTAGCAGTCTGATATCTATTCTCACCTCTCTTTTACTCTTCATATATCTGAATAAAATTTTGGTACCCTCTTTGATAATATTAGCTAGCTTACCTTTATACTTGATCTTTTCCCTTCTTATGGCTTTTTAGTTGCCTTCTGTTGGTTTTTAGAAGGTTCCCAATCCCCTAACTTCCCACTAATTTTTGCTCTATTATATGTCCTTTCTTTTGCTTTTATGTTGGCTTTGCTTCCCTTGACACCCATAGTTGGTCATCCTGCATTTAGAATACTTCTTCTTTGTGATGTATCTATCCTGCAGCTTTCAAATTGTCCCCAGAAACTCCAGCCATTGCTGCTCTGCCATATGCCTGCCTGTGTCTCTACCAATCAACTTTGTCCAGCTCCTCTCTCATACCTCTGTAATTCCATTTGCTCTACTGTAATACTGATGCATTTGACTTTACCTTCTTCCTATCAAACTGCAGGGTGAATTCTATCATATTATGATTACTGTCTTCAAAGGGTTGCTTTACCTTAAGCACCTTAATCAAATCTGGTTCATTACACATCATCCAATCCAGAATAGCTGATCTCCCAAGTGGTTCAACCACGAGTTACTCAAAAAAACCCCCATCTTATAGGCATTCTACAAATTCTCTCTCTTAGGATCCAAAATCATCACCAGCCTGATTTTCCCAATCTACCTGCATATTGAAATCCCCCATGATTATCATAACATTACCCTTTTGACAAGCATTTCTTATCTCCTATTGTAATCTGCAGCCCACATCATGACGACTGTTTGGAGGCCTGTATAAAACTCCCATCAGGGTCTTTTTAACTGTACCCAGAACAATTCTACACCTTCTGAGCCTATGTCACCTCTTTCTAAGGATTTAATTTCATTTTTTACCGACAAAGCCACACCATTCCCTCTGCCTTCCTCTCAATATGTGTATCCTTTCACGTTAAGCTCCCAACCATAATCTTCTTTCTGCCGTGACTCAATGATGTCCACAAAATCACACCTGTCAGTTTCTAACTGTGCTACAAGTTCCATATACCTTATTCCATATACTTCATGCATTCAAGTATAATGTAGCTTTCCCAGAAGAGATCTCAATGATCCAGAAATCTGAAGAACCCTGCCCCCTGCAACAGTTCCTTAACCATGCATTATCTGCCAAATCATCCTATTCTTACCCTCACTGACATGTGGTACAGGCAGTAATCCAGTGATTACTACCCTGGAAGTGCTGTATTTCAGGTTTCTACCTTGCTCCCTATATTATCTCTTAAGGACCTCCTCCCTTTTCCTACCTCTGTCATTGGTGCCAATATGTACCAAGACTTCTGGCTGCTCACCCTTTCCCTTTAGAATGCTATGGACCCCATCTGAGACATCCCTGATTCTGGCATATAAGAGGCAACACACTTTCCAGGTGTCTCAGTTGCGTCTACTGAATCTCGTGTCTAGTCCTCTAACTATGGAAGGCTCTATCACTACTGCAGTCATCTTCTTCCCTCTCCCCTTCTGAGCCACAGCGCCAGACTCAGTGCCAGAGACAGCATCGCTGCAGTTTTCCCCTAGCTTCCTTGCCAATAGTATTCAAAGCAGTATACTTATTATTGGGAAGAATGGCCACAAGGGTACTCTACACTGGTTTCCCATTTCCTTTTTGTCTCCTGATCCAGGTACTTTCCTCCTGCAACTTAGGAGTAACTACTTCCCAAACACTCCTATCTATCACCTCCTCAGTTTCCCATATGAGCCGAAGTTTCTTAACATGGTCTCCAAGGAGCTGCAACAGTTGTGGTTATCTGGGATGCTGGAGGTCTGCCAGAACTCTCACACTTCACTGAAAGAACAAAACACAGCCCCTAAAACCATCCTCACTGCTCTAACTATATTACTAACAGGCAAAGAATAAAGAAAAAACCTACCAGACACCTACCTCACCCAAACCTGTTCTCACCGAAGCTTGATGAGCCCAAGCCTCGCCACTCTTAACACTGGTCCACTCACACAATGGCCGCTCCAACAATGGCTCCTCTGCTTGTTGGTACCTTATTTCTATTTTCCCTTGCTAATGAATCACTGTTTAATTGAGGCTCTAAAAAATGTCAAAAGCCCAAGAATGCTCGTTTTTTAAAATCTCACTCACAAACCTGTGAGTTCCCTCCCCTCTCTCTCCTGATTTAATTGGGCTACTGGAAAAATAATCGGATATACAATCCTAAGGCGGTTTGACCGAGTAGAGGTTGAGATTTTTAACTAGTGGGAGAATTATGAACAAGGGACATAGCTGCTTAATAAGGGACTGATCATTAAAAACTGAGCTACATAAAAATTACTTCTCTGAGAGGGTAGTGATACTCTGGAATTCTCTGTTCCTGAGAGTGATGGAGGCCAGATCATTAAATATATTTAAAGTGGAGATAGATAAATATTTGAAAGATAGAACAATTGAGGATTATGGGTACCTGGCACAGAAGAGGAGGACATACTAAATGACATTGATTGAGCAAGTGGTGTGAACCACCTTTCTGAATTGCTGTACTACTTCCAAAGGTATTTCTCTAGTGATGTTGAAGAGTAAAGTTATAGGATTTTGTCCCAGCAAATTAGATCAAATGAAAGAGGGAATGGCAATCATTTGGAGGAGAAAATGCAGGTGCTGATGCTCCCATGTGCCTGAACCCTTTGTCCTTTTGGATACTAAATATTTGCAAGGTTCTTTTTAGGGTATTCTCACACATGATTTATAATATCAGACATCTAACTCTAGTACGTTGTCTTCTCTCTATTTCTTTCTGTTATCCCTGGTCAAACTGCATTAAATTCCTAAAGCACAAGAATACAGTGAAATATCGGGAATAATATGTTGCTGTATTTGTTGGTCATGTGTTTAGTGGTTAAATAGGTTGCTATAGTTAAGTCTTCATTGAAAAGTACATACCTTGGCTAGGCTTGTTGCTTCTAAGGACACACTATCTTTCAATCTCTTATTTAATTCCTTACTGTAGAAGGAATTTATTCCCCATATATACACTGGAGCCATTGCCGCAAAAGACACTTAATTTTAGCATTTGTCCTTCTATATTGGTATGGCAATGTATTGATTTTAATTGTATGCCATGACTAACTTATTCTAAATAATATTTTATTTAATGCCAAAAGGCTTATTTTTTTTAATAATCTCTGCATGTGTTCTTGTATACACTTCATGTTAACATCATATCTACACATCTGATTTTGAGTCATTTCTTAAAATAACCACCATCCTTGGGATAAATTTATATACTCAATAGTTGTGGGAAGCCAAAAGAAGTCAAATAAACACTTCACTAATAATGTGCTCAAGCTATAGTAAGTATTTTAATCCACAGATTTGAATACATATATTAATATTCATAATTAACTACTTGTAGAATAACCATGCTGAACTTCAGAGCCTCGAAACTGCAATAAAGGTATATTACATTTCATGCAAAAGCACTGATTGCCTCTGTGGAAACAATTATTATAATAGAATCAGCTGCTGAGGATCTTGTATCAAGAGTAAATTAAATGTTATGTAATTGAAAAGTTAATGTCTCATAGCGAAAATGTTAAAATGTTTTCAAAAGCTAATTTCTAAAAACAATGTATGATCTATCCTAGGGTCACAGACAAAGAAGACTTGATGCAGGAAAACAACGTAAAGAAAAGGAAGAAGAGGATAGGAGACAAATAGATTTAGAAGAGGCAAAATATATGGAACAGAAAAGAAAAGAACATCTGGAACGGGCTGAAACTCTGCTTTTCTATCAAACTGATAGAGTGAAAGGATTTAATGTACAGTATAATGTTTTTTTCTAAGAAGTTTATAATATCTTTTGAATTAAAAATTATTGTAATTGAATATTATAAAATTGATTTTATTTTGTCAATCTTATAATTTTGCTCCAGAAATTAAATTATTTCTTAATTAATCCATCACCATAGTTAACTTGCTTTATTCATTTGACTGGATTTCAACATTACCTAACCAATGCTTCAACCTATTGATTCATCTGAATCAGTTGTTCTTTCAGCTATGTAGAATTACATTGATAGGAAGCATAGTATGTGTATTACAGGGAGTGGGGTGAAAAGTTCAATATGGATAAGTCTGAGGCCATCTGCTGAAAAAATAAATGGAATAATTTATTGCCATTGAGAGATTAAGAGTTACGCAGTAAAAATAATTTTTAGTGTTTATTTAATACTAAAAGTTAGCACAGAGGTCCAAAAAATAGAGTGGTCTGAGTAGGAGTGGGATGAGGATTAACATGTTGCATAGTTGTAAGGTCTGGATCTCCCTTGCAAACCAAACAGAGGTGTTGTGCAAAGTAGCCAACCAATTTGGGTTTGATTCTTCCACTGTTGAGGAGACAATGTCAAGAGCACCTCAGTGTAATCGACTGCCTTGGAAGTAGTACACGTGAATTGCTGCTTCATCTGAAAAACTTTATGTTCCAGGAATGGTAGAAGAGGTTAAATGCCAGGTAATACATTTCCTATGAGTGGTGGTAACAATATGTTTGATGGTGGCATCTTGTCAAAGTTGGGGGTAATTCCCAGTATGATCCATTAAACGTGGAGGATGGTGGGGGTGGGTGGCATGATAAGTAAGAACGGGGAAACCTATCTTTTTTTCTTCATGGGAGGAGAGGGAGTATGAGAAGTGTGGGAAATAGAGTTATCATGTTTAAGACCTCAGTCAAATATTGCAGAAGGAAAGCCATGTTTAATTTTAAAAAAACTAGGTATCTCAGAGCAATGGAATGGAAAGTCTTATCATCAGGTGGAAATGCAAAATTCGGAGAATAGAATGGAATCCTTACTTGGAAGCAGAGGGAGAGGAGGTGTAATTGATATTTTGTTAAGATTTTTGCTTTTAGCATTAACAGAATGTTCCAGTTTATCTCAAATTGTTCAAACTATGTGTACCCACAATACTTTGAGCTGATTGCAGGCCTGCGCATATGTACAGAAATTGGATTTGGTGGCCTAAGAGGGACATATCACCTTAAACATGGTAGAGATGCACTACATTGATTTTTGTAACATTATTTCTATGAAAATGCTTAATATCCACGTTCAAGTTACCTAAGAACACAAACAGTGTACAAGAAATGTAGAGTTAGAAATGGTGACGTGTATGAAAGTCAAAATTCAGTCTAGGAGTCATGTTGATGTGAATAAATATAATGAATTTGTAATTTCATTATATAACTTCATCGGATCAGACAGTTTTATTGGACAATCTACATGACATCAGTGTTTGTCATAATGAACACGCACATTTTTGTAGGCTGCACTGATGCTCACTGAAACGCTTAAAGAGCGAGAAGCCCAGATTGAATTGAACCGGAAAAGGGAACATCTTC
Organism: Hypanus sabinus; assembly: GCF_030144855.1. Classification (NCBI taxonomy): domain Eukaryota; kingdom Metazoa; phylum Chordata; class Chondrichthyes; order Myliobatiformes; family Dasyatidae; genus Hypanus; species Hypanus sabinus. The sequence continues at coordinate 24,219,830 of NC_082709.1, forward strand.
TTAAAAGTCAAGAAAAACAATTTGTGGAGGAAATGCAACGCCAAAGGTACACAAGTGAGGATAGAGAGTATCAAAATATGCTAAAACAGAAAGAACAGAGAAAAGCTCTTTCTGATTTCCATCAGCAACAGTGAGTAAAGAATTGATTTTGATTATAGTTTTGAAGTTCATTTGTTTGATTTGTAAATTATGTAAAAATGATACTATTGGAAGTGGTATTTTTCAAAGATTTTACACTAAAGCCTGTTATACTCCATAATCTGAATGTAAAAGATCCATGGCAATATTGCAGGGATGAACTGCAGGGAAGTTATGTTTGGAGTCCATACCAATATTTACATTTAAATCAACATGACTGAAAATAAAGTCTGATATTATCATATAATTATTTATTGATGCTTCCTGTAGAACAGTTCTTCCTACACTTCAACTGTGACTCTAAATCAGATAGGGTGCAAAGTGCTTTGGGACATTCTTAGATAATAAAAAAATCAATATAAATTTATTTCTTTTAACTGTTTTAATATAAATAGCAAATAGTTATAAAAAAAACTACATAACATCTTCATAATTCTGAATATACTTGACAAAAAATTCCATTAAAAGTATGCTGTTAAAACTGGGGCTTGAAAACTCCTGGTTCTTCTAATCCAGGAATTTGTATTATCATCACAATATTACTGGACGGCATGGTAGCATAGTGGTTAGAACAATGCTGTACAGTACAGGTAACCCAGATTTAATTCCCGCTGCTCTTTGTAAGGAGTTTGTACGTTCTCCCTGTGATTACGTGAGTTTCTTCCAGGTGCTCCAGTTTTCTCCCACAGTCCAAAGGTGTAATAGTTGGTGGGTCAATTGGTCATTGTAAATTGTGTTGTGATTAGACTATGATAAATTAGGGGATTGCTGGTTAGCATGACTTGAAGGGCTGGAAAGGCCTATTCTGCACTGCATCTCAATTCATAAGTGAATCAGAGTTGGACCTAAATGTGTTGTCCATAAGGGATATTGTTGGGCTGCTGCCTAGGCTTTCTTTAGATGTGGCCATCAACTTAAGATACAGAATACTGGGAGAAAAAAAATAATAATTTGCTGTACTTGTAATTTCTGGTTTTCCAGCCCTGAAGAAGAAGGTGATTTGGTGAGACTAGGTATACCTGTTAAATGAAGTGTAGCAGTGGGAAGCATTTGGAGATTCAAATTATTATCATGGTCCGAAATCTTCAAGGACAATGTAATTAAACTAACATTTTTGGAAGGGATTTAAGTGTGTTTGTCTTGGTTAGTTACTTATTATGACTGAGAGGGAGAACATTCAGTTCATTTGATCATTGCTGGTTCTAGCAGAGCAAGTCCAATTTGTTTCATTCACTCTCTCTTTATTTCTCAGTAGCCCTGCAACTTAGTTTTTTACTACCATTCTAAGGGATCATTTACAATAGCCAATAAATCTTCCATCACATCTTTGGGATGTTTGAGGAAACCGGACTATGCAGGAGAAACCTTGTAGTCACAAGAAGACATGCAAACTCTACACAGACAGCAGCTGACATCAGGATCTGAATTGGTCCCTGAAGCTGTGAAGCAGTCATGATAACTGCTGTGCCACTGTAAAACATCTTGGAAGGGACAAAAGTTGGGTATCTTTAGAATAGTTCTGGCAGTTACACCCCTGCCTCAAAAACCTCTTTGGTCCAGTGCATGAAGTGGCAGTGGTGGATGTTCTCTTGATCGTGAAAATATTACATTTTAAGTGCCTGATTTCCTCTGAGCCCACAAATAGCCAACATTTTAATATTATCTGCCACTTCTCTCACCATGACTAACTTTGACCTGTGTCATGAGAAATATCAACAGTATGCGTGCATATTTGATACCAGCTGCAACTTTTGAAACCAAGTGCAATGTTTTATGAAAGCGTATGGTGAAAGTTACTCATTTGTTCACTAACTTTTCATTATAACAATGGCATTTAAAGATTTATTTGATGGCAGGATAAAAGAACAGGAACAACTAAGAAAACAAGAGAAGCAACAAGATATAATGGAAGGAAGAGAAATCAAGAAATTGGCGCAGTTGTACAAATGGGAACTTAGTAAAATTGAAGAACTAAAAAAGCAAGAAAAATATAACAATAAGATCAACCAAATGGTAGGCTTCAAGAACATCTTCATCTTAATGAGTTGAGTAACATGTGGTTCCAGAAATTCTAGTGGTTTGTTGTCATAGAGGACCTTGAATTTGATTTCTGATATGATATCTTTTTGCTTTCCTGTAACGCCCCTAAAGCTTTGCTTGGAAAAGTTGATTATTTAATGGATTAACAGTACAAATATCTAAGCTATCCCTTACTCTTAAATTTTACTTCATTTGGAATTTGGATTAGTTTATTATTATTATATATACTGAAGTACAGTGAAAAGCTTGTCTTATCCACTGTTCAGACAGATCAAATCATTATACAGTGTGCTGAGGTAAAATAAAGGTGAAGTAATAAAAGACTGCAGAATAAAGTGCAAAGGCTACAGGGACAATGCAATGCAAATAATAAGGTGCAAGATCATAACAAGGTAGATTATGAAGACAACAGACCATCTTATCATACCAGAGAATCATTTAATCATCTTATAACAACAGGATAGAAGCTGTCCTTGAGCCTGTTGGTATGTGTTTGCAGACTTTTCTATTTTTGCCCGACGGGAGAGGAGAGAAGGGAGAATGTCCAGGGCAGGTGGGGTCTTGGATTATGCAGGCTTTTGGCTATATAAAATCAAAAATCCATCCTTACTTCACAAGTGCTTGCCTATCACACTAGGTCAAATAAAAAGTAGAATACCACAGTTTCACTCAGGTGAGAATCCAAATTACAATGAAAAGGTGGAATAGTTTAGTCAATCTAACTGGAATACTTTGATCTCTCTACAATGAGTTTCATTGTCAAAAAGTGAGCACTAGATTCAGAATATGCCTGTGTGGGTTGGTGGTGTTGTGGACAGTTTAGAAGTTTGTTGTCGGTTACAATGGGATATTGACAGTAGGGGTGCAGTGCTAGCCGGAGCGCACCCAACACATCTTTAAGAAAAAAGCCGAAATAAGCAAGCTAATTAATCAGGTGCAGCCCAGCACGTAAATGTCGGCCCAGATCAGAGGTGATTGCCGATTTCACTTGCTCCACGCGATGTTCACTCCTCTTTCCAGGGTGCTGGAGCCTTTAGCTGTTAAACGCCGGCCCAGATAGGCTGAAAAGACAGGGCTGTCAGGATCGAGGTGATATGTTGAATCTACAGAAACTTCTAATTAAGTATAGGTGCTGCCGTGCTTTCTTTGTAATGGCAGTTACGTGCTGGTCCCAGGACAAATCCTCTAACATTTTTCAGAGAGAGAAATGTCGATCCTTAATGCCAAAGAATTTAAGTTATTGACCCTCTCCACCTCAGTTCCTCTGATGAAGACTGGCTTCGGGGCAGCACTTCATTAATTAGCTTGTTTATTTTGGCTTTTTTCTTAAAGATGTGCCGGGTGCGCTCTGGCTAGCACTGCACTCCTGATTGACAGGATGCAGAGCTGGGCTGAGAGATGGGAAAAGAAGTTAAATCTGGAAATGTATGAAGTGATACACTTTGGAAAGTTGAACTTGAAGGCAGAGTACAAGATTAATTGCAGGATTCTTAGCATTGTGGAGGAACTGAAGATCTTGGGGTCCAAGTCAATAGATAACTCAAAATTGCCATGCATGTTGATAGGATGGTTAAGAAGGCATATGGTGTGTTTGACCTTCGTTAAGTCAGTGGATTGAGCTCAAGAACCATGAGGTAATGTTGCAGCTTTATAAAGCTCTGGTTAGACCACACTTGCAGTATTGAGTTCGGTTCTGGTAGTCTCATTATAAGAAGGATATATGGAAATTTTAGGTGCAGAGGAGATTTACCAAGATGTTGCCTGGAACGTGTCTTATTGGGAAAAGTTGAACAAGCTAGGGCTTTTCTCTTTAGAGTGAAGAAGGAAGAGAGGCAAGTTGATAGAGGTGTATAGGATGAAAAGAGGCATAGATTGAACGGACATACTTTTAAGGCGATTGGAGGAAAGTACAGTGGGATGTCCGAGATAGGTTTTTTTTACGTAGAGAGTGTTAAGTGCGTAGATGGTGGTGGTAGAGGTAAATGCATGAGGGACAATTTAGATACTCTTAGATAGGCACATCGACAAAAGATAAATGGAGGGCTATGTGCAAGGGAAGGGTTAGATTGATCTTGGACTATTCAGATAGGCGATTCTATGGACGTGAAAAGGAAGCATGGATGATAGTTAGCCTCCCAGGTGCCAGGGTCCACGGTGTTTCTGAATGCATCCACAATATCCTGGAAAGGGAAGGTGAGCAGCTAGAAGTTGTGGTCCTTTTTGTACCAATGACATGGGTAGAAAAATGGAGGATGTCCTGAAAAAAGAATACAGGCAATTAGGAAGGAAACTGACAAGCAGGATCTCAAGGGTAGCAATCTCAGTATTGCTGCCTATGCCAGGTGATAGTGAGGATAGGATAGAATGAGTGGCAGATAAATGTGCGGCTGAAGAATTGGAGCAGGGGCAGATTTTTGGGTATGCTGCCCGACCTGCTGAGTTCATCCAGCTTTTTTGTATGTTTTGGGTAATTGGGACCTCTTCTGTGGCAAGTGGGACATGTACAAAAGGAACAGGTTGAATCCAAGGGGGACCAATATTCTTGCAGGCAGGTTTTCTAGAGCTGTTGGGAGTGGTTTAATATGGCAGGGGTATGAGAACCAGTAGGATAGAGCTGAGGATGAGCCAGCAGGTTTACAAGTAGATGATGGGTGTAACATGAATGTAAGGAAGGACAAGCCAATGATTAGGTACAAGTGCAGACAGAGCAAAGAGTTAAATTGTACCACAAAGGCAAAGTAAAGGATGAAGAATGCAGGACCAAGGGTGTTGTATTTAAATGCATGTAGCATTTGGAAAAAGGTGGATGAACTTAGAGATTGGTCAGTATGACACTGCAGGCATCACTGAGTTGTGGCTGAAAGAAGGTCATAGATGGGATCTTAATATCAAATGATATACTTTATATCGAAAGGACAGGCAGGAAGACGTAGGCAGTGGTGAGGCTCTGTGGGTAAGCGATGGAATTACATCTTTAGAAAGAGGTGACATAGGGTCTTGTGGGTGGAGTTAAGAAATTGCAAGGGTAAAATAAATATTATCGGAATCATGTATATGTCTCCAAAAAGAAACCAAGATGTGGGGTTGAGATTGCGAAGGGAGCTGGAAAAGGCACGTAATAAGGGTAATGTCACAATTGTAATGGGGGATTGAGCAAGAGGATTGAGAAAAACAGGTTGGTGTCAGAATGTAAGAGAGGGAATTTATTGAATGCTTATGAGATGGCTTTTCGGAGCAGCTTGTGCTTGAGCCTGCATGGGGAGAGGCTGTCTTAGGTTGGGGGTTGTGTAATAACCCAGATCTTATTAGAGAGCTTAATGAAAAGAAACACATAGGAGTCGGTGATCATAATATGATTGAATTCATACTGCAGTTTGAGAGGGAGAAGCATAAATCACGTGTATCAGTATCGCAATGGAATAAAGGGAATTACAGACAAATGAGAGAGAAGCTTGCCCAGGTGGTTTGGAGGAGGATACTAGCAGGGATGACAGCAGAACAGAGATGGTTGAAGTTTCTGGGAATAGTTCACAAGGAGCAGGATATGTCCCACAGAAGATATTGTTCTCAAATGGCAGGGGTAGGCGACGAGGGAAGTTAAGGATTGCATAGAAGCCAAGGAAAGGGCATATAATATAGCAAAAGTGAGTGGGAAGTTGGATGATTGGGAAGTTTTTAACATCCAACAAAAGGCAACTAAAAAAAACTATAATAGGGAAAAGATAAAATATAAAGGCAAACTAGCTAATAATATAAAGCAGGATACCGAAAGCTTTCTCAGTTTTATAAAGAATAAAAGGGGGGGTGAGAGTTGATATTGGACCACTGGAAAATGATGCTGATGAGGTAGTAATGGGGACAAAGAAATTGTGGGTGAACTTAACGACTACTTTGCATCTGTCTTCACTTTGGAAGACACTAGCAGTGTGCCACAGGTCTGTGGCTGTCAGGAAACAGGAGTAAGTGCCATTGCTATTAAAAAGAGAAAAGTGCTAGGCAAACTCAAAGGACTTAAGGTGGAAAAGTCACCTGGACCAGATGGACTACTTCCCAGAGTCTGAGAGAGATTGCTGAAGAAATAACGGATGCATTGGTGATAATCTTTCAAGAATCACTTGATTCTGGCATGGCCCCGGAGGAATGGAAGATTGCAAGTGTCACTCCACTCTTTAAGAAGAGAGGAAAGCAAAAGAAAGGAAATTATAGCTCAGTCAGCCTAACCCCAGTGGTAGGGAAAGCATTGGACTTTATTGTTAAGGATGAGGTTGGAGGTTGGATATACTTGGAGATAGAATGGCCTAATTCTGCTCCTATGTCTTATGATCTAATAATGAGATGCTATATTTTAATTCAACAGGAGAAAGAAACAAGGAGATCAAGGGAAACACAGCTCTTTTATAATAAATTATAATTCAGGGAATACAAAGAGGTTCCACTTTCAATATTTGCCATTTTATCTACTCCATTCTGTACAGTAGTCTTCATCTTTTGACATGCTGCCAAATTTTCTTTGACTGTCAGCTCACTATGTTCATCCAAAATAAATATGCTATACTCTGGAATGAACAGCAAAATATCCTGAGTTGCCCTAACTGCAGCAGAAGAATGGTATCGGGCTTAAAAGATACTGAGCTTCACAATGAAAGACATTTAACATCTTTGAATTGCTCACTTCAGTTAAATAAATTACATGCTTAATTACATAAACAAATTAAATAAATTTTCTTTGGTGGCTTGGCTGCTTACTGATTATAACTTGCACCAAGTTCAGTTTACCCATAACTTCTGTGGTTCTGGTTAAGTAACATTCATTTTACATTTCTCACCTTTAGCCACAGCACTTTGTAATTCCATTATCTCTAGCTAACTTACAGTCCTCCAAGACCTTTGAACTGCCTGATTTCTGGCCTTTTGGTCATTCCCAAATTTAAGTGCTCTTCTATCAGAGGCTATGCCTTCAGTTATCAAGGCTATGAATTCTCTCTCTGTACAGACCGGTTTGTCCTTCTATCACTTGCCCCTCTGAAGACGCTGTTTAAAATCTACCACTTTGCCATGGTTAGGGTCATCTGATCTGATATCGTATGACAATGCTTTTCTGAAACAACTTGGGATGTTTACATTAAAATCATAAGATAAATTAATTCTCAATTTTTTGATTTTCAGGCACATGTTGAGAACAATAATATAATTAAAGCACTAGAAAAGCAAAAAGAAGAATTACAAGATGAAGATATCAGGTTATATGTTTCAGCAAAACAAAAAATGATGAAGCTTAGGAAAGAAAGACAAGCAGAAATTGACAAGTAAGAAACAACCCAGCATATTTTTGCCAAATAAACATTTATCTGGAATATCTCAGAAAATAGCTGCCAGTTGAAGTAGTGAATGCAGGCTCACTTTTAACATTTAAGAAAAACTTGGACGGGTACACAGATGAGAGGTGTATGGAGGGATATGGACCATGCGCAGGTCAGTGGGACTAGGCAGAAAAATGGTTCGGCACAGCCAAGAAGGGCCAAAAGGCCTGTTTCTGTGCTGTAATGTTCTATGGTTCTATAATTTTTATATCTTTTACTGGGAGCTGTGAAAAATGTCAAAAGTGTGCTGTTTTTTCTTTAAGGAAACTGCACCACCACTCGTAGGGAAACACTGCATCATAAAACCAGATGATGATGGATCTTGGGTTTCATCTGTATATTGAAAATGCATAATGCAGAACAATAGTTGATTCCTATTGTAGAAAGCTGATTATCCAGAGACCTGCCTGGATTCAACTTGTGGCTGACATTTCCCTATGTAGTAAAATAGGCCACCTATCCCTTGAGTTTAAGATATTTACTTTAACTCCTCTCATATGCTTTCTCTCTATGTTCATGATTTCAAAATGAATTCCCTGCTGTATTTGAAATGTCTTTTTTGTTTTATTAAGGGTAGTTTATTTGTAATAATTGATTTTTTTATGGTTTTTTATTTAATAAGAAACTGTAGAACAGTTGAAATGTTATGTCCTTTTTCAATTTTCTGGCAATTTTAGGGAGAAGGAAGATCAAAGAAACAGGATGTTGAAAATAATAAGTGAACAAATGAGAGAGGAAGCACGAGATGAAACAGACCGCATTAAGAAAGCAGCAGCAGAAAAGGAGGCTGCAAGAGAGATGGAAATAAAGAAAAAAAAAGAAAAATTAGTGGCAGATATGAAGGCAATTGAAGAACACAGAACTATGATGGTAAAATACTTGCAGGTTTTGCTGTTTCTTGTGCATCTTATTTTCCCTCTTTATAATGTGGCAGGTAATTTCAACTTGGACATCCAAAATAGGCAGTTGCATGTTTATCTATTGTATGCCAAACCTGATCCAAGTAGAAATAAAATTAGGGGTAGCACATACTACTGCCCATAAACATGCTACTGCCCATTTTGGACATCCAAGTTGAAATTATCTGCATGGTTAAAGCCATGTTATATATAGGGAAAATAAAATTTTATTACATTGGCCCATCATCAAGAACATCTTCAATAGACAGTACCTCAAGAAGATGCATCCATCATTAAGGATCCTTACCATCTAGAACATGCTCTCTTCTCATTACAACCATCAGGGTGGAAGTACAGGAACCTTAAGATTTCTGAATGATCCATGAACCCCTTTTTCTCTCTTTTTGCAATATTAACTTCATTTGATATATTTCTTGTTCTAAGTCATTTTTATGTATTGCACTGTACTGCTGCCACAAAGCAACAGATTTCATGACATTTGTCAGTGATAATAAACCGATTTTGATCCTAATACTATGGGAATGCAATTTAACTTCAGTAGGACTTAATAACAGATAGACAGTGAACTAATCCATTATAAGTCCTACCAAAGTTAAATTGCGTAACCTCCTGTAATCTCTTTTGTTCCTGTACATTGGAGCCTCCTTACCAGGTAGTGATATAACCAGTAAGAATGCTCTCCATGACTAGACTTTGGTAACATACCAAACTCTCAAAACTTATGATTGATTGAGACACCTTTATTAGAGACAATGAGATGAAAGTATGGATATAGGCATTAAAGAATATAAGGAATCATTGAATAGAGGAAAGGTACAGTAAACATTGAGGCCATTCATTTGATACACAGAATAGAGAAAATAAATTCTATATCTCTATACCTATGACTTGACTATCACTCTTCTCACAGTCACTTGTAAGAATGTTATCTTTTCTCATTTCTGTTGTTTCCACTGCATCTGTTCTCAAGATGAACCTTTCAATTCTACAACATCTGAGGTGTCCTCCTTTTTCAAAGAACAGGGTTTCCCTTCCACAATGATCAATGCTACCCTCACCATCCTCTTGCCGCTATAATAGGGATAGGCTTCCCCTTATCCTCACCAACCACCCCGAGCACATCATTTGTATCAGCACATCATTCTCCATAACTTCCGCTATCTACAACGGGATCCTATCACTAATCTATCTCCCCAACTCCTACCACCACTCTCTGCTTTCCATAGGGATTGCTCTCTTGACCATAAGACCCATAAGATATAGGAGCAGAATTAAGCCATTTGGCTTATTGAATCTGCTCCACCATTTCATCATGGCTGATCCAATTTTCCTCTCAGCCCCAATCTCCTACCTTCCCCGTGTCCCTTCATGCCCTAATCAAGAATCTATCAACCTCTGCATTAAAAATACATAAAAACCTGGCCTCCAGAGCTGTCTATGGCAAAGACTTCTACAGATTCACCATCCTTTGCCTGAAGAAATTCCTCCTCATCTCTATTCTAAAAAGATGCCTCTTTATTGTGAGGCTGTATCCTCTGGTCTTAGACTCTCCCACCATAGGAAACCACCTCTCTACATCAATTCTGTCAAGGCTTTTCACCATACGATAGGTTTCAATTAGGTCACCCCTCATTCCTTGGAATTCTAGTGAATACAGGCCCAGAGCCATCAGACATTCTTCATATGACAAGCCATTCAATTCTGGAATCATTTTCTTGAATCACCTTTCAACCTTCTCCCATTTCAGCACATCCTTTCATGCACAAGGAGACATCAAGGCTTGGAGCATAGTGTTTAATTTTGAGGTAATGTAGCTTAATGACTAATTCTGAAGTGATGATAATGTTGGAGCAGAGCTGTAGTCAATGAAGAACATCCTGATGTATGCATCATTATTGTCCAGTTGTTCCAGAGCTGAGAGAAGAGCTAATGAAATAGCATCTGTTGGCAAATTGAAGTGTTTCCAAGTCACTGCTCAGGCAGTGGAGAGCACGGAGGTGATATTTCACTTTAGCTAATACAATGCTTAATGATTCTTTAATGAGTACACTTTGAGGCAATGTAACTTAACCAGATAATGTCTGTTTAGCTGAAAGAACATGAGGAGAAGGAAAAAGAAGAAAAATTACAAGCAATTGAAACCCTTCATGCCAAATTGGAAGCAGATTATATGCATAATGAAAAGGAAAAAAAGAAAAAGCTTAAGAATCTGGAAGAAGGCAGAAACATACAATCTTTCCTTGTTGAACAAATGGTGAGTTTTATGAAATTATATATTTTATTCATGTAGGGTAGGTCCTGGTTCTACTTTCCTTTCCTCCAATCTTTATCATGTGATTCTGGATGGTGAAAACAGATCCCAAACTGATTTTTCTTTTTCCCAATTTTATGCTGACTACTGGATGTATCAGTTCATTTTTACATGTTGATTTTGCACAAATGTGTTCTAGATATAGTTTTTAAAATCCATTTTCTGTAGAACTGTCATACATTGGGAAGTTGTACGTATACTTCCTGTCATAATTCACCTGAATGAGATGTCATTTCTCATTATATTTTGTACACATAACAATATAATGAACATGCACAGTGGGTATTATTAACATACTGAGAGTAATTAGATAAGGAAATCAGGACCTTTGTCAGTAACTAAGTATCTAAAGAACTGCAGATGCTGAAAATCTCAAAAAAAGACTTAGAACATTCTGGAAATGTAGTTTAGATGGAATTTGTGAAACAAGAATGATAGTGACAGGTTCATGTCAAAACCCTTTCATCAGAATTGTGAATTAACAATAAAGACTATTCACTCACAATGACATATCAGTATGAAAGTATCACACAATTTCATGTAACCCTCCTTGGATGTAATTTTATAAATTTTATCCTGACTTCTCAAAATCATTTCAATTTTACTCAATGGCACTGGGCAGAGATCAAAGCATCTGTGTTCTGTTGAAGTCTGATCCATGGCCCTTAGTGCTGCTCCTCAAATCGACTGGGGAGCACCTGTTTTGGTGTGCAATCAATCCCTTTGTAAGTCTTGGGGGAAGGGGAAGGTCTCTGGAGATCCATGCATTTTTATCTGCCTCATAGAGAGGGAGATAACTTTAACATGTCCCAATCTCTAATTGTAAACTTAATTGACTACTGTTTATGAACATCCGGTTTGGGCTTTAATAATTCTTAATGATACGAAACACAATCATAATCTCTTAAAGTGAGGATGACCCATTTTTGCGATTTGTATTACAACAATGTTTGATTTTACATTAGGACAAATGAAAACACCCATTTAGTGAACCTAAAATAAGTATCATTCAATGTGCAGGCAATAGTCTTTTCACTTGTGTAAAGACCAACAAGACTAGCAATAAAACATCAAGCACTCAAGACATATTTTCTAGTCGAGAAGCATGTGATGCAAAATCCCATTTCTCTTTATGTTGTAAATATCAGCATGCTTCTTGCCAACATAGTTAAGAAGAGTTCTATTTATATTTATAATAGTTACAAACAATTGTCAACAATCTTAATTCACTGTCAGTTGCGGCAACATTTATTAATCTACAGTTAAACATCATCAGTCCTTCACCAGTATGCCTGATACATAGCATGACTGAACAATGGCCTACTTAATTCCAAATCTATAGGTTGGGAGGGCTACCTTAATTCCTGTGAATATGAAGTGACAGCAGAGAAAAGTAAAAAACACATAAACAAGAAACACATAAAAAGAAACAAAAGAAAAGCATAAATAGGGCTTTTGTTTTTAAAGAAATGGGTAACTTGATTTACCTAATTGTTTTGTCAATTAGTAATTGCCTGTAATTATAGTATCCCTTGGTATTAATGATAAACATCATATTTCTTACTTTTGAAAATAAATGATAACTAATCTAAGTGTTATACAAAATTTAAAATCATTGTTAAGTATTAACTTAGATACAATATACACAAAATGCTGGAGGGACTCAGCAAGCCAAGTAGCATCTATGGAAATGTGACCACTTTTGTAATATTCTGCTCCATCTGCCAAAAGCAAAATTACCCAGCAGCTAACCATTTTTATTCCTATTCCCATTCTGAAATGTCATTGCATGTCCTCCTCTTCCGCCACAATGAGACCACTCTCAGGGTGGAGGAACACCACCTCATATTCTGCCTAGATAGCCATGAACATTGATTTACTTTCCGGTAACTTTTTCTTTTCACCTCCCCCTTCCTTTTTCTTCTGTTCCCATTCTGGCCTCTCCTCCTCATCTGCCTACCACCAATGTTCTCTCTAAGGTGTGCACACGCACACATCTTTTGCTACTAGTGGACAAAGGAATTTAAACTATGCACAAAAGGTTGTCACACTCTACCTCACATTTCCTTTTCCAGTTTCTGATGGAAGTTGGCGATGATTTGTCTGCAGATTTTAGAACTGGCTTATAGTTTTTATTTAAGAAATTATTCAGTGTGCACATGTTGTTGTCACTGGGCAAAAATTGCACAGCACTTGATTTTTGTGCACATTGGTCATTACAAGTTAGAGGGGACATTGCCTACCATCTCCCCGTTGCCCCTTTCTCCCATGGTCTATTCTCATCAGATTCTTTCTTTTCCAGCCTTTATCTTTCCCATTCACCTAACTTCACCTCTCCCTTTCCAGCTTGTTCTCCTTCCCCTACCCCCATCTTTTTATTCTATCATCTCCCCCTTTCCTTTCCAGTCCTGATGAAGGGACATGGCCAGAAATGTTGACTGCTTATTCATTTCTACAGATGCTACCAGACCTGTTGCAATCCACCGGCATTTTGTGTCTGTTGCTCTGGATTTCTAGCATCTGCACAATCTCTTGTGTTTGTCAACTTATGATGCAGGTTACTTACAGTAAATAGCAAGATATAAAGTTAACATAATTGTAAACAAAATAAAGGATTAACAACTAATCAAACATGCAATTAACTTTAAGATTATAAAAATGTTGAACACTTTAATGTATTGAAACTTAATATTTTTGCCATTATTGGCTCAAATGAGTTAATTGTGAATTAACATTTAAAGAAATTGGCCCATTTATTCTGCATTCACAATGTGCTTGCAATGAATTCTGCCTATCAAAGAGATAGACTTAGATAAGGAATTCTACAAGGATTAAAATAATTCAGGGAAAAATATCCTTTCCAGTGTTGTTAAAATAAACAAGCAGTTGTGAGAATGTTTTATGGATGATCAGGTTAACATTGTTGTTTGAAGATTGTCTTCAGTTTTCCCTTGCCTCTGTTAAAGAATAAATGCCCTAATTATGATCCATGTATTGTCTCAAAGGTTTGTTTTTCTTTGTCCATTTCCAGGCTGAAAAGAAAGCAAAGACACTAGGTGAGCGTGCAGATGAACTGGAACACGAACAAAAAACCATGGCTCTGCTTGAAGTGGAAAAGAAGAAATTTGAAAAGTATGCACAGGAAGTTATTAATACAGCTTCAAAAAAAGGGCAAAATGTTTATCCACTTCTTAAGACTGCCCACCAGGGCATTGGTGGTGGGCATGGTCCTGTGTTCAAAGAAAAAGGTGGAATTAGACCAAGTTACCAAGTCCAGGATGCCTCAGGGATTCAGCTTCCAAATTATAAAAGCAACACAACAGAAATGATTAAAAAGTTATATGACAACTGCGATATTGAGAAATCCAAAAAATCATTAGGGTTTATATGGTGAATGCTTTGGAAATTATAACTGACAAATTGATTGCATCACTTTTACAAGCATCTTACATTAAATTGCCAACATTAATCTCCATAATCATCTTCACAATAACCATGTACTTAAGTATTTGATTGCATGTATTATGAAATTAACAATGTTTGGATAGTTATGTTGTGAATTTGAGAGATTCAAATAAATATCAAACAATGAAACAAGTATAGAACTTTTCTACTGTCAACTAAATTATATTTCTACCAAAAATAAAAACCTTTGAGGTGAATTTTACTTGACATTGACCTTAACAATAGCCAAGTAAAAATTGACCGATAATGATCATGCTAATATTGAATAGTAATAATGCTATCAGTACAGGTTTTGATATTTCCTTTATCTGTTCACTGATCTTCATAGGCAATAGTATTTAAATATAAGTGCCCTGCTTTGAGATTCTGAACTTTTGACCAGTATACCAAGTACAAATATAGTGTAATTATGACTAAAGTTTAAGCAATATTTTCTACATTCAATGTACAGTATACTGAGCATTTTATTCAAATTCCATTGACTTTTACTATTAATCTGGGCCACTTCAAGATTTTATCCTCTAAATCTACTGTACTTGCTTGAAGATATGCAAAATAGAAATGTATCCTAGAAACAAAATTCTTGAAAAGCAGAGTGATGGGCTATACTTTAATAATGGCAGTGTTTCCACCAGCAGAGTCCGAATGAGAATTTTTCCACTTTCTGGACGCAGTATACATTCGGACAATTCCATAGCACATAGATTTGTGTTGAAGTTTTGAAGGTATTGGTATTTAGTTCTTTGGATATGCTTTGTTACGATTTTAATGGATTTCATGTGTGTCCCTCTAAACATTCACATTTAAATTTCTGCATGATGAGAAATTCAGTTGTCTATTAAACTCAAGTTAGTATAAGACAATGGCAGATGAAGTTTCAGGGCTATTTCTCACCCTGTCAATGAGATTTCTGTCCTCTGATCCTTGTGTTATATACTAAAGTAAGAGGTGGCAACATTGAGCATTTTCACTTAAATACGTTTTTGTTGCTATAGGTATATATGGAGAGTATAAATGGCATGAAATTAACTTTTCACACCAGCAGCACAAGATCAGGACACACAAGTTAACTTCACTTGTACATCATTTAAAAATGTGCAAAAATTAACAAACCAGACTGGTGATGGCATTTCAAAAGGATTGAAGAACAAAGTCTAAATCATGACTAATGTTTAAGCTGTTCAGCGCTGAGGCATGTGACGCCTGTCCAGGAGCCTGATAGCTGCAGGGTAACAACTGGTGCTGAACTTGACGGTAAAGAGAGGGAAGCTAGTCAAACAAGGGCAGACTTTGCTGAACGCTTGTTGATTTACTGCTCCCATGCTTGACGATTTTAATCTTGCTTGAGGCTTTAATAGGCAGAGTAATGGAGCTGACCATTGGTTTGTCTTTTGCTATTCAGCCTTGATGCAGCATTCACCCCTCAGGGATGGATGCCCCAGTCATACCTGCACTCGAGAGTTTAGTTGGCTAAATCCCTCTGGAGATTGCAAAAGTGCCAGATCGTTCAGTAGGTTCAAAAGAACATCTTTAAAAGGCTGCAGACTGCAGTTCAGAAGTATATCTACTAGAGTATCTAGTAGTTTAGTGAGCTAGCTACACATCATCGCCATTGGTCACTGGCACCATCTTGCTGATCTTTTGAAATCACTGTATTTATTAGTATCATTGTACTCAGTATCAAGAGACATAGAAGTCTAGCAATTGTACAGCTGAGGGATGGAAAGGGGTTAAGACAGATTCTGTAGGCTATCCAGAGATTAAGTGTTAAGGTAGGAATACAAACCCTTGTGTAAGTTCTATCACAGTCATCCAATAGTGTGTATAAGAAATGTAAGAGTAACATAAATTCCACTTAATCATTACCATAAATGGCCTCAGAGATGTCTCGCTCTCACACTTATGATATCATTTGGGACTTCTGTTACAGTTGTTCAGCTGCTGCAGAACAGAATTTTCAGGAATCATGAGAGACAGTTCAAATGAATGAGATGAAAGGCAGCACAGTTGCTTGCAAGGACAGATTGAGGTTTGGTTTTTGAACAGGGGACAAAGGACCAAGAGCACAGCCCTTGAGGATAGTAACAATTTATAGCAACAGCTAGCATGGAGGCTGAAGAGCCTCTGAGGGAAGATGGGGCAAAAAACAAGCATATCATAAACCTTTAATCAAATCTCTCCTCAGCCCCCACCACTCCATTCATATCAGAGAACTACAGATGAAAAAAAAGAGGCTGTTTAACCCGTAGCTTACTCTGTCAATGTTCTGGGTAAATGAATGAAATACATCAATATTTTGTTACATCTCTGAGAGTTAATACGAAAGGTAGCTTCAAAAGTATGAAGATATCACTGGTCTCACATTCAGGCTGAGAAAATGCACACCACAATGTTGGTGGATTACACACTTATGCAGCTGTATTTACAAATTTCAATGTCCAAGGACTTAGCTGTCATAACCAGTATTTGTTTGAAACATTAAAGTTTAAACCATAGGAATAAAATTTAGCACAGAAATAGGCCCTTCACCCACAATGTAGTGCCAAACCAATTAGTAATTAAACAGCTAACTAAACTAATTCTGTTTACACAATGTCCATATACTTCCATTTTCATGTGTCTATCTAAACATCTCTTAAAAATCCTTCACGTAACTGCCTCTACCACCACCCCAAGCAGCGCATTCCAGACTCCCACCATTCTCCATGTAAAACTTACCCCTCATATCTCATTTAAAATCATCCTCTAACACCTTAAATGCAAGCCCTCTGGTATTAGCCATTTCAACTTTGGGAAAATGATACTGTTTGCCTACTCTACCTATACTTATCATAATCTTATAAACCTCTATCACATCTCCCCTCAGCCTCCACTGCTCCAGAGAAAGCACAAGTTTGTCCAATCTCTCATTGCAGCACATGCATTCTAATCCAGGCAGCATACTGGTAAACCTTTCCTGCACCCTCTCCAAAGCCCTAACATCCTTCCTATAATGGGGCAACTAGAACTGCAATATTCCTATGTGGCCTAACTAGTTTTATAAAGTTGCAAAATAACTTCCTGATTTTTGAACTCAGTGCCTCAACTAATAAAGGCAAGCACGTCATATGCCTTCTTAACCATCCTATCAACCTGTGTAGCCACTTCCAGAGAGCTATGAACTTTTGAACCCCAATACGCCTCTCCTCATCAACACTGCTATGGTCCATTACAAGTGTACTGTCTCTGCATTTGAGCTACTAATGTGCAACACTTCCCATTTGGCCAGGTTAAACTCCCACCTGCCATTTCTCTGTCCAGTCCTGCAACTGATCTGTATTGTGTTGTATTCTTTGCCCATCTTCTATGCTGTCACCACCACCCATCTTTATAACATTTGTATACTTACTAACCCACCCTCTCACTTTTGTAGATTCATATTTTCCTTCTGTTCTTTTATTCCCAAAGATTATCTTCCAAAAACTGGCATTTCTAAAAAAACTGGTTATTGAACATAATTTCTTTAAAGTTGAAGGGGAAGATTTAAATTAACACTATAAGTGAAAAAGCTAGTGATTAGCTGTTGATTAATTGAACTATGTAGAAGTGTGTAATCTTTATTTTCATTTCTCACGTTTGTCTCACTTCAATCACAAAAAAAAACAAACTAGCCACAATAAGATCTGATCATAAGTTAAGCATTCCGCCGTAACTCACTTCCTGACTCCCAAAGCTTTTTCATTATCTACGAGACACAATGGAGAATTCTTCCATCATTTGGTTAGGAGCAGTTTCAACCTGAGATATGAAATTCAAATCTATCTAGCACCAGGCAGTCAATACGATTGACACCTCATCCACAATTCAAAACAGCTATTCCTTTTATCACTACAAAAAGCAACAGACCTACATGTCAATGCTTTCCCGAGTACCTCCAAAATCTGAAAACACCCACACCTAGCAGATGAACAGTGTTCGACACACAGAAACATCACCACCTGCAAGTTCCTCTTTAGGTTATATGATTATTAGAATTCACGTAGCAGAACAATTGCAGTGATCCAAGAAGGTAGTTCACCAACACATTCTTAAAGATAATTGGAAATGGATAATAAATAGCAAACTTCTTACTGATGTTCACATCCTATCTACAAGTCAAAAATTGTTTTTGCACTTGGACCAGGTGCCAGCTGAAGTAGAACTCAGGTTTCTGTTAAGCGGTTGTTCATTTTCTCCACTAGTTGACCACTCCAGCAGCCAAGATGCCATATACTACACAATGGCAGACGTACTCGCAGTTGATAGGTAGATTTATACCACACAGAATAAGTTACATGCTTAAAACACAACACTGCAGCTCAAATTTACTGCTTTATATACATGAGAGATTATCTAATATTAGCACTTGAAGCTTTTAATAATTTTATTGCAAGGTAGGATTTATCATAAATTTTACAAATAAAGTATGCTTGCAATATGATTTTATTGCATGATAGAACTTTGTAGAAAGTATCACGACCATACACTGTAACTATACACTTTCTAAAGAAACACAGTCTTTCAGAAATTACTACAGAATTTAATTATGTGGAGAAACGAATCTGTTTCCATGAGTTTAGAAAAATAAAGATTTTAATCTTTATCTTTTCATATGAATAAATTTAAATCAGAAAAATACAAGATGCTTCAAGAAAGAATCTGTGATAAAGATAACTTTTGGACAGTTTCAAGGACAAGAAAATAAAATAAACATTAAACATTGCTTGCCTCAAGCATTAAGATTCCTGAAGATATTTTCAAGACTAGGTAGTACAACAGGTATGTAGAACTTGCCATCAGTTAAATCTTAGTTAAAACTACTCAATGGATCTCTGTTTAGAACTTGGATTTTGAATTAAGAAGGTGAAAGAGGAGTATCTGTTTCTCCAGATTAAGAGCTATGTGGAACATTAATCCAAATGTAGAGGTTTGGAATAAAATACGATAGCATGACATTTCATTATATGAAACATGTTTGGTGCGGTGTTGTAATGCATTAACCATTAAACAATCACATGAAAGAATAAATTCCATAGCAATCTTTGCAAATACTTTTTATACTCCAGTACTTTTAGAATTTTGCGACTCAGCTTGATTGAGATCCATTACTATGGTGTGCTTCACACAAGTTCAATCAGAGTAAGTTTAAATGAATCAAAATTTCAAAAATGTATATTTCTGATCTGTAATCTCTAATTATCTGCAGTTTTAAGCTTAGCCAGGATCAACATCTAAGCAAATGAGGAAGATGAAATCAAATCGATGGGCAGGACGTTACATTAAATAAAAGTTCTAAAGCTCCCAAATCATGTTTGTCTTGTGTGCTGTTTATTGCATCACAACTAAGCTAAAAACAAGGTATTTAAGATTCTGCAATATTTTAATTGTGATATATAAAAATGAAGCTTATCATGGGCAGTTAAGCTGATATTTATAATAATACTCTGTATTCAAGTTAACAAAATATCAACTAATTATTTAATCACTTCCAGGGATGAATGTTGAAAACTAGTTTTAAATGTTTTTTTTGTTTTATACTCCATATCAATCATCCTTATCAGAAAAAGCTGAAAATACTCCGCAGTTTTGGCAGCATCTTAAGTCCTGAAATGTTAACTTTAACTCCTTCTCCACAGATATTCCCTGCCCTAAGTGTTTCCAGCATTTTATCTTAATTCAGATTTCCAGTACCCGCAGTTTTCGTTTTTGGACCCTTGTGATCTCACTGAGCAACATAGCCAATTTAATGTTAACCACATTGAATTGTAATCAATTTTAAAGAGACATTTGATCAAATCCCTTAAAATTTATTTCAAACAAGAACCCTACCAAGTTCCCTTAAACTACTCTTTGGAGAAAAAAACAAAATAAAATGTAAATTGCCAGAAAGCCTTCAGCCATTCAGACATACTATTGCCAGTAAAAATAAATGAAAATGATCACAATAAAGAACACAAAACTCAATCTGCAATGTCATTTGTTGTTTTAGAAACCAAAAAAAAAGTTAAAACTAATAAAGCTCCAAAAATTAAGTCATTAGATGAAACCAACTTTTGCAACACTTTACAAATTTATTAAAAGTCCAGTAATACAAATAATCGGGCTGCAGATTGTCAAAAAAAAAACAAACTCAACAGAAATCCAAGTTTAAAAGACATGTCCCAACCATGCCTCTGAAAAATAAAGATCACAGAAACATTTATTGGCAATTGATTGCTTATCTGTAAAGCACATTTATTCACTTTTATCTTCATCTGAACTTGGGGCTGAATCACAACTTGAATGCTTTTTATCATGGTTCTGATCTTTTACCCTGCTGTTTGACTGGTTACTTTTATCATATTTCTCTTCATTCTTTTCACTTTTACTATCGCCCCTTTTCCTCTTTAAACTGGGGCTACTACTTCGTTCCTTCTCCTTATTTTTCCCCTCATTCTCTTTCAGACTCTCAGAACTACTGCTTTGATCCCTAACCTGGCTTGTGCTATGGCTCTTCAGTTTCTCATGCTCCCTGCTGTGTAATTTTTTACCATTTGTACTTACAATTTCAGCTATTTTTAACTCCTTCTCCTTAATTTTATCTTCTGAACTTTTTGATTTCTCTTCTTTCCTAGAGTCATCATGCCGATCCTTTTCAGGGCTTCTTCTATCTCTGCTCCTCGACCGCCCTCTTTTTTTCTGTTCTTTATCTCTGTTCTTTTGATATTCTTTGCTCTGACTTCTATTCCTTTCTTTACTTCGAGTTCTCTTTTCTTGATCTTTATTCCTGCTGCGTTCCTCACCATTACTGCTGGATTTAGTCCAGTTTTCTCGGTGTTTGTGTTCCCTGTCTCTACCTTTGGAGTTTACATGCTTTTCTCTCTCTCTGCTTTTCTCTTTTTCCCTATCTTTACTTCTAGATTTTCCTCGCCTTCCTCTATCTTTACTTCTATAATGCTGCCGATCCCTGCTTCTGGATTTGGCCCTTCTCCCTCGGTCTTTGTTTTTACTCCCTTCCCGATCCTGACTTCTAGATTTTGATTTGGTCTTTTTTTCTTGTTCTCTGCTTTTGCTTCGTTCCCTACTTTTAGACTTTGATCTGGCCCGTCTTTCTCGATCTCCACTCTTACTTCTTCCTCGACTTTTAGATCGTGATTTGGCCCGCTTAGCTCTTTCTTTGCTTTTACTCTCATCGCGGTCTCGGCTTTTAGACTTTGATTTGGCTTGCTTCCGTCCCTCCTTACTTTTACTTTGTTCTCGATCATTACTTCTTGATTCGCTCGGTTTCAGGGTTTCCTTGTTGTTACTTTGTTCTTGATCATAAGTGCTGGATTTTGATTCAGACCCTTTGTCCCTTCCTTTACTATTACTCTGTTCTTGATCACGAGTTCTAGATTTTGACCTGGCTCGTTTCCCCCTCTCTCTGCTTCTACTCTGTTCTCGACTTCTGGATCTTTCACGTTTTCTTCTCTCTTTACTTTTATTTCGTTCTTGCTCTCTGCTTGATTTTGCATGTTTGTCCCCCTCTTTGCCTTTTGCATGTTCCCTTTCTTTGCTTCTCGATTTTGCCTTCTTTTCTTTGTTTTGTTTCTGCTCTCTGTCCTTGCTTCTGGCTTTGGTTTGCTTTTCTTTATCTTTGCTTCTGCTTTGATTTCTTTCTTTGCTCCTCGATTTATCTCTCCTTTTAGACTTGGTATTATCAAGTTTGTCATCTTTGTCTGTTTTCTTCTGTTCCCTTTCTTTACTTCTGGATCGATGATTCCTGCCGGAATCTTGGTCTGTTTTCTTCTCCTTCTCTTTGCTCCTCTCTTGACTCTCCAATATTTCTGATTTGTGGTCTGCAGCCACTCTCTCTTTTCCTCTGCCTGGACTTCTATCATCATGGTTTTCTTTCTTGTCATTCAGCTCACCCCTTTAAGTAGCAGTTGGAAAAGAAATGGGATTAGCAAACATATATGTTTGAATGTGCTCTTAAGAATAACATTTACTACAAATCTAAGAAAATTTACTTTGTTTTGAAATTGCAAGTTAAATAAAAAGTCATTTCACAGGAAAGGCTCACTCCAGAAATGAATAATGATCAATAAAGACCATTAATACAACTATATTTAATTTTTAAATATTTAAAGATAGAAAATAATTATTTTAATTGTTTATTTAATTCAAATCACTTTAAACCTTGAGTATATTCTTGTTTAATAGTAACATGAATGATTTCAGTAAATCAGTAAAAATTTCTTACTGCAATTATATAGGATGTTGATAACTAATGTGCGCAATTTTAGTCTTACTGAAAAGACATAAATGCCACTGGGGTAGTGCATCAAAAATTAACTTCACTGGCTCCCAAATGGCAGTCTTGCTTTGAGGTAAAATTAAGTACGGGCATGCGTGTATTTTCTAGCGTACAGAAGAGTGACAGATACCACTTTGAAACTTATGAAGTTCTAACAGTGAGAGGATGCATGTGGAGGGATGTCATTGAGAAATCTAAAGCAGGTAACACTTCACCTCTGAATAAGGAGCAGGCTATTTTAGACTGCGATGAGAAGAAAAGCCCAACCAAAAGAGTCATGAAGCTCAGTCAGTGAATTCATTTCAAACCTGAATATTAGGGAAATAAAGGGATTTAGGTATACTCCAGGGAAATACAGTTGAAAATGAGGTTAGCAATAATTTGAAATTAATGCTGGAGCTGGTTCAGAGGACAAGATGGCTTACTTTTGCTCCCAATTCTTATATTCTTGTGATGAATATTTTAAAATATACTTTTAATTAACACTCTTAATAAATCGTCCAGTAAATTGAAGTCAACATTGTTTTAGAAAGATCCTATCCCTTGCATTTCTGCAAGGAAATGACAATTCAAGTGGGAAACAATATGAATGGTGAACACAAGATTCTGCAGAGGCTGAAAATCCAGAGCAACATACACACAAGATGCTCGAGGAACTCAGCAGGTTCAGCAGCATTAATGGAAATTAATAAACTGTTGATGTTTCAGGCTGAGACCATTCTTCAGGACTGAAAAGGAAGTGGGAAAGACGCCAGAATAAAAAGGTGCGGAGAGGGGAAGGAGGACTAGCTGGAAGGTGATAGATGAGGCCAGGTTGGTGGGAAAGGCAAAGGGCCGGAGAAAAAGGTAATCTGACAGGATAGGGTGGACCATGGGAGAAAGGGAAGAAGGAAGGGCACTAGGGGAAGGTGATAGGCAGGTAAGGAGAAGAGGCAAGATGTCAGAGTGGGAATAGGAATAGAAGAGAAAAGGGAGAGGGCAATTTTTTTTTTTACCGGAAGGAGAAATCGTTGTTCATGCCATCAGGTTGGAGGCTAACTAGATGGAATATGAGGTACTGCTCCTCCACCCTGAGAATAACCTCATTTCTGGCAAAAGGGGAGATCATGGACCAACATGACAGAATAGGAATGGGTATAGGAATTAAGATGGTTGGCCGCTGCCAGATGCAGTGGAGATGCTTGTTCCTGGAGTTGGTGGTCCTGGATTTATATTGGCAGATGACAACATTGCAATTAAAGAGGCAAGATGAAAATCATGGGGATGATGATTTAATCCTTGAAACTACCTGTAGGCCAGAAAGTAAACAGCGACCTAGGACCATTACATTCTGGTGGGCTACAGTGGAACATTAAGAGCTGATTCTAACTTCCATTAAAAAACAGACCCAAACACAATATTAACAATGGGTATGTAACAACGTTGGAATGAGTTGCAAGCGATTATTTAGTCTATCAAAAAAAAACAAAGTATCAATTAAGAATTATTAGAAAACCAAAGTGTTTGTTTATTTCTATAATTTAGAGATACAGCATGGTAACAAACCTTCTCGCCCAATGAGCTTGTGCCGCCCAATTAACCTACTAACCTCGTATATCTTTGTGGTGTGGGTGGGAGGAAACCAGAGCATCCAGATGAAACACACAGTGTCATGGGAAGAATGTACAAACTTCTTACAGTGAGTGGCAGGGACTGATCCTAGCTCACTGGTGCTGCCATCATGTTATGCTAACCACGACACTACCATGTATAGAATGTTAAAGGACTTCAGGAATGAATTAAGATAGACAGACTCGATTCACTCATCTGTCACAATATGGCACAAAGTAATATATTTTACAGAACATAAGATTATTCCTAAATTGCACACATGAATTTGCATAAATTATAGAGGAAGACCAATTTCTATTATCATTTTTCCCACATCTATTTGCTAGACAGTGGACTACTTACTTCAATTACTAAAGGAGTTCCAGTTAAAAAAGAATAAACCTCCAACAAAGCCCATCCAATTTCCATAGACAACAAATCCTGAAGCCTTGCACTAAGAATACTATTAGACATTTCATTAATCCTTTATTATCCAATTTTCCTGCGATGCCCGAGGAAAACGTTGTGGACCTGTTTCTTTCTATTAATCCATTGGACAAAGGATTAATATCTTTTACTCATGATAAATTAATGACACTAAGGCGTGTCCCCTTTGATAAAATTAGAACTGCTTTGGGAGCATGATTTAAATATTTCTTTATCTGATGCGGTTTGGGACTCAATTCTCAAGTCAGTTAATTCAACCTCTCTAAGTTCTTGCCACTGTCTTTTACACTTTAAGGTTACACTATTCCTCTGATTGCTCTTTTAGGTACCTTGGGTGAGGCAGATATACATTTGAGTCTGACTAAACTTCGAACATTATCTTCTGCCTCTCTTTTGGCTAGATGCTTAATTCTTCTTAATGGAGAGATGTTGCCACCCACCCATGCTCAATGGTTTAATGATATTATGTGCTGTTTAGACCTTGAAAAAATTCACTACTCACTTCTCAACTTGGACATAAAGTTTCAAAAGATGTGGGGACCTTTTCTTAAGTGCTTACACAACTTCTCTTTAGATTACGTCTATTTTCTTTAATCCCTTACTTTCAGCTTTTTTTCTCTCTGTAAGTTCTGTGGTTTTCTTTTTGTTTGAAATTTCATTTTAGTTTTGGTAGTCAGCATTATTATTCTTTGTTTTTATTTATATTTACAGTTTTGGGGGTTTGAATGCCCTGATTAATTTTTTTTTACATCTTGGCCTGGAGTTTTTTTTCTGTGGGAGGGTGGGGAGGATACTAACTATATATGATTTTATTCTGGGCGCTTTTCCTTACTGTTTTGAACTATATAATTGATATGTTTATTTTGCACTGTATTAATCTTCATTTTGCTGTTGCGTTTTTGCTTGTAGTGGTTGTAGAAATGCAAAAAGAAAGAAAAAAAATGAATACTATGAAGCTTTTTTAATGGCTCACACTGTCAAAGGTCTTTGGACCTCTAGCACTTTTGTAAGGAAGTGACAACTCACGTGTGAAATAACATAAATGGCAGCCACAAAAGATTTAAAAAAAAAGTCAACAACTTTAAGTTCCTAAGTATTATTTCAGAAGACCACCCTAGGCCCAGCACCAACTGCAATGATGAAGAAAGCATAGCAGCACCTCTTATTTTCATAGGAGATTCGACATGACATCTAAAACTTTGACAAACATCTATAGATGTGTAGAGTACGCTGACTGGCTGCGTCACAGCACGGCATGGAAACATCAATGCCCTTGAACGGAAAATCTTACAAAAAGTAGTGGTTACAGTCCAAACCATCACGGATAAAGCCTTTCCAACCACTGAGCACATCTACATGGAACGCCGTTGCAGGAAAGCAGCATCCATCTTCAGGGACCCCTACCATCTAGGAAATGCTCTCTTCTTGCTGCTGCCATCAGGAAGAAGGTAGAGAAGCCTCAGGACTCACACAACCAGGTTCAGAAGCAGTTACTACTCATCCATCAGGCTCTTGAACCAATGGGGATAACTTCACGCAACTTCACTTGCTCCTTCATTGAAATGTTCCCACAACCAACAAACTCATTTCCAAGGACTCTTTATCTCATGCTCTCAATATTTATTCCTTATTTATTTATTATGATTATTTCTTCTTTTGTACTTGCTCAGTTCGTTGTCTTCTCCACGTTTGTTGAATGCCTTAGTTTGGGGGTCTTTCATTGATTCTGTTAGTTGTTACTCTAGATTTATTGAGTATGCCCAAAAAAAATGAATCTCAGAGTTGTAAGTTAAGACATAAATGTACTTTGATAATAAAATTTACTTTTAACGTTGGTGTAGTTAAATGTCTGATACCTAGAGACATTTAACGGTGTTTCAAATAAATACAAATAATTTCAAAGATTATTTAAAAATACCTTAAACTAACAGAAATTAAAACAAAACAGAAAGCTAAAATAAAGCAAAATAAACAACCCACTTATCTCTTGAACTCAAGGTTGGCCTTTATTTTAAAAAAAAGTATGACCATGCTACAAATGAAGTTGGGAAAGTGGATTCCTCCTGTACTTAATAAAGTGGCCACTGAGTGTATTTGTGGTCTTCTGCTGCTGTAGCCCACCCACTTCAAGGTTCGACATGTTGTGCATTCAGACATACTCTTTTGCACACCACTGTTGTAAAATAGTGTTGAGTTGCTGCCAGCTTGAACCTATCTGGCCGTTCTCCTCTGACCTGTCTCATTAGCAAGGCATTTTCACCCACTGATTGCTACTCACTACATTTTTTGTTTTATTGTACATTCTCTGTTAACTCTAGAGACTGTTGTGTGTGAAATTTCCAGGAGATCAGCAGTTTCAGAGACACTCAAAGATCATATTTCTTCCCCATTGAGGATGCATGCCCAGTTCACTGCTTTACTCTCTCTACACCCATGACTGCGTGGCTGGGCACAGCTAAAACACCATCAATTAATTTGCTGATGACACAACTACCGTTGGGAGAAATTCAGATGGCGACGAGGAGGCTCATAGGATTGAGATAACTCAACTGGTTGAATAGTGTCGTAACCACTCAACATCAGTAAGACCAAGGAATTGACACTGGATTTCAGAGAGGGAAAATCGAGGGAACACATACCAGTCTTCACTGAGGTGTAAAGGATAAGCAGTTCTTAAGGTTGTCATTGCCAGATGTGGTAGTGGGGATAAGTTTCCACTACCTATAAAGTTCACCAAATGGCATGCTTCTCTAACAGCCTCTGACAATCAAGTCCAACTCTTGATCTTCATGTGTGGCTTAGCTTCTAGGCCCAGCGGAACTGTTTCTACTAACAAGGGGCAAAGGTGGACCACTGATGCCTCAAAACCAGTTGCTTCAGGCAGGTGGGGCTCGTCAGCCTTGGACGGCAGCCCACCTAGGAGAAGGAAAACTCTGATTTTAAAACTCATCTGCTTTGTGACCACACCCACCCATGGGAAAGGCTTCGGGAGTAAAGCCCAAGGAAGAAATCCGGAGCTGAGGTCTAGGGCAGTTTGATGTTGTTTACAATTTCACTCTGGCAACCTCACTGACGACACTGTTGCCAAGCTGTATCGGCGCTTGCCCTTCCTCTGGACTACATCAGTGATGTGAAGAGGGGGGAACCCACTGCATGGACAACAGCCGGTTCTTCAAACCTTCCCACCCAGGCTTGCGCCATGGAGAGGGCACAGTTCACCAGAGGCGCAAACCCATGATCCCCTGGGATCGACTGCTGCCTAAAGGATAAGCAGTTAAGTTCCAGGATGTCAACATCTCCGAAGATGTATCCTGGGTCCAACATATTGATGCAATTACAAAGAAGGCATGACAGCAGCTCTATTTCTTTAGGTATTTGGTACATCACCTAACACACTCACAAATTTCTACAGATGAACTGTGGGGAGCATTCTAACTTGTTGCATCACCATCTGGTATGGAGGGGCCAATGCCCAGGAACTGGAAAAAGCTGTAAATTCAACCAGCTCCATCAGGGGCACTAGGCACTTGCCTCCATAGCATTGAGGATATCAAAAAAGATGGCATCCATCATTAAGGACTCTCATCACCCAAGACATACAATTTTCTCATTGCTACCATCAAGGTGGTGGTACAGGAGCCTGAGTACATAAACTCAATGTTTCAAACTTCTTCCCACCACCATCAGGCTTCTGAATGGACAATGAACTGATGTATATTACCCTCATTATTTTTTGCTCCCTTTTTGCCCTGTTTATTTATTTTAAATTTATGTTTCTTAATATAATTTATAGTTTTTTATTATGTATTGCAATGTACTGCTGCCACAAAATAAGAAATTTCACAACATATGCCAATGATTACACCTGATTTTGGTCTGAACAACAAATGAACCTCTTGACCATGTCTGGATGCTTTATGCATTTAGTTGCTGTCACATGATTGGCTGATTAGATATTAACTAGCAGGCCTAAATGGGCCAGTGAGCAATTCGAGATAAAGTGTGGCCAAAACTAGAGAAATTAAATATTTCAAAACAAATTAATGAATCTTAATCTTAACAAATCAATAGAAAACATTAGAACCATGTCCCTGATTAATGCACACGATTCCAGAGATCATTTGGAATAGCAAGTAAATGCAAGCCTAGAGATTAGGTGCAGCCTTACAGAAAAAGTATATGCAAGTTTGCCCAGAACTCAAAAAATAGAACCTTATCATTTACAAAATAATCATAGAATAAATGCTACATTCTAGTAGGGCAATGAATTATTAAGTACACTCAGACCCTGCATATTGCTGATTTATTACAACATGGCTATTCAATTCTTTATTGAAAATTTTTTTAAATGACAAAAATTCATTCTAAACAACACTTAAAACTACTCAAAGTGGCCGCCATTACAGTAAATATTCAACCAGCCAATAAGAGTGCTCTATGTACTCTGAGCCACTCGTAGCCAATCATATATTAGTTCACACATCTGCCTCCATCACGTGTGTAAACATTTTAGCTTCCTCGCCAATTTATTCTATTCTTTTCATTCCTAATGTCTGGAAAATGGTCTGCACCTTCTAAGATGTCTCGGAAAAGCATTGGCATGGATGTGACACTAAGTGATACAGCGTTTGGAAGCTGGTAAGCACCAGGCTGATGTTGTCGCTTTTTTGAAACTGGCTACATCAATGATCAGAACAATTATTAAAAATGCATACAAGATAAAAGTTTCTGCAGGGACAACCTCAAAGTTGTCATCAACACCAGTAAGAAACCTCACCACAAAGTTCCTCAGCATTAGCATCACCACGATCACATAACTCATGGACCAGTTCATCAATAATGACCCTGACTGGGAGCAAAGCGTAAAGGCAAAGAGAAGTGTTCTCGATATGATTTCCTGTTACTGAGAACTGCTTCATGAGAGGAAACTTAAGAAAAGGCCGTCAAATCTCAACATCTACATGAAGAAAATGCCAAAGTTAGAGGAGGACCCACAGCCTGGCCCCTCCATCTTGGACGTAACCACCAGCTGCTTCCCTCTGCTGCTGCTGCGATGTGTTGCTGCTCCAACGTTATTGCTCCAATAGGTTAGGCCTATTTGCCTGTTTGTTGATCTATGAATTACTTCATTATATTTTATATATGATATAAAACTAATATACCTTGGGTTTGGTTTTCTAAAAAAAAAATTCAGGCACATGTGTCCCCACATAGTGCTGATTTACATAGCGCTCCACCTCCAAGGAACACATGCTCAGTGTTCAGCTGGGTCTGAGCGTATGCTTATTTGAATAACACTCATAACTTGCTTTTGTCAAAGAACCAACAGGTTCTAATAACTTCCATGTATTAACAAATAGAAATGAGCTTCCAAGTAAATTTGTGAACCGATAAAAGGAATTGTCTCTGGGAAAGTAGCTATTTATCCAATTCATTGGCAACTTCAGATTCCTTATGTGACATACAGTCTCCTTCTCCTTAACATCACAGGAACTCTTAGAAATCTGTTCAACAAATACCAAATTCTGTAATACCAATACTTACTTATCTCCTTTTATCCAACGCTCTCCGCTAGAAACCCTCATTCTTTGAGCCCGTTGCATCTCGTGCCTCCAGTGTGGTGGAGTTTCACTGCGCCTGAATCGATCTCTTGACCGAGACCTTGATCGTGAAGGTGTTCGATAACGCTGCACAAGACCATTTTTAGAAGATACAAAAATCTCATCAGGAAAAGAACTTGAAGTAACACTCTGTATTCTGTTAACAATTCAAGTGTGCCCCAAAGCACTTTACAATCAGTGAAGCCTCTCTGAAGTGCAGTCTCTTCAGCAGCTGGTAATAATACAGCAAGGACCCACAAAGAACAATATCTGAACCTGCTTTTTTTGTGATGTTAAGCAAGACAAGGCACTGGGACTTCTGTGAAATTGTGCCTTGAGATATTTTACATTAAACGCTGTAGAGATTTGAATCTTATTTAACTATCTCTCTGCACAACCTCAGTCATCAGTATTGCACTGGAATACCAGCCTGTATCTAGTTTCTAAGAAACTGGAGTGAGATAAATCCATTAGTTGATTCAGAATGAAGAGCTAAGCCTGACATCAAAAAATAAGAAAGGAAAAACTGCCATTACTCAGCACGATTCATAAATTTGGAAAATCACAAAGAACTCACAATGACTAATTATAAAAACCTAGAGGTATTGGCTACGTGGCAAGATACAACTGCCCAGTAAGCTACCAGTTATTTTGTTTTAGGTATCATGGTGGTAAAATATTGATCATGATATTGGGAGAATAACCATCTTTTCTGTAAGTATTCCCATGGATTAAGCCCACCTCAATGGACAAGGACTTAGGTTAATAGTTGGTTCCATAGACATCTCAGCTGTGGGATTTGGCTGATAAAATGCTTTTACTATGTGAAGCCTAACAAATGCAAAGAATTAAATTTCTGCCTACAGCACAAAAAGTTTAAGGAAAAATAAAACACTTACCCTAGGTCCTCTTCCTTTAATCTTTCTTCCTGATCTAGTTACTAAGAGTCGTCTTTGATATGTAGAAATCTGGGAATTTGAAACATTGCTGTTCAAAGGGAAGACAATTATTCCTATTATTTAAATGAAACCAAAATGAATAACTAAAGTTAAGGCCCAACTTATGGGTTCATAAGAAAATCATAAAATATTTCAATACAAAATATAGTTATAAAGATTGGTCTATGAAAACTTTACGTTTTAAGAAACACAAAATGAATGGCTCACCACTGCCTAACCACTTCAGCCCCTACTGCCACTGCTCATCACAACACTGCAAGTTCTGGCAAATTTTAACTAAAATAATACCATACCATCGTCATGCAATACAAAATGCATATGATCCAATATCATAATGATAGATGCTTTTTTCAATTTAATTGTAGTCAAATCTTTATAAGCAAAAGCGAGTTACTGATTCCTTTCTTACAATGTATTCGGCAGTAAATTCAATGTACCCAAGTAATAGTCAGGAAAACAAACATATGCAGCCTTAGCTACTAAGAATGCGGTATTGGCTTTAATGCAATATCAATATGAATTTTACTCCTATGGTCAAGAAATTACTGTCAGAAAATAAATATCCTTTTTGTTCATTGTCCAAATAGAGAATAAATGTTTAACCCTTTCTTTGATTTTTACCTCATTCCTTCCATCTTTTTATACTCAAGTAAATCTTCATTAGAGGAAGACTTCAGGAGGACTATAATACTTTTGGAAATTATTGAGATGGGGAGAACTGAGGCAATTGAAATATTTAAATACAAATATGACAGCTTATAATTTGATATGTTGCCTAACTGGAAACCAAATCAGCCTAGAGAGAATAGGGATGATGGGCAAAGTATCTTCTACTGCTGCAGCTGTGAATTTAGCCATACAGAAGCTGTAAATGAGAGATATAGACTTTACTCAACACAGTAGATCTACTGGAGAAAATCTAGTTCTCTCATCATATAATGTTTTGTAGCTTTTAAAAACACGCAAAATATACCTCTGATTACAGTGTTGAAGGATGAGACCTTGAATATACACTTAGCCAAAATATTAATCTAAACAGACTTGTCCTGAATTGCATATTAATTGGCAGGAATACACCTTTAACAATGTATTGATGAAGGTGATGGCCTTTCCTGTCTCTTCCAGAAGTTTTCAATGATCACCAATTGACATGAACTTTTGTCTAGTTCCAATGGTACATTATCAGAATGCCCCAAACCAATAGTTGGTTTCAATAGCCTTTAAGTATCAGCTGAAGTTAAATTGTGAACAGGTTTTCTTTCATGAAGACTAGCTCTCATTTTCATTACTATTTTCTGTCCATACTTTCTTAACTCCAGAATCCCCAATGATGCTATAATGGATATCACAGCTGGATTCAAGATGAGCTCAAATTGACAGACTGTGGAAAAAACGAACGCTAGCTAACTGGTTAATATTAGAACTTGCTTGAAAATATAATAATTCTTACAGTACTAAACGTATATAACACTAGTTTGTCTGAATAAGTAAACTAGTTAATAAATCAGGATTGTCAGGCATTTCATTCATAATGTAAACAGTGTCCTTCCTCTTTGCAAGAGGCCACTAGAACAATATGCAGAATGAATTGATCACAATATTCTAGAAAGATAGTGCTGCTGAACATTCTGCATTTTTAGCAATCCGGTTGATAATAAATAACTTTCAAAAATTATACTTGGGATACTTGTGATGCAAACAAGGCAGCTTTTACGGCCCATCTGTAATCATCTTCAGATGATCACAAGTCCACCAGTGAGGAAATGAGGCCACAGGTATATTATTTCCCTGAAGATCAGTAGTGAATAATCTGGGTCTTTATGAAATCCACCTCCTTCCACACTCATTTCATCCAATAATAAATTTATTAAATTGAATTCTACAAATTGGCATTGTGGGATTTTAGTGGCCAGTTCATGCTTCCAGATTGATAATTTCTCAAAGCTTCATAAGCAACAATATTAGTTAGAAAATTTCAGAGTTAAGAGTAAATAGAATTGACGTGCTGAATTTGTATCGTTGAGAACTGTCGGCAGGGAGAACCAATATATAGATCTATATGAGAGCCAAATTTCAAAGTATCAATCATACAAACCTCTCTTTTTCTCTTTCTTTTTTCTTCTCTTTCACTTTCTCATCTTTTTTACGAGGACTTTTTCTCATTAGAAACCTATTTTCAGGTACAGGTGGAATTTCTTCAGGACGGACAGTGGCAACAGTCTCCTGTGTGGTACTTTCTGCACTTTCATCTGATGAGCTTTAAAATAGAGTTAATCAAACAATGCAATTAGTAAATACCAATAAAATGACATACTTTGGTGGTGCTGAACTGGCAGGTTTTCTGAACCATTTGTTGTTATTCTATTAAAACTCCAACACACTTTAACTTTTTTTTAAAAATAGGTGCTAAATTATATTTTCTAGTGAACCATATAAGATTAAAAGGTGAGTAGGAACTAGGGACCTGGTGTGTTTTGGGGGAGTGCAGTGACCAGGGCTCCTGTGAACTTTGAAAGTGCAGGAAACATAACCTGAGTCAGATGCTGAACCATCGGGATTTCCAAATAATCCAATTGCAAATTATTGAAGCTCTACGATATAAAGAATGGATATTACTTATACACATAAACAATCACTCTCTCTCCCACTGACTAATTGTAAGCAACACCACATGGGGAAAATGAAACCAAATGCTATCAAAATGGGTTGCGGTCTTCAAGCAAAATAGGCATGGAAAGCAGATAATTAAACCAGAAGTATAGATGGTATTGACATCTCATTTCAATGCCATTAACACTGTTCATAATATATCGTTCTGACATAAATGTTTGTGTACACACTGCTGACACAAAAATTTGTTCTACACTTTCCCTGAATAGTTTGGTGGCAGGTAGTAAGTGAGCTAACATGAGGAACACAGCATCATCTTGTCAATGACAGCATCGGCAGCAGCGTAAACCTTGCAGTCCTTGGGGAAACAAAATCCCAACAGCATAGTGAGGATAATTCCTACCACGATATAGACTACAAACATGCTCAATGGGACAGTCTCAAAACAGATTATGCAGCTCCAAACTGTGCATCCATGATGTGTTGTGACCACCAGCTGAAATGTACACCACCTCTATCTTTAATCACCAGGCTCCACATATACTCTACCCCACCATTAAGTGATTAAGATGAGATGGGAAGTGGCAAGAAAGGATTCCGAGATGACTGGTGGAGGGCTGCAAGATAACAGGCAGGTAGTGTCGGGTAGGGGAGATGAGTGGGTGGTGCTGCAAGTCTGTAGCAGGTGAAGATCGTAGAAGGCAAAGAGTATGATGGCTAGCTTAGTGAAGCTATAATCCAAGACTACTTGCGGTGATTAATAATAAAAACAGAGGAAGTGATCTCACAACAAATGTATTAGAGCTCTGCAATTTTACCACAATTAGTTGGGAATAGTGGTGGGCAATTAGACAGCCAACAGGAGGAGGCAGTGTCAGAAAAAAATCAAAAATGGCAGACAGATGATCCTGTTTGGCCTTTCCCTGAGATCTCCACCATCAAAGAAGCTAGTCTTATGCTAATTTGATTCATTCCCCATGGAATAACTTCACTCACCCTATCACTGAACTGTTCCCACAATTTAAAGACCCACTTTCAAGGAATCCTCATCTCACATTCTCTATAGTTATTGAATATTATTCCTTTATTTTTCTTTCGTATTTGTACTGTTTGTTGACTTTTGCACATTAGTTGTTTGTCCGTTCTGTTGGGTGTAGTCTTTCACTGATTCTATTATGTTTCTTGGATTTTCTAAGTATGCCCACAGGAAAATGAATCTCAGGGTTGTATATTTTGACTTACATGTATTGTGATAATACATTTACTTTGAACTTTTTACTACTGGCTACAACAAAAGACACAGGGTCAGTCAACATTCAATCTTAATGCTGAAAACCTGCCAAACTATTCCAATACAATTACTATTGACGTCCACCCATAATATGGAAAATTGCCCAAGTAGGTCCCTTTCATAGAAACGACAAAGCCAACTCGGCTAATCATTGTCCAACAGTTTACTCTGAATTATCTACAATGTCACCAACATATAGAAATGAACACCAACCTTTTCTTTACTGATTTCTTTCTTCGTTTTTTTTCTTTCTTTCGCTTTTTGGAATCTTTCTTCTGTTGTTTCTTTTTCTGCTTCTTAGAATCTTCATCTGTTTCACTTTCTGATTCTGATGAAGAATCCGAGTCAGAAGAGCTCTCAGAGTCACTTGAAGAGGACGAAGAAGATTTTTTTCTCTTCTTTTCGTCCTTTTTGGCTTGATTTGAAAAAGTTAAATATACTCTTATTAGACTAGATTTGATTGGTGAAAACTCACATGCAAGCAAAGTTTTGCACACAAATGAATATAATGCAATGAGTATATTTTACTGTGCCAAATTAATGCAAAGACATAAAGAATTGTAAATAAAGTAAATGAGAGATGTGAACAGAATAAATCTAGTATGGTGCAGAACATATAGTACGGAAGTTTGGAAATTGTTTAGGTGTTCCAGCGCTCTGCAGTCCCAGACAGGATTCCAAGAAGCAGAGGTAGCATGCACAAACCTCATAGCGGGCAGGCTGCAGGACAGGACTCAAGCCGATATTTGGCTCCATTTTGCTGATTAAAGCTTCCATTGTTCACTGATTAAAGCAGCAAGGGTGATTGAAGCGAGTGCAGAGGGTGAGTACTGGCTGCTTATCTTTTGATCACTCCGCTACACTACCAGAGAGGGGAGAGTCTGCCACTGCGGACAGAGTTGCCTAGGTTATCTTCTGCATTTTGGACGTGGACTTGGACTATAAGATCTTTCATTCAGTTCTATAGTTTTATATTCAGTGTTTTTTCCCCAACGTTTTTTTGTGTGGGAAGGGGGATTTTGGGGGTCGATGTGTGCCTGATGCGTTTTGTTTGTGTGGGAGGAGGGATTTGAGGGATTTGCCTGATATGTTGTGGGATTTGGGATTAATGATTGTGCTGCCTTTCGTTTCTTT
Organism: Hypanus sabinus; assembly: GCF_030144855.1. Classification (NCBI taxonomy): domain Eukaryota; kingdom Metazoa; phylum Chordata; class Chondrichthyes; order Myliobatiformes; family Dasyatidae; genus Hypanus; species Hypanus sabinus. The sequence continues at coordinate 24,255,988 of NC_082709.1, forward strand.
CCTTTCTTGGTTTCATGGCTATCTGGATAACTGAAGAATTTCAGAATTGTATACTTCAATAATAAAATGAACCTTTGAACATTACAGAAACATTTACTTTGTTCCAAATTGAAACCTACTATCTAGTGCAACTTGACATGTCTAACAGAACAGTACAGCACAGGAATAGGTCCTTCAGCCCACAATGTTGTATCAAACCAGCTAAAAAGCAAACTAAAACACCCAAACACTAATCTCTCCTACTTACACTATGTCCATATCCCTCCATCTTCCTCACATTCACGTGCCTATCTAAATGTCTCTTAAAAGCTGCTAATGTATTTGCCTCGACCACCATACCAGGCAGCACATTCCAGGCATCTACCTCGGAGTAAAAATCTTACCCCTCACATCCCCTTTGAACCTAAAATGCACACCCTCTGATATCAGACATTTCAACAATGGGGAAAAAGACACCTTCTATCTACCCTATATATGCCTCTCATAATCTTATAAACCTCTATCAGATCTCGACTCAGCCTCTCTCTTAACAGAGAAAACAGCCAAGTTTATCCAGCCTCTCATTATAACACATGCTCTCTAAACTGGGCAGCAACCTGGTAAACCTAACTTAAAAAGATTTTGCATGGCTTAGAAAGTATTCTTTTTAAATGGCAATGACAAATTTAATTTTCAGTAGACACTAACTGTAATAAACATTCACAAAAAAAGGTAAAAAAAATTATTGTTTTACAATATGTATCTCTGATTACTCCAAGATATCAATCTTCAGAATATTCTACAACCCACCCCTTATAATTTTGCACTCAGCATTGTTCAATACAAAAACTATACACCACTGTGCAATCAGATGCAATTTTACAATATATTGAGTTTCCTGACTTATTTTTATTATTCCCAAGATTGCGATTTGAACATAAGCCCTGCTATAATTACTTCAATGACTTCAGCTCGCAAAATTAGTAAAAGAAAACAAAATAAGCTGCCAAAAGTAGGAACTGTTTTAAATAAAACAAAGCAACTTCATTCTGAGTTCAGTGGTATTCTGATTCAAAGTTATCTCAGAAACAACACAGTAGGTCAGATAAGGGTACAGTTGCACATTCCAGATTATTACAGCAAATCATTTTTATTTTCACCACACATTATAATTAAAAGTTTTACCATTTAAAAAAATTATAATTACCATTTTGTGGTTTGTGAACAAAATAAAAATCTAACCAATTTCCAGTAATAATATGAAGTCGCACAGCAATTAAAAGATCAAGTTTCTTGTCCTTTCCACCTACAAACATGTACACACACTAAACACTGTACCTTTGGCCTTTGGAACCAATTCTCCACAGTTTAAGATTCGGACTTCTGCATAAGGTTTACTATTTGCATCTGTTTTCTGGTTTTCCACATCTCTTATTAATTCTTGTCCTGAAATAACTTGACCAAAGACCACATGTACACTAAGAAAGAAAGGTGATATTATGTGATCTTTTGGTTTTCTTTCAAGGCACATTTAGATATTGAATCCATTATTTAAAATAAAATTATACTCACCTATCTAAATGAGGTGCAGGCTTTGTAGTTCTTTATAATTTTAATATTTATAAAAGTGGATGTTCAGAACATGAAATCAGAAAAGCAAAATTAGACATCTTGTAAACAAAATGCAGTAAAATCACTTACTTAAAAAAACCCAGCAAAACATCATCTCTTTTCCAAATAAAAGCAAGCATCACAAAATATAAAACACGCACAACCTCAGAATGGTCTTTAATTAGCACAATGATGCATTCAAATATGAGGTTTTTGTCTTCAAATACACGTGCAAAGAAAACATTAGTAAGGTTGAAGCTAATATGTTTGCTATTGCGCTACTACATGATGTGTTGCAATAAGAAAATGGATTAATTGGAGACAATATATCATAAGAAAAACCTTTAATATTTTAGTACTTAAGAAATCACCAAAGTGCATTGTTTTCTGGGATGTCTATTTCTCATGAAATGATTCTTGTAACATCAGAACAACACTTCTATCATATTTCAATGTGGATGTTAACTATTCAATATTGTTAGCTAGCAGATAGATCAATATTAAAACTAGCTGTGATTTTCAATTTGTGCAGGAACAACCCCATTAGTTTTTGATAGAACAAAAGAGAACATGGGAGGGTAGGAAAGCAAAACAAAGACGACAAAATGAAAGCAGCTATGATAGCATTAAAGGCACAAGTTGTCAAGTTATTGAAGATAGACACAGCAAGCAATCACAAAGTAGTGATAACTGCTATTGTTTACCAACACCTCCCAAAGAAAATCATAGCAAAACAAGCACAAATGTAGACTAATTCAGATATTCCCAATAGGATAATTTCAAAAAACTTACATGAAGAATTGTGAGCCATTTGTATCTTTTCCTCTATTAGCCATAGACAACAGGAACTCCTTATTGTGCTTGACTTCAAAGCTCTCATCTATTTTTAACAATGAAATGAGTGATCATTTTACAGAACTGTAATTAATATCTTATAACAGAATTTTTTCTGAAATTTCTGTGAATCTTCAGTGGTTAGATTTATCACAAAAGATAGAATTACATGAACATTTTATAATTGCACATAAGCAATCATGTTTTTACCTTAGACAGGAAAACAAAGAAGCAAGAAAGATAATTGGAATTGCAAAGAAGCACTCTGTATTTCTTATTAGTCAAGTGCAAAACTGCATCCAAAATAGAAAGACAAAATAATTAACAAAAATAGAAAATTCAAGAAACATTCTGCTGTCAGGCAGCATGTGTGGAAAGAGAGAAATAAAAGTTAGTTTTAAATTGCAGAGAAGGTTTGAGAACTCGAGGAAGGACATAGAGGGCTTTCACTGTTGATTTCACAGAACAGCATTTACAAATAAGCAGCCACTCTTAATCATGTGGATTTTGCCTTTCTGGATACCAGATGCTGGCAAAGAGATCGTTGAAATCCTTTAAGAGTGATGCATCAAAGCAAGCACAACGTCACAGATGAACAATTTCTTTTTATTTACATTTTTTTATTAGTTTTTAAATACATTTTCTACATTGCTACAGATAAAAAAAAACCCAGATCAAAATGAAGAACATTAATACAGTGCAAAAACATACAATAATAATACAAAAAAAGATAATTGAGAAAGCACCCAAATTGAAGACATGTAAAATCAGTATCCTTCCCAAGCCCCGCAACAAAAAAAGAACTCCAGACCAACCACAACACACTATAGAGAATATAAATCAGGACATTCAAACCCCCAAAACTGTAAATACACTTAGCAACAGAAGATATTAACGCCTACTACCAAAAAAAAGGAGCTGGAAGCAAGGGACCGAAAGAAAAACCTTAGTTAAGAGGAAGGTTATGCAAGTACTCAATAAAACGTCCCCAGACCTTATGGAACTTTATATCCAAATTAAGAACTGAGTAATGAATTTTTTCAAGGTCTAAGCAGGACATAATATCATTAAGCCATTGAACATGTGTGGACGGGGCAACATCTCTCCATCTAAGGAGGATTAAATGTCCAGCCAGGAGAGAAGTAAAAGATAATATTCGACACTTAGTCGAACTCAGACGTAAATCTGTCTCATCCAAAAAACCGAACAAAGCAATTAAAGGGTTAGGTGATTCAGAATACACGATAACGTTATGAAGACATCTTTCCAAAATTTCTCCAAGCTAGGACAAAACCAGTACATATGAATGAGAGAGGCCTCGCCCCTTTTGCATTTATCACAAAGAGGACTAATATTAGGGTAAAATTGAGATAGTTTAGATTTAGACATATGGGCTCTATGAACAATCTTAAACTGTAAAAGGCAATGGCGAGCACAAAGAAAGGTTGAATTAACCGATTTGAGAATCGAGTCCCAAGTCTCATCAGAGAGGGAGATATTTAAATCATGCTCCCAAGCATGATTATTCATGGGGGCATGTCGTAAGGATGCTAATTTATCATGAATAAATGATATTAAACCTTTACCTAGTGGATTAATAAAAAGAAATAAATCCATAACATTTTTCTCAGGCATTTCAGGGAAGTTAGGAATTAAAGGATTAATAAAGTGTCTAATTTGGAGATATCTAAAAAAATGAGCATTGGGCAGATTGAACTTAGTAGAGAGCTGTTGAAAAGATGCGAAGCGATTATCAATAAAAAGATCTTCAAAATGTCTAATGCCCTTCCTATACCAATCATGGAATGCTGAATCATTTGTAGTAGGTAAAAAAAAGGTGATTATGTAAGATAGGGCTAGAAAAGGAAAAACCATGGAAACCATAAAATTTCCTAAACTGCGCCCATATATGCAAAGTGTGTCTAACAAGAGGATTAACAATTAATCTGGACAAACTACTAGGGAGTACAGAGCCAAGGAGTGCAGAAATAGATAAATCTTTAGTGGAACTCAACTTCATTGCCACCCAATTAGGGCACTCAGGTTGGCCATGGAAAAAAAGACCAAAAGGTAGCACAACGTATATTGGCTGCCCAATAATATAAACGAAAGTTAGGTAAAGCCATGCCACCCTCTTTTTTAGATTTTTGGAGATAAACTTTATTAATTCTAGAGCGCTTATTCTTCCACAGATATGACAAAATAATAGAGTCTAAGGAATCAAAAAAAGATTTAGGAATAAAAATTGGGATTGTTTGAAATAAATATAAAAGTTTAGGGAGAACATACATTTTAACAACATTAATACGACCTACCAAAGACATAGATAGAGGTGACCATTGTAACAGACTCTGTTTTATAGTATATGAAAAATTGGCAAAATTTTCACGAAAAAGATCTTTAAACTTCCTTGTGACTGTAATCCCAAGATAAGTAAACTGATTATGAACTACTTTAAAAGGGAGATCATGGAATGTTAATTCTTGTGCTTCTTTATTAAAGAGTAATTTATTATTCTTATGTAAATTAAGTTTATAGCCAGAGAACTGGCTAAACTGATCAAGAAGTGAAAACATTGGAGGTTAGGATGTAGACGGATTTGAAAGAAAAAGTAATAAGTCATCAGCATAAAGAGAAACTTTATGCTCAACACCCCCTCTCCAAATCCCAGTCAATTCAGGACAGTTTTGAAATGCTATCGCCAAAGGTTCTATAGCCAAATCAAAGAGAAAGGGACTTAAAGGGCATCCCTGATGGGTGCCACTTTGAGGTTAAATAACTGGGATTTCTAAAAATTAGTCAAAACAGAGGCAGTAGGACACAGATACAGCAATTTGATCCAAGAGATAAAACTTTGACCAAAGTCAAATTTTTCTAAAACTGCAAAAAGGTAGTTCCACTCTATACGATCAAATGCTTTCTCCGCATTGAGGGAAATAACATGTTCAGGAATCCCAGTTGCAGGTGAATATAAAATGTTAAATAAACGCCGAACGTTAAAAAAAGGAAGACGTTTTTTAATAAAACCAGTTTGATCATCAGAAATAATAGAGGGAATAACAGTTTCTAATCTATAAGCCAAAACTTTGGCCAAGATTTTAACATCAACATTAAGCAAAGAAATCAGCCTATACGAGGAACACTCTGTTGGGTCTTTACCCTTTTTTAATAAAAGAATAGATGCCTCATTAAAAGAGGGTGGCAATTTACCATAATTAAACGAGTCAGATAATACTGAGAATAACTGAGGAGAAAGAAGTGAAGAGAATGATTTATAAAATTCTACGGGGAACCCATCAGGTCCAGATTTCTCTGAAGACAATGCAGAAATTACAAAAGATATTTCTTCTAATGATATAGGTGCATTAAGTTTAGCTTTAAAATCAGATGAAAGCGAAGGGATATTCAGATTATTTAAAAAATTATCAACAGAGATATTCTCATTCAGAGATTCAGAGGAATAAAGTCGAGAATAAAAATTTTTAAATGCGTCATTGATTTCTAAGTGATCCGATATAAAGTCTCCATTCTCCTTCCGGATCTTTGTAATATGTTGTTTGGCTTTGGAACACCTCAGCTGATTGGCTAGAAATTTACCAGATTTGTCACCATGAATATAAAAGCGACTCTTACTTTCAAGAAGTTGGCGTTCGACAGGTTGAGCAGACAGAAGATTAAATTTAGTTTGAAGTTCTACACGCTTCTTGTATAATTCAGGATTCTTAGTTTGAGCATACAGTTGATCCAATTCTTTAGTCTGATTAATGAGGTCTAATCGATCTGCACAGGACTTTCTATTAAGATTTGCTGTATAGGAGATTATTTGACCCCTCAAATATGCTTTCATGGCATCCCAGACAATCTGGGATGACATTTCAGATGATGTATTGGTGTTAAAATAAAGGGTTATCTGATCCTTAATAAATTTTAGAAAATCATCATCTGATAATAAAGTCGAGTCAAAACGCCAGTGTTTATTCCTCTGAGGGAGACCAGGAAAATTTAAAGACAAAGTAATTGGGGCATGGTCAAAAATCAGTATACTCTGATAATCACAAGAATAAACAAATGGAATAAGTTGATTATCGAGTAAAAAGTAGTCAATTCTAGTAAAGGTATGGTGGACATGTGAAAAAAAAAGAATAATCTCCCTCAGTAGGATGAAGGAAACGCCATATATCAGAGATACCATAATTAGAGAGAAAAGAGTGAATAGCTAAGGCAGATTTAGTAGGTAGTCTAGTAACAGAGGACAATCGATCCAAATTAGGATCTAACCAACAATTGAAATCGGGACCCAGTATAAGAGTATGAGTTTAAATCTGGTAGTGAGAAGAAAAAATGTTCAAAAAAATTAACATCATCAAACTTGGGAGTATACAGGTTTGCTAGTACAACTTTAGTATTATATAATTTACCAGAACAATAATAAAATGGCCATTTGAATCAGATATCTTATCATGGAGTTCAAAAGGAATATTTGAATTAATAAGGATGGAGACACCCCTAGCTTTGGCAGCAAAGGATGAAAGAAAATGCTGACCCGCCCACTTTGACGAAAGCCGAGAATTATCGAAACTACGAATATGAGTTTCTTGAAGGAGAGCAATGTCAGCTTTGAGTTGTTTAATATGCGAGAAGACCTTCCTTCTTTTAACAGGATGATTCAATCCCTTTACATTTCAGCTCACAAATTTAAGTGTATTAACCATTATCAATTGTTAGTGCATAGAAGGTAGCAGGCATATAAAAAATCAAGCAGTACAAATGTAAAAATGGGAGCAAGAATGTAAACAAAGATCCGTAGAATCAAAACAGAGACATGTCCTGAGTAACAAAGGAAAACAAAAGAAACAGTGAGTAGTGTTGGAACTGGAGAATCCACCCCACCCTCGCAACCCAAAACTAGACAGCTACCTAAAAAAGCAGCTAGCTCTACCAAAAAAATTAACCCAAATATGACTTCCAGTTTTGTGTCGTTAACAAAATTCCGTATAAATAATATAGCAAATAATAACTAATTTATGGACTAGAAAACAGAATTACAAATAGGAACAACTTCAACAGAAGTATACAAAGAAAATCAGAAGAAAACTAAAACTAACCTACCCGCAAAAAGTTATAAAAGATTGAAAGAAAAAAAAGGGAGGGAGAAAAGGGGGAAATTATAAATTCAAAGAGAGTACTTATCAACCATTAACAGAAAAAAAAAGCAAAACTGAAACTATGAATCAACCAACAGGGAGGCCTTCAATAAAAACAAACCTCCAAAACAAGTTAGTCAATTGTAGATCTCTATAGATGAAGTTATACAAAAATAAAATAGATTACACAAGTAAAATCTAAAAGTCCGCAGGGAAACATTAAACTTAGATTATCTATTTAGAAAAAATGCACCAAGTCCAGGGAGAGATTGACTACAGCCCTTAGAGCTTCAATAGATAATGTCTGAATTATTCAAGTAAAGTCTGAGTTCAGAAAAAAAATAGTTTTACTTCGAGAAGTACTTATCAACCATTTTAGAAGGTGAGGCCGGTTCCGAAGAAGACGAGGTGGCCGGAAGACTTCCAACAAACGCCTCAGCCTCCTTCACTGATTTAAACCACTTATAATCTCCAGTATTAAGCGTAATTCGAAGATCGGCTGGATTTCGGACAGAGGGTCTGAATCCACGGTCAAAAAGCACTTTCATTACACCTTTAAACTCAGCACGCATCTTCAGAACCTGGGGGGCATAATCCTCCACAAAACAAATGACCGTGTTTTGAAAAGCAAAAGTACCTCTGCGGCATGCCTCCATAATCAAATGGTTTTTCACCTGGTATTGATGAAAGCATAAAATGACCGGCCGTGGACTGGAACCCAGAGTTGCACAAGGAACATACATCCTGTGAGCCCTTTCAAGCTCAGGTGGAGTTGGAAGAAATTCTTTCCTGAAAATCTCACAGAGAAAATCAGAAAAAAAATTCAACAGGAGAGCCCTTTTCGGTGGCCTCTGGCAAACCAAGAATTCGTAGATTGCAACGTCTGCTCCCATTTTCAAGATCCACCATTTTGGAAAAAAGTTTACGGTTCTTCTCCTCTAGGTCGGAGCAGAGAATTTCAAGATATTGAACACGGCGTTTTAAATCTTCAGAACTTAAATCAATGCCAGATAAATGTTCAGCGTGTTCATCCACTCTAGCATTGATTTGATCCAATTTGAAATCCAGCTGGTTGAAAGAAGTTCTAAATTCAGTTCTAAGATCCATTAAAGTAACTTGTCGATGTTGTTCCAAAACAGCGAGAATGTCAGCCGGCAAAACCATTGAAGTTTCCTTTTTCCCGGTTTTAGTACTTTTGGTAGCCATTATAAGATAGATGTGTTCGCAGGCAGGTAAAAGAGAACTAATAAAATACCTAACTAAGGTTTAAGAAGGGAGACATATAGTGCAAAGATAGGAAGAATAACGGAGCAAAAGTTTGGAGTGACTAAACAATCGCCATCTTACCAGAAGTCTCCCCTTTATTTACATTTTTAGCTTCTTAAAGAACAGGGAATAAAAGTTGAAACAAATTTGTAAGATATCAGTACAAACTGAAATATCAAAAACTTCACAGTAAGAGAATTTTCTTTGAGGAAAAGTACTAAAATAATTCTCTAAAGGAAAAAATTTTAAAAGGTAGTATAGTTATGATTGCATATCAGTGAGAGCCCACTTGCACCTCAGGTCACAAATGATGGCATGTTTGTTTCTTTCATGCCTGTGGTAATTAGTTTGTAAACATCTCACACTCTCATAATTTCACTGATTTCTGAAGATCCCAGAGGAGGAGTTTTAAAAAAAAGAGTACCTGTTGATCAGCAGGGGTTCACTGACAGAAATGCCTAAATTTCTGTCTTTAACTGAACATGGATATACCCTTGATCACTATGATGGCGAAGGAAATTTCAGAGTAAGGTTTGCGTTACACTTCTCAACAGTCCAGCTACCCCATTTACAATCTTTCCAAAGGACTGGTGAGAGTGTTGGAGGTGGGAAAAGAGTTGCAAATGGCCATACATGAGAGAATTGATTACGGGGAAATAAGTGGAAGAATGGGATTGATGGAATTGTTCTGGGAGTTAGCATTAACTCCACAAACTGAATTACCATCTTCTGCATTGTAAAGAAACCAGAATATGAAACTGCTCTTGCCACACATCTCATTCTTAACATTCTTATAACTAGTATTTCTATCTTTGTCATAGCTTACTTTGCTTAAATGGAAGATGTAACAAGATATAATAGCAAGTATTTTCATTATCAAAATTTCACAAAAAATTAACAGGATATAAGATTTCACATTACCAATAACGTACATGTAAAATTTGAATTTTTGGTTAACTTGTATCATGAAGCAACTAAATCAAAATTATGGAAAGGATAACTGCACAACTGAATTCAAGTACTGGATTGTTTGTAAAATTTTCCCTTTCTTAGTCGAACTGAAACACAAACAATAACTTGCAAAATAGAAAAATTACCTTCAAAAAACCCTCCATAGATAGATTCACCCCCTCTGCCATTTCCTGAAAGCATAGAAGATTTAATCAATTCAGTAAAGTCATTGTCAGCAAAAATCAAAACAAATGAAAGATAATTGAGAAACAATTGGTATGTAATATTGCTAGTAATTTAGGAATGCACAAATTCCAATAGATATAACATTTTGAGTTAACTGGAAAGATGTTCAATTGGAGATGACAGCTTATTAATACCAAAGTTCTCCCTTAGTTGCATTTGTTTATACATTAGCTGCTCAGAAGGTAAAAGAACAATCCATCTGACTTTAAGTGTAGTTTCAGAGAATGTGACATACATAATAGGCTATTTATGTGTAATAGCCATCTCCCTTTGCAATCAATTACACTGAAAAATGAATGAAGTATGACACTTAGGAAGTGGAGCCTTTTTAAAGCAAAGGACATAATAGCTAAAGTAGTTTCTTATTTCATACCTTCACTGAAATCACCTCCTTGAATCATGAAATCCTTTACAATTCTGTGAAATAAACAACCTTTATAATGTAAAGGTTTTTGAGTACTCTTTCCTACTCCCTTTTCACCTGAAACGACATCAACAGAGTATCAATGAGATAACATGCACAGAATATTACAGAAGTTGCAGTGCAACAAACAGCAGCCCTGTCCATACAAATTAAAGCCCTAGCATCGAAAGGTACTGCTTTCAAACACAAGACAAATAATAGAACCACATGAACAGAGAAAATTTAAAGTTTCATCATTTTCCATGATATGATCAGTCAAGAATGTGATACTGAGGCTTTATAAGGCACTGGTGAGGCTTTACCTCGAGAGTACAGTGAGCAGTTCTGGGTCCCTCATCTAAAAAAATGATGTGCTGGCATTGGAGAGGGCCCTAAGGAGGTTCACAAGGATGATCCTAAGAATTAAAGGATTATCACACGAGGAAGGTTTGATGGCTTTGGGTCTGTACTCACAGGAATTCAGATGGATGAGGAGGAATCTCATTGAAACCTTTCAAATGTTGAAAGGCCTAGACAGATGTAGAAAGGATGTTTCCCATGGTGGGAGAGTCCAGGACAAGAGGGCACAGCCTCAGGATAGAGGGGTGCCCTTTCAAAACAGAGTTGGAGAGAAATCTCTTTAGTCAAAGGGTGGTGAATTTGTGGAATTTGTTGCCACATGCAGCTGTGGAGACCAGGTCATTGCGTGTACTTAGGCAAAGATTGATAGGTTCTTGATTGGACATGGTATCACAGGTTACTGGGAGAAGGTCAGAAACTGGAGTTGAGGAGGAGAAAAAAAAAGATCAGCCATGTTGAATAGCAGAGCAGACTCGATGGGCCAGATGGCCGAATCTTGCTCCTATGTCTTATAGTCTAAGAAAGATGTATATAATATGTACCAGTCATTTGGATTTCACAAATCTGGTCACCCGAAAGAATTTTACAACCAATTAAGTATCAATGAAGCTGTGCTGCCTTTATGGCAGTTACTTAGTTTATAATATTTTCGCTTAGTAATTCATTTGTTAGCATTCTAGTTAAAGTTAGGATTGTTTAAAGTTGTCTGTGATATATTGCGGCATGCGATGACGTCACATCCGGTTCCGCCGCGTCCTGTGGGAAAATACCGGTTTGGGAAAAACGGAAAGGTGGGGGGAAGATACATGTGTGTGCAAGCAGCAGCAACGTTTTCTCTCTACGCACCAGAAACATTGTGAAAGCAACGCTTTTTCACCATACGTCAATGTGTAAGAGTGAACAGTAAATGGTTAATCTTACTGTGATCCTGTCGTTATTGACAAAGGTTTATCTCAGTGTTTAGTTCCGCGTTATCTTACACGCCGAGCGAGAACACTACAGAAGCATAGACACCTAATACTGGAGAACTCAAAATGCTGTGTATCCTACAATATTCCATAAACAACATTTTAATGATCAGATAACCAATTTTCTTTCTATTTCCAGCTCCCCTTTCCACCTTACTTCTTGAAGATTTTGACACTTCTAAAAATTCAGGACTTTTTCAGCAATTCTATGCTTGAATCATCCTGTCAGATCATCACCTATTACAACCCCCAAACGATCGCTATCAAGCTCACAAATGACATCAAATTTGACTTTGCTAAATCATCCCATATCACTCTCATCATCCATTCTACAGAATTTGGTTCAAACACACCATCTTCTACTAACATCTCTTTCCCAGGTCCTTGTCTGGTTTCATTCTTACCTGGTTGACTATAAACAGATAATCACTTGTAATAGCCTTAATTTCTATTCATGTGCTGCTACCCACGGCACAAGCAACAACTTCCACTACCACCCAATGATCTATCCTTTACCCCCTCCTTTGACCCATCCACTTTGATGGTGATATTCACAGAACTTCCTTAAATTTCTTGTTTAATAATGGAAGACTAGAAGAAGCAGCACTGTGGAGTTCTGTCAGTTGCTCAGCTCTATCTGTGGCACATGCTTTCTGCTATTCAGCTTGCATGTAGTCCACTTGTACCTTCGCTTGGTTGGTGTCTACCTCCCAGTACACCATACACATACTGCTGGAGGAGGAGGAGCTTTGGAGAGACAATGGCGTCTAACGATGACTCCTTTGCCTGCATCTTCGGCGACAGCTCTATTTCTATCTTTAAAATCTCTATTTTTCCCTTTCAGGGTTCTGCTGAAGACCCTGACCTGGAGTTACACGCTGACTTCGGTTCTTTGCAGGAATGGGACCTACTTTTGGGGTTTCACAACAGGCCGTTATTCGATATGCCAAGAATGTGGCCCAAGAGGTTAGCTCACCTTTGGAGTTCCAGAAGTCTGTGGCTCTGGAGACGGGCAGACTGAAGGTCAGTACCTCTGCAGGAATTTGGTGTGTCATGTGAGACAGATGATCAAAAACAGTGAGCTGGCTGTGAGCCCAGAGACCCGAGTTCTTTGGGCACAGAGCTTGGAAAAACCGATGCAACGAACTTTTAACATCATAAATCAGGGAGTTGTTTGCTATGTCTCCCCTCTCGCTGTGAAACGGAGACATCTCTGTTTTCTTTATTAGGGAGCGAGCCTGTGGTATGTCAAATTACTGGGTGAACGAGTAGTCTTTGGGGTACTGCAAGTCTGTGTCTTTATTGATGCTTTGCTGCACGCTTGAGTGCTCAGTGGGGGGGGGTGCTGATGCTTTTTTTTGCTGATGGTGGAAGGGTTGGCCGTTGCTTTGCTGCTGCCTAGGGTTCTAACATTTAACTGTCATTCATTCTTTGGGGCACTTCTCTGTTTTTGTGGATGGTTGTGAAGAAAAAGTATTTCAGGATGTATATTGTATATATTTCTCTGACATTAAATGCACCTTTAAAACCTGGCCATACTAACTATCACAGAACTAGAGTGGAAGCAAGTAATCCTCAGCTCCAAGGTATGGAGTGAGATAACTGTCCTTATTTAGATGAAATCCTGCACTGACAATACACATAAAGGTGTTACAGATATGTCCCTATTATCATATCTAAACAGATAGATTCAGACCAGAATGCAGACAGCAAAACATTAATCACTGTGACCCATATTCCACCAAAACATGTCACCTTGTGGCTCAGTATTTCATCCAAATTACCATTAATATCAAAACACTGATCAATTTTAGTCTAAAGATGAGCTTCACTGGTTGAGCCAATAGGCCTGTTATAACTGTATGACTATGAGCGTGGATGGGCATATCACTAGGCATACATACAGAACTATGCAAATCTTAGCTACGACGTCTAAGACCTTTGTACAGGACTGTGTGCTATGTCTTTCCAGTTACCAAATAACACTTAATGCTATTGAGCTAATACAAAGCCAAGTACTCTTATTTCTATTTCCCAACCCCCTTCCTATTTTAAACAATATACAATACTGTGCAAAAGTTTTGGGCATCCTAGCTATACATACACATACACACACACACACATATTTATTTATATATATATATATATATATACACACACACACACACACACACGCGTACCTAAGTACTGTAAAATTGAGATGCCAAGCTTGTGAAGGTATAATGCAAAGCAACCAGCAGAAAGAGCTTTCTAGAGTCAAAGCTAAGGAACTGACAAATCATGTCAAAGATCTGCAAACAACTATCTTCTGCAGGAATGCAGCAGGTTGAGAAGCATCTGTGGGATGAAAGAAATTGTTAACGTTTTGGATCAAATCCTAATACTGTTTCATCTGATTGTAAATGATGATGGATGGATAAACAAGAAATTTAAGTACAAAGCTCTGTAAATAATCACTATGCTCCATGATGATAAAATCTAGCAACTAATTGTAATAGGCTGAAGCCTTTACAAACACCTTCAGCGTGACTATGAATGGATGATGCAATTATAATTCCTCTCACTGTCTCTAACATCTCAAAAGTCTGCCTTCAGGCAAACCAATTCAAGGCACTTGGCAAAACAAAAATAGATGGACTCACTACAAATAGCAAAGGCTTTGCGCCCCATCAATATTGCCCTTATAAGGCTGACAATGTGCTCCAGAATTAACCATGACTTTATCAAAGCTGCTTTACAAGAAAAAGAACACTGGTATCTAGCTCTCACTGCGGAAAAATATTGAGGTGCCCCCAATCTGCAAAAAGTAAGACAAGTCTTATCTAGTCAATTATTGCCCCATTAGTTATTTGTCAATCAACAGCAAAAGTCATGGATGATGTAGTTAACAATGCTATTACAAACTGATTATTTCACAACAACATATTATTGTTACTCTGCTTGCTTTCCAACAGAGTCACTTAGACGTCTGAAGATTTTCCACAGACACCTAAAACCTCACTTGGGCCGCAGTCCAAACATAGATAAAAAAAGCTGAATTCTCCACTAATCTCTCTTCCAATTCCCCTCTAAAAGACTCTACAGTGCATCTGACAGAGAGCTGGTATGGCCATAATAGGTCAAATGGCTTGCTCCTCTGTGCTACGATCATTCTGTCATTCTATAAACCCCAACCTTCTATCTTATTTCTTGTTAAATTAGTCAGTGTCTCATCTTGTCTGATACCACTCTTGTTTGGAGCATCAACATGTTTTAAACCTATTAAAGCTGCTACATAATTGGAAGCTTTTATTGAAAAATGAAAGATAAATACTTGGATAAATACTCCAAAGAGAAGTCTTTGCCTTAGAGTTATGCATTGGGTACTTTCATTTCATCCAAATGACAACACCAACAATAATGAAGATGCTTCAGTACTTTTGTTTTTAAAAAAAGAAAATCAGAATATTTAATAACACTGACACATATCGTAAAATTTGTTTTGCAGCAGCAGTACAGTGCAATGCACAAAAATTACTATGTTTCAATAAGAAATATAAAAAAATCAGTAATCCAAAATGAGAGCAAAGCAGCAAATAGTGTTCATGAACCATTCAAAAATCTGATTGCAGAGGGGAAAAAGCTGTTCCTAAATGTCGAGTGTGTGTCTTCAAGCTCCTGTACCACCTGACCGTAATGACGAGAAGAGGACATGACTTTGATGGAAGAGGATCAGAAATGGAGCATGCCAACATCTTGAGGAACTGTCTTTTGAAGATGTTCTCAATGATGGGGAGCCTCGTGCCTTGTGATGGAGCCAGCTGAGTCTACAACCATCTGAGGCCTCTTATGGTTCTATGAATTGGTGCACCAGACACTGATGCAAACAGTCAAATGCTCTCCATGTCTTTGGTGACATGTTACATCTCCTCAAGCCATTGGCATGCCTTCTTCATAGATGTATCAATATATTGGGAGTAGGACAGATCTTCAAAGATGTTGACATCTAGGTCTTCTCTGGCCTCTGGAACCACTTCAGTCAGCCCGGGAATTGTGCTCCCACAATGCTAATTCAGATTCAGATTATTGTCATTTAGAAACTACAAATGCAATGCAGTTAAAAAATGAGACAACGTTTATGATAATGATTGCGCACGGCACCCCACTTCACAAATAACAGATAATCAGTTCTGGAGTGGCCGCTGCAAGCTGCGTTGCGCCACCATCTTGGATCCCTAACATGCAACAACTTCCAGGATTCAAATCCAGCAACAGTGAAAGAACGTGAAATTCAATTTCCAAGTTAGGACAACGTTTGACTTGGGGGAGAGCTGGCAGGTGCTGATGTTTCCATGTGTGTACTTCCATTGTCCATTAAGCTGGTCAAGGTCATGGATTTGGGAGTTGTTGTTGAAGGGGACGATGAGTTTCTGTAATGCATTTTGGTGACAGTCCATACTTCATCAATGGTGGCAGATAATGTTGCAGGATGAATAGAATACCACACAGATTTCTCTGTCATGAGTGGTATTAAGTTTATTTAGAATTTTCAGATGTGTACCAACCCAAGCAAGATAACTCTTCATCATATTCCTGAGTTGTTCTTCATCTGCAGTGAGTGTCACGAGGCCAGATATCTGTCATCAAACATTCAGCTTCTGAACAGCATTTTTTGGGTGAGCCAGTGAAATCTGTAGTTAATGCTGATTCTCCCACCCCCACTATGTTGATGATGGTGAATAAGCAATGGCAAAGCAGCTGAATGTCAAGGATAGAATTGACTGGCTCATATGGCTCAAATGATAGTCGCCACTTATTATCCCATGCCCAAATACAGTCAAGGCCTACTGCATGAAGTACTTCATTTCCTGAAGAACAGCTAATACAATGGAACACTGTACAATTCTGATGTGTTGACAGAGGGAAGGTCATCATTGAATACTGTACTGAATCATTAGCCTGGACTTGGTGCTCCACTTTCCACTTGAACTTACAGTTCCGAGTCAGAAGTAACAGTTTTACCAACTAAGCTGCAGCTTAAGTTACAAATGCTCTCTTCATACAATTATATTTCTGCAATTCAGGTTAAAGACCAGAGTTATATAACAACACATACCTCTACTAGTGTAAGGCTGTGATTTCAGCATGATAAGTTTAAACAAGTAGTTTCAAATGTAAACGGAGACTTAAGAATTCATAATGAAAGAACAGTATTACTTACTTAAATAATAGCTTTCACATTCCAAACAACTTCACAAGAATTATGAATCGTATATTGACTGAGTTGCACTAGGTGTTTTTCAAGCCAAATGTTAGAAGTTTGCTTAAAGTGATGGGTTTGAATGGGTGCCTTGACAAGAGGCTGAGGAATTAATTTTAAGAAATTCTAACAAAGGTAATTTTGTTCTCTTGGGAATTAAGAGGAAGAAGGTGGAGATGCATTTTTATATCAGGATATGGGCAGTGTAGATAAAGAGAAACTATGATCAATGGCAGTGGGATCAAGAACATTGGAACACAGAAATAAGGTAATTAAATAACTATAATGATAACTATAACAACTTTTTTTTGTTAATTTTCAGGACAGAACATTAGGATCTGGAAAGTATTGCCAAAGTGAGTAATGGAAGTCAAATTTTAAGATAACATTTAAAGAGTACAAGACCAAGAAAAGTAAAATAATTGCAGGCTGTGGGGAGAGAGCAGGGAAGTAAAATCATTTGGATTGCCCTTGGAAGAAGTTGGCACAGACTTAAAAGGGGTGAAATTTCCATGCTGTAACCTATAGCTTTGTGAATCATGAAACTTGGACACTTCGCAACAGCAGGTTTAGCAGTTGACAATTTAGCAACTGCATGCAGCAAAGACCAAGGAATGTAAGGTGATATACAATTGGGAAAAGAGAACAAGAGTTTTAAAATAAAATCAATTAAAAGAAAGCCAATGCAAGTCTGCAAGTGCAAGGTGTGCTGGATGACTGAGATACAGTGAATTAAGAAACTTACAAGAAAGTGTTGAAAATACAGCCAGGAGTATCAGGAAAAATTAAGAAGGAATGGGAAAAAGAATTTCATTGCCCTATATCCACTGAGCAGTGGGAGAAAGTTTTACAATTAGTCAATTCTTCTTCTATTTGTGCTAAACATGCCTTAATACAATTTAAGGTTGTACACAGGGCTCATATGTCTAAGGACAAACTTGCTCGATTTTATTCTTATGTTAATCCAACCTGTGACAGATGTCATTCTGAAGTTGCTTCATTGACCCACATGTTTTGGTCTTGCCGCTGCTTGCAAAATTATTGGAAAGATATTTTCAGTATTATTTCAAAAGTTCTGAATATTAAATTGCAACCGCATCCTATTACTGCAATTTTCGGTTTACCAATGGTGGATAATAGTTGTTTATCCCCCTCAGCTCGAAGGATTATTGCATTTGTTACATTAATGGCTAGAAGATCTATCCTATTGAATTGGAAAGAAATTAATCCTCCAACCATATTTCAGTGGTTTTCTCAAACTATTTCTTATTTGAGTTTAGAAAAAATTAGAAGTGTTGTTTTTGACCCTTCAATTAAATTTGAAGAAACTTGGAGACCATTTATTCAACATTTTCATATCAGCTAAACTGACTTTTCCTAAACCTTACTTTTATTATCCTTAATTATTTGGATGGAGGTACAGAGTTATTGACGCTGCTGTGTATATTTGACATAATGCAATGGCCCATGTTGGTTAGGTTTTTTTTGGAGGTTTTTTTTTCTTATTTACTCCTTTTTTCGTAATCAGTATGAGTTTGGGAGGTTATTATATATGGATTATCATCTATTTGTATTTATACCTTAACCTATTAATTATGTATTCTCAAACTCTCTGTATCTGTGTTTCTCTTATGTTTGTTTAAAATTAATAAAAAGATATAAAAAGAAAGAAATTGTTACAGAGCCTCAAGTTTACAATGGTTAACACGTGTTGAAATAATTATCAAAGTATGTGATAATGTTTTTAGCAATAGATGAGTGAGACAGGTGTGACTGAGGTACAAATTTGTGGTCTTTGAGATTGTTACCAGAGCTCATCACAGGATAGCACAGAGGTTAAGAGAGGTGAAAATGAAGTAGATCTAAGTGTCAGAAGTATGGAAGAAAATCATTTTTAAAGAAGCTGTTAACTTTGGGCAGCAAGTTGTTAAAACAAAAAGGCCAAGGAGATACCAGATAATACCACGCATAGCTAAATGCTTTAGTTTGCCAAAGTATTATTATATTATGCTGAAACTTACCTGTACAGAGACAACGAAAGTTTTCGCAAGTCTTTGGACACACATCTGAGAATAATTCAAAGACAACTCTGCCCACTGTAAAGATAATATATGCATCAATTACAATGGAAGATTCTGTGGGAATTGTTAATTCAGTATCACACTGCATTCATCGAGTTACTACTTACGTAAAACTAAATCTAGATACACACAAATTATAAAGTGACAGTTTTATTCAGGAAAGGCCTTTTATCAGAAACATTAAATCCACAATGGAACAGTAAAGGTTATTTGCAGTGACAGTTAAAGCATATTATTGAGAATAAGAGTGGGAGGGTACTTCCACATGAGAATTTTACTATAGGTAACCCAAGAAGGTATGATACTGATATACAGTACTCCATTTCTGAGTGCCAACAACTGCTGTTCTGAGGGAAGTGCAAGTTGAGTACTCTCCGTCTAAAGCTAAAGAATCCACAATTTATGGGATTTTTTTCTCTCTAGAGACTCAAGAGACACACCATAACTATCCTTGCACATTACAATTTTGAAATTTTTTAATGATCACATTCCTATAATTACACTCATTCTTTTAAAACACACAACCCAAACTTCCAACAAAGTTCCAACCTCAGTGGATTCTCAACCAGTGACGTCAGTAAAATTCTTGTAATTGCAATACAACAACATAAATTCAAAATGTTTAACCAAGATCCCCAATCAATTCAGTACATTAAATATCTTACTCATTCATCCAAACAACATAATTGCTGTAAACCTTTTCTCTTACCAAACAGATTATTGACAGTTATGTCAAAAAAACATCGAGGACGCTGTGTTTTCAGCCCCATTCTTTACACCAGCTGAAGCCACTGCAGAGAAAGAGATGCCATCATTAAAATGTACGGTACCATGGATATCTTTACATTATAAACTTAACATTTGTTTTTGAACACTTCATCTTTTTTTTATTTGACTACTGTAATTAAAGAAGCATAAATAACTGATTGGCTTCAGGGGTATTACAGTTTTGTTACCGAAGGTTCATGAAACAATAACAAATCTATGTGTAATCTGAATTACTGAGCATGCTAAAGTTAATAATGACTCCAATACAAATTCTTGTGATAAAGTAATGTCTTTGATAAATGCAGAATCAGTAAGAACACTAGCATTTCGCATCCTAATATTATTGGTAAATAATACTGAAAATCTAAGATCTGAACTACCATATCTCCCAAAGCATTAAGTAACTTGTTGCTGGTAGATTTTGTTTCAGATTTGGGACATTTGCAGCTCTTCGCTTTTTAATTTATTTTGATATCATATTTTACATACCAGCAGGAATTATGAAGAAGTAATGAAAAAAGTTGAAAATTAAACTAACTTTTAAAAGATTAGTTTGGACAAGCATGTACAAAAGTCCAACCTGCTCAATGATTTAGCTAAGTATCGCACAGTACTTCTCAATGGAAAAATATGACTATAAAAGTTTAAGAATAAATCAAAGAAACTCAAGAATAGATAGAAATTAATTAGTTATGTCTCATGCCCCCTTTAAAATATGTTCATAAATTCTTCTAAGTGAACAGAAGCTGCCACATAGAAACAGATATTCTCTTATTTTTCTAGATAATTAAGCATTAAATGTTAGCTCAATTTTCTGCTAAATTACAGTTAAAACATTATTACAAAAAGCAACCATTGGTGAAAAAGACTTTTCACTGGACATCTGCCTCCTTAGTTATACGAAAACTGATAAAGTTAAAAGCTCTTCTTTCTCTAAGTACTTTTCCCATGAACCATAGAAGACTTAACCTAGTTTCGAGTGGGACTGAACATAACACTAGTTCCCATAACCTACTAATAACTGGCAGCTTAACTTAAACTAAAGAAGTATCAATATTCTACACTTTAAAATGTTACATCAGACCACATACAAAATTATGGTATTTCTCATTAATACTATCCATATTTCAAATTATGGTTGATACATATGGGCTTAATTTTATAATTTATGACAATTATAGTTTAAGCTTTGTTTGCTATCAGCTCAATTATATATGAGCTGAATAACTGGAATTAATTACCTAAATATTTAAATAAACAGAACAAAATTTGTACTTTGCATTAAAATGCTAAGTTTATGAAACATTTAAATATGAAGTGAACTGTACATAACTACATAATATGAGTTTTATATTTTTGTTCAAACTGAAGCAATATGAAGAGAAAAGGCAATACAAGATTTGCCTGGTCATCATCAGCTGATAGGAATATTTGTGTTGGTTAGAAAATAAGTAATGTGCAGGAGGTGAACAGAATATTTTCCATTCTCCTTCTGCAAAAAAACTATGCTCTCCAATTAGTATCTGGTGGGGGAGGGGAAGAATCGTCAACATTTTGGGTCGAAACCTTGCATCAGGATGGAGTGGAGGGAAAATTGTCAGTATGAAGAGGAAAATGTGAGACACAGGCATAATGTGATTGGTGAACTTAAGGGGATTGAGGTTGTTGAACATTGAGCCATATGAGGGGTGGGGTTGTGGAGAGATGGAAGATATGGTAGTTGGAGAGGGAAAAAGAAAGGAGGAAGATGAAGAGTAGAACCAGAAAGTGAAGAGGCTTCAACTAAAGTGCTATTTAACTATCCACAGATATTGCCTGGCCTACAGATGTTCTCGAACAGAAATTGCTGAATTGTTGTTTTAGATTGGGTTTATCTGTACTGAATAGGTTTAGAAGGAAATAGAGTTCACATATTCTTCTTGCATGTATATATCTAACATTCACCTACATTGAGCACCCACCGTGCTAACCAATATTTTGCTTTTATTTCAGAATTTCAAGTTTTCTTATAATATTAAATGCAGCTAAACTGGATCCAACACATTACTAGAAAGCAACTCATCTGAATTCCACACCCCTCATTTTCATGTACAATTTTTAATTTTGATTAAAGTAACCTCCATATACAGCAAAACCGACTTCTGTGGAAAATCTATTTTCGCAAAGGACTGCTGGGATTTATTCCACATGCAGAGGGAAACGATGAGACCGAAAGGTTAAAGGATGGACAACATAGCCTGAGGTAAGGTCATCAAGAGAATCATCCACAGGTTTCTTGAATAAAATATTTATTCCTTATTGCAGCAAAACTGGGGAAAAAGTGTATATAAATTTTTAAATGCCTCACAAAATACTGAAAGATTTATTTCTGAATTGCAGGTGCTGGCATAAATAAAGTTCCCAACTCATGAAGAATGTTAATGGTTACATGAGGTAGCAGAGGGAATTTGTTAGCTTGGATTGCAAACTGGCTGTTAAATAGAAAACAAAAAAATGCAGTAAATAGGTTCTTTCTCAATCTGGAGGGCTGCAACTGATGAAGAGTCTCTGGATTGTCAACTCAGTTATCAAGGAGTGAAGAAAATATAAGGTGTAGGCTGAGATTCTGCAAGGGGATATAGAGATATTTAGTGATTGGGTGAAAAGGTGGCAAATGGAGCTTAATATGGGGGAACTTGAGGTCAGGCACTTCAATAAGAAATGAGAGATGGCTATTACCTAAATGGAGAGACTACAAAAAAAAATGAGCCCAGAGGAAACACCAGAGATTCTGCAAATACTAGAAATCTAGAGTAACACATAAAAAATGCTGGAGGAACTCAGCAGGTCAACACCTGCAGAGAGAAATAAACAGTCTACGTTTCAAGCTGAAAGCCTTTATAAGGACTGGAAAGGGAGGGGGAAAAAGCCAGAATAAAATGAGGGGATGGGAAGCAGTACAAGCTAGATGATAGGTGAAGCCAGACTGGTGGAGGAGGCAGAATGAAGTAAGAAGCCGATAGGCAAAAAAAGGCTGAAGAAGGAATGTGACAGCAGAGAAGAGTGAACCATGGGAGAAAGGGAAGCAGCACCGCCACTGGGATGTCATAAATGTCAGGAGGAGAGGTAAGAGGGGGAGGCAAAGTGGAGAATGGAAGAAGGGGTAAGGAGTAAGAGATTATCTGAGGTGAGAGAAATATATGTTCATGTCATCAGATGGAACATCAGGTATTGTTCCTCCAACCTAAGAATAGCCTCATCATGGCAACATGGAGGAGGCCATGGACTGATGTGTCAGAATGGGAACTGGAATTAAATTTTTTGGTCACTAGTAAATCCTGGCTACTGTAGATGGAATGCAACTGCTCGACAAACAATTCCCTAATTTATGCCAGGTCCTGAATTTTGTAGAGGAGTTTGCATCAGGAGCACCAGATATAGTAGACAACAAAATGGATCTGCAGGTTAAGTTTGCCTCACCTGGAAGGATTGCTTGGGGCCCTGAATGGAGGTGAGGGAGGTGGTGTATGGGCAGATGTAGCACTTCTTCTGTTTGCAGGGATAAGTGCCAAGAGAGAAACTAGTGAGGAGGGCTGAATGGACGAGGTCATCATGGAGAGAGTGATCCCTGCAGAAAACAGAGAGTGGTGTGGGGGAGGTAAAGAAAGATGTTAGGATCTTGCTGAAGATGGTGGAAAATGACATTCTGATACAGAAGCTCATGGGGCAAGAGGAACTATCCCTACCAAAGTGGTGAGAATAAGGGGTGAGGGCAGAAATCTGGGAAATGGAGGAAATGTGGTTGAGTGCAACAAAGTTTTCCTTCCTCCACCATTGATGCAGAAGGAGGACATCAATGATGTTCTGGAAAGGAAAGCATCATCCAGGGAACAGAAGCAGGGAAAATGAAGGAACCAAAGAAAGGGAATGGCATTTTTACAACTGACGGAATGGGAAGAACTATAGTCAAAATAGCAGAGAGATTGGGTACATCCAGAGCGATCTACATGTTCTAGTGCATGAATCACAAAAAGTTAGCAGGCAGGTCCATTAAGCAGCTAAGGAGACAAACAGCACGTTGTCCTCTATTACAACGCAGATGGTATTTTAGAACTGATAAGTTATAAGAGTTCAGAATCAGAATCAAGTTTATTTTATCACTGGCCTGTGATGGGAAATTTGTTAACTTAGCAGCAGCAGTTCAATGCAATACATAACCTAGCAGAGAGAAAAAATAAAATAATAATAAATAAGTAATTCTATTACATATATTGAATAGATTTAAAAAAGGGCAAAAACAGAAACACTGTATATTACAAAATAGTGAGGTAGTGTCCAAAGATTCAATGTCCATATAGGAATCGGATGGCAGAGGGGAAGAAGCTGTTCCTGAATCACTGTGTGTGTGCCTTCGGGCTTCTGTATCTCCTACCTGATGGTAACAGTGAGAAAAGGGCATACCGAGTGATGGAGGTCCTTAATAATAACCGCTGCCTTTCTGAGACACCACTCTCTGAAGTTGTCCTGGGTACTTTGTAGGCCAGTACCCAAGATGGAGCCGACTAAATTTACAACCTTCTACAGCTTCTTTCTGTCCTATGCAGTAGCCCCTCCATACCAGACAGTGGTGCAGCCTGTCAGAATGCTCTCCACAGCACAAATATAGAAGTTTGAGTGTATTTGTTGACATGCCAAATCGCTTCAAACTCCGAATGAAGTATAGCCGCCGTCTTGCCTTCTTTATAACTACAGCAATATGTTGGGACTAGGTTAGGCCCTCAGAGATCTTGACACCCAGGAACTTTTTTTTAATAATTTTTTTTATTGAATTTTTAAATGGTTACAGAAGGAAAAAAAATTATCGACCCTTCCCCCCTCCCCCCTGACATATCCCTATAGAAAGAGAAAAAAAAAGAAAAAAAAAGAAGAAAGAATGCCTGGATATCGGAAGATCCTCACATGCTCCATGGAGTTCATAATAGCTTTAGTATATATATTTATTTCTTTCCCCAAGTAACCAATAATTTTATCTTCAGAGCACCTATATATTTAATCCTATCTTTTGTAAATAAGGGCACCAAATTTTCAGAAATATTTCATATTTATCTCTTAAATTATAAGTAATTTTTTCAAGTGGAATACAGCTAAAAGCTATATCTATTTTCATTTTCTTAATGTATGTTAAAATTCTTTTCCTTTTCACCGGTCCAGTAAGCGCATTAACATTACAACTTTAAAAATTCAGTAAATTAGTCATTATTTTTAACAGGGTTACTCCAGTCCATAGCAATACCTAACTTTTCAACTTTCGTAGTACCTTGGGGAATCTTTTTAAAATTCTGTGTTGCTATGTGTCTCCCCCCCCACCCCCGATTGTCCAGGCAAAGAAAAAAAGATTAAAGAACAATAGATTATAAAGCAAAAAATAACAAAATACCCCCCTACTAATGTTGTGATTAAAACACAACATTACCCCCGTTGTACGGGTCATGGCAATTGCCATGATTACACACGTGAATCCCGTAGCAATCGATCCGAATTTCCCCCAGCTCCCCCGTAACATAAAAAAGTATATATAAGAGAAGAAAAGGTAATAATAAAGTGAAAGTGAATATGAGGTGGAATCAGATTTTCTGAATAAATCAAACGAAGATGAAGAAACAAAGAAGAGCAACAGGAAGAGGTTGGAGGTGATATTGGAGACATAAAAAAATCTTTGGTGCAAATAATGCATGAATTAAAAGCATTAAAAGTAATAAAAAGATATTAAAATATGAAGATTATGTTTGATAAAATGATGAAAAGACAGGACAAAATGGACAAGAAAATTAAAAACTTGGAAGAAACAACAGGAGACACCACTGATAGAGTGAATAAAATGGAAGATAATATTTCTGCCTGGACATCAGAAAGAAAACGGTTGTTGGAAAAAGTGGATGTACTTGAAAATTTTAGCAGACGAAATAATATTAAGATTGTTGGACTTAAAGAAGGTATAGAGGGAGAGGATCCAATAAATTTTTTTCAAAAATGGATTCTGGAAATTTTGGAAATGGAAGAAGGAAACCAGTTAATTGAAATTGAAAGGGCTCACAGAGCCTTAAGATCAAGTTGATCAAAACTCATGATCAATCTTGATAAAATGCTTAAGATATCAAGATAAAGAGAAGATCCTGAAGGCGGCTGCCCAACTTGCCAGAAAAAGAAACGGGCCATTGATGATAGAAGGGAAAATAGTTCTTTTCTATCCTGATAAAAGTTATGACCTTTTGAAGAAAAAGGAGGAATTTAACCCAGCAAAAAAAGTTTTATGGGAAAAGGGTTATAAATTTATATTGCGCCACCCGGCAACCCTGATCATTTTTTTGGATGACGGAAAAAGAAGATCTATTACTGATTATTGGGATGCGGAAGAATTTGCACAAGAACTCCCAAATATTCACTAACCACAGCAAAAGATTTAAAAGTGAAACTGATTAAAGATGAAGACAGGGACAGTGAATAGAGTTGATGGATGTTTAAGGATAGAAGAATATTTAAATATATTCTTAATTATACGATACAGGGGGAGAAAGGTAAAAATTTGAGAAATATTAATTGAGTAGTGATATTATTTTTTCTTCTCTAATATATACTTTTTTATGTTACAACACCCAGGAACTTGAAGCTGCTCACTCTCCCCACTTCTGATCCCTCTATGAGGATTGATATGTGTTCCTTCGTCTTACCCTTCCTGAAGTCCACAATCAGCTCTTTCGTCTTACTGACATTGAGTACCAGGTTGTTGCTGTGGCACCACTCCACTAGTTGGCATATCTCCCTCCTGTACGCTCTCTCGTCACCACCTGATATTCTACCAACAATGGTTGTATCGTCAGCAAATTTACAGATGATATTTGAGCTATGCCTAGCCACACATCATGTGTATATAGAGAGTAAAGCAGTGGACTAAGCACACAACCCTGAGGTACGCAAGTATTGATCGTCAGCAAGGAGGAGCTGTTATCACCAATCCTCACAGACTGTGGTCTTCTGGTTAGGGAGTCAAGGATCCAATTACAGAGGGAGGTACAGAGGGCCAGATTCTGGAACTTCTCAATCAGGATTGTGGGAGTAATGGTATTAAATCTGTGTGGAGAGCCACTGAGATTGCGTCTGCTGTTGACCTATTGTGGCAATAGGCAAATTGCAATGGGTCCAGGTCCTTGCTGAGGCAGGAGCAGTCTAGTCATGACCAACCCCTCAAAGCATTTTATCACTGTCGATGTGAGTGCTACCAGGCGATAGTCATTAAGGCAGCCCATGTTATTCTTCTAGTTGTACTGTATCTTCATAAGACCATATCCAGAATGCTGTGCACAGTTTCACTAGGCTAATTTCAGGGATCAGAGGAGAGTCCAAATCAAGATAGATTAGACAGATAAGAAGGAGGAGTTACTTTATTCAAACATACAAGATCTTAAGGGAGCTTAACAGGTAAATGCCAGGATGTTTTCATGAGTGAGGGAAGTAACAATCAATTGGATATACATACAAAATGAGGAACTAGCCATTTAAAACTTATGTAACTGTACTTTCCTTCTGTCAGAGAGCAAGGCCAGCTCACTCATGTACCCATCTCATCAGGTTCATATATAAACTTGGCTCATTAGCTAACTCTGCTAATCAGCAGTGAGAAGGCCTCCTTTCATAAGCAATACACTGTACATCTAGGGTCAGTACAATTTGGGTTCAACCAAACAGTAAAGTTGGGATGTTGCAGGGAGGAACACCAATTGTAGTCACTGCTGTGTAAATACTGGCCCATGCAAAGCTACCAATCACCAGATAACAGATTGTACACCAACATAAAATTACCAAGGAAACATATTTACCAGTATTTCAAATTTAACAAAGTTAACAGAGAAAGAAAAGAAAAATAAAATTATGGAAGCTTAAATTGGGAACAGATGTTCTCAGGGAAATATATGGAAGAAATGTGGCAAATGTTCAGGGAATATTTGCGTGGAGATAGAAACACAGAAAACCTACAGCACAATATAGGCCCTTCAGCCCACAAAGCTGTGCCAAACATGTCCTTACATTAGAAATTACCTCGGATTACCCATAGCCCATTCCATGCACTCACCATTCTCTGCGTAAAAAACTTACCCCTGATATCTCCTCTGTACCTACTTCCAAGCACCATAAAACTGTGCCCTCTCGTGCTAGCCACTTCAGCCCTGGGAAAAAGCCTCTGACTATCTACATGGTCAATGCCTCTCACCATCTTGTACACCTCCATCAGGTCACCTCTCATCTTCCCTCACTCCAAGGAGAAAAGGCCGAGTTCACTCAACCTGTTTTCATAAGGCAGATTTACAAGGATGTTGCCTGGATTGGGGAGCATGATAGGCATCGATCGTGTGGATAGTCAGAGGTTTTTTCCCAGGGCTGAAGTGGCTAGCACGAGAGGGCACAGTTTTAAGGTGGTTGGAAGTAGGCACAGAGGAAAGGTCAGGGGTAAGTTTTTTTTTTACGCAGAGAGTGGTGAGTGCGTGGAATGGGCTGCCGGCAACGATGGTGGAGGTGGATGCGATAGGGCCTTTTAAGAGACTCCTGGACTGGTATATGGAGCTCAGAAAAATAGAGGGCTATGGGCAATTCTAAGTATTTTCTCAGTTAAGGACATGTTTAGCACAGCTTTGTGAGCTGAAGGACCTGTTGGTTCTGTTGGTTTTCCATGTTTCTAAAAGTGCCCATTACAGTTAAATTAGTCCAATGTGTACATTTCTGAAGTAGGCAGGGGTATTGCTTTACTTACACCCTGAGCCCACATTTTGCGTCAGATACCATCTCGAACAAACTGGCTAACTCAGAAGTATTGACCATTCCTACTTGAAATCATTCACCCGCACAGAGCACTTCTTACAACATGGTCTCTCTCTTGAGCAGCATTTTGCAGCATCTCCCGTGTCCCGCTCTGCACTCCCCACCCAAAAATATGCCAAAACGGAGCACGGCCCTTCAGAAATCTGATCCTGCCCAGCTCTCTCAAATCTTTTATCTCATTCCACCGGGCATAAAGTCATAATACATACCAAGACAATCCCGGTTGGCTGACACAACAATTCCCAAGTTGGACAACATGGTTCCTTATCTTTAGCTGAACCCAAAACACTCTTACTAAAATGACACACTGCTTTTGTAGAAAACTGCTAAAATAAAAAATACCTGACAACACAGCAGTAGAAAACTTAATCAGGTCATTACACATTTATCAGCTATTATCATATTAAATGGCAGTGAGGTCAGTGTCTGATTTCTACTCCTAGTTTCTTGTGTTCTTAATATATTTTAGATATTCAACTTGGTTTTATCTATTCAAATAAAATCAGTTCCTTGACAAATACTTCAGAATATCTTATGGATTTCACCTTAGAAATTATTCATCTAAGGGTAAAAAAACCCGACATTTTATAGGAGTACCACCAACCAAAAAAATTTGGCTTTAATACCCAGAAGACATATTAAGGAAAATAATCAAAGGATGGGCCAAAATGTTACATACGAGGAAAGATCTTAAAAAGGAAGGACAGTAAAAAATGTAGGAGTCTTGGGGAAGAATTTGGGGTCTTAACACTGAAAATGTAATTCAGGATCAAATGAAACATGACAGTTATGAACAATCTGCTTAGCTTAGACAACTGGCAAGGAGAATGGTAGTTCTGGTACTAAGCGAATAAAATTGTGATGGGAACTGAAGGCAATAGCTTTGATTTTTATAATGTTACAAATTACCTCACTGTCAGATACAATGGAACATTGATGGTGAATATCACTGGGTGTTATCAACATACAATTATTTCCACACTTGCAATGTATGTTAAATTGCAGTGAATCACATCAACTGAATTAATGATTACTTAATAAAAGTACTTGAATAGTTAAATACAAAAAACAATGAACCACAAAAGATTACAAATTACATTTTTTGCAGATGTGCCTTAAACACTGTAATAGAGACAGATGCTACCTACCAAGACCAATGAAACCACAAACAAATCTTAAGGTAATCAGAACTAGTCATGATAAAAAAAAATGTGCAAGTTTCCGTCTCCTGTGGGATGTGCCAGCAACTTGTCCCATAATTCATTGACCTCTCAATATTCAAACAAACTAGTTCAACCACTGCATATCTTCAAGCTCTCACCTTAGTTGTCTCCATTTAACTGAAATAATTAGTCCTTGAAAACTATTTTAATGATACTGATCACAACCCCTCAGGATCATTTCACCATATGAGAAAAGCAAAAGTGGGAAGGGGGTGGGGGAAGGGAATCATGGTTGGGGAAAGGAGTGAGAAGCACCAGAGAGACATTCTGTAATGATCAATAAACCAATTATTTGGACCTTGCCGTGCTTCTCAGCGCTGGGAGTGTCTGCACCCACACCACCCCTGCCCCAGTCACTCCTTCTCTGCCACCTGCCCTGCACCCCTCATGCAATGCTGCACCCTCATCACTCCCAACATCTTATGCTTTCACTAGATTTACAAACTCTCTCACCACTCCATATTTACAAATACAGTACTGTGCAAATGTCTTAGGCACCCTAGCTATATATATGTGCATAAGACTTTGCACGGTAATGTAGAACACCCACTGTCAACACCCAGCTTTACCAAATCATCACCTCTTTGATGTCCATTAATAGATTTGCTGTACTCAAGAAGTTATGCTGAAGTATGTAATTAAAGGAGATGACAATCTCCAACAACAGTCAAGAAAGAACCCATCTTGGATATTGTGAGGCACATATTTATTGGTCAAGAGCATTTATTTTTCCTAACATTCCATTAGAGAGGATAGAACTTTCCAGCAGCAGATTCTGTAATGTGCATGTCAGTCCTGCTGATTATCATTCAGTAAAATTCTGGACAATGGTCTAGAGATTCGATACCCACCAGAGGAAATCAGAACTTTGGAAGGTAACATCTAAGAACCAGCATGAATTTTCAGTCTCAGCTCATTGTACATGCAATGTTAAATAATTTTCCAACAGAAATTGCTAATGTTCGGGATGTATCAGTTTCTTGTGTTAATTACTCTTATCATAGAGCATTTTAATCAAGCAGGGATTACGGTTGGTGGGGAATCCATGATGATCAGAAGCATCAATCAAAATTTGAATCAATGACAGATTTCTTTGAAAAACACCCAATGTCTGCTAACTGCCCTTCCCCCAAGTGTCATGAATTTCTACTTATAGCTTACACCTGTTACTTTGAGATTTACTATTTTTTAAATTAGTTTTTTTATGCATTTTCTACATCGCTACAGATAGAAAAAAAAACCACAAATCAAAATGAAGAACATTAATACAGTGCAAAAATAAACATACAATAATAATACAAAAAAGATAATTGAGAAAGCACCCAAATTGAAGACATGTAAAATTAGTATCCTCGAGATTTACTATTTAATGAACATTAAAAAATTTGAGTCATAGGCAAATAGAGCAAACATTACATCCAAAACATTAAGTATGCATGTATACATATAGGCAGTGATATCCAACATGCTGGTTAATATTTTGAAATTAAGAACTTACAAAATGTAATAAGATATTAGGCAATTAAAGATACAAAGAGAAAGCCACTTTATATCACTATAGTGTCTATACATTATCAGCAAATTATACCTGAAGTTCTTAAGTCATGTGAGCACAAATTATGTTAGATAATCATGATGTACCAAAAATGCCACCTTAAAAGATAAAATTTAGAAAATTATAGGCTGGCTTTCAGTGTTTTGGTAAACTACTGGAAAGCATAAATGTAACGTCCAAACATCTGGAATAATGTAAAGAATCTAAGCCAAGGCAGGGTGAACTAACCTCACATTTTTTGAAGAAATAACCAATATAGCAAAAATACTACACCAAAAGACTCTTAAAATTGTATCACACAATAGATTCATGGCAAAGTTAATGAATACTGGAACTAGGATGATTTGGAATAGACGGTTGTGGTGGGAAGGCACAAAACTAATGGTCAAAATAAGCTGATTGCAAATGAGAAATATTACATAGAGAAAACACTGGAAAAAACTCAACAGTTCTGATAGCACAGAAACAATAAAGAATCCCTGACCTGAAATGCTAATAGCTTCTCTTCACTCTGACCTGCTGAGTTTTTCCAGCGCCTTCTGTTTTTATTCCAAAGATCTATACTGGGCCAGTCTGTAATACTTAGTGTTTACATAATGTTTCTTCCATTATCAAATGCAAACTATTTATTTATACACATTAGTTCACTCTCTCCCAGTATTTGGTAAATTACAACAAGGACTGGGGATAAAATGCAAGAGGTCATTGAAAAGGTCAGAAGGATAGACTTTTGCTAAAACATTTTGATTTTAAGAATCCAATAGCTAAATTTTAAATTACTTGTGAGATTGTAGGAAAATTATTAATCAGGATAGAAAATCATCTGAAAAATGCAAGTAAAAAAAAGAGACAGGGAATTGTAGCATGACTGAATAATTTAGCATGGAAGTAGGCCCTTGACCTGCCATTGCCACACTGACCATCAAGCACCCACTAACACTAAACCTCTCTAATCTGGTTTACTCTCCCCACTTTCCCATCAATTCCCCTCCAACCTTCCCACATTCTACCATTTGCCATACATCTGAAGTGCCAATTAACCTACCAACTTGTACACCTTTGTGATACAGATGTGCAGCAAAAATCTTTGTTGTGTCTTCCAACATTCCCTATTTATTAACCACCCTATTTATTTTGATGTGAGAGAAAGCCATATATCCAGGTTTTCCGAGGACAAAGACTGTAAACAGTGTAGATGGAAACAAAATTTTAAACACACAGTACTTAATTACTAGATCAGCGTGGTAATGTAATGGTCAGCACAATGCTTTACAATAGACAATAAGTGCAGAAGTCCATTCGGCCCTTCGAGTCTGCACTGCCATTCTGAGATCATGGCTGATCACCTACTATCAATACCCGGTTCCTGCCTTGTCCCCATATCCCTTGATTCCCCTATCCATAAGATACCTATCTAGCTCCTTCTTGAAAGCATCCAGAGAATTGGCCTCCACTGCCTTCTGAGGCAGTGCATTCCAGACCCCCACAACTCTCTGGGAGAAGTTTTTCCTTAACTCTGTCCTAAATGATCTACCCCTTATTCTTAAACCATGCCCTCTGGTACTGGACTCTCCCAGCATCTGGAACATATTTCCTGCCTCTATCTTGTCCAATACCTTAATAATCTTCTATGTTGCAATCAGATCCCCTCTCAATCTCCTTAATTCCAGCGTGTACAAGCCCAGTCTCTCTAACCTCTCTGCGTAAGACAGTCCAGACATCCCAGGAATTAACCTCGTGAATCTACGCTGCACTTCCTCTATAGCCAGAATGTCCTTCCTTAACCCTGGAGACCAAAACTGTACACAATACTCCAGGTGTGGTCTCACCAGGGCCCTCTACAAATGCAAGAGGATTTCCTTGCTCTTGTACTCAATTCCCTTTGTAATAAAGGCCAACATTCCGTTAGCCTTCTTCACTGCCTGCTGCACTTGCTCATTCACCTTCAGTGACTGATGAACAAGGACTCCTAGATCTCTTTGTATTTCTCCCTTACCTAACTCTACACCGTTCAGATAATAATCTGCCTTCCTGTTCTTACTCCCAAAGTGGATAACCTCACACTTATTCACATTAAACGTCATCTGCCAAGTATCTGCCCACTCACCCAGCCTATCTAAGTCACCCTGAACTCTCCTAACATCCTCATCACATGTCACACTGCCACCTAGTTTAGTATCATCAGCAAACTTGCTGATGCTATTCTCAATGCCTTCATCTAAATCACTGATGTAAATCGTAAACAGCTGTGGTCCCAATACCGAGCCCTGTGGCACCCCACTAGTCACCACTTGCCATTCCTAGAAACACCCTTCACCGTTACCCTTTGCTTCCTACCTGCCAACCAGTTTTCTATCCATGTCAATATCTTCCCCCCAATGCCATGTGCTCTGATTTTACCCACCAATCTCCTATGTGGGACCTTATCAAATGCCTTCTGAAAATCAAGGTACACTACATCCACTGGATCTCCCTTGTCTAACTTCCTGGTTACATCCTCGTAAAATTCCAATAGATTAGTCAAGCATGATTTGCCCTTGGTAAATCCATGCTGGCTTGGCCCAATCCTATCACTACTATCTAGATATGCCACTATTTCATCTTTAATAATGGACTCTAGCATCTTCCCCACTACTGATGTTAGGCTGACAGAACGATAGTTCTCTGTTTTCTCCCTCCCTCCTTTCTTAAAAAGTATGGGCGATGCCGGTTCAATTCTTGCCACTACCTGTAAAGAGTTTGTACATTTTCCTCGTGACCGTGTGGGTTTCCTCCAGATGCTCTGGTTTCCTCCCACACTCCAAGACGTACCAGTTGGTAGGTTAATTGGTCATTGCAAACTATTCTGTGATTAGGTTAGGATTAAATTGGGGGTTGCTAGCGGCAGCAGCAAGGTTCAAAGGGCCAGAAGGGGCTAATCTACAAGGTATCTCAATAAGTAAGTGAAAACGTAAAAGATGTGACAAATGAATTTCAAAATAGCCAATTACAAAGTAAACCTCTATGACACAAAAAAGTTTTTTTTTTAAATGCCAAAAAGCCATAACAGTGGACATTCAAAAAGGACCTAATGATTTATATACACAGATCATTGGCAGGAGCAAGGGAAAAAAATCAAAATGGTGGATGGAATTCTGGACCAAATATACAGGAAACAAGGGTAAAAGTTATGATACAACTATTTAGTCCTTTTTTAGGCCATTCCTGGAGAACCGTAAGCAGATTGGATACTGCAGCTTAAAACAGATCTACTGTCCTCAGAGGATGAGCACAGTGGATTTACTGGAAAAATACCTCAGCCCTCATAAAGAGAATACATGTTGTGATGTGTTCCTCACAACTTAAAGAGATGAGACCAATGGTTGAAGATAAATGTGGAGAGCTGAGAGCATGGAGAAAGATTATTTTGACAACTTGTAATGTTAAGGATAATGAGGCATAATCAACAATTTAAAAAAGATTCCTGAGAAATGAAGATGGCATCACTTTCACATAAAGGAGCCACAAGAAAGTGAAGATGCTGGAAACTGGAACAAAAAAAATTTGCTGGAGGAACTCAGGTTGAGTAACATCTGTTGACATTTCATATCAACCCCAAATGCCATCTTGACTCGAAACATCGTCAATTCTTAAATGCCCCCCCCCCCCGAGCATTTTCAGCAGTTTACTTTTGTACTTGTATATTCAGTGTGGTGTAAGATAACTCATCTTTCCTGGCAAACAGCTGAGACTAGACCAGATACTTCCACATCATAACATTATATAATATTTTAAGCAGAAGTGAGCTTCCAACCAAATTATCAGGATCTCCTAATCCTACCCTCTTCATTGCCCCTTCCAAAGCCTACCTCAGGTCCTATCCATGACCCACATCAGCTTCAAGCTCACTGTAGTAAATTTATCTCATTGTTTACAAATCGTCTCAATTTATAGCTATCTTTTATTCCAGCACTAAGACTCACAATGCTTCTCCAATTCTGGTCTCATGCACATCCCTGAATTGCTCCATCACTCACATGTGTGGCTAAATACGGCTCCAACGCCATACTTCAGTTTGCTGATGACACTACCATTCATCGAATCAAAGGTGGTGACCAAAGAGCATATAAGAGATTGAAAATCTGGTTGAGTAGAGCCACAACTTCCTCTCTTTCAATGTCAGCAAAACCAAAGAGCTGATCATCAACTACAGGCAGAAGAAGCCATGAGCTAGTCCTCATTATGGGAATGGAGGAGGACAGGGTCCGTAGCTTTAAATTTCTTGTGTTAGCATCTCATAAGACCTAATCTAGGACAAGCACACCAGTATCATCAAGACACAACAGCACCTCTACTTTCTTAGGAGTTTGCACAGACTCAGTATCTCACCAAAACTTAGACAAACTTCTATTGATGCGCAGTGGACAGTATCCTTACTGGTTGCATCATGGCCTGGTATGGAGACACCAATGCCCAGGAATGGAAAAGGTCATAGAAAGTGGTGGATACAACTCAGTCCATCACAGGCAAAGCCCTGCTCACCAGGGTACATTTACATGGACAGCCACCACAAGAAAGCAGCATCTATCATAAAACACCTCCACCATCCAGGCAACACTACCTTCTCTGTACTACCATCAGGTAGAAGATACAGAAGCCTTGGGTACACAACACCAGGTTCAGAATCAATTATTACCTTACCAGCGTCAGGCTCCTAAACCAACAAGAATAACCTCACTTCAACTCTGAACTGTACAGCCTACGGATTCACTTTCAAACACTTACAACTTGTGTTTTCATATTTATTTGCAGTGTGTCTTCTTTTGCACATTGTAATATGTCAGCCTTTGTGTATGTATAGTTTTCCATAAGTTCTATTGTATTTCTTTACTCCTGTAAATGTCTGCAAGAAAATGAATCTCAAATATATGCACTTTGATAATTAATTTACTTTGAACCTTGAACTTTTAAATTCTGAATTCTCTTCTAACTCTGTGTTGTCGCCCTCATTGCTCTGAATTCTCTAACCATTTCTTCATTTGATGTCTTAATATCACCCTTTGTAGCTTGCTTGCATTAAAACATAAGTTTTTGTTGTTGAAACGCTTGAGGATCCCTCACAATTTTAGATCTTCCACAAGTAAAACTCTCATACAGAACTTTTTCGGGGGGGGGGGGGGGCATCTTCATTTAATTCTAAGGACTTGAAATAAAACACAGCCTTTATACTTATAAATGGAACATTTCAATCTTCTACATCAAGCCTAAATGTGAGCAACTTTCTTATTTGAATATCAAATGTAACAACAAAAGGAAGTGTCATGTATTTAACGTATGCGATCTGATCTGGATGGATATCACCAATGATGGTAGCAATGTTTACTACCCCAACAGCACCGATTTAAAAAAAATGCCAACGTTGACTATACTGCAATCAACTCGCCGGCATTATCTTTTTGAGCCAGTATGCATCCAAGCCGAAGTCCGAGTTGTATGGGACTGAAATATCTTGCAGAGACTGTAGATCAGTTCCAGCCGTTCATCACTCGAAGTTTGAAAACGAAACGAAATTAAACATGTTCATGGGCCAACAATCTCTAAATTGTTTATTCCACCTCCACCCCATAAATAATAGATATTTCCCCTTGAATTGTGAAAGATATTGAGCAAATGCAGACAGCAAGAAAACACCAGTCAAGATCCGACATCTCAGGTGTCTTGAAAGAAGCAAAACACTCACATTTCGCCCAATTAACGTCCACCCCACGTCTCGGTAAACCAGAGAACGCTACAAGGGACCCTCTGGGCCACAATCCTAAGCTCCAATTCGGTTCTTTCAGCTGTTTGGGTCTCGCTTCGGCCTCGATTTGTTTCAACGTTGTCCTCATTCAGCAGTATCGGACTGCTACAACCACACCTGATTCATTCAGTCCCGCGCCTGCAGCTCTGATTCGCAGAAACAGATTACCCCGCCCCTTCACACACATAAGCGGCTCTACAATTGGTCATTCTTGACGTCTATCAATGTACGTCTCTGCCTCATTGATGTCATGTTCGGTTGCGCGGAAGCGGCGTGTTGTTGTCTCTTGCCTGATGCGCAAGCGTTGTATGGGGTTATGGTGACTACTCGAGACCCCGGATTGTGGCCTAACTAATTATCTCTGCAACTTTCAGGTGAATGATGCTTAGCTTTTTTATTAAAGTAACGGGAGGTGGAGGAGGTTATGCGAAGTGTAATGGTTGAATATTGAAAGTTAGAACCAGGGCATGCCAGGGGAAGGTGGGGTGTTACGTCGGGCTGGAAGGCCTCGTTCGCTCGTTGACGCGCTCCTTCTCGAGCTCTCAAGATGGCGCTGCGGGCCTCGCTGGCGACTCGGGCTCAGAACCCGAGTGCCATGGCTGGCCTCGCTGGCGAGGGTCACGGCATTGGCCCGGCTTCCGCCTGCTACCGCCATTTCTTCGTAGCGGTTGAGGCCCACGAGGAGGAGGGGATGGGCACCGCTCGATCCGTCGCAGGCAGCGCGCAGTTGGAGCCCGAAACCCAAAGAGCACCGAAAGAAGGGCCGCGAACGTGCTGCTACCGCACCGCCCGTCAATTCTCGGTGCGGCCGGGATTCACTGCCATCATTTCTGCTCGGCCTCCGCACTCCACGCCATGGGAGGGCTGCTTTGAGCCGAGCTCCCATCAACAAACTCAGATTTTCACAGGCCATCCGCGTCCGAGGGGACATTGGAATTTTAAAGTTTACTCTCCGATTGTGATTAAAGAAACCAAGCCGAGTTGACCTCGCCATTGAAAAACATTGTGTATTTCTAATGGGGGATACATTCAACTACAGATTTACTTTTTTAGATGTACATTCTAAGAGAGAAGTCATCCTGAATTTTATGAATGTAACACAAAATCTATATGAATTCATACAGAAATGCATTGTAAGGTTAATTTTTTCATGGGAATTCACATTTTCATGCTTTTGGTCATTTTGCATCATCTGTTATCGATGTCAAATTACTCCTTACTGATTTAAATCTGCCCTTTTGACCTGACCCCTCAATTTAATTTAAGAGCACAGTCTGGGGATTTATAGGTGCCAGTAAGCCACAGCGATTTTCTGCTGGTTATGTACAATACTTCAAAATATACCTATTTTGAATTAACCTCACTACAATCTGCAGCAAGTAATTTCTCTTTAAGCAATGTACTTTTAAATCAATTTAATTATCTACAGCTTTCAAGATCTTATGAAGGTCTAGGCAGACTTAACTCGAGCAAGCAGGTATAATACATTTAAACAGATTAAACTTTATTGCTATGGCCCGAAGCGAGACAGGAGGTGGGACTTCAAGCCAGGCTGAGACAGAGAGATGAGATGCTCAACCTAGCATCTTGTTAGCAAATGTGCAGTCGCTGGAGGACAAAATTGTTGTATTGGAAGGAAATGAGAGATTGTTGAGTTCCATGTTTGAATAAGACATAGCTTACTTCCAGCACACCAGAGATAGCGATCAGACTGGAATGCTTCTTGATTTACAGAATGGACCAAACTACTGATTCAGAAAAGGGAAAAGGCAAAAGGTGTGTTTCATGATGAACTCTTGATGGTGCTTCAATGTGATGATTTTGTTAAGCTTGTGTTCCCCTACCTTGAAAACCTGGTCAAGTATTGTCCACTCTATTTATATAGGGAGTTCTCCTCCATAATCCTGACCACAATTTACATACCACCAGCGGCTGACTATAATCAAGGATTTGAGATACTGCATGATGCTATTTCCAAACAAGAAACAGTCCATCCCAACACGTTTCAAATCAGTATTGGGGATTTCAACCAGGCTTTTTTGAAGAAAACCCTGCCCAATACAATCAGCATATAAATCTGTAGCACCAGTGGTCCCAACGCACTTAACCACTGTAATACTAGGATAAGGAATGCCTACTGTTCTATGCCCAGACTGCATTTTAGGAAATCTGATCACTTGGCTGTCTTGTTGTACTTGCATACAGGCAGAAGCTAAAAAACAAAGCTCCAAGGATTAGGACAACATTAGGAGTGGCTATGGAATTGCTTTGAGTCAGTGGCCTAGGCTGTGTACAAGTTCTCATCTGTGGATCTGAATGGATAGACCATGGTTGTCTTGGACTTTATTTAAACAGTTCCCCACAAAGTCATTCGGAGTCTTCCTCAACCAGAAACCCTAGATCAACCATGAGATCAGCAATCTGTTGAGGGCCAGATCAGAGGCATTCAAGTCAAGTCAATTTTATTGTCATTTTGACCATAACTGCTGGTACAGTACATAGTAAAAATGAGACAATGTTTTTCAGGACCATGGTGTTACATGACACAGTACAAAAACTAGACTGAACTATATTAAAAAAAACAGATAAAACTACACTAGACTACAGACCTACACAGGACTGCATAAAAGGCACAAAAAACAGTGCAGACATTACACTAAATAATAAACAGGACAATAGGGCAAGTTGTCAGTCCAGCCTCTGGGTATTGAAGAGTCTGATAGCTTGGGGAAATAAACTATTATATAGTCTGGTCATGAGAGCCTGAGTGCTTTGGAGCCTTCTCCCAGATGGCAGGAGGGGTGCATGAGGTCCTTCATAATGCTGTTTCCTTTGCGGATGCAGCGTGTAGTGTAAAAAAAAGTTGCAAGAGGTCCAGGGGTGGTGTCTGAACAGCCATATCAAGGGCGTAGTGGAATTCGGGACTAAACTTGAATTAATGATGGATGCTCAAGAGTCACTTCCTATAAAGTTAAATCAAGTGACAGAGGTTGACAACAGGGCTTCACTACCAGATAAGTTCAGTGCCTTCTATGCTCGCTTTGACCATCAAAATATGAATAGGATCAGCCCTCGCTGATCCTGTGATTTCAGTCTCTGAGGCTGACATATGAGCAGCCTTAAAGGGTGACCCCACAAAAAGCATTCGGCCCAGATGGGGTAGCTGGCCAAGTGCTAAAGACTTTTGCTGATCAACTGGATGGAGTGTTCACTGAGATCTTTAATCTCGCTTTGGCAGTCTGAGGTACCTGCTTCAAGCGGGCTTCAGTCATATCAGTGTCTAAGAAGAATGTGGTAACCTGCTTCCATGACTATCGGCCTATAGCACTTACATCCACTGTGATGAAGTGCTTTGAGAGGTTGGTGATCAAACATCACCTGCTGACTGAGAATTGACTTGGATCTGCCTCAATTTGCCTACTGGAGCAACAAGCCCACAGCATATGCCATCTCATTGGCTTTTCACTCAACCCTGGTATATCAGGACAGCAAAGAGCAGGATTCTCTTTATTGACTACAGCTTGGCATTCAATGCCATCTTCCCCTCAAAACTAATAAGTTTCAAGATCTTGGCCTCAATACTTCCTTGTGAAATTGGATCCTTAATTACCTCACTTCTGGACACTAGTCAGTTCAGATTGGCAACAACATCTCTACAATCTCTATTACCACAGGTGTACCACAAGACTGCTTAACCTTCTGCTCTACTTGCTTTATACTTATGACTATGTAGATAAGCACAGCTTCAATGCCATATTTAATTTTGCTGAGATAGGCCAAATTAAATGTGGTGACAAGTGAGAATAAAGGAGGGGGATAGAAAATCTGGTTGAAAGATGCCACAAAAACAATCTCTTACTTGATGTCAGCAAGACCAAGGAGCAGATTATTGACTTCAAAGGAAGTCGGTGAGCCAGTTCTCATTGGAGGATCAGCAATGGAGAGCATCAGCAACTTCAGATTTCTCCATGTTATTATTTTAGAGATTCTGTCCTGGACCCAGCTCGTAAGTGCAATTATGACGAAAACACGACAGTGCATCTATTTGAGAGTTTGTAAAGATTTGACATGACATCTAAAACTTTGTCAAACCTCTATAGATGTGTAGTGGAGAGCATATTGACTGGCTGCATAATAGGTTGATATGAATATGCCAATGCCCTTGAACAGAAAATCCTACAAAAAGTAGTGGATACAGCTCAGACCATCATGGATAAAGCCCTCACCACCACTGAGCACATCTACATGAGGAATGGTCGCAGGAAAGCAGCATCCATCATCAAGGACACCAACCACCCAGAACATGCTTTCTTCTCACACAAACCATCAAGCTCTAGAACCAAAGGGGATAACTTCATTCAACTTCACTTGCTCCATCATTGAAATGTTCCCACAACCTATGGACACTTTCAAGTGCTCTTCATCTCATGTTCTCAATATTTTTTGCTTTTATTATTATTTTCCTTCTGTATTTGCACAGTTTGTTGTCTTTTGCACACTGGTTGAACACGCAAGTTGGTGCGGTCTTCCATTTATTCTGTTATGGTTTTTAATCTATTATGGATCTATTGAGTATGCCCACAAGAAAATGAATCTCAGGTTGTTTATAGTGATTATATATGTAGTTTAATAATAAATTTACTTCAAACTTTGATTTTTTACAGCCCGTTTGCTTCAATGTATCTCTGCTACAGTGCTTAGTTCTGATCATTGCACAACAGGAGAAAGGGAGAATCTGTACCCACAACCTATGGACTCATTTAGGGACTGTTCATCTTATGTTTGCAATATTTATTTTTTATTTTTTTTCTCTCTTTTGTAATTGCACAGTCTGTCTTTTACACCTTGATTCTATTATGGTTCTTCGATTTACTGATATGCCTGCAAGAAAATGAATCTCGGGTTGTATATAGTGACTTGTATGTACTTCGATAATAAATTTACTTTGAAAAGTGACAATGCTGGAGAAAGGCAGACAAGATTTATGAGAATGTTGCGTTTATGAGAAGGGACTGATTAACCTGGGCTTCTTTACTTTGTCACATGGAAGGAATATTCAGCTGAGATGTATAGAATTATGGAAGTTTTAGTCAGGATGAATGGGAAAGATTTGCCTCCCTGAGTAGAGTAGTCAGTAATTAGGGGGAGTGCTATACAAAAGTCAGATTGTCATATTCCACATGTATTTTGAGGTTGATCTACCTCACTACCACCTTTTGATCCCTTAGCATACTTTCAAGTTTTCAGACAATCTATATAGGATGAGTAGAATTTTCCTGCCAAGAATGTTAAGACCAAAACTAATGTAATAAACTCAATTTCCTCATCACCAGTTCCGCTCCTTTTCTTGGAAATTCTTTGAAACCAAATGAGACTCTTTGCAGTCATAGTTTTGTCT
The DNA here is from genome assembly GCF_030144855.1 of Hypanus sabinus. Lineage (NCBI taxonomy): Eukaryota > Metazoa > Chordata > Chondrichthyes > Myliobatiformes > Dasyatidae > Hypanus > Hypanus sabinus. The sequence continues at coordinate 24,298,643 of NC_082709.1, forward strand.
TCCTGAAACAAGCCCTCCAACATTAACGTTGGTCCATTACCAAACAAGCCCTCCAACATTAATGTTGGTCCATTTAAGAGTGAAATTATACGAGCAGTCTTAAAATATTTATAAGGAGGAGTGACAGAGTAGGTATGAAGGGCCAAATGACCTACTCCTATTCCTTTGTATTTACTGTTTCAAGCTTGTGTATATTTCTATTATAATTGGACCTGACTATTCCAGTGCTATTGCGAAGGAAATCCTATCATAATAAACATGACTTCTTTCAAAAATCTTGGGCTTATTCAAACACTTATCCAGTTCTGATGACTTGCTATTATTTGTTAGCTCCCACTCTGATAACACTTCATTAAAATTCTTATCCTTGCTTTTATATAATCCATTCCTTATATCTATAAATCCCTTAAGCCTCACAAAATGGGATTCAGTGGTGTAGTGGTTAAATTGTTGGATTAATAGAGTTTAGGATCATTGATGCAGACCCACATTCAAAAACTGCAATGGTAACAAAATTTGATGAATGTAGTTAAAATAGATCTGTGAAGAAAATCTTTCTTGATGAAGGGTCTTGGCCTGAAACATCAACTGTTTTCTTCATTTCCATAGATGCTACCTGACCCACTGAGTTCCTCCAGCGTTTTGAGTGTGTTGCTCTGGATTTCCAGCATCTGCAGTCTTGTGTGTCTGTGAAGAAAATACCAGACTGAAATTACTAGATTGTTGTAAAAATTCACAATCCTTTTCTGAACTACGCTATCTCCATCTCAAGGTTTAGGTTAGCTACCAGTATTTTTCGTAAGACCATGGGCTCCTCCCTTCTATTGTTAAGCATTCCATTCCACTCCCAGTTTCTCCATCTCCAAAGTATCCGCTACATGATCAGACTATTCACACTAGTGCCTGTTAAGATGTCCTCCTTTTCCCTTAACCATGGTTTTCCTTTTACCATCGTTGATGGGTACTCAACTGTATCCCTTCTAGGGTTCTCATCTTTTTTTCTTTCATCTCTCTATTCCTAACCAGCAGTAGGATAGGTTTCACCCCACCCACCACTGCATTCAGTGGATGATTTCCATCATTTCTCGTCTTCCATCATCCCACTTTAAGGGGACCTGTTTTGTCCCTAGCCAAATCTCTTCGGATTTTTGTTGATCGTGCCATATCCTCTTTTCCCCTCCCGATTTTCCTCATGAGTGCTCCTAACCTAGTCATGGATCCTGATTACCTAAACCCACTGCATACCTCCTTTTTCTTGAACAGAAGCTCAATATTTCATCATTCTTGACCTTCACTCTACCAGATGCTACCCTGGTTTTGGACTGTAACCTATGGACCCATCCTGACTTTCTCTATAACAATTTTAAAACTGATAGAATTAGGGCACTGGACCCAGAGTGGCCCTTAACCAACACTTCAGTCACTTGCCCTCGCTCATTTCTGATCTAATGTTACACCCTCTTTTAACAGAGCCCTTTATATATTAATTAAGATAAATGTGTCCAGAAAGTTAATGCTTAAGCCTTTTGCCCTATGGGTGTCCCAGTCAATATTAGAGAAGTTAAAATCTCCCACAAATATTATCTACTATTCTTAAAATTATCTGCAATCTCTCGACACATCTGTTCTTCCATAACTCCTGACTATTGGAGGTCTTTAATACAGTCCCATCAAAGTTACCGTCCCCTTCTTGTTTTGAGTTCTATCCTTATAGCCTCAATGGATGATCCCCAGGAATATCCTCTCTAAGCACTGTTGTTATGTCCTCCCTCATTAAAGGTAACTCCCCCTCCTGTCTTACTTGTAGCTCTCATATTTATAGCATCTGTATCCTATGATTGCCTTTCTAGATGATAGTGTACAAGATGCTGTTTTGTTTCATTACTGCCACTTTTTATTTGTACCATCACCACTTGACTTCTGCTGTTTCATCACGATCTCCGATCTTCCCTTTTATTTTGTTTTTATTATCCCTCTTTTTAATGGAAACAAATTAAAGTCAAGTTGAGTCACTTTTTATTGTAATTTCAACCATAACTGCTGGTACAGTACACAGTAAAAACAAAACATTGTTTTTCAGGACCATGGTGCTACAAGAAACAATATAAAAACTAGACTGAACTACATAAAACAACACAAAAACTACACTAGACTACAGACCTACCCAGGACTGCATAAAGTGCACAAAACAGTGCAGGCTTTACAATAAATAATAAACAGGACAATAGGCATAGTAGAGGGCAGTAAGTTAGTGTCAGTCCAGACTCTGGGTATTGAGGAGTCTGATGGCTTCGGGGATGAAACTGTTACATAGTCTGGTTGTGAGAACCTGAATGCTTCGGTGCCTTTTCCCAGATGGCAGGAGGGTGAAGAGTTTGCTTTGCAAATGCAGTGTGTAGTGTAAATGTCTGTAATGGCGGGAAGAGAGACCTCAGTGATCTTCTCAGCTGACCTCACTGTCCGCTGCAGGGTCTTGCGATCCAAGATGGTGCAATTTCCGAACCAGGCAGTGATGCATCTGCTCAGGATGCTCTCAATACAACCCCTGTAGAATGTGATGAGGGTGGGGGGTGGGAGATGGACTTTCTTCAGCCTTCGTAGAAAGTAGAGCCGCTATTGGGCTTTCTTTGCTATGGAGCTGGTGTTGAGGGACCAGGTGAGATTCTCTGCCAGGTGAACACCAAGAAATTTGGTGCTCTTAACGATCTCTACCAAGGAGCCGTCGATATTCAGCGGAGAGTGGTCGCTCCATGCCTTCCTGAAGTCAACAACCATCTCTTTTGTTTTGTTCACATTCAGAGACAGGTTGTTGGCTTTGCACCAGTCTGTTAGCCACTGCACCTCCTCTCTGTGTGATGACTCATCATTCTTGCTGATGAGACCCACCCACCACGGTCGGGTCATCGGTGAATCTGATGATGTGGTGTGAGCTGTGTTACGCAGCAACATTGTGGGTCAGCAGAGTGAAGAGCAGTGGACTGAGCACACAGTCCTGGGGGGCCCCCGTGCTCAGTGTGATGGTACTTCTGATCTGGACTGACCGAGGTCTCCCAGTCAGGAAGTCTAGTATCCAGTTGCAGAGGGAAATGTTCTGGCCTAGTAGGCTCAGCTTTCCAATCAGTTTCTGAGGAATGATTGTGTTGAATGCTGAACTGAACTCTATGAACAGCATTCAAATGTACGTGTCTTTTTTGTCCAGGTGGGTTAGGGCCAGGTGGAGGGTGAGGGCAATGGCATTGTCTGTTGAACGGTTGGGACGGTACGCGAACTGCAGGGGGTCCAGTGAGGGGGGCAGCAGGGTCTTGATGTGCCTCATGACGAGCCTCTCGAAACACTTCATGATGATGGATGTGAGTGCAATGGGACAGTAGTCACTGGGGCAGGACACTGAAGACTTCTTTGGCACAGGGATGATGGTGGCGGCCTTGAGGCACATTGGAATGACAGCGCTGCTCAGGGAGATGTTGAAGATGTCAGTGAGAACATCTGCTAGCTGGTCTGCACATCCTCTAAGCACCTTGCCAGGAATATTGTCTGGTCCAGCAGCCTGCACAGGGTTCTCTTCACATCAGCCACGATGAGACAGAGCACCTGGTCATTTGGAGGAGGGTTGGACTTTCTCGCTGCCATATCATTTTCCTCCTCAAAAGGAGCGTAGAAGTTGTTCAGTGCATCTGGGAGAGAGGCATTACCCACATAGTCAGATGATGTTGTCCTGTAGTTGGTGATGTCCTGAATACCTTTCCACATGCGCCGCATGTCGCTGCTGTCCTGGAAGTGGCTGTGGATTTGTGGGGTGTGTGCACGCTTTGCCTCTCTGATGGCCCGGGACAGTTTGGCCCTCACTGTTATTAGGGCTGCCTTGTTGCCTGCTCTGAAGGTGGAGTCATGGGTCCTCAGCAGTGCACGCACCTCCGTGGTCATCCATGACTTCTGGTTAGCATATGTAGTGATGACCTTGGACACAGGAATGTCATCAATGCACTTGCTGATGTAGCTAGTCACTGATGCTGTGTACTCCTCTAAGTTGGTAGAGTCGCCATTGGTTGCAGCCTCCCTGAACTTGTGCCAGTCAGTGTGCTCAAAGCAGTCTTGAAGAGCAGAGATGACTCCTGCTGGCCAGGTTTTCACCCGCTTCTGAGCTGGTCTGGAGCGCCTGACGAGTGGTCTGTATGTTGGGATTAGCATAACAGATGTGGTCTGAGTAACTGAGGTGGGGGCGGTGCTCCACCCAGTATACATCGGGAATGTTTGTATAAACAAGGTCCAACGCATTTTCCCCTCCATGTTCTGATGGAATCTGGGGAGCACTGACTTGAGGTTTGAGTGGTTAAAATCTCCAGCAACAATGAACAGTCCATCATGGTGTGTGTTCTGCAGTTCGTTAATAGCCCCATGCAGTTCTCAGAGCGCCTCCTTAGCATTAGCGCTGGGGGGAATGTAGACACCGGCTATGACAGTGGTGAATTCCCATGGTAAATAAAATAGTCTGCCTTTCTAAATCTTTTTATTATTATTAGTAATATGGACAGAATACAAATGATATATTGATAAAGAAATTACCAACATACAAATTCCATTACATATGAAAAAAAACATACATAATAGTTACAATATAAATAAGTTTACCAAGACATAAGCCATAAAATATATGTATGAACATGGTAAGTCTAAATATTTCATAATATATGATATAAAAAAAACAGAAAAAAGAAAGGTAAATAAAATAGTCTGCATCTAACGGTCACAAACTTCACTAGTGATGAGCAGTATCTGGAAACCGGCAGAGTTCTTCCACCATTCCATATTGATGTAAACACACAAATCTGTTGGAGTTTTTTCAGGGTGTAACAAGGATGTTAGACGAGGGTAAGCCAGTGGATGTAGTGTACCTAGATTTTCAGAAGGCATTCGATAAGGTGCCACATAGGAGATTGGTGAGTAAAATCAGAGCTCATGGCATTGGGGGCAGGGTTTCAACATGGATAGAAAACTGGTTGGCAGATAGAAAGCAAAGGGTAGCAGTGAATGGGTGTTTCTCGGACTGGCTGGAGGTGACTAGTGGGGTACCACAGGGCTCTGTATTGGGACCACAGCTCTTAACGATTTAGATGAGGGCATTGAAAACTATATCAGCAAGTTTGCTGACGATACTAAACTGGGTGGCAGTGTGACATACGAATAGGACGTTAGGAGAATACAGGGAGACTTGGATAGGCTGGGTGAGTGGGCAGATACTTGGCAGATGTCATTCAATGTGAATAAATGTGAAATTATCCACTTTGGAAGCAGGAACAAGAGGGCAGAGTATTGTCTGAACGGTGTAGAGTTAGGTAAGGGAGAAATGCAAAGAGACCTAGGAGTCCTAGTTCATCAGTCAATGAAGGTGAATGAGCAAGTGTAACAGGCAGTGAAGAGGGCAAATGGAATGTTGGCCTTTATTACAAGGGGAATTGAGTACAAGAGCAAGGATGTCCTTTTGCATTTGTACAAGGCCCTGGTGAGACCACACCTGGAATATTGTGTACAGTTTTGGTCTCCAGGTTTAAGGAAGGACATTCTGGCAATTGAGGAAGTGCAGCGTAGATTCACTAGGTTGATTCCTGGGATGGCAGGGCTGTCTTACGCAGAGAGATTGGAGAGATTGGGCTTGTACACACTGGAATTGAGGAGATTGAGAGGGGATCTGATTGAAACGTTTAAGATAATTAAAGGATTTGTTAGGATTGAGGAAGGAAATATGTTCCAGATGTTGGGAGAGTCCAGTACCAGGGGGCATGGATTGAGAATAAGAGGTCAGTTATTTAAAACAGAGTTGAGGAAAAACTTCTTCTCCCAGAGAGTTGTGGAGGTGTGGAATGCACTGCCTCGGAAGACAGTGGAGGCCAATTCTCTGGATGCTTTCAAGAAGGAGCTAGATAGATATCTGATGGATAGGGGAATCAAAGGATATGGGGACAAGGCAGGGACTGGGTATTGATAGTGAATGATCAGCCATGATCTCAGAATGGTGGTGCAGACTCGAGGGGCCAAATGGTCTACTTCTGCACCTATTGTCTATCGTCTATTGTCAAACCACCACAAACACTCAGCAGGTTGGGTAGCATTGGTAGAAGAAATGCTTTGGGTTAAATGCTGTGTCAGAAGTAGTAGATCTAAGTCAAATCGTTAACTCTGGTTTCATTTCCACACTTGCTGCATGGCCCATTGACTGTTTCAGGTATTTTCTGTTTTTAATTCAGGTTTGCAGCATAGTTAGTGTTTTTTTCTTCCTCAATTGTCTTGTTTCGCCTTTGATAAATTTAAGGATTGAACTACTTTCAGTTCCGATGGATAGTGATTGACTAGGCAAAATGCTGGCTGACCTGCCGGATATTTCCTGCAGATCCTATCACTTTTCTTGTTATACACTTCATCTTGGAAATTATGGAGGAAGAATATAGTTACTTAGTGTTAATAGCAATAATAAACTGTATTTACGTACTTCTGTAAAGATCATGGCAAATACAATCAAAACTAGGAAACCAGTCTTCTCAATGTTTGGTGTTCGTGATGAATGGTTATTTTGAGTTAAATTTCTTTTAAGATTGATCTACATGATGACTGAAGGGTATTCTGGACAACTATCTGGTCTTTGTGAATCTGTAAGTCTATCACTAAAGTGATTAAACTCTTGTACATCTTAAACTACCGACAGCTGGCGGGTGGTGTAATGGCATCCACACTGAACTTCAAGGTGAGTGGTGCAGAGTTTGAATCCAGCTGGCTCCTTTGCACTCTTTCAATCTGTACAGGATTGAGCATTGAGTTAGGAACTTCGGCCTCGTAAAAAAAAACAACAGACAAAAGTGATTTTAAAAAATGGCAAAGTTTCTGCCTGATGTGCCACAAGGCACAGAAAGGAACAGCAACAAACTAACATTTGATTTCACCTCAGTATAATTTAGAGTTGCATAAAATTATTATTGTCACTTAACTGGCACTTTTCTTTTTTTTCCCCCACAGATAATGCGGAGATTCTATATGGTCTTTGAGGAATGTGCCTTAACTGGAATAAGAAAAATGCATTTTCAGTACACCCAAGAAACCTTCTGATAGTTAATTTTGAAATTTGAAAATTTTCAAAAATTTGAAAAAAGAAAGATGTACTTTTAGATTGGGGAAAATCATGTTTCCATTAAAAATGCTTAGGTTGAAACACATTTGCTACCTCTCAATGAAATTCTATCACTCAGGAGTTAAAGGGAGTGATTTTTTAATGTATCATTTAGGCAACTGCTCAAATGAGGATCAAGTATTTGATCTTGTAGACAAGAACAAAGCCAAGCTTGCAGTGATGCATGTGGGTAGTGCAATAAACCTACTCTGGCAATTTCAAAAGGAAAAGCCACAGATGCTAAGGAGTATACATTACATCAGAAATCATTCACAGTTCATGGTTCTTCGTGTGTTAGCTGAAAACAAGATTGACCAGATGGATGATGAAATGCTGGTGGATATGTTGTACAATGCACTGAGGTAACTATAGCCACTGAGAATGTTTAATTTCTAGAAACAACAAAAGTCCTTAAAGGAGGGCAATTAATTTTACATGTATTGTTTCAATTGCAATTGGAGCACTGTTTATATATTTCATTTCTTTGCTTAAGGAGGGATGTACTTGCCATCAAAGGGAGTGCAACAAAGATTCACTAGACTAGTTAGAGGGATGGTAGATTTACTGTGTTTGCAAAGATTGAGTAGATTGGGAATGTATTCTTTGCAGTTAAAAAAAAAGAAAATCTCGTTAAATACAGAATTCTTGGTTAATAGGCTTAATGCAGAGAAGCTGGTTCCCCCAAATGAAGAGCCCAGAACCAGGGTTACAGTTTGAGACTAAGAAATAGGCTGTTTAGGCCTGAGATGAGAAATTCTGCTCCAGTGGTGAGTTTTCTGGAATTCTTAACCCTGGAGACCTTTGGAGTTTTAGACATTGTGCATATTCACAAAGCAGACTGATAAATTTAACATAGAACAATACAACACAGAGTTGGCCCTTCAGCCCACAATGTTGCACCAACTTTTGAACATGTTTGATATAACCCTTCCCTCCCACATAAGCCTCCATTTTTCTTTTATCCGTGTACCTAAGTGCCTGTTAAATGCCCCTTACCTCTACCACCACCTGTCAGTGCATTACACACATGTACCATTCTGTGTATATTAAACAAAACAAACAAAAAAAAGCTTGCCTCTGTCATTTGCCTATACTTTCCTCCCAACATTTTAAAGTAATATACCCTTGTATTAGCCATTTTTGCCTTGGTATGATGTCTCTGGCTATCCACTCAATGCCTCTTTTCATGTTGTACATCGCTGTCAAGTTATCGCTTGTACTTCTCTGCAAAGCGAAAAAGTCTAGTTTACTTAAACTATGCTTATAAGACATGCTTTCTAATCTAAGCATCATTATGATGACTGTCCTCTACATCCTCTCCAAAGCTTCAACATCCTTCCTATAATGAGGTGACCGGAACTGGACACAATACTTGAAGTGTGTTTTAACCAGGGTATTATAGAGCTATGCTACCTTGTTGCTCTTGAACTCAATCCCCCATCTCATGAAGGCCAATACACTATATGCCTTCTTAACCATCCTATCAACTTATGCAGACGTGACCCCTAAAATCTCTCTTTTCCTCAGCAGTATTAATCTTGCCATTAACCATGTGTTTTACCTTTAAATTTGATCTTCCAAAATGAATCACTTCATATTTTTCTGGGTTGAATTCTTCTGCCTCTTTCCAGTCCAGTTCTGCACCCTATTAATTTCCTGTTGTAACACTCGACAACACTATCCACAACACCAAAAACTTTCACTTCATCTGCAAACTTACTAACCCACCCTTTTCCACTTCCTCATCCAAGTCATTTATAAAAATCACTGTTTACTAAGTGGTCACCATTATCTTTATCTCTGATAGGTAGGATTAATACTATTAAGATGGTTATTTTACCTAAGTTCTTATATATTTTTCAAGCGGTACCAATTTTTATTCTGAAATCTTTTTTTACTAATGTTGATTCAAAAATTTCCTCATATATATGGCAGAATAAAAATCCCAGGTTAGGTAAAATATGCTTACAGAAGGCAAAGAAGGAAGGTGGATTAGCATCGCCTAATTTTAGATTTTATTATTGGGCAGTTAATATTAGATATTTGATATGTCGGTTGAAAGATTGGGATGAATCTTTTAGCCCTCATTGGGTGAGCCTGGAAATTAAATCAGTACCATGTTTTGCACTGGGTTCTATTTTGGGGACTTCTCTCCCTTTTGCTCTTTCTAAATTGCCAAAACGAATTGACAACCCGATAGTTAAACATACTTTACATATATGGTTTCAATTTCGGAAATTTTTTGGGTTGACTCAGTTTGTTTTAAATACTCCTATTGTATCCAATTGTTTTTTCCACCCTTCAATTTTAGACCAAGCTTATTTGGCTTGGAAGACTATGGGATTATTACAATTTTCTGATTTATTTTTGGATAATTGTTTTATGTCTTTTGAGCAATTATCTAATAAATATAATTTGCCTAGATTTCATTTTTTTAGATATTTATAGATTAGGAATTTTTTAAATACTGTACTTCCTACTTTTCCAAGTTTTGTGTCTTCAGGTGTTTTGGAGAATTTGTTTGAATTAAACCCCTTTCAGAAAGGGCTTATATCAAAACTTTATAATATAATTATGAAGATATGTTCAGAGCCCCTTTATAAGACAAAAAATGATTGGGAAAGAGAGCTTAACCTTATTCCTGTTGAGAATTGGGATAGAATTCTTCAATTAGTTAATACATCATCTATATGTGCCAAACATTCATTAATACAGTTTAAGGTCATGCATAGGGCCCATATGTCCAAGGATAAATTGGCTCATTTTTATTCCTATATAAATCTTATTTGTGATAGATGTCAATCTGAATTAGCGTCTTTAACTCATATGTTCTGGTCGTGACCGCTTTTGAAAAAATATTGGGAAGATATTTTTGATATTATCTCTGCGGTATTGAACATTGATTTACAACCCCATCCTATTACCGCAATTTTTGGTTTATTCATTTATCTTCATTTATCTTCTTCCGCCTGTCAAATGATTGCATTTCTTACACTAATGGCTAAAAGATCTATTTTGTTGAATTGGAAGGAAATTAATCCTCCTACTGTATTTCATTGGTTTTCTCAAACTATGCTATGTTAAGTTTAGAACAAATTAGAAGTGGTATAATTGACACTTCTACTAAATTTGAAAAGATATGGAGACCATTTATTCAATATTTTTATATGATATAATAGGACCCTGTTCCAGGCCTATTTGATTTTCCAGTTTTGCTTTCATATATGTCAAGAGGATCGGAGTTGATGATACTGATGATTTTGTATTTTTGTGAGATATTATAAACAGCCCTTTTTTTCTTTTTTTTCTTCTATTAGTTATTAGATTTTTAGATTAATTTTTGCATAATGAATTTTTTTTCTCTTTTTTCCTTTTTATTTTTTCTTTTTATTCTATATTATGATACACCTAGGTTTGCCTTGTCTATTTGTATATTGTATCTTTTATGATGTGGGAATACTCATTTATACTGTAATCATTGTTTTTGTAATCTTTTATAGTTAGTTGAAATATGTACGTTTGTAATCCCATTATCTATGTACCAATTTTATTTTGTTGTTATTAATAATGATAATAAAAAGATGGAAAAAGAAAAACCACAAGATCAGAAGTCCCAGAACGGATCCCTACGGAACACCACTGGCCACCAACCTCCAGACAGAATATGTACCATCTACTACCACCCTCTGTTTTCTGTGGGCAAGTCATTTCTGAATCCATGCCACCAAGTTTCCCCCACTTTCTAAATGAGCCTACCATGAGGGAGCTTGTCAAATACGTTAACAAAATCTGAATACACCACATCTACTCCTCTGTCTTTGATATGTTTTGTTACTTCCTCAAAGAATTCTGTCAGACTCGTGAAGAAAAACCTGCCCCTCACAAAGCTCTCTTGACTATTCCTAATCAGACTATGCTTCTCCAATTTCTCGAACATCCTGTCTCCAAAAATGTTCTCCAGTAGGTTGCCCACCACTGATATAAGGCTTATAATTCCCAAGGTTATCCCTTATTACCTTTCTTAAACAAAAGAATAACATTTGCCACCATGAAATCTGCTGGGACTGCTCCAGTAGCCAGTGAGCACAAAGATAATCACCAATGGCACACTCTTCCCTCGCTTCCTTTAGTAACCAGAGGTATACCGGGACATTAGGGGAATGAATGATTTTGGGAAAGCACTAGAAAACGGTGAAAGATATCTTGGGGAAATACACCACAGAAATACGTTCAGCAAACATTTGCATGATATTCTGTATAAGTATGCTCCATTTGAGGTAGGGTAAAAGAACCATGATGTACAAAGAACGTAGGAAATCTAGTTAAGAAGAAAAGAAAAGCTTATAAAAGGTTCAAGAAACTAGGTACTGTTAGAGCACTAGAAAATTACAAGGTTGCCAGGAAGGAGCTTAAGAATGAAATTAGGAGAGCTGGAAGGGGCCATGAGAAGGCCTTGGCGAGCAGGATCAAGGAAAACCCCAAGGCATTCTAGAAGTATGTGAAAAGCAAGTGGATGCCGTGTGAGAATAGGACCAATCAGGTGCAATAGTGGCAATGTGTGCATGGAGTTGGAGGAGCTAGTGGAGGTACTTAATGATTTCAACAGGGAAATTGGCAATTATGGGGATGATTTAAAGCAGAATGAAATGCTTGAGCATGTAGACATTAAGAAAGAAGATGTACTGGAACTTCTGAAAAGCATTGTTAGTTAAGTCACCAGGTCTGGATGAGATAGACCCCAGGCTGCCATGGGAAGTAAGGGAGGAGATTGCTGAGCCTCTGGTGATGATCTTGCATCATCAATAGGGATGGGAAAAATACTGGTGGAGTGGAGGGTTGCAAATGTTATTGCCTTGTTCAAGAAAGGAAGTAGAGATAACCCAGGTAATTATAGACCAGTGAGTTTTACTTCAGTAGTGGGCAAGTTGTTGAAGATCTGGAGAGGCAGGATTTATGAGCATTTGGAGAGACATAATCTGATTAGGGATAGTCAGCATGGCGTTGACAAGAGCAGGTCATGCCTTACGAGCCTAATTTGAATTCTTTAAGGATGTAATAAAGCACATTGATGAAGATAGAGCAGTGGATGCAGTGTAATTAGATTTCAGAAAGGCATTTGATAAAGTTCTCCATGCAAGGCTCATTCAGAAAGTAAGGAGACATGGGATCCAAGGAGACCTTGCTTTGTGGTTCCAGAATTGGCTTTGCCCACAGAAGGCAAAGAGTGTTTGTAGATGGTTCATATTCTGCATGGATGTCATTGACCAGTGGTGTTCCACAAGGATCTGTTCTGGCACTCTCGTCTTTGTGATTTTTATAAATGATGCGAATGAAAAAGTAGGTTTTTGTTAGTAAGTTTGCTGATGACACAAAGGTTGGAAGTGCTGTTGATAGTCTGGAGGGTTGTCAAAGGTTACAGTGGGACATTGATAGAATGCAGAACTGGGCTGAGAAATGGCAGATGGAGTTCAACCCAGATAAGTGTGAGGTGGTTCATTTTGGTAGGTCAAATTTGAAGACGGAATATAACATTCATGGTAAGAGTCTTGACAGTGTGGAGGATTAGAGAGATCTTGGGGGCCATGTTCATAGGACACTTAAAGCTGCTGCGCAGGTTGACGGTGTTGTCAAGAAGGCATATGGTGTGTTGGCCTTCAACTGTGGGATTGAGTTCAAGAGCCGTGAGGTAATGTTACAGCTATATAAGACCTTAGTTGGACCCCTCTTGGAACACTGTGTTCAGTTTGATCACCTCACTACTACAGGAAGGATGTGGATACTATAGAGTGTAGAGGAGATTTACAAGGATGTTCCCTGGATTGAAGAGTGTGCCTTATGAGAATAGGTTGAGTGAACTTGGCCTTTTCTCCTTGGAGTGACAGAGGATGGGAGGTGTATAGGATGATGAGAGGCATTGGTTGTGTGGATAGCTGAAATGCCTAACATGAGGGTGCATAGTTTTAAGGTGTTTGGAAGTAGATACAGGGGGGTATGAGGGGTCAGTTTTTCCACACAGAGAGTGGAGAGTGCATGGAATGCACTGCTAGTTATGATAGTAGACAGGGTCATTTAAGTGACTCTTAGATAGCTACATGGAGCTCAGAAAAATAGAGGGCTATGCGGTAGAGAAATTCTGGGCAGTTTCTAGAGTAGGTTACATCGTTGGCACAGTATTGTGAGCCGAAGGGCCTGTAATATGCAGTAGATTTTTATGTTCTATAAGCCATGTGCTGTCAATTTCTATGTTCTATAAGCCGTATTCCTACTACTATTAATGTTTCTTATTTATCAGTTTTTTGATAATATACAAGATGTCAGCTTCTTAATAAGTTTAACATTAATTCTTGAGAGAAAAAAGAAGTAACATTTCAGATAATGAACTATTTAGTATAAACAAATGTTAATTGTTTCACTTTCCAGAGAAGCTGACCATTTGCAGCATTTTCTATAGTTATTTTAGTGCAGTATTTTTCGCGGTACTGTTTGAAGTGTTTGTTATTCAAATTGTATGATATTTTGTTTATAAAATGGCTGAGACAAGTATGAGATAAAGAACAAAATTAAAACTAGAAAGAAAGATAAAAACTTGAAGTTGTAGAGTCTGCTTGAAGATGACCTTACTTTTGGATACCAGACATTCCCATAGATGCTGATAGATAGAAAGCCTGGTACAGGTGCTCCCCAGAATGTGGCAAGGTTCTGTTCCCAAGAACTGTTTGTCACCCTAGTATTACAGTCGGCCCTCCTTATCCGCGAATTCCGCATGTGCAAATTCAACCAACCACAAATCGCGACAACCCAGAAGTGCTCTTCCAGCACTTGTTGTTTGAGCATGTACAAACTTTTTTTCTTGTCATTATCTCCTAAACAATGCAGTATAACAACTATTTTACATAGCATTTACATTGTATTAGGCATTATAAGTAATCTAGAGATGATTTAATGTATATGGGAGGATTGCATGGGTTATCGTGGATCAGGATAAAAAAAAAATCAGAAGTTCTCTTACTCAGTAAGTCAGAACAGGTATATCCAGTATTATTTAGTGTCAGTTAGTCAAACGGTTGTCTTAGTGTATAGTATATATTTTAGCTTTCTATGCATATAAAACACTTAAGAATGTATGTTAGCACCGGGCTCGGGAACTTCTTCCTGAGTTCGATCCAGTGACAGACCGCTTTCAAGTGCGCTCTCCACCGTGCCGGGTTGATATGAGGATCAAAAACCCAAAACCCCAAAATAATTAAACCACTGCGTTGCTTAGTAATAATTGTAGCTTTTATCCAAGCACAGCCTTTCTCTCTTTATCCATTAAAATTGTTCCGATCATTGACCGACTGTAGCCTAATGCTTTTAACCGATGGCATTTCACCTCTTTTCGATCGCTTTATTATTTCCACTTTATTTTCAATCGCGATCGTGATTATTTTCGTGAACAGGAACACTGCGGATTCAGATCTCTGCTGCTGGATCCTAATGTCCACTGCACTGAGACAGGTTAAATGAGGTCTGGGGTTCTGCTAGGTCCTATGATCCACCGCATTGAGACAGATTGAATAAGGGACTTGAGCATCTGCGAATTTTGGTATCCGCGAGGGGTCCTGGAACCAATCCCTCGCGGATAACAAGGGCCGACTGTACATGTCAGAAGTGCAACTACAAGCCAATTTTACCCACAGCAGAAGATGCCTGCAGCAGTAGTCAGCAAATCCATACCTCTGGTCTCCCAAATTCTCATATGTACCAATATTCATGTATGTGGTCAATATTCATAAACTGTGGAGGACATGTTTGAAAGGGGGAAATTGATTCCACAGAATGTGCTGATTCTTTGTGAACAGTTGCTTTCTCTGAGGTCAGTGACAAGTTACTGACAGCCTTGTTAGTAGCTTGGAGTGCAGTCCATGGCAAAGAAAATTGGAACACCGTCTCTAATCCACAAGATGGATAAAATGGAAAGCTTTGAAGAAATGTATCTCAGAACTTGCTCAACTATCAAAAATCCTTTCAATTTCAAGATTTGTAACCTCAATATTACCTCCATTAGTTTGAATGTGATTCAAAAATTGATTTGTGTTTGGCCTAATACAATGTTATTCTGAGTGAGATATCTGAAACAGTCATGAGGGCTAATGGAAGTACCACATTGATTTTTGAATGGGACTATGTGAAGTTTTTTTTATCATGCTATTATGTGACTGCTTAAAATGTTTAATTGTTATTGGTGGGCATATTTTAATTTTTTTGGATTGCCAAATCACATTATATCCCAATGTTAAAACCTAATATTCAAGATAGTCCTCAGAGAACATACTCAGGATGTATGTACATGTAGCACTGTTTGCAAACCTGAATAGATATAGGGTTCAGAAGGTTAAAAAAAACTGCAAATGTTTGAAATCAGAAAAACTGAAAATATAGGAAATACTTGGGCACTAAGAAAACAAGCATCTTTTAAATTACAGAAATAGAGGGAAGGCAGAGAGAACAAAGAGAACGTTTGTGATATGGTAATGACCTAGAGGATTCAATGACACTTATGCAGAGTTGTTAATTCCAACTGATCTGTTTCGAGAGGTGTAAATACTATAAATGGTAGTAAATAAGAACAAAAGAGGAAGGGAAGAACAGTGCCAGAACAATGACAGAGAACACAGCATTTGCTGGAGATGTTGGGAGTGGGAGGTGGAAAAAAGAGAATTTTGAAAAATACCCAGCATATCAAGGGACAGAGGAAAGCTGGCCAATTTAGACATAATTGTTGAATTCATTATTGAAACTAGGGTGTAGCAACAGCATACCTAAGAAGATAATTTTATTCTGGGCTTGATTGGCTACAATGGAGGTGTCTGAACAAGAACAACATGGAATTGCTAACTAAAACCTCCTAAGTAAATTGCAGAAATCAAACTTTAGGAGTTGTGTTTGAGCAATGTCAACAGCTTCCATAATCAATGCTACATTTGCCCAGTATTTAAAAAATATAATTAAAATTTAGAGGGAGTCGAAGTAAGTTGAATCTGATCCTGTTAAATCAATATGGCTGAGAAGATAATGGTTCTAACCTGAAAATATATTTATGCATTTATTAAAGGTTGAAAATTGAACCGCATGATTCTCTTGTACAACAACTTATGATCGAAGCACAGGGAAGAATTGAAAGGTAAATAAAGAAAATTTTGTTCTATAGATTATAATTTTAGTAGGATTTAACAACTTATTTTTAGATTTTATATTCTAATGACTTGTAGTTAAATGGTCTTGTAGTTTTTCCAGTTGAAAACTGTTTAGCATTTTTATATTTTTATATAAACATATCTGAAGTTCAGTGTATTATTAATTATACCAATATCCATGTATATAATAACATTCTAATATTAAAATATTAATACCTAACTTACTTTTAGTTAATGTGATCAGTAATCTCAAGTTTTTAGTTTCCTTGTGTTCAAAACAATGTTTAACTTGAGGTAATAGTTACTTTATAAGGGACACTATGCATAAAATAGATCTCCATCATATACAATCCCATAAAAGATCTGAATTATCTCATTTAATCATCTTTGTCTTTGAGCTGCTGATTAGAGCCACTCCAAGGTTAATCATTTATTGCTACATCAGTTAAATCCAAATTTGTGAGTGTTGATTTGATTGAGTTGGATATTGATTAAACTATAAGGTTCAGTCTGCCGATGACATAACATGTATTGTGTTTTAATTTTACAACAAAACACAGAAATGTTTTACTGTAAGTTACTCCTTTTTTTTAGAACTGATGTTACGATTAGCAAAGCAGTATGAAAGCTCTGTATTTCTTTAGTGTTACTGTTGCTTTCATCATCGATTTAACTGGATTCTGAAAACAAACACTTATTCCTCATTCACACTTTATTCATTCACGCACAAGGAGAACAGCAGAAGTCTGAACAGAGAAATACTATTTTTATACAGAATTGGCTTGCACTTAGGAGTAGTAACTATTTGGCAAACTATGTGTGTTCAGATTCCTTACCTGCAAGATCAATCACCAATACTGATGTTAAAAATCAATAGAAATTACAAGTTAACAACTGATGATACTTTGAAGTTAGTAAAATGATTGTCCTTTAGTCAGTGTGTGTGTCATTTGCACCATTCAGTAACATCCTTATCTTGCAAAAGAGGAGTAGCAAGGTAGTGTCAAACTCAGTGTAGTGTAGTGTTCATGACCATTCAGGCTATATCCACACTAGACCAGATAATTTTGAAAACACCGGTTTCGCATAAAAATATTAAGCGTCCACACTAAGCATTTTTGAAAATACTTCTGTCCACATTAAAACGGATATTTTGGCGAATCTCCTCCTACTGCGCATGCGCAGGACACATCTACCGAAAACAAGCGACGTGTTTGGTGTCAAATCTCGCCGTGAAAGACTTGGTGCACGTTTGTCGAGTTACAGACTAGACAAACTTAAACGACGGACAGCTGTTGGCTCTTGCGCTGGAGGACTTAAAACAAAAAAAAACAAATACTGGAGCGTATGGAGACAACCGACAGGGAGTTCACAGACAGTATGACCTGGCTGACAACAAACATTGAAAAACTGACTAACTGTATAAATGTATAACTGTTAAATGTATAAAATATGTCTGCATCAGTGTTGTCTTGTATTTCCATACAATGTTACATTAGGCTGTTACACATCTATTGTCAGAGAAATACTTGCAGAAATAGGTAAACCACCTTCATACAAGCAAGACAGAAAACTGGGCAAAGTGAGTATACTTATTCAGTAAGTTATGGGTCAAAGTATTTGGTGAGTACATTTCTAACTCTTCTGGCTTCAGTCTCGTTGCCATCTGTTCTGAAATTGTTAGGTTGCGTTCAAGAAAACAATGAGATGGCGCGCTGCCGTCACCATCTGTTCCGGCACATCATGACAGCATTTTTATATTTCTGTGGTTACCCTGTCCACACTGCTTCAGTCAATCTGGCGTTTTCAAAATTACACACTCTGGGAGGCGTTTTAGAAGAGCTTCGTTTTCAGGGGAGGAAAGCGCCATTTTAGTGTGGACAGAGGGTCAAAACGAAGAGAAAAAGCTTCGGTTACAGACTTATCCGGTCCAGTGTGGATGTAGCCTCAGAAATCTGATAGCAGAGGTGAAGCAGCTGTTCCTAAAACATTGAGTGTGACTCAATGGAGTCCAGTTTTCAGAGAACTGGAAAACTGTAAATGTCACCGCACTCTTCAAGAAGAGAAGAAGGCAGAAGTTATTATAGGCCAGTTAGCCTGATCTCAGTGATTGGGAAGATATTAAGGATGTGGTTTTTGGGTATTTGGAGGCACATGGTAAAATAGGCCAAAGTCAGTATGGTTTCCTTTAGGGGAAGTCTTGTCTGATAAATCTGTTAGAATTCTTTGAGGAAATAACAAGCAGGATAGACAAAGGAGAATCAGTGGATGTTGTGTCCTTGATTTTCAGAAAACCTTTGATAAGGTGCCACACATGAGGCTGCTTAACAATATAAGTGCCCATGTTATTACAGGAATGATGCCGGCATGGATAGAGTATTGGCTGATTGGCAGCAACCAAAGAGTGGGAATAAAGGGAGCCTTTTCTGTTTGGCTGCTGGTGATTAGTTCTTTTTACATTGTATGTCAATGATTTGGACAGATTAGGAGAATGTGCTACGAAATGGCAAATGGAATATAGTGTCATGAAGTGTATGGTCATGCATTTTGTAGAAGGATAAAAGCATAGACTATTTTCTAAATGGGGAGAAAATTCAAAATTCTAACGTGCAAAGGAAATAGAGAGTCCTCGTGCATGATTCCCTAAAGTTTAATTTGCAGGTTGAGTCATTGGTGAGGAAGTCAAATGCAATGTTAACATTAATTTCAAGTGGACTAGAATATAAAAACAAGGATGTAATGCTAAGGCTTTATAAGGCACTGGGTGATGCCTCACTTGGAGTATTGCGAGCAGTTTTGAGCCCATTATTTAAGAAAGGATGTGTTGACATTGGAGAAGGTTCAGAGGAGGTTCAGGAGAATGATTCTGGGAATGGAAGGCTTATCGTATGAGGAGGGAGTGGGGTCTTATCAAAACCTATTCAGTGTTGAAAGGCCCAGATAGATTGGATGTGGGGAGGATGTTTCCTATGGTGGGAGAGTCTCGGACCAAAGTCACAGCCTCAGAATAGAGGGATGTCCATTTAGAATGGAGATGAGGAGGAACTTCTTAAGCCAGAAAGAGGTGAATCTGTGGAATTTGTTGCCACAGGCTGTTGTTGAGGCAAAATCATTGGGTGTATTTAAGGAGCAGGTTGCTAGGTTCTTGATTAGTCAAGACGTGAAAGGTTACAGAGAGAAGGCAGGATAATGGGGTTAAGAAGGAAATGGACGAGCCATGATGAAATGGCAGAGCAGACTTGATGGACCAAATGGCTTATTTTTGCTTCTATGTCTTATTGCTTCAGGCTCCTCTTCCTCTTTCCTGTTGATAGTACAGGTTGAGTACCCCTTAACATAAATTCCAAGATCTGAAAACCTCTGAAATCTGAATTTTTTTTTTGGCACTGACATGGTGTCACAAATGAACGATTTCACAGGACACTAAGAATGTTCCCAGGCAATGCACAGGTCTCTACCCACCACAGATAGTTCTGAGAAATGACCTCACACATGTAATGAACAGAAATTAATAATCGAAAAACACTGCATAAAGCAATAAATGAAGATCTCCATCGTATATTGTCATTGTTGGAGTGAACATGTGCTGCTTAATGGTATATTTGAAATGCAACAATTTCTATCAGAATGAAATGAAAATTGAAGGTAATTGTGAATATTCAGCAGGCTGATTGCGGAAATTAAAGAAAAAGCACCGCCTTAAATTTTTGACGTGTCTGCTGATCAAGAAAATCTGACACCAGCACAAGTCTACAATACTGATTGCTTTTATACCTTACATGAAACCTAAAAAAACTTTAAATACAAATACAATGTACTGTAACCTTTTAATCAAAACACAACATCATGGGTGGGGACTGAAAGTTAGCCATTTGTTGTACAGCAGTTGATTCTGATGTTCTCCTGATGCTGCTGTCCTGCTTTTGTTACTCTGCACAGATTATATTTTCATTATATTAATGGTATGTAATAATATTTACTGTTAAGTACATGTGTTTGATGAACAAGTGTAAGACAAAGACTGGTAACTGGTAGCACATAAATTTAGAGCTGGAAATGATGGCAATCAGTTCATTATGTATTTCATTATATATTCCAAAATCTGAATCTCTTCCAGCCCCAAGCATTTCAGATAAGGGATTATCAACCTGTAACGAGAGGAGGGCGAGTCCTGGATAGTGAGGGTTTCTAACGATGCTGTCTTCTTAAGGCAGTGCCTTTGGAAGATGTCCTCGAGGCTTGTGCCCATGATGGCGCTGGCTGTGCCTACTACCTTTCTGAAACCTCTTATGATCCTGTGCATTGGTGCCTCTATACCAGGCAGTGATGCAATTAGTTGGAATGCTCTCCACAGATTTTTACAAATCTGTAGAAATTTGCAAGTCTTTAGTGATGTACCAAATCTCCTCAAACTCATGAAGAAGTAAAGCTGCTGATGTACCTTCATTGTGACTGCATCAATGTGGTAGTCCCAGGATATGTTGATGCCCAGAAACTTGAAAGTGCTCACTCTTTCCACTTTTGACCCTGTAATGAGGATTGGTGTGTGTTCTCCTGACGTCTAAAGTCTACAATTAATTCCTTGGTCTTGGGGACATTAAATGCAAGGTTGTTGTTGTGACACCACTTGTCTATCTGATCTTTTTCGCCTCCCCATTGCCATCTGAGATCTTGCCAGCTACAGCGGTGTCATTGGTAAATTTCTCAATAGTGTTTGAGTTGGGCCTAGCCACACAGTCATGAGTGTAGAGAAAGTAATGCTTCCAAAAAGTAAAACACGCACCCTTGAGGTACGCCTGTATTGATTGTCAGCAAAGAAATAGATGTTATTGCTCTGCCCTGTACAATTTCAGTAAGACTGCTCTGCTTCTGTAATTGAATGCTTTTGTCATAATGATAAAAATATAATTTGCCTGCTTCATTAGTTGCTGTACCTACATGTTGGCCTTATAAGCCAATTCCCTTTGAACATCAACACGATCTGATCTCTCAATATTTAACAAGTACTTTGCTTTTGTGTTACAGTCACCAATATAGATGACCTCACTTTTTTCACATTTTATTCCATCTGACATTTCATTGTCTGATAGCTCAGTTTATTCAGATCCCTTTGAAGCTTCCTTACAAGCTTCTCTACTTAAAATCCCACCTAGTTCAATGTCATCAGCAAATCGGAAAATATAATATTGAGTCTCTTCAGAAAAATCATTAATGTAGGTTGTAAATGGCTAGGGCCCAGGATCCCACTGGTAACCATCTCCAAAACTGAGAATGGTCTATTTATTTTCATTCTTCGCTTTCCGTCTAATAACCAATTCTCTTTTCATGTCAATATATTAATAATTTATATAATACCTTTCATACGTTAAGATGTAGGTTCAAAATGCTTTACATAGATTGCAAAATTAAATCAATATAGTCATTAAAAATCATAAGTAAAGACAAACATTATATAGAATAAAATAATTGAATATACCAAATTATATAAATATAATAAACATCAACATTTTTGTTTACTTTTGTTATTTTGCTGTATTTTAATGTTTATAACTATTCATAAGTGTTTTATTAAATTTATAAGTTCTAATTTTTGTAATTATTTTTTAAAATGTTTATTCTAGTTTTTAATATTTCAAGTATTTGATAGAGGTGTATAAAATTATGATAGGTATAGATAGAGTGAATGCAAGCAGGCTTTTTCCACTGAGGCTAGGGGAGGAAAAAAAACAGGTCATGGGTTAAGGGTGAAGGGGGAAAAGTTTAAAGGGAACATTGGGGGGAGCATCTTCACGCAGAGAGTGGTGGCAGTGTGGAATGAGCTGTCAGAAGAAGTGCTGAATGCGGGCTCTCTTTTGACATTTAAGAAAAACTTGGATTGGTATATGGATGAGAGGGGTTTGGAGGGATATGGCCCAGGTGCTGGTCAGTGGGACTAGGCAGAAAACGGTTCGGCACAGCCAAGAAGGGCCAAAATGCCTGTTTCTATGCTGTAATGTTCTATGGTTCTAACAGACATTAAGTAATCTTACAAGTAGGCCAAATTTAAAAAGTAGGTTTTTAAGAAGTATTTTGTAATGTTCTACAGTACCAGCCTGGCATATCTCAGTCCGTAGAGTATTCCAGATTTTTGATGCATAAGAGCAAAGGGCTAGATCACCAAGCTCTAGGAACAGTAAGTAAACCAGTATACATTGATGTAAGGGGTCTAAATGCATGGAGGAGCTGAATCATTCCTAGTCTTACATACAATTAGAGTATTTAAAAGTTGATCCCAAAGGACACAGACAATTAGTGTAATAATGCCAAAACTGGTGAAATGTGGTTAAGATTCGTGCTGCAGTATTTTGAACAAGTGGCACATGATTCATACCTTTCTTATTAATCCCTATTCTATGCATTCTAACTTATTTATCAATGCTTAATACAGAGTTTATTAAAAACTTGCCGTAAGTCCAAAAGAGTACAGCAACCATTAGTTCCTTCTTATTCTCCTGTCTACTAGTTACATCTCCAAAGGGCTCTAGTAAATTATTAAGTTATTCATTATAGATTTCAGCATTTTGCTTACTGCTTTCCAATGGGAAAGCCTAGTTTTGTTGGTATTCTCCAGCATTAGACTGGAACATCAACACATACATTCCGTCAAACGCAGTTGAGGTGATGCCGCAGATATTGATTAGTTTTATTGGGTTTCCAACTCTGTAGATTAGAATATAGTTGAAGGAGATGTTTACTTTTGTTATGTTGCTGTATTTTAATGTTTATAATGTTACGAAATCCCGTAACTGGATCACTTACCAGCAAAGATAGAGAGGTCCATTGAAGTCTGATGGTACTATTTTTAAAAGTATTTATTGATAAAGGGCACAAAATAAGATTAATGCAAACAGACAGATAATATACGTCGTCAATACTAAATCTAAAGCGCGGGTATAATAATAACCAATAAGAAATAGCTCTATCGTTGTCTAGGGGATAAGGTATTGTCTGATGGAAATATAAAAGTCACTCAGTTCATGCAGGCTGCAGCCTTTTGGTTGTCGCTGTGTTGCACTTTGTTGGAGAGAGAGAGAAATAGGAATAGACTGGGAACAGTTACCGCTGCGGGTTTTCCAACCTTTACGATTTCGATCCGTCAGGAGTCCCGTTGGTGTGGCCGTTCACTTGTGGCCTCTCCTTTAGCTAGAGCCGTTCTTCCGTGGTGAGGCTGCCAATCCCAGGCGAGGGAAAGGACGCACACTAGCCCCCCACCGGCTGTCGCTATTAAACGCTGTCACGGGATTTCTAGCGTTTCTCCTGGTGCGTCTAAGGGACTGTTCCTACAGACCCTCTTTTATCCTGACTCGCAGGTTCGTAGATGTCAATCAGGTTGGGGGTGTGCACTCTCTCCCTCAACCAGCCCACTTTGCCTGAGGGCGTTCATGTAGTATAGTAGCTCAATCCACGAATTGGTCTCCAAGAGACAATGGCCATGTCCCGTAACTTTACATCGCCGGGGAAATGAGCCAGCCTGCACGTCTCTTTTCCCATTTCCTGGGCCCCTTGACCCAACCCAACAGTGATCTTGCGATTCTCACAAAGGAGGGGGCTATGGATGTAACAATAACTATTCGTAAGTGCTTTATTAAATTTATTAGTTCTAATTTTTAAATTATTTTTTCAAATGTTTATTCTAGTTTTTAATATTTCAAACATTTCACATCTTTGTTAGATAAAGTTCCAATCCTAGGTTTGCCTTCTGACAAAGCCTGTCAGATACCCTCTGATTGGATATGAACTTCCTCCATGTTCAAATGAGATTACATGCAAAATGGAAAATATATTGCATATTATAATCAATAATCTTGGATTAAATTTACAAACGCATTGTAGGACATTTAAGTCCTGTCTCCTTGTTTCTGCAAATATATAACTACCAGTTTTATGGAGCTTTTACAGTAATCATAGACTGACTAAATTAAATAAAGTGATTTTGTACTTTAAATTGAATCTGCCTTTGGATTACCAGGAAAATTTATTGGTTGAAAGGCAGACCCACTGGACATCATGCCAATTGTCAAAATTCACCATCTGGCCCATTATGGATATATAGTTTGAAAAAGATCTATGCAACTTATCCTACTAAATTGCAGAGAAGGTGGAGGAAGGATGAGTAAGGAAACGGGAACATCTCTGGCATGATAAGGCTAGACCTGCTATGTGGGTATGTTATAGGGGGGTCATCTGTCAGTGGTGTTAATGGGGTCAAAGAAAGGAAGATAAAGTTACAAACTGGGTTGTGAGACAGACTGAGTGAGGAAAAACTGAAAAAGTCTTTTTCCTTCCATTAGTGAAGCCTTATCATGTCCTGCAATCCTATATTTCACAACTTCTATCTTTTGTTAGTATTCTCACTCTCTAAATACCCCCCAAATAATTGCTTTTCTTCATGTTCTCTGTAACTGCCATCATTAACCCTTCAGTTGGGGGACCTCTACAACTTGTCTCCTCAACAGCCGTGACCTCAACCTTTTAGAAGTATTGCCTAAATCCTGTCAATCATTACCCACTTATGATTATGGTCTTTGACCCCAGATGTTAATGCAGTTTTTCTTCTTGTTAATGCTGCTTGACTTGCTGAATGTTTCCATCATTTCCTATTTTAATTTCAAATTTTCAGTATCTAAAAGTTTTTGATTTTTATTCAGTGATGAGTGGTATCAATAATGGCCAGGTGTTTGCACTTTTGTTTCCGAGTCAAATCATTTTGGGTTCAAAGTTTTACTTTGGAGTTTTAAGAAATATAACCATTGTGAACATAGAAAATTCAGAGCAGGGTTAAGCAAGTTGGCACCTCAGGCTTGGCCTGCTATTCAATATGATCATGGTTGAACTGCCCCATGGCTCATTTCTTCTTTTGTGCCTGCTCTCTTAGTTTACTGATGTATCAAAAGTTTGAGACCAAGGTTCATAAGAACAAGGCCCTGGTGTATTTGTAAGAGGAGCAAGAATGGTGGCCTTGCTGAGTTCCCAAGGAACGTAAGAACTGGACCTTGGTGACTGCGTGAGGAATGCAAGAATGAGACTGGTGAACTTGTAAAGAGCACAAGAGCAACACTTCAGTGACCTTCTTAGGAGCACAAGGACAGAGCTCTAGTGAGTTTGTAAGGAATGTGGGAATGGTGCCCTTGAGAGTTCATGGGGAACTTGGGAATAGGAGCCTGGTAAGTTTATGAAGAGTGTGGGAATGGAGTCGGTGAACTTAAAGAGAGCATGGGAAATGGGCTTCTAAAAAATTTTAAAGGCATGTGGGAAATAGGGTTTGATGAGCCAAATATTGATTCATTAGGACTTTTGAACAATAGCATAATAAATTGTTTTAGTTTTGCGGTATGCACCATGTTTCAATAAGATCACATTATTCTAACCTCCAAATGTATAGATTAAATTTACTTAGCCACTCATGATACAACTCTGTTACACTTTAGTGAATCATTGAAGGACTGCAGCATTGCTGCAGTATTTGATGAAGCATTAAACTGAGGCTTGGAAAACAAAATAGCAGTAACAATTTAACCCAGACAATGTCAGGAAATTGAGGCTTACTCACTTTGAAGAGTTAATACATTAGTACCCATTTAACCTGCTAAATTTAACAATTGGGTTTAAGATTTTGGTTTCCCATCTGCTAAACATTTAATATTCAAAACAACTTTCTTCTTAGGCAGTCCATCAAAATAATAGATAACTTGTAATTGAGCACAAATAATACCATTGCTACTGAAAATCTCAATTTAAAATCTCTCTCTGGTTAAGCACCTTCCTTGAATTATTTTCCCTAGTAGCATCTTCAAAATGTTGAAAATGGTAAGAAAGTATTTATGATTATAGTAGCTTTTCTGGGAACAGAGTTTGATATTCAGGTAAAAAAAACCCTCTTAATTGTCTTTAGAATATGTCATCATTATTTTCCCATCCTCAGCAGTAATAGACTATTTTAATATTTTTAATTTGTTATTAGAAACATGATTCTTCACTAAATTTGATGGGATTTTATTATTGCAACCATTGCTAATGCGCTAATGCAGCTTATTGTAAAATGATGTAGAAATTTATGTTTAATTGCATTGTGTTTGTGTTTTAAGAGAAGTAGATACATCTTTGGGCTTAAATACAGTAAAACTCCAAAAATTCCCTGTCCAAACTATTCAGAATTTCCAAGTGGCGCTGTGTGTCCTATCTGTTGCCAAATCCTGTGTTTATGAGCTGTTTTCCAACTCACCGGGGCTCCACTTTGAGCACTCTCTTGCACATATGTAGAAAAGTGCTGGAAAAAGGCCAGTAACAACATGAAGGATCCTGCCCACTCTGTATTAATATTTGTGTTTTTTATTATTGTTTTCTTTATCTTGTGTTTTTTGCTCTGTACGGAGTAACTTAAATCTTCCAAAAGACCAACTTTATTGTGAGTTTTCTTATAATACTATAGAAAATTGAAAAATTAAAAAAAAACAAGTGAATTCAAATTAAAATAATTATTAGGCTATCAATAATGTCGGTAATCTGAAAGATCTGTTAGTCCACTATCACCAAGTCCCAGGCATGTCAAATTATTGGAGCTGGCTTGTAAAGGGCATTGAAAGACTACAAGAAACTGGTATTAAGAGTGTTGCTTATTTCAGAAAATCAAATTGGTTTGCAAGGTTAATTTCTCTCTGTACTATAACCCTTCAGACATTTTTGTGTGTGGTGTCATAGAGCCATAAAGTCAAAGAGCCATGAAGCATGGAAAGAGGCCTTTTGATCCACCATGTCTACTCTGGCAATCAGCCACTCATTTATACCACCCCATTTCTTTTATACTTCCCAGATTCTCATCAATTCCACTTCCTCTCCTCCTCAAGATTCCAAAGGCATGCAGGTTGGTAGGTGAATTGGCCTTTGAAAATTGCCCCAAATTTGTTGATGTGGGAAGAAACTGTTGTACACAGAGGAAGCCCATACTTCTGGGCTGGAAAAGTGGAGAAGGCTAAGCCAGAAGGGAGATGGCTTGGTTTAATGTCTCATCCTATAAGTTAGGGTAGTATTTTTTCTCTGGTATACCAGGGTGTCAGTCTGGAGTATAGAGACATTTCTGAGTGAGGGGATGTCTACTTTTAATTCAGGCAGGAGTAGCACTAGTTGAACCTACAGTAACCAGTAAGCATGAAAGGGGAAAGAAAATGGAGAAATTATCATCGATTTCACTGCAGGAAAAGGGGAAGTGAGCATGCAAGTGGTACAATTGAAATTTGTGTTTCTTCTGGAGAGAGAATGAAAGTTAACCAGTATTGGAGTAATTAAAGAGCAAACACGAGGAAATCTGCAGATGCTGGAAATTCAAACAACACACACAAAATGCTGGTGGAACACAGCAGGCCAGGCAGCATCTATAGGAAGAAGCACTGTTGACGTTTCTGGCCGAGACCCTTCGTCAGGACTAACTGAAAGGAGAGATTCTAGGAGGTTTGAAAGTAGTGGGGGGAGGGGGAAATGCGAAATGATAGCAGAAGGCCAGAGGGGGTGGGATGAAGCTAAGAGCTGGAAAGGTGATTGGCGAAAGTGAGCTGGAGAAGGGAAAGGATCATGGGACGGGAGGCCTCGGGAGAAAGGGGGGGGAGCACCAGAGGGAGATGGTGAACAGGCAGGGTGATGGGCAGAGAGAGAGAGAGAGAAAAAAACAAACAGCTAAATATGTCAGGGATGGGGTAAGAAGGGGAGGAGGGGCATTAATGGTCTTACCCCATCCCTGACATATTTAGTTGTTTTTTTTTCTCTCTCTCTGCCCATCACCCTGCCTGTTCACCATCTCCCTCTGGTGCTCCCCCCCCTTTCTTTCTCCCGAGGCCTCCTGTCCCATGATCCTTTCCCTTCTCCAGCTCTGTATCACTTTCGCCAATCATCTTTCCAGCTCTTAGCTTCATCCCACCCCCTCCGGCCTTCTCCTATCATTTCGCATTTACCCCTCCCCCCACTACTTTCAAACTTAGTATCTCTCCTTTCAGTTAGTCCTGACGAAGGGTCTCGGCCAGAAACGTCAACAGTGCTTCTTCCTATAGATGCTGCCTGGCCTGCTGTGTTCCACCAGCATTTTGTGTGTGTTGTTGGAGTAATTAAATATCACTTAAAAAATAGCACAACCAAAATCTCACTTTCCAAGAAAGTAAGGAGAAAAGCAGAGAGAAAGTCATATTTCCATAATGAGACCTGCCTGTCTTCTATTAGGCTTTTCAAATTCCATACAGGGCATACAAAACTCCACCAGATGCACTGTTAGATTAATGAGGCTTTGGAATTATTGAAATAATATTGTAAGGGTCTTACTGAATTCCTTGGTGAGGTTAAGTTACATCACAGCAAATTTGGAAAGAAACTGTCTTGCATTCTGATAGACATCTAAATGTTGATGCGGTTGATGTATTGGAACAAAATGCAGTAAGCTGAAAAAAGGAAAAGGATGTTTGGCCTCATTAAGATTGTGGTGAAATGTGACCATGCATCCATTAATTCAATTTTGTTAAGGGAGTCTTAATTCTGAGACTTATATATTTAACACCTGATCTGTTATAAGCTGGCATTTACAAATTTCAATCAACCTTTTTATGTCAAGCGTTCCCCAAGTTCATTTCTGAAATGCTTGGTACTAACTTTTAGATTAGATTCCCTTGATCAGCAGTAGTGATGTTTCTTTGTCTATCTTCATTTCCCAATTATCTGTGAAAATATTAGCCAAATCATCCCTTAGTCTATTCTCGGAATTATAGCAGTTGATTATAATACGTCAATTCCAAAAGTTAATTTCTTTCATTTAATTTTTTGGAGTTGAGATATTATTCTGCTCAATCCATGTTGCAGTCTTCTCCTGGTCAAATATTTGTTCTTGGGTGTAAAACACAGTACTCAAGGCTTGTATTATGTGAAAATTGTAAAAAGAATTTTATTCCTTGCACTTCAGTCCCAGAGAAATAAGTGCCAATATTCTATGAGCTTTTTTAAATTGTTTTTTTTAATGCAAGTAGTTATTTTTGATGCAGTTTAACTCAATTGCTCTGTCAGTACATTTTGTGGTAACCAGACCCAAAAGGGGAAATACGATACTCCATATTAACTAAATAAAATATTTACACCACAATTGTATGGCCCCATGTAAGAATATTGTTTAAAGCATGGGTTCCCAACCATATTTTTGTCAATGAGCCGTACCATTAACCGAGGGGTCTGTGGACCTCAGACTCGGAACCCTTGGTTTCAGGTAACAGTATTATTTTTGATAAAGTGCCACATAAAATGGCCCTCTTCAACACAGGGACTCATAGGGTTGGAAGTATCATGTTCTATGTACTGAGTAGGCAAAAGACAAAAAAAAATCAAGTAGAGATAAATCGACCATTTCAAAGTCAGCAAACTGTTGGTGGGATGCCTCTGCTTTAGTGCTGAGGAGCTGGCTATTTACAATCTTTCTTTATTATTTCAATGAAAGGGCCTAGTGTAATATATCCAAGTGGGCATATAATATAAAGCTAGATGGGAAAACGTGCTTTGAAGAGGAATCAAGTTGTTTCAAAGGGTTCCACATTGCCCTGTATATTTAGTACAGATATTGATAGATTGTTAAATGCTAAGGGAATCCAGTGATGTGGGGTTTACTTGTAGAAGTGATGTGAAAGTGAAAAATCTGCTGTGATCTTGTTAAATGAAAGCAGGCAAATGGATTGAATGGCTTCCATTCTTGATGCTCTTGAAAGTGGGCAAAAAGATGACAGATTGTGTATAATGAGGAAAAATGTGAAGTTAGCCTCTTCATCAGGAAGAACAGAAAAGCAGGTTATGATTTGAAAGATGTGAAAATATTAAATGTTGATGTTCACAGTTCTGGATGCACTTGTACAAGAAGCAAAGCTAGTATACAGAAAATAATTAAGAGAGCAACTAGAATATTAACCTTTATTGCAGTGAAGATCAAGTACACGAGTACGAAAGTCTAGCTGCAACTCTTTGCTGAAACTGCACTTTGAGAATTGTGTATTCATTTTGTCTATTTATTGAAGGCAACACTTGCCTCCTAGAGACTGCATTAAGTGTTCAATAGTTTAATTTCTGGGATGAATAAATTATTTTATGAGGAAAGATTAAGCAAATATATATACTATAGATGATCTAATGGAAAGATGCAAGACCCTGATTTGGCTAGATAGGGGAAATGCAGTGAGTATGGATTCTCTGGTGGAGTCAAAAACTAGGGAGGCAGATTCTCAGTTTAAGTCTCCATGTTAACCACTTAACATAGAGCTGAAGATAAATTTCTTCTCTTTGAAGGTTATGACTCTGGGTAGTTTTACTTAAGGAGCTGTCATTTAATGTATTCAAGTAAAAAAGAAATTCTTGGACAGCAGGGGAACTACAGATTCTACTGATCAGACAGGAAAATGAAACAGAAACATAGAAAACCTACAGCACAATACAGGCCCTCGGCCCACGAAGTTGTGCTGAACATGTCCCTACCTTAGAAATTACTAGGCTTACCCATAGCCCTCTATTTTTCTAAGCTCCATCTACCTATCCAAAAGTCTCTTCAAAGACCCTATCATAACTGCCTCCACCACTGTTGCTGGCAGCCCATTTCCACACACTTACCACTCTCTGAGTAAAAAAAACTTGCCCCTGACATCTCTATACCTACTCCCCAGCACCTTAAACCTATGTCCTCTTGTGGCAACCATTTCAGCCCTGGGAAAAAAAGCCTCTGATTATCCATACGATAAATGCCTCTCATCATCTTGTATACCTCTATCAGGTCACCTTTCATCCTCCTTCGCTCCAAGGAGAAAAGGCCAAGTTCACTCAACCTATTCTCTTAAGGCATGCTCCCCAATCCAGGCAAATCTCCTCTGCACCCTTTCTATGGCTTCCACATCCTTCCTGTAGTGAGGCGACCACAACTGAGCGCAGTACTCCAAGTGGGGTCTGACCAGGCTCCTATATAGCTGCAACATTACCTCTCAGCTCCTAAATTCAATTCCACCGTATGCCTTCTTAACCACAGAGTCAACCTGCACAGCTGCTTTGAGTGTCCTATGGACTTGGACCCCAAGATCCCTCTGATCCTCCACACTGCCAAGAGTCTTACCATTAATACTATATTCTGCCATCATATTTGACCTATCAAAATGAACCACATTACACTTATCTGGGTTGAACTCCATCTGCCATTTCTCAGCCTATCAATATTCGGCTGTAACCTTTGACAGCCCTCCACACTATCCACAACACCTCCAACCTTTGTGTCATCAGCAAACTTACTAACCCATCCCTCCACTTCCTCATCCAGATCATTTATAAAAATCGCAAAGAATAAGGGTCCCAGAACAGATCCCTTAGGCACTCCACTGGTGACCGACCTCCATGCAGAATTTGACCTATCTACAACCACTCTTTCCCTTCTGTGGTCAAGCCAGTTCTGGATCCACAAAGTAATGTCCCCTTGGATCCCATGCCTCCTTACTTTCTCAATAAGCCTTTCATGGGGTACCTTATCAACTGCCTTGCTGAAATCCATATATGCTACACCTACTGCTCTTCCTTCATCAATGTGTTTAGTCACATCCTCAAAAAATTCAAATTGTAAGGCAGGACCTGCCCTTGACAAAGCCATGCTGACTACCCCTAATCATATTATATTCCAAATGTTCATAAATCCTGCCTCTCAGGATCTTCTCCATCAACATACCAACCACTGAGGTAAGACTCATTGGTCTATAGTTTCCTGGGCTATCTCTACTCCCTTTCTTGAATAAAGGAACAACATCCACAACCCTGCAATCCTCCGGAACCTCTCCCGTCCCCATTGATGATGCAAAGATCATCGCCAGAGGCTCAGCAATCTCCTCCCTCGCCTCCCACTGTAGCCTGGGGTACATCGCGTCTGGTTCCAGTGACTTATCCGACTTGATGCTTTCCAAAAGCTCCAGCACATCTTCTTTCTTAATATCTACATGCTCAAGCATTTCAGTCTGCTGCAAGCCATCACTACAATCACCAAGATCCTTTTCCATAGTGAATACTGAAGTAAAGTATTCAAGTACCTTTGCTATTTCCTCCAGTTCCATACACACTTTCCCACTATCACACTTGATAGGTCCTATTCTTTCACTTCTTATCCTCTTGGTCTTCACATACTTGTAGAATGCCTTGGGGGTTTTCCTTAATCTTGCCTGCCAAGGCCTTCTCATGGTCCCTTCTGGCTCTCCTTATTTTCTTCTTAAGCTCCTTCCTGATAGCCTTATAATCTTCTAGATCTCTAACATTACCTAGCTCTCTGAACCTTTTGTAAGATTTTCTTTTCTTCTTGACTAGATTTATTACAGCCTTTGTACACCACGGTCCGTGTACCTTACCATAACTCCCCTGTCTCATTGGAACGTACCTATGAAGAACTCCACTCAAATATCCCCTAAACATTTGCCACATTTCTTTCGTACTTTCCCTGAGAACATCTTTCCAATTTCCTGCCTTATAATTCCCCTTATTCCAATTAAACATTTTTCTGACTTGTCTGTTCCTATCTCTCTCCAATGCTATTGTAAAGGAGATAGAATTATGATCACTATCTCCAAAATGCTCTCCCACTGAGAGGGCTGACAGCTGACCAGGTTCATTTCCCAATCCCAAATCAAGTACAGCCTCTCCTCTTGTAGGCTTATCTACATACTGTGTCAAGAAACCTTCCTGAACACACCTAACGAACTCCACCCCATCTAAACCCCTTGCTCTAGGGAGATGCCAGTCGATACTTGGGAAATTATAATCTCCCATCTCGACAACTGTGTTATTATTACACCTTTCCAGGATCTGTTTCCCTATCTGCTCCTCGATATCCCTGTTACTATTGGGCGGCCTATAAAAAACCCCCCAGTAAAGTTATTGACCCCTTCCCGTTCCTAACCTCCACCTACAGTGACTCTGTAGACAATCCCTCCATGGCGTCCAGCTTTTCTGCAGCCGTGACACTATCTCTGAACAACAGCGCCATGCCCCCACCTCTTTTGCCTCCCTCCCTGTCCTTTCTGAAACATCTAACACCCAGCATTTGTAGTAACCATTTCTGTCCCTGAGCCATCCAAGTCTCTGCAATGGCCACCACATCATATCTCCAAGTACTGATCCATGCTCATCTGCTTTGTTCACAACACTCCTTGCATTTAAATAGATACATCTCAAACCTTCGGAATGAGCGCGTCCTTTCTCTATCACCTGCCTATCTTCTCTCTCGCACTGTCTACAAGCTTTCTCTATTTATGAGCCAACCTCCTCTTCCCCAGTCGGTTCCCATCCCCCAAGGTAAGGTCAAAGATCTAACTTTACAATACCAGAGAAAATTCATATAGATGTTGCCTACTCTAACTATTCCTTATGTTCTTTGAACATTATGATTAATAAAGCTGTTTCTCTCACAACAGATTTCCTATGGCAGTGTTATCCAAGTTTGCTGTATGCCTGATAGATCAGCATTTATATCATAGTATATTAATGGGAGAAGTTGCTGATATTGTTAACAGGAAATTGGAATCCATTCACGATGCAAGGTAAGTGTGAATAGGCATGTATGCTAGTTGTTCATTCTCATTGTATCAGCATTTTGTGTCAGTAATTTCATATTGGTTACAGGTTTTCTTACTTGGATTTCAAAGTAATTAATCGAAGTGCTTTGGAATGTCTTGAACACATTCCAGATAGAAAGGAATTTTTTTAAAAATGATGAATTAGTTCATTAATTTCTCTATTTAAAAAAATTGGAGTAACATCAACATATCAACAGCAATTGTATTTCATTAGGAGTTTGAGGTGACTTGGTATGTCAACAAAGAATCTCACAAATTTCTACAGATGTACCATGGAGAACATGCTAATTGGTTGCAACATCGCCTGGTATGGAGAGGCCACTGCTCAGGATCAGGAAGAAAGCTACAGTAAGTTGCTTAGCCATATATATATATATATATAAAATAGTTACATTAAAATAAATATAAAAAAGCAGAAATAAATGATAAAATAGTGAGGTAGTCTTCATGGGTTCAATGTCCATTTAGGAATCGGATGGTAAAGGGGTGACACTGTTCCTGAGACGCTGAGTGTGTGCTTTCAGGCTTCTGTAATTCCTTCCTGATGGTAACAATGGGTAGAGGGCATGTGCTGGGTGGTGGGGTCCTTAATGATGTACGCCACCTTTTTTAGGCACCATTCCTTGAAGATGTCTTGATTACTTTGGAGGCTAGTACCTCTGATGAAGTTGACTCTTTGTACAACTTTCTGCAACTTTCTTCAGTCCTGTGTAGTAGCACCACACCCCCATACCAGAGGTGATACAGCCAGTCAGAATGCTCTCCATGGTACATCAGATTTTTGAATGAACAATGACCTCATGTATACCAACTCACTTTTTTTTCTTCTTTGCATTTTTGCATGACTTATTTAATTTAAATTTATTTATGTGTGTATGTAGTATTGTAATTTATAGTTTTTTATTTGTATTGCAATGTGCTATTGCCACAAAACAACAGTGTATGCCAATGATATTAAATCTGATTCTGATGTACAGTGAAACTAATGAAAAACTTATATAATGTTAACAATTATTGTTTAGTGACTAATGATACAAATATTTTAAAAAAAGGATCTTTTGTGCTTTTCTGAAAGTGCTTTTCTGGTTTATATGACGAATATACTTTTATAATATAATAAAAATATAATATTTGATAATATACTTTTTTAATATACCCAGATCTGGGCCATACCTTCCAAATATCTGGACCTGTCTTGCATTACCGTACTTTCCCTTTTCTATTTTCTAATTATGATTTATAATTTAAATTTTTATTATATTTACTTTGATTTGTATTTCAGGGAGCGCAAAGCGCAGAAACAAATATCACTGTGATGATTGTACGCTCTAGTATCAATTGTTTGGTGACAATAAAGTATTTGTATTTCTCGAGCTTCTAGCCTTGTACAGGTATTGATTATAGCCAACACTTCGATGACAATCTGCCATCTTCTTCAAGGGTTGATGCCTGGACACATCTAGTATGGTGGTCTTTGTACCCTTGTATTCCATCCCTCTTAATTGGTTAGTCCTCATCCAATCAGATTTGCGCTTTCCCTCCTTGTTTACAATCAAATTCCAGTTCTTACTTGGAGTGAGATCTTTGCCTTTGTTAAAATTTTTAAGGCATGCCCAGGTTTCATTTCTGAAGAATATGGCAGAGTTTGTCATTGAAACATCAGTTATAATCAATACCTCTACCCAAGCCCAAGAAGAGTATTTGTCAATACCAAGATGGTTATGAAAACATATAACTATATAAAGAGACCTAGACAGATTAAGGTTAGGCCATGAGATGATCTCAAGATAGGTCATCTCACAGCCCCATCAGAAGCCCTAGCTAAATGCAGAGGTGCACTCCCTTCTGAATGCCCAGTATTGTCTGGAGACCAAACAGCTCTCAGATTGGCTAGGACAAAACTCATCTTGGCATCAAGAGGGCAAAGACTGCCTATGTACAATAAAAATTCAGGAAGACCTGTCTGATAACAATCCCTGGCATATGTGGTGTTACTGACTGTGCAAGGTAAAACAGCTTTGACTATATCAGTGGCTCCTCCTTCCCTGATGCTCTAAATATCCTTTATGCATACTTTGAGATGTGTAACACCATGCCAGCTATGAAAACTACCCCCCTTCCAGGTAAGCAGCCACTGTCTATAACAGCAACCAACGTGAGACTGCAGAGTGTCGACACCCACAAGGCTTTCAGGAAAGGCAACATCCTAGACCTAGGCCGAGTACTCAAGGGCGTGGGCACATCAGGTCACTTACATATTCACTCTAGAGCAGTGGTTCCCAACCTTTTCTATGCCCCACACCCCTAGGAAATGTTTGATTAATGTTCGCACCCCCTACAAAAAGTAATATCACATTTGAAGATGAAGAAATCTAATTTCTAATTTTTGAACCACAAATTGAACCACATACAATACTGCGGGTGAACAAATTGAACTTAAAAAAAAATAAGCTTTTTAATTCAGTGCATAAAATGCAAATATAAATTGAGCAATTAGATACCAATTTATTCAGAAAAAATTGTAAACAGTAAAATCAATCCCAATTGTGAACATAAAATTCAATGACTTCTTTGCTCCTGCTTCTCATTCATGATTTTGTCAAAGCGTGGAACTTTTTTGCTGACTGCGATCTGTAGGTCTGCCTGTGGATTCAGGCGATTCCTAGATTTTGTCTTGATTGACAAAAGAGAACTGAATCCAGATTCACAAAAGTATGTTGTTGCAAATGGAGTGAGGACATGGAGTGCTTTTCCACCAAGTCTTGGGAACATATCCAGTGCTGCACACCAAAACTCCTCCAAAGTCTTGCTTTCAAATTGCATTTCAAGATCTCGATTTGTCCACAAATCAATAAGATCTTCCTTCAGCTCTTCATCATCTGACATTTTCTCCAAATTGTAGGAATATGGATTCATGATCCATTCTTCTGAAATCTTCAGGTCTCCAGCAGCAAAATATTCATCAAATGATTCTGACAACATTTCCAAATGAGCCACAATTTCTTCACGCACAGTAGAAGTTATGGATCCAGCATCATCAACCATCTCTTCTAGTGAAGGAAAATTTGAGAAACTGCCTCTTTCCATCCTTCGACGCCAAAGGTGTAACTTTTCTTTGAAGGAATTCAAGTTTTCATAAGCCTTCAATATGTTTATCCCTTTTCCTTGAAAAGAAACACTCAGGTCATTCATACGAGTGAAAATGTCAGCTATGTAAGCTAGCATTTGGGCGAATTACTTTGATTTCTTCCCGTAGTTCAAAGAAGCGGGTTAAAGCTTGTCCTCATGACAACCAAAGGACAAAGTGTGGAAAAGCAAAACTGAATGCTCACTTCTCAGATCCTCCCAAAATGATTTGAAGATGAGATGGTCCAAAGCACGCCCCCTGATCCAGTTAATGATCTTCACACATGTATCAATGACTTTCTTCAAATTTGGAGGCAATGTTTTTGATGCCAAAGCATGCTGATGAAGAAAACAATGGGTAACTTGCAAGTCTGGAATCTCCTTTTTCATCAATGCAGAAAAGCCAGATTTATTTCCAAGCATTGCAGATGCCTCATCAGTGCACACAGAACCAATGACTTTGATATCTAAATTATATTTGGCAAAGACATCTTTCACCAGCTGCATCACATCCTTTGCGGTTGTGTTTGTTTTCAGATCTTTACAAAACAGGAAATCTTCCTTCACAGCACTATCATTGACATACCTCACTAATGTGATGAGTTGACTACAACTGGAGACATCAGTTGACTCATCCAACTGAATAGAGATTTTAAGAGGACTAGCTCTGACATCTGAGATGACTTGGTCCAAAATATCTTCACTCTAATCACTGATTCGGTCGTGAATGACATTATTTGATAGGGGCACCTGTTCAAATTTTTTTCTTGCTTCTTTGCCCAGGATAGTTGTTGCCATTTCCAGTGCACATGGCTTGATGAGATCTTCCACAATTGTATGGGGCTTCTTGGATTTGGCCACTTTATACACCACTTGGTATGAAGCAAGAAGTAGTGGTTTTTCAACAGAAACGAAACCTAATTTTGGAAGAGTTCCTTGTGAATCAAAATGAGCTCTTTTGATTTTCAATGACCCAACATCATGTCCTTCAACATCAGCTCCACCGTGCTTGTCCTTGAAGTGCTCTTGAAGCTTGGATGGCTTCAGATTTGAGTTGGAAAACACAACATTACAAAGAATGCACTGGGTTTTTTGCAAGCCATTATTTCCTGTTGTGCAAGTGAAACCAAAGCACACATAGTCATCATTCCATTTCCTTGTTTTTGACATGATGAAGGGTTAATGAAGGGAAAAATATGAGCTAATATGAGAAAAACTATCTGACTAAGTCAGGGATAACCGCTTTACTCAACCAGTCTCGCCTATAGCAAAGTATCAAGAGAAATACACTTTCGAATATTATATTACGATATTATCTGCGGTTAAGCCAAGATAAATCGTCAGGTGGAAATGCTATGGGGACACAACACGAATTATTAGGCTGCTCTCTATTGAATTTACACACCTGTTTCCGATGATTACTGGAGATATGAACTCCCATCACATGATTCAAAATCCTCAGTGCTAACCATGATACCTCCTCAACTAACATAATTCAAAATTATCAACGATTCAAGAAAAAAACCTTTTAAGAGAAAAAAAACCTTTGAAATTCAAAAACTTCTTTAATGCATTGAGACAAATACGAATGAATGACTTCAGCTGCTTTTTATCAAAATGCGGCTTTTAAAAATTTTATAATTGAATAATTTACCGACTGTGTGGGTTTGGTTTTAACGCAAAGTCGTTACTTGATGGTTGATTCGGGATATATAAAGATTTTGGCATTATGAGATAATTTTTAACTCTGAGATGTAACCTTCTAGCTAACAATGATGAGACTCCTTGACTCTGAGGTGTAACTTCCCAGGTAACACTAATGAGAATCCTCAATGCTGACTTGGGGAGTGGGAGACTGGAGTGAGTTTACATCTCTCTCGACTCGGGCAGCGGGAGACAAGCGTGCTTGGGATAAATGTTACTACCACTTCTCAGGGCACACTGGCAGCTGGCTGAGTGATGACTCGTGACTCGTCACTCCAGGACACAAGCCACTCTTTGTCGCACCCCCTGAAATTCCATCTCGCACCCCAGGTTGGGAACCCCTGCTCTAGAGGAATCAGCTATTCTGGGTGTTGTGTAATGAAACAGATTTGATTAGGGAGCTTAAGGTAAAGTTATCCTTGGGAGCTAAATGTCATAATATGATAGAATTCACCCTGCAATTTGAGAGGGAGAAACTAATGTCAGATGTGTGAGTATTACAGTGGAGTAATACAAAAGGAATTATAGAGGCATGAGAGAGGTGCTGGCCATAGTTGATTGGAAGGGGGCACTGGCAGGGATGATGGCAGAACACAATGGCTGGAGTTTCTGGGAACAATTCGGAAGGCACAAGACAAGTACATCCTAAAGAAGTAGTGGTATGGCAGGATGACACAACTGTGGCTGACAAGGGAAGTCAAAGCCAACATAAAAGCAAAAGTGAGTTTATATAGTAGAGCAAAATTACTGAGAAAGCCGGCTGGTGATGAAGTGACATACACACCAGACTTTGAAACGAGTGGCCCAGGTTTGAATCCAGCCGGCTTCTTGCACACTTTCCATCCGTGCTGGGTTGAGTATTGAGCTAGAAACTCGGACTCATTAAAAATAGCAGAAAAATGCTAAAGCGACTGCAAGGTTGCCACCCGACAGCCACAAGGCACGGAGAGGAACAACAACAATTACTGAGAAGTTAGAGGATCAGGAAGCTTTTAAAAACTAACAGAAGGTAACAAAAAAGCCATAAGGAGCATAAAGATGAAATTGGAGGTAAGCCAGCCAATAATATCAAAGAGGATACTGAAAGTTTCTTCAGATATATAAATAATAAAATGATGCTGAAGAGGTAATAATGAGGGCCAAAGAAATGTTGGCGAACTGATTGTATTTTTGCATTTGTCTTCACTATAGAAGATGCTAACAGGATGCCAGATGTTCTGGAGGGTCAGGGGGCAGAAGTGAGTGCAGTTGCTATTACCAGGGAGTAGATGCTTAGGAAGCAGAAAGGTCTAAATACAGATAAGTCAACTAGACCAGATGGACTACACAGGCTTCTGAAAGAGGTAGATGAAGGGATAGTCAAGACAGTAATAATAATTTTTCAAGAATTACTAGATTTTGGCATGGTTCTGGAGGACTGGAAGACTGCAAATGTCATTCCACTTTCAAGAAACGAGGGAGGCAGTAGAAAGTATATTATAGGCCAGTTAGCCTGAGCTCAGTGGTTGGAAAGATGTTGGAGTTGATTGTTGAGGATGAGATTTTGGAGTTTTTGGAGACATGATAAAATGAGTCATGGTTTCATTACAGGAAAAATCTTGCCTGACAGATCTGTTGGAATTCTTTGAGGAAATATTAAGCAGGATAGACAAAGGAGAATTGGTGGATGTTGTGTACTTCAATTTTCAAAAGGCTTTTGGCAAGGGACCATGCATGAGGCTGCTTAGTATGATAAGAGCCTGTGGTATTACAGGAAGGATGCTAGGATGGATAGAGCATTGGCTAGTTGGCAGGAGGCAAAGAGTGTGAATAAAGGGAGCCTTTTCTGAATGGCTAACTTTGAGCAGTAGTGTTCTGCATGTATTTGTATTGGACTACTTTTCACGGTCTGTGTCAATTGGATGATGGAATTGATAGCTACATGGCCAAGTATATGGACGATACAAAGAAAGGTGGAGGAGCAGGTAGTATTGGGGAAGCACAGAGTTTGCAGAAGGACTGTGACAGATTAGGAGGATGGGCAATAAAGT
The DNA here is from genome assembly GCF_030144855.1 of Hypanus sabinus. NCBI lineage: Eukaryota > Metazoa > Chordata > Chondrichthyes > Myliobatiformes > Dasyatidae > Hypanus > Hypanus sabinus. Next base: position 24,339,471 of record NC_082709.1, read on the forward strand.
GGTAGATGGAATGCAGTGTTGGGAAGTGTATGGTCCTGACGAAAGGTCTCGGCGTGAAACGTTGACTGCTCATTTCAACGGATGCTGCCCGACCTGCTGAGTTCATCCAGCTTGTTTGTACGTGTTGGTCATACACTTTGGTGGAAGGAATATTTTCTAAACAGAGAAAATTCAAAAATCAGAGGTGCAAATGGACATGGGAGTCCTTGTGTGGGATTCCCTAAATGTTAACTTGCAGATTGAGTCAGTGGTGAGGAAGGCAAGTGCAATGTTAGTATTAATTTTGAGAGGACTAGAATATTAAAAAAAAGGATGTAATGCTGAGGCTTGATAAGACACTGGTGGGGCCTCACTTGGAGTTTTGTGGCTGGTTTTCGGCCGCCTGTGTAAGAAAGGATGTGCTGTCATTGGAGAAGGTTCAAAGGAGGTTCATAAAATTGATTATGGGATTGAAAGGCTTATCATATGAGGAGTGTCTGTCTCTGGGCCAGTCTCAATAGAATTTAGAAGAATTGGAGCAGGAATCCCTTGTGGCAATAGGCAAATTGGGGCAAGTCCAGGTCCTTGCTTAGCAGGAATTGATTCTGGCCATGGCCAACCTCTCAAAGCTGTCCATCACAGCAGATGTAAGTGCAAGTGGGTGATGATCATTGAGGAGCTCACCCTGCTCTTCTTGGACACTGGTATGATTGTTGCCCTTTTGAAACAGGTGGGAACCACTTCAGTGCCCTATCAGGTACACCATCAGGGCCTGATACTTTTGATAGATTTTCAGAATCAGGTTTATTATCACCGGCATGTGTTGTGAAATTTGTTAACTTAGCAGTGGCAGTTCAATGCAATACATAAAGAAGAAAAAAATAATAAGTAAATCACTTACAGTATATGTATATTGAATAGATTTTAAAAACGTGCAAAAGACAGAAATAGTATGTTTAAAAAAGTGAGGTAGTGTTCACGGGTTCAATGTCCATTTAGGAATTGGATGGCAGAGGGGAAGAAGCTGTTCCTGAATTGCTGAGTGTGTCCCTTCAGGCTTCTGTACCTCCTACCTGATGGTAACAGTGAGAAAAGTACATGTTGTGAATGTTGGAGGACCCTAATAATGGACGCTGCCTTTCTGAGACACCACTCCTTGAAGGTGTCCTGGGTACTTTGTAGGCTAGTACCCAAGATGGAGCCGACTAAATTTACAACCCTCTGAAGCTTCTTTTGGTCCTGTTCAGTAGCCACTACCACCACCCCACCCCGCCCCCCCCATATCAGACAGTGGTGTAGCCTGTCAGAATGCTCTACTGTACATCTATAATAGTTTTCAAGTGTATTTGTTGACATACCAAATCTCTTCAAACTCCTAATGAAGTATAGTCGAAGGTTTGCCTTCTTTATAACTGCATCGATATGTTGGGACCAGGTTAGGTCCTTGGAGACCTTGACACCCAGCAACTTGAAGCTGCTCACTCTCTCCACTTCTGATACCTCTATGATGCAACAGTGATTCGCATTTGTGTATGTGTACCTTCATCTTAACTGTCCTGAAGTCCACAATCAGCTCTTTCGTCTTACTGACATTGAGTGCCAGGTTGTTGCTGTGACACTCCACTAGGTATATCTCACTCCTGTATGCCTTCTCATCTCCATCTGAGATTCTGCCAACAATGTTACAGTGAATTATCATAAGCAAATTTATAGATGGTATTTGAGCTGTGCCTAGCCACATAGTCATGGGTATAGAGAGAGAAGAGCGGTGGGCTAAGCACACACCCCTGAGGTGCACCAGTGTTGATCATCAGTAAGAAGGAGATGTTATCACCAATCCGCACAGATAGTGGTCTTCCAGTTAGGAAGTTGAGGATCCATTTGCAGAGGGTGCTACAGAAGCTCAGGTTCTGTAACTTCTTAATCAGGATTATGGGAATGATGGTCCTATATGCTGATCTATAGTCAATGAACAGCATCCTATCGTAGGTGTGTGTTGTCCATGTGGTTTAAAGCTGTGTGAAGAGCCATTGAGATTGCATCTGCCGTTGACCTATTGTAGTGATAGGCAAATTGAAACAGATCCAGGCCCTTGCTGAGGCAGGAGTTCAGTCTAGTCATGACAAACCTCTCAAAAGCATTTCATTACTGTAGATGTGAGTGCTACTGGGCGATAGTTATTAAGGCAGCTCACATTATTAGGCACTGGTATAATTGTTGCCTTTTTGAAGCAAGTGGGAACTTTCAACCATAGCAGTGAGAGGTTGAAAATGTCCTTGAATATTCCTGCCAGTTGGTTGGCACAGGTTTTCAGAGCCTTAACAGGTACTCCCATCGGGACCTTCCACCTTGTGAGGGTTCACCTTCTTTAAAGACAGCCTAACATCAGCCTCTGAGACAGAGATCACAGGGTCATCAGGTGCAGCATGGATCTTCACAGCTGTAGTTATGATCCCTTTCAAAGCGAGCATCAAAGGTGTTGCGTTCATGTGGTAGTGAAGCATCGCTGCTATTGATGCTATCTGACATTGGCAGGACAAGGAACCACAGAGTCACCAGATGCTACAGGGATTTGCATGGATGTAGGTTTATTGTGCATTTCAAAGCATGCATAAAAGGCATTGAGCTCACCTGGGAGTGAAGCATCACAGCCATTCACGATGCTAGGTTTTGTCTTGTAGAAAGTAAAGGCCTCAAAACTTGCCAGAGCTGACGTGCCTCCGATTCTCTCTGTAACTTCAACTGGACTTTTTTTTAATGCTGTTAAAATAGACTTCCATGGGTCATACCTGGATTTCTTATATAGTTCTGGATCACCAGTCTTGAATGCCACAGGTCTAGCACTCAGTAGACTACTGATCCGTCCACAGCTTTTGGCTTGGGTGTGTCTGCTAAGTTGTCAAAGGTTCACACTTATCCACACAGATCTTGATGAGGTCAGTGACATCTGTGTTGTACTCATTCAGATTTGAAGATGAATCCCTGAATAACGTCCAGTCCACTGACTCAAAGCAGCCCTATAAGTGCTTCTGTGCCTCCCTTGACCATACCTTCTTGATCTTCACCACTTTTGCTGCAGTCTAGTCTCCGCCTGGACGTCTGGAGTAGAAATGCAGCCAGGTGATTGATTTTGCAAAGTGCAGATGTGGGATAGCACGCTGTGTTCTTGATGCTGTGATAACAATGGCCAAGAGTGTTGGCACCTTTGGTTCCACAAGTGACTTATTAGTGGTCATTATTTAGGAAACTCTTCAAGTTGGCCTGATTGAAATCCCCCACAGTGATTGGGAAGGTATGAGGGTGTGTTGTTCTGTGACTGCTGATCATGGTGTTCAGCTCCTCCAGTGCCTGCCTGCCTGACCTTGACCAGAGATGGAATGTACACCACTACCAGGACGATGGCGAAAACTCCCTCAGCAGATAAAATGAACAACACTTGACTGCTAGATATTCCAGGTTGGATGAGCAGGATTGAGACAGAACTACCATGTCTGTGCACCACTGAGTTGATTATGAAACATAATCCACCTCCTCTACCTTTAAGCGAGTCAGCTGTCCTGTCTTTTCAGTGGATAGTGAAGCTTTCAAGTTGCAGTGCTGTATCTGCAATTATGGGGGTTAGCCATATTTCTGTGACACAGCACTCCCTGATGTCCCTCTGCTGCAGCAACCTTGCTCTGATGTCTTCAATTTTATTAATCAGTGACTATGTGCATTTGCCAACAGCATAGTCAGGAGTGGGGGAGGAGGTGTCTGAGGTTTCTGCATTTCAATTGTAGCTGCAGCATGGTCCACTTTCCGTACTTCCGTTTTCTTAAAGGGATGCTGCGCTCCGAGTCCGCCAATGTTGAATAGCGATAGATTTTTTTTTAAAAGCTTCTTAAAATGAAGTTGCTTCCTGTAGTACCCATGGCTGAGATTGTGGATTTCAGCTGTAGTAGAACTAACTGGGAAAAATTGTTGATTTTGTCAGGGATTCACATAAAGCATTAGCACTTTGGATGCCTGTTAAAGATTAAAATGAAAAAAACATCCCTGATGGTTGTGAGTTAAGGTTCATGGGAATCAGGTAGAAAAATAAAAGTTGAAACCATCAGTCATTATAGAATTTTGCAAAAGGCCTACTGAAGTGTCTTCATTAGTGTTCTTTTCTTTTGGAATCTTCAGTTGTTAATGTTTTTTAACTACAAATGATAGAATAGTCCTAATAGACAAAAATAATCAAAGTTGAGTTTATTGTCATAAAGTATATGTATGCAATAAAAAGTTTATTTGTAACAGCATTACAGGCACATAGAATCACATAAGCAACATTCACAAGTTCACAAGGAAAACATAAACATAAATTATATGTGTGTTTTTTTTACAATGAAATATAATTAGAACAAAAATAATGAAGTCCATGTTCGTGCAAAGTGGTCAAAGCATTCATAGTGTTGCTAAACTGTAGTTATAAGCAGCACTGTCGACATTTCGGGCCGAGACCCTTCATCAGGACTAGAAGGTCTAGTCCTGACGAAGGCTCTCGGCCTGAAACGTCGACAGCGCTTCTCCCTATAGACGCTGCCTGGCCTGCTGCGTTCCACCAGCATTTTGTGTGTGTTGCTTGAATTTCCAGCATCTGCAGATTTCCTCGTGTTTGTAGTTATAAGAGTTTTGCTGGCTGGTTCAAGAACTAAATAGTTGAAGGGAAGTAACTGTTCTTGAAACTTCAGGCTTCTGTACCTTCTGCCTAATGGTAGCCACAAATCCCCGTATGGTGTGGATATTTGATGATAGGTATTTGCCTCCTTGAGGCAGCAGCTCTTGTGGATACCACCAGTGGTTGGAAGGGGATGGACCTGTAATGTCTTGGCCGGAGACAACTACTCTTTGCAGCTTCTTATGTTCCTGCACATTTTAATTGCCGTACCAGACCATTACACAATACATTTAACTGTTTATGCATATGACCTTTTGAAATGAAAGGCCAGTTCCTGTTTTATATTTTAAGTAATAAAAATAGATCATAACTAAACACAAAAACAACTTAATTTCCAATTGGGGAGATTAAAGCAATCCATATACAGCAGTACAGGAGTATTAATATTTTTTTCCAGAAATCTCTTCTGATATACATTGCATATACTCTGGTACAGCCAAAATCTACTATAATAAGGAAGATAAAATATTGTGTGTGACAATGATTGTCTTTAAAAACTTTAAATCATAACTAATTAGTTTTTTTCCTCTCTGTTTCTAGGATACTTTCATCATTAATGTTAAGCATTTCTGCTTTGATTTCTAAACGCCTTCGGAATTGTCTAATAGAGAAGGCAGAGCTTTTACTGGATACTAGAGATCCTTCACAGTTTAACAGTTCACGCCGAATTGTGCAATTTCTACGCAATGTCAAGCACAGTTATCGTCCTTTGTTAGAAAAATGCAATGAGGTTTTTCTTGAGAGCATGAGAAGCTTAGATGCTGATAATCTAAGCATCATCCTTGGAGTGTACCAATCTCTACATTTCAACAATTGTGACTTCCGGTTAGCTGCTAGGTGGAGACTTATTGAACTTATGGATACTCATATTGATCCAGTGAGTTTTGCCAGACTTTTTGCAGCATTGGGACCTTTATCAGGGAGTGTGATTAAGGAAAGGTAAGTCATGAACTTTGGCAATTCTGGTATCCAAATATAACTTCAGACCACATTTTTATTATATAAGTAAAATCTGTAGCTGTATTCTTTACCTTAGATATTTCTATTACTCTTTTGGTTTAAAGTGACTCCTAAAATACAGTAAATATAATTCTTTCTAGATTTTTATTTCTTCATTTTGTCCATTTAAGGGCCTGAATTTCAATCCTTTAAGAGTATTAAGGTGCCAAATTCTAGTTAATTCCAACATGTTTTCCATCACCCCATTTCAAATAATTACAAAACCATAAACTATATAATTCAGAAATATCAAACTATTTATATTTGAGTTTTTATTTTAATGTTTTGGCTTGCACAGTTAACAAACATGAGGAGAAATCAGACTTCTTTTTCCACTTCCTTCCCACTATCATAAAGACTTGAATCTGCTGCCTTGTTGATGGTTGAAGAGTTTAGTCCTTCACAGACATTAGCCATCATAGAGACCATGGCAGAAATGGAGTGCAGGAATCCACAACTAATTCAAAAGTAAGTAAAATCACAAGAACGTTTAATGCAGCAGATGTAGAAATATGTTTTGTAATGATCTTCAACCAGAAAAGAAACTAGTCTTTCTTTTTTTCTCTCCACTTATTTAGTGTTGCATCGTCTTTGTCCAAACAATTGGATGCATACAGGCCAGTGGATATTGCAAAGATTACACAGGCTTTGCTGTCACTTCATTGTCAAAGACCAAAACTATTTGCAGAATTGAGGCAAAGGTTAATAAGGTAAAATAAATATTAGATAAACTGCTTATCACACACATTTTAATTAAACATCAATTAGTTACATTTTGAAAAATACATTTAAAGTACATTTTTTGAATAAAAGCAATATCATCCTGATACAGGGTTTCAACCCAAAACTTTGACCATTTCTTTTCCCCTACAAGCACTGCTTGACTTGTTCAGATCCTTCAACAGATTGATCAGAATCAGATTCGTTGTCACTGACACACAATGTGAAATTTGTTGTTCTGTGGTAGCAGTTTAGTACAAGACATAAGGTTACTATAAGTTACAAAAATAATTAAATAGTGCAAAAATATAAAATAATGAGATAGTATCCATGGACCATTCAATAATCTGAAGACAGAAGGAAAGAAGTTATTTCTGAATCATTAAGTGTGGGTCTTCAGGTTCCTATACTTTCTCCCTGATGGTAGTAACAAGAAGAGAACGTGCCCCGGAGAAAGTCCTTCTGGAGGCACCGCCTCTTTAACGATGTTGTTGATGGTGGGGAGAATTTGCCCATGATGGAGCTGATCTGAGCCTATAATCCTCTGTAGCCCTATTGTGATCCTGTGCAATAGAAAATTAGGATAGTTTCTTACTATCTTTTAGATGGTAGTGACGGGGAGAGGAAGACTGGTCAACTGCAGGCTGGCAGTTCTGAACACCTGTTCATTTTCCACACTTGGATGTGATGATACTAATCAGCATGGAGTAATGGAGCCAAGCAAGGGTTTGTCTTCTGTTGTCAGGCCTTGACACAGTGTCCACCCCCAGTGAAGGTGGCTCCGGCCATACCTGCCTGAACAACTGAAAGTAACCACAAGATGGTACATGTCATGCAAAAACTGAAAAAGGGAAACCTAAAGTGAATGGCTGAACACGTACATTAAAAAATCAAGAGTAATGCTGATTTAGATGGATAAAATAGATTAAGGGAACACTTATTTACAATATAAAAATTGTATTTACCCAGTAGCCTGTTTCTCTTTTGCAGTGATTATCTTATAAGATAAATTAATTTAGTTTCTCAAGATTCAAGATTCAAAAACTTTATTGTCATTCCAACCATACATCAGCTCTGCAGGGCAGAATGAGACAGCATTTCCCGGGGGCAAGTGCAATCATAACATAACAAACGCAACAAATAGTAAACACAACAATAAATAGTAAAACACAATAGCCACATGTCGGTTAAAATCAAGTTATAAGTGTCCAGTGCAAGTTAGAAGTGTCCAAAGCAGAGTCGGGTAGAGCAGCTATTGAGCAGTCTGACTGCCTGTGGGAGGAAGCTGTTTAGTAGCCTTGTGGTTTTTGTTTTGATGCTCCTGTAACTTTTGCCTGATGGCAGAAGAACAAACAGTTCATGGAGAGGGTGTGAGGGGTCTTTAATGAAGTACTGTGTCTTCTGGAGGCATCGACTCTGAAAGAGGTCTTGGACAGAAGGTAGGGAGACCACAATAAACTCTCTGCTCCCCTAACCACCCTCTGCAAGGCTTTTTTTGTCAGCAGCAATGCAGCTGGAGTACCAGGTTGTGATGCAAAAGGTCAGTACACTCTCAACCACGCCTCTGTAGAATGTAGTTCAGATGTTAGTGGGGAGTGATGCTTGTTTAAGTTTCCTCAGAAAGTGCAATCTCTGCTGGGTCCATTCTGTACATTACAATGAAAACTTAGATGAGCAATGCAGTTTTCCTAATATGAAAATTGTCATTCAAGGTTGAATAAGTAACGAAGGATGCACTGTAAATTTTGGTTAATGATGATATATGCATCATATCAGGTGGTTCGTATTCTGTGTAGGACAATATCTTTGTACAATCACATGATTTGCCTTATTTTTTCATTAGTGTAAATACACCATTTATCTCTCAGTAATTACAACTGATTTTTTAACTTGAAGAATATTGCTGCACAGTTTCACATTCAGCCAATTAGCTGTTTCACATCTTTAATAATGGTTGAAAAGTTATTATTAAATTGTTATCTTTGAAATGCTCATAACTTTATCCTTTTCTTCTCTTCTCTATTCCAGCTACCTTCGTCTCAGTATTGTTCCTTATGAGATATCTATGTTTACTCGTGTCCTGTCTCTGCTTCCTTCTCCACGAACTGATCACTTGATTCCTGCACGTATTGATGATGTCTTACCCCAGTGCAATTTAAGTGACTTGAATGCATTTGCCATTGCCATTACCAGGTGGGTAAGGAATAGCTCCTCATACCAACCTGGTACAGCAACTGGTCATGTGAAGCTTCTTCAGAAGTTAAATATGTGTGGCTTGGAGAGACTGCAGAAAGCAAATGACTTGGACCTGTTATTAGAAGAACTGAAATATACCAGTGGCGAGTGGTTTGAAGAAGTTCTAGCAGAAGAGGCAATGGCAAGCTTTGAAAGATTAATAGGGCAAATAACTTCATCCAATGTTTCTGAAATTGCTCTGTTTCTAACCAGAACAAATTGCCTGCATCCTGGTCTGCTGGATCAGATAGCATCTGTCACACTTGAGCATATCAACAAGGTATGTAAAAGTTTGTAAGACCATAAGACGTAGGAGCAGAATTAGACCATTTGGCTGTTGTCTGCTCCACCGTTCATTTGTTGCTCTCAAATCCATTCTCCTGCCTTCTCCCCATAAACTCTGATGCTCTTAACTAATTAAGTCCCATCAACCTCTGCTTTAAATATGTCCACAGCCATCTGTAACAATGAATTCAACAGATTTACCACACTCTTACTAAATAAATTCCTCCTCATCTCTGTTCTAAAGGGATGCCCCCTATTCCCCCACTATTGGATGCATACTCTCCACGTCCACATTATTTAGGCCTTTCAAAAGGTTTCAATAAGATGCTCCCCACCCCCTATCATTCTTCTGAATTCTAGTGAGTGCAGCCCCTCATGTATATTAGCCCTTTCATTCCTGAGATAATTCTTTTAAACCTCTTCAGGACCCTCTCCAAGGCCAGCATATCTTTCCTTAGACATAGTGCCCAAAACTGCTCACAGTACTCTAAATGCAGTTTTACCAATGTCTTATAAAGCCTCAGCATTACATCCTTGCTTTTGTATTCTAGTCCTCTTGAAATGAATGCTAGCATTGAATTTGCCTTCCTCACTATCAATTCAACCTGTTTTAACCTCTAGGGAATCTTGCATGAGGATTTCCAAGTCCCTTTGCATCTCTGATTTCTGAATTATCCCCCCCATTTAGAAAACAGTATACACATTTATTTCTTCTACCAAAGTGCATGACTATATACTTCCCTACAGTATATTTCATTTGCCATTTCTTTGCCCATTCTCCTAATCTGTGCAAGTCCTTCTGCAGACTCCATACTTCTTCAACATTATCTGCCCCTGTATCTTTCTGTGTATCATCTTGGCCACAAAGCCATCATTTCCATCATTTAGATCATCAACATATAATATGAAAAGTTGTGGACCCAATGCCAACCCCTGTGAACACCACTAGTCACTGGCAGCCAACCAGAAAAGACCCCCTTTATTTCTACTCTTTGCATTCTGCCAGCCAGCCAATTTCCTATCCGTGGTAGTATCCTTTCTGTAATACCACGGGCTTTTATTTTGTTTAGCAGCTTTACGTGTGGCACCTTGTCAAAGACCTTTTGAAAATCCAAGTAAACAACATCTATCGACTCTCCTTTGCTTGCCTATCCTTCCTGTTATTTCCTCAGAGAATTCCTGCAGGCAAGATTTCTCTTTGAGATTTCAGCCTATTTTATTGTGTGCCTCCAAATACTCCAAAATCTCATCCTTAAAACAGACTTCAAGATCTTGTCACTGTACAACCTGTAAGAAATAAAACATAATTTACCTGTCCTGTTGTCTTCTATTTCAAGCTACAAAATTTACCATAATACCAATAGTTTATAGAGGCTTCACATAGAAGGGAGTGGATAGAATCAAGCTTGTCAGATTTTTCTTTGTTGACTTGACAGGGTATTGCAAAAAGTATATCCAGTGTGAGTTTGTCTAGATCATCAGGGTGTGTGGTACTGATCAGCTGTTTACCAATTTTGTGGTTTTGTTTAACATATTTGCTAACTAGTAGAATACTTCGAGGAACCTGAATTTCCTATGTTATTGATTTCAATAATTCCAATTAATCTTGTTTTGAAGATTCTATTGTAGTTTTGATCTGGTCAAGTGACTGGGCATTTGGGACTCAGGATTGTGGTTACAATAATAATTATTTATTATCCTGTTTGTCAATTCTTTGATTACCTTATCTGTATTCCATCCCATTCTCCGCCTATTCCCCTTCCCAACCTGAGACCTCACCCTTCAGCAGTAACACCACTTAAGCTCTCAATAAGTCTGTAATTTGTATAGGAGTCTGTCACGATTAGGACTAATTTAGCTTTCAAACTGAATTTCTTGATCACTAGCTTGAGCCATTTTTGCCCTGAATAATGACTTAAATTGATCATTTTATGGAATGATTTTGTGGCCTAAAGACTTCTGACAAGAAAATACTTTATTCATTTTTAAATACAGATTCATTATTCAGCCACATATGCCATCTTGCTTCCATTCACTATCTTCAATTATGATCCTCCACAAGCTGAAGATTTATTTGAATCGTGTATACAACGATCAAGGACTCATTTGAGTGAGTATAATGTATGTCATGAAAATGTAATAGACAAATTTTGGCATGATACCACTAAATATTCCTCATTCAGTGAGTTCCATAATTTCTCATATTCAGGTACAAAGATTTATGGTAGAAATACATCCATGGTTGCATGTGCCAAACAGATGCTAGAGTATTAGCCATTTGTTGCGCTCAACTGATGTTTCATTCATTGATCAAAATGAATACTATATGTGGAAACGAGTACTATGAAGATCATTTTGCACTGACAGATGCAGGGACATTTTATTCCCTTCCTTCATGTGTAAATGTCTAATGCATTAATAGTTGTGAAGAGCTTTCACTCTTTTGCCCTTTTGCCCCAATGTAAATATAAGCTGACAAATGTGAAATAAAATGTAGAATACATTATGTTTATTGATATTAAATGTTAAATATAACTTGCCAGCTCAATTATTTATCAATAGATCTCAAACAAAATAATTGTTAAAAGCTGTATAATTCCCTCTAATTTTGAATTGTTTTTCTCACTTGAATAATTTTCAAAGATTATAACCAAGATGTCACTAAAATGTTACCTTCCTAGAATTATATTTTGTGAATTAATATTTATTTTAATAAATATTTTTTTAATATTTTAATACAATTTTGTGTATATATTACTTTTACTTTGCAGATGAAGATTGCATTAAGAAAATGCCAATTAAGTTCAAAACTTAGAGCACTATTGCAGTAGGTTCCACTAGTGTTAATGGCTGTTAGTGTTCAGATGCTGTTCATAGACTTCAGTTCAGCATTCAACACAATCATCCCTCAGAAACTGATTGGAAAGCTGAGCCTACTGGGCCTGAACACCTCCCTCTGCAACTGGATCCTAGACTTCCTGACTGGGAGACTTCAGTCAATCCGGATCAGAAGCCGTATCTCCGACACCATTACACTGAGCACGGTGCCCCCCAGGGCTGTGTGCTCAGTCCACTGCTGTTCACTCTGCTGACCCACGACTGTGCTGCAACACACAGCTCGAACCACATCATCAAGTTCGTTGATGACACGACCGTGGTGGGTCTCATCAGCAAGAACGACGAGTCAGCTTACAGAGAGGAGGTGCAGCGGCTAACAGACTGGTGCAGAGCCAACAATCTGTCTCTTAATGTGAGCAAAGCAAAAGAGATGGTTGTTGACTTCAGGAGGGCACGGAGCGACCACTCCCCGCTGAACGTCGACGGCTCCTTGGTAGAGATCGTTAAGAGCACCAAATTTCTTGGTGTTCACCTGGCAGAGAATCTCACCTAGTTTCTCAACTCCAGCTCCATAGCAAAGAAAGTCCGGCAGCATCTCTACTTTCTGCGAAGGCTGAGGAAAGTCCATCTCCCACCCCCCATCCTCATCACATTCTACAGGGGTTGTATTGAGAACATCCTGAGCAGCTGCATCACTGCCTGGTTCGGAAACTGCACCATCTCGGATTGCAAGACCCTGCAGCGGATAGTGAAGTCAGCTGAGAAGATCATCGGGGTCTCTCTTTTCGCCATGACAGACATTTACACTACACGCTGCATCCACAAAGGAAACAGCATTATGAAGGACCCCATGCAGCCCTCATACAATCTCTTCTCCCTCCTGCCATCTGGGAAAAGGCTCTCACGACCAGACTATGTAACAGTTTCTCCCCCTAAGCTGTCAGACTCCTCAATACCCAGAGCCTGGACTGACACCTTGCCCTACTGTCCTGTTTATTATTTATTGTAATGCCTGCACTGTTTTTGTGCACTTTATGCGATCCTGTGTAGGTCTGTAGTCTAGTGTCGCTTTCTCTGTGTTGTTTTTTTTTACGTAGTTCAGTCTAGTTTTTGTACTGTGTCATGTAACATCATGGCCCTGAAAAACGTTGTCTCATTTTTACTGTGTACTGTACCAGCAGTTATGGTCAAAATGACAATAAATGTGATTTGACTACAATATAAAAGATTTTAATGAATATTATTTAATTAATTTTATAGTCCTAGTTCAATTGAGCTAGAAAGTTCAATAATTCAGTGAATATTTTCCTTCCTTTGTTATGGCATCTAATAATTATTTAATTGGATGTAAACACTTTAAAATGTCTTGAGATCAAAATGCAACATGACCATAATTCTTTTTTTAAAAACAGGCTCATTTGACCCTCATCTTCTGGTGTTATTTGGTTACTCACTAGCTCTTGCAGGCTACTTCCCGGAAGATATAATTAAGACTATTTTCAGTATTGATTTCCTAGCAAAGTTGGACTCGCAGTTGGACAGTAAGTTCCTTTTACATGTTTGCATTGGGACTTGTGTATTTTTTTTGTTGTTGTTTATAATGATATTACTCTCCAGCTGTTTTAAGATATTATGCCTCATTTATTTCCATCTTCCCTAGAAAACAGAATATGTGGTTGGTGGTAAAGCAATTGCACATACAGCTAATCTCAAAGAAAAAAATATCTTGTGATCTCTGCAGAGGGCATAACTGATTTTAACCTGCCAGATCTGTGGTTCCTTGTATCCAGCAACTCTGATCAAGATATCCGAGTTGCCAGTTACAGAAAAGCATTGCTACAGATTGCAATTTTAAAACATTTAGAGCACTTAAAGAATTTAATGGACTTTTGCAGCAATCATGATTTCTTACGAAAGGCTTTATCTGCATAGTGCTGCATTGACTCAAAATATCAAACTCGATAACATTTCAAATTTCAGGAATTAAACTTGTCAACTAAGCTAATTTTCTATTTGTGATCCTAATCTCTCACAAATATAGTTGACTCAGCTCTAATCTGAAATGATTTGATAAGCTATTAAATTTGTATTCAAAGTTTTACCAGCATCATCTCAGAATAACTGGAGATTGGCTATCATAATATATTTTGCCCATCATATTAGGAAGAAAGCTGTTAAACATCATTTTTAATTGTTCTTTGTGTTTCCATGAATGTTCATATTCAGTCAGTTCAGTATCATTTTTTTCCAATTTGGATTTGTGAGCACTTTCATGCCACTATTTTAAGTTTGAAATATCATTTGCTGCAATTTCCTTGCATTTAAATCTCAGGGTAATATTTTAAGTGCCTGAGGTCTATAATGCACTGATGGAACTCAGTTTCAGTTAACAAATTTCACGATATATGCCAATGATATTAAATCTGATTCTGATTCAGTTGATTCATACAGAAAAGTAAGCACTTCATATCTGCATTTTTGGCAGTACGTAGTGCTCCTTGGGTAAAAGGGTGAAAAAATTCCATGTCATATCACTATCCATTCATCTCATGTGAGTCTATATATTTCAGGATAAGATTAAATATATTTGTGATTCATGTAGAGCCCAAGAGCTTTTCAACAGTCATTGTCATGAATGCTGCTTTAGATAACACACTACTTATGACAATCATTCTATCCTGTGGGAGGGGGAGATTCCAGGTTGAAAAAGAAAATGCAAGAAAAGTGTATTATAATAACAGAATTTCTTATACCAGCTCTGTCAGATGCTCTGAACATACGCATCAGGTTACGTTTAATGGAACTGAACAGGGCTGTCTGTTTGGAGTGCCCAGAATTCCAGACCACATGGTTTCATGATCTTTATTGCCAGAAGTTGCTAAATAAAGGTTAGTGGTTGCTACTGTATATAGAATTTCTTGCTTAGATTTTATTTTAGTGCTGGTTCACAGTCTGTGGGAAGGAATTCCACTTTTTTCCAGTTTTTTTAGATTATATCCGTATGTGTGAGTGGCAGAAGTCTCATTAATTGAATATTTAGAACAAACACTAGTAACTTTGCCTCAAGGAAATATTTTTCTTTACACTTGTGTTGTAGTCCAGGTAAATTCAAAACTGTGCTTTTCAGCTCTTGTTATCAGTGTTTAAAAATAATTTTTTTCCAGCTGCTTAATTATTTCAACCACACGGTCAGCATATGTTGCAATGAATTAAACTGTGGGGTTCCTGATCGATCAGTCACAAGTTATAAATGAAGTATGTGCCAGCAGCATGTGAACAGTATCTGAAATATACCTAAGACATCATGGGTCTAGTGTAAACAGTTATTTGGTTATTTAATGGACACATTTCAGAGTAAGATGGGGATGGGACACAGAAAATAGCAACATTATGCAAGGATTTGGTTTAATATGAAAAGTTTTTTACTGTGTGTGTATGTATAGCTACTTGTGAACTTCAGGAAGAGTAAGGCGAGTGAACACGAACCAATCCTTATAAAGGGTACAAAAGTGGAGTGAATGAGCAATTTCCAGATCTCTGAGGATCTACCTTGGCCCCAACATATTGATGGAGCTAGAAAGAAGGCAAGACAGTGGCTATATTTCATCAGGAGTTTGAAGGGATTTAGTTTGTCACTGAAAATACTTAAACTTCTATAGATGTGCCATGGAGAGCACTCTGACCGGCTGCACCATTGATTGGTATGGCGGAGGGTGGGGGGGTGGTTGTGGGCTACTGCACAGGACAGAAAGAACCTACAGAAAGTTGTATAATTAGTCTACTCCATCTTGGGTGCTAGCCTTAGTAGTATCCAAGAAATCTTCAAGGAGCAGTGCCTCAGAAAGGTGACGTCCATTATTAAGGACCCCCCCCACCCAGGACATGTTGCCTTCTCATTGTTACTGTTAGGGAGAAGGTACAAAAGACTGAAGGCATAAGGCATATACTCAGCAATTCAGGAACAGCTTCTTCCCCTCTGCCATATGATTCCTAAATGGACATTGAACTCATGAACACTACCTCACTTTTTAAAAAATATACAGTGCCTATAAAAGTATTCAACTCCATCCCCCGGAAGTTTTTATGTTTTATTATCAATACACAATATCGATAATTGATATGCTGCAATATCGCTACTGCGACATCGATATGCAGCAGCCTCTCTGGACTCTGGATTGGGGATTACCAAACATTATGTGGTTTTTCTTGTTGGGTCTGTTTTGTGCTTTTTCGTTATATCATTCCGGAGAACGTTGTCTCATTTTTTAACTACATTGTATTTGTGGTTTATAAATGACAATAAACTGAAACGGAATCTGAATCTTACAATGTTGGATCACAGTGATAGAGAGTAAAATGAATGCAGCAAAATGCAGGAAAATCCTGGAGAAAAACTTGATGCAGTCTGCAAGAGTACTGCGACTTGGGAAAAGATTTGTTTTCCACCAAGACAATGACTCCAAGCATAAAGCCAAAGCTACACAGGAATGGCTTAAAAAACAACAAAGTTAATGTCCTAGAGTGGCCAAGTCAGAGTCCAGACCTCAATTCAATTGTGAATTTGTGACTGGAATTGCAAAGTGCTATTCACTCATGATCCCCATTTAATCTGATAGGGCTTGAGCAGTTTTGTAAAGAAGAATGGGGGAAAATTGCAGTGTCCAGATGTGCAAAGCTGACAGAGACCTATCCACACAGACTCAAGGCTGTAATTGCTGCCAAAGGTACATCTACTAAATACTGACTTGAAGGGGGTGAATACTTCTGTAATTAATTATTTTGCATTTTATATTTGTAATTAATTTAGGTCACTTTGTAGAGATCTGTTTTCACTTTGACACGAGCTTTTTCTGTTGATCAGTGTCAAAAAAGCCAAATTCAATGTTATAACACAATAAAACATGAAAACTTCTGGAGGGTGAATACTTTTTATAGGCACTGCATATTACTTCTGTTTTTGCACTATTTTAATCTATTTAATATACATGTATATACTTCATGGACAGTATGACCTGGCTGATGATGAACATTGAAAAACTGACTAACTCTGTTGCATTAATAAAGCACCTTGTTAAATGTATAAAACATGTCTGCATCAGTGTGATCTTGTATTTCCATACAATGTTACATTAGGCTGTTACACATCTGTTGTCAGAAAAGTACTTGCATAAATAGAAAACAGGGCAAAATGAGTATACTTATTTATTCTGTAAGTTATGGGTCAGAGTATTTGGTGAGTACATTTCTAACTCTTCTGGCTTCAGTCTCATTGCCATCTGTTCTGAAATTGTTAGGTTGTTCCAGCACATCTTGACAGCGTTCTAGAAATTTCTGGTTACCCTGTCCACACTGCTCTGTTTTCAAATTTACACATTCTGGAGGGCGTTTTAGAAAAGCTCAGTTTTCGGGTGAGGAAAATGTCATTTCATTGTGGACGGAGGGTCAAAACGAAGAGAAAAAGCCTCGGTTATGGATTTATCCGGTCTAGTGTGGACGTAACCTTAGTTATGTTTCATTTGAGATTGTAATACATGTTTGGCACGCAAGATAAGTTTGTATGTTAAAATTATCAGGACAAGTTTGGCTGACAGAATTCCTATCACCTACTTGGGGTTTGATTTCAGACGTTCCCTAAATTGTCCGTGAAAATATCAGTTACCAAGCAATTGTTTTATACATTTTGTGAACTTAACACCTTTCTTTAAATGTCTGGTATGATTATTGATGTTTCAGTGCAAGCAATGCAATGGTTAGTTTTGTGATGAAGAAGTGATATTGTCAGTGGTCACTTTATTAGGTACACCTCATTAATGCAAATATCAAATCAGCCAAGCATATGGCAGCAACTCAATACGTAAACGCAGTTCAGTTGTTCAGACCAAACATCAGTATTGGGAAGGAATGTGAACTAAGTGACTGTCCAAGGAATGATTGTTCGTACCAGATGGGGTGGTTTGAGTATCTCCAAGGATTGATCTCCTAGGATTTTCATGCATAACAGTCTCTAGAGTTTACAGAGAATGGTCCAATAAACATACAGAGAGTGGCAGTTCTGTGTGCAAAAATGTTTTCTTAATGAGAGAGAGGAGAAAAGCCAGACTGCTTCAAGCCGACAGTAGCTCAAGTAACCATGCAGTGTGCAGAAGGGCACAACATGTCAAACCTTGAAGTGCATGGGACCACGAATGTACACTCAGTGGCCACTTTATTAGGTACAGGAGATGGCTAATAAAGTGACCACTGAGTGTATTATATTGCTTGTTTCCAAACTGGTGTGTAACCCACATACAAGGAGGTTACCAAATTTTGGAACAGTACCTGAAGGGTTATTAATGAATCTAATAATTTATAAAGATATTTATAAAGAATGTAAATATATTTACTTGGCACTGTTGCTGATACAGCTGTGGGGCTGTATAACCCCAGGAACAGCTCCAACTTCTTAAAAGGAGCAGCATGATAACATTAGGCATTTGTGAAGGTTTTGTATTTTACTGTGTGAGTACAATTGGGACTTATATTCATTTCATTAAATATATTGATGTCACATATCAAATATATTTGATTGTAAATGTTTTGAGTGCAATAGAATGTTAATTTGTAACATAAATTTTCTTTTTGTAGGCAATATTTATGTTGGTCCAGTGCAGCAGCAAATTCATGAAATACTGGGCCATTTATTGGGAGGAAGTAACTATGTCAAAGCCTCTGTTATCACCCCATATTATTATTTCGCTGGTAGGTTATTCCACTTTTAGCAGTTTCTTTTAATTCTAATCATTAAATCTCCTTAGAGGATAATAAATTAGATATCTTATTAGATTGAATTTTGTTCTCTGGAGAATTCTAATGACATAATCCATATTTATCAGTTCACAAGTTGCTTGAGTTTAAGAAGGGTTTATTACCTTTTAACTACATTTTACTTTTAGAATTGGTGTTGGGTATTTTACTTTTGGTAAAAATGAATTGCATTAATTGTTACAATGCGTATTGTACAAATGAAACCAAAAATTGGTCAGGCAAACAAACTGTAAAGACAAGGACAAACTCAAGTAATGGTTAATCAAATTATGTCTTACAACTTTAAAAAAATTCCATTAACCCCATCTAAGCTGGTGATGTACTTGCATTTCCAGATAAAACCTTTAGATTTGTCACAGAGAAATGTTCACTGTATATCACTGTCTTGTCATTTTGTCTCCACAGCCTGCAAATAACCAATGTTGATATTAATTAGTTTAGGATTTTTGACTCATACCAAAGAGCACAGTATACCAGTTTAGTTATCATGCTCTTCCTTTTTACATAAATATAGGAAGAGACTTGAATGGGAGAAGGTGTTTCTTTTCCCCCCACAAAAGAACTTTAAACTCACTCCACAGCTCAAAAGAATTAGTTCTGGGAAGGCTGTGTGTATCTTGTGTTGCTGAAAAGCGCTATTTTTTTTTACCTCATTCACTCTGGAGGCTATGTAAAGAAACTTAGTTTTGAGCCCAAAATGAAAGCTTGTAGCAGCATTTGTTCTTGTAGTTTGCCAGCTTGAAATAACAAACAATTTACTGGTGCTGTGCTCCACATTGGTTTGAAGGTACATAGATTTTGAATGAATGAAGACAATAGTCTAATGGATAGCTTCTGGTTTCATGCTTTGAAATACATATAATTTGGGAATATACAAATTGCAAAAAAATCTAACAGTTTATGTCTTCAAGTTTTCAATTGAGCCTACCTTTTAGCAGCCTTTTTGGGAACACTACCTTTTGTATGGAAGTCAAAGTTGATTTCACTCCTAAATTGGCTGACCGTAATTTCTGATATAGTTCAGCATGCATTTATAAAATCATTTTAACATTTAAAAGTGATTAGATCAAGTTTATATCATAGAAGTTCAAGAAAAGATGTGATGGTTCTAGTCAGTCAGCACTACAGCTAATCCAAGGTCATTTTGATGTCAGAAACTGAACGCCATACTCTGTACATTGTTTAAGGTAAGGTGGAACTGAAACATCACTCCCTGCATATTGAGATAAGGCCAATATTCTATTAGCCAATCCAGCCATTCATTCTTTCATATGAATGACCACTATTAATCCACACTTTGTATTTGTTTCCATAATGAGCTTTAACTCAATAAAAAAAAATCCAGTGACCTACCGTCATTGAAATTGATAAATTATTTCATTTAGACTTTGAATGTGTACTTGACAAAAACCAAAAGCCTATTCCTTATGTGGATCAGACCACTGTACTACTACCCAAGAATGGAAAAGTGCCTTGGAGATCAGACAATGAACTTATTGGAGAGAAACAGACACCAGTTGAAGGAAAAAGGTTTGTTCATACTCAACTTCTCTAAAATCTTTGTAAAAAAAACTACCTATAAAAAAGTTAATTTTAGCAAGATATTTATTAAACTTTATAATAAGCTTGTAATAGATAAATAATTATCTAAAGTATAAATTATCTAATATAAAGATAAATAATTACATCTAAAGTAATTCCCTTTCTGTGTAATACTATTCAGTCAACATATGCAAATCCTGCAGCTACAGCTGGTAATAAATAATTTTGTAGAAGGCAATGATTCCATTGCTTTGATCAATAATCTGTTGATATAAAAATATTTCTCAGCTTATGCTAGTTCTACTTTCTTCCTTCTCATCCTTGAATTAGATTTCAGAAAATAACTGCTCAGCTCAGAATTCTTAAAGGCAACCTAATGTAAATGACATTTAGCATTGTGATTTGGACTTCTAGAATAAAATAAACTTACCTTTTCATTTACACCAATTTTTTCATGGGTGATGTTGCAAGTTTTATATAGCATTCCAGACATTTTCAGTGAAGTTCAAAGTTTTCTTTAAGTTCAAATGCTGAGGGTTTGCCCCATTGCCAAAATTGGGAGTAAGCATTATTAGCTCATACATTTAAAGCAGTTGACCATGATTAATTAAAATGTTGTGATTTTGGTACATGAATTATCCTTAAGTGTTTAAAATCTGTATTTTTAACCTTTGGTACCCATTAGATACTAAAGACAACAATAATACAATTGTTACATCAATATACATAATAAATTTTCTTTATTTAGAGGTATTTTCTTGTGATGACATGAAGCATAATAATTGATCATGCTAAGACAGTAAAATACTGTCACACTGCTACAAAATTCTTTAATTGGTTAAATATCTTGTATTCCATTATTCAGACATCAAAACAAGTGAAACATGCTTTGTCCAGTTGGACATTTCACAATCTGTCTACAGTAAATTCCTCTCTGCTTTATCTCATTTGCTTCTCGAGATATCGGTTTAAATAGCAATTAATATGAAGAGACTAACATATCCAGGTTTATTTGTCTCTCTGGTCTTTCTTGGATGAATTACTGATCTATGTTGAGCTGGTTTGTTCTTTTAAAAAAAACCTATTACAACAATAATCTGTGAGGCACAGAGAGATCAGTATTTACTGACAAGTACCTTTTATTGTTAATGTAAATTCATACACTAAATGCCTTGTGTACACACCCGTTAAGTATCCCTGACTCTGCTGAATAGTCAAAGAATAGCAAAAGTGTTATCTGGGCAAAAGAGTCTATGTTGGCCAGGCATTTCTCATAGTCCTGATTTACTCTTCACGTGTTTCACGTAGGGTCGCTCACGCTTGTATCTGTGGTGGTTATTCTTCGAAGTTACCATTGCCTGCACACTCAAAGCATCCACTTTTATATCCATTCCTTATCAATTCAAATATTGCATGCCAGTGTCATTGGCCACAGGCCATGTGTCTGTCCTTTAACACTTTGTTATTGGCTCTGCTCCAAGCCAGCATCCATTTTTGTCCTCTTCCTTCGGGTGACAGTTGATAATTTATGGCTGGCTGTTCTCAATCAGCTATGAGCTTGAATCTCTCCAGACAGGCACCACCCCCAACACTCAAACCTGTAACCAAAGAACATCTCACAAATACCTTCTGATTTGGAAATGATCTCCAGTCCAGCAGATTACCTGAAGTATCAGTGTGTCTTTAAAACATTGATCAAGGCCAGCACATCAAGCTAAATGGAGAACAAAGTTTCTTCACAAAATGGCGGCCTCCATCCCCAAACACATGGCAAAAACAAAGACAATTATACTGTCTACTTCCACTGCTTTTGTTTCATTTGAATTCACTGATTTATAGAATGTAATTCTTTCTGGCCAAGAGGTTTCCTTGCCTTTCAGGAACATTATTTTACAAGAACTGTTGGAAAGGGGTTGATTATACTTCATGTTGGCATTCATTTCCTATTTTTGCTTCCATTTGACCTATAACCTGTATGATCCATACTTACGTCCACTTTACTGGACAGCTTAAATGACATGAGTGAGAGGTTTTTTTTGGTTTTACACAGAGTGGTATGTATCTTGAATGTGCTGCTGGTGGAAGTGGTAGAAACAGTTATGATAGCAATGTTTAAAAGGCATTTAGACACATGAGATGTCTGGGAATAGAGGGATACAGACTATGTGCAGGCAGAAAGCATTAGTTTTAAGTTGGCATCTGTTCAGCAGGGACATGGCTGGCCACAGAACCTGTTCCTATACTGTACTGTCCTTTGATCACTGTGTATGAATATTAGAAAACAAAATGCCTAAATGACATTTGCATTGTTGATATATTAATAAAGTAAAATTTAAACTGTCATTATTCCTGAACATTAGTTTCACTTGATTAAATCTGAAATCACTGATTCCACATTCATGTCAAGATTTATTTAAATTTGGTTTTCCTTTTTTTGGGCCTTTCCTCGGTTGAAGGAAGTTAATTCACTTTTCAGCTTATACACTTTATTAAGGCTTAATTGTTGCTAATTTTTGAAGTTCTACCCATCCTATTTGAATAATGCATCTTGTCAGTTCTCATCAAGATTTTAATTCTATAAAAGATTGGGGACAGGCAGTAGGTTGTGTCATTCAATCTGCCTTCAAATTAATGTAGGAAATTTATTTCCTACAGAGTTCTCATAGACTTTCTCAATGCTAAAGCGTTCTGCAAAAACTATCATCAAGTTAAGGGAGAAGCTGCTATGAAAAAGAGGCACTTGGAGATTCTGGGATACCATGTAGTGCAGGTAAGTATATAGTGTTGTTCTGACAGCCTACAAAATCTGTGAGCATCAAAACTGGTAAATATCCTAAAGATCGAGAATTTAGATCGACACAATTTAGATCTGTGTTCAAGCCTGAGTGTATCATTAACCTGAGAAACTCTAGTTGCAATAAATATCAGGTATATAAAACAAAGAATATTTAATATCCCTTTGCCGAAACAGATGCCATCTGGCCCACTGAGTTTCTCTGTGCTTTTTAAAAATCAGCAATTGTAATTTTGCTTTATTCTTTTGTACCGAATTAATGCCTAAATCACTTAGCAGGTTCCATAGCTACTGCCATTTAAGATTATCTACTTTTGTCAAGATAGACAAAAGCTTTTTTTAGTAGCTTTGTGGAGACTGAAAATGAAGTTGTATTAGGGTAACTTAAGATTTGTTACACAATTTCAGGGTGTATGGAAGCATGAAGCAGAGGAAGAAACTGTTCCTCTGACTTTCTTACCTCCACCACCCAGCATTTTCTAATAGAAATGTCTGGAAACCAAATATGCCCATCTAAATTTTGAATGCATTGTGAAATCAGATGTATTTTCTCAAGACGTGAGACATTGAGCATAAAATGTGTGAACAGCTTTAGGTCATTTGGCCCAATAAGGTTTGCTCTGCCATTCCGTTAAGGCCAATTTATTACTCCTCTCAACCTATTCTCCTGCCTTTTCCCCATAACCTCTGCATCTTTACTAATCAAGAACCTATCAACCTCCACTTCAAATATACCCAGTGACTTGGACTCCATAGCCACTTGTGACATTGAATTCCACAGATTCACCACACTCTGGCTAAGGAAACTCATCCTCATCTCTGTTCTGAAAGGATATCCTTGTAGTCTGAGGCTGTGCCCTCTGGTCCTTGATTCCCACTATAGGAAACATCCTCTCCACATCCACTCTTATCTAGGCCTTTCAATATTTGATAGGCTTCAGTGAGATACCCCACTCATTCTTCTAAACTCCAGTAAGTGTAGGCCCAGAGCCATCAAACACTCCTCATCTGTTAACCCTTTTATTTCTGATAATCATTTTCATGAACCTCCTGTGGACCTTTTCCAATGCCAACACATCCTTTACTAACTGGTAAATTGATCAAAAGGGCAGTTTTGCCTGGTACAATATAAAATTACACTGGGCCATATGGGATTTATAAAAATAATTGATTTTTAACTTGATTATCTGGCAGTTTACAATAACCAGAAATAATCCTGGGAACCAGTAGAGGAAAAAAAATCCTTGGCTCTGAAACACTTTTGGGGGAAAATTGTGTGTAAAAACTCTATTTACTGCAAAGTAACAATTCTTGCAGAATTAATCATTTGTTTAACTTCCGTGGACCTTTCATTTGAGGTGTTCAGGTATAGCTGGTTATCTTATGATCTTTGAAACATTGTCTTAATTATTAGTTGCATGTACTGCCTTAACTCACCGAGACTTTCTCAATATACCTCTCAAGGTGGCTGCCTTTATCATCTATTAGAGCAGCAGTCACAATGAGTAGGGCTGCCACAATGTTAAACTCCCCTCTAAGTCAAGATTGGAAATATAATGCAATTCCTTCAGTCACTTCATCAAATTCCTGGAACTTTTTGTGTACAGTACTTGGAATATGTGACTGGATGGACAGCAACAAGGCAACCCATTACAGTACCAACTTCTCAAGAGCATTTAAGACTAGACAATAAATACTGATCTTGTGAGCAGTTCCCACCTAGCACAAGTAAATAAAATTAATTATCATTACCAAAATAACAAGGATTTTAGGATATTTAAATTTATTTAATCATACATTGTCCTAGAGTAATACAGGGATAGTTGCTGCAGCAAGTAATGTTATCTGTAAGTCTATCTTTATATTTGAAAATGGCTCTACAGATAAATGAAGAAACAATGCAATCTTTGTTTGTTTTCCCACGCAATTTACTTTTACTGTATTTTCTTGTTAAATTTTAAAATCTTGCCTTTCTTGGCTTTACAGATACCTCATTTTGAATGGAATTCCATGGAATTGTCAACAAAGGATGCATGGATGGAATACCTTAAACAAAAGATATTTGCATTAGTATTTTAGCAAGCCAGGCAGCATATATGGAAAAAAGTATAGTTGACGTTTTGGGCTGAGACCCTTAATTTCTTGGTCGAAATGTCAACTATACATTTTTTCCATAGATGTTGCCTGACCTGCTGAGTTCCTCCAGCATTTTGTGTGTGTTGCTTGGATTTTCAGCATCTGCATATTTTCTCGTTTGCATAAGTATCTTATTCATGAATCAAGTTTTGAAAGCTGTTTTTGATCCATGCACACACGTGTAAGTCTATCATAATTATGTAAATAAATTATATTTTACCAGATCATGATTACTCATTTGTCAAAATATTGAAATGTAATGTCAGATTTAAAAAATGTAAAGTTGAAACAAGGGTAATTTCTTAAATACAATCTTGAGTAAAAAGTAATCAACGATGTAGAAGTTAAGAATACTAAATATACAGTCTCATTGGTGAAATTATCATAATTTCCATAAGTATATAGTTGTACTATTTATGGACAGAGTCTGCCTTAGAAAAAGAAACAATGCAATTCTCACGAGTTGGTCAGGAAGGGAAAGGCCAATTTTTTTTTTAAAGTGTGCTCAGGTTGCTTTATATCCAATAAGTAAATATTATGGAATTAATTCAGAAAATTTCAGTTAGTAAATGAAAAGTGCTGAGAGGGATACAATTTTAAGCAAAGCTTTAAGTTCCAGACTGACATTTATAAAATAAAATTGAGGAATTAAACTGATATAAACTGCTGGAAATGCAATTTACTTGTTGTATTTCAAAATTAACATTAATTGCGTTCATCTTGTATTGCAAATTCTTACCAGCGTATACATGTATATCCTCTTTAGCCTTTGACACGTTATAGCATCATGGTACAATCATTGACTCTATTTGGGCTTGTTTGAAATTTAAATATAAATTTTATCTATTTTTTTGTAGGTGTAGAGTAGAATTCCAGTTGGCACCATATACCAACTGTTTTATTTAGCAGCAATATTAATACCAAGGAACTATTTATAATTTGGTAAGTCTGAACATATTGAGGCGTGCAGGAAGACAGGTGGCACCTGCACCATAATTAATTTCCTTCAGCATGCCACTCCATTCCTTCTTTTCATCTTCATACCTAAATAAAGGATACAAAAGCATTTTATTGTATGTTCAGAAGCGTTGTTTGACCTTTCTTATAAAATTTAGTGAAGTATTTAACAGAATATGTGCTACATTTAGGCTGTTGCTTAATTGTACTCAATAAACATAAGTTATTAAATGTTAATATTTTTAATGGATTGATCAGGCATGCTAACAAGAAAAAGATTATTTAAATTGTTGACAATACTTTCCACAGGTAGCCATATACCTTGTATATCTAAGTATAACACGGAAAAGATAGACTCACTGCACGATAGCTGATGGGATCTGCCTTCACATCTTCCCCCTTTCCCCCACCCCCCACTACTCACCCACTTGCATGCAGTTTTGTGACTTCTAGCTCAATTTTTTCTTTTTTGCCTCTCATGTACTTGCTTTTCCTCTCATTCCTATAAGTCTCTGATCACTCACTCTATTGTTCCAGTTTAAGATGGTGCTGGCAGTAAAAGAAACCAAAGAATTTAACTTTGAACTTTTGTTTATTCTTTCTCCCTTACTTTCTGAAACTGACTCCAGCTGACCTGCCTGGTTCAGTCATCAAGAAAAAATAGACCATATCACATAGGAGCAGAATTAGGCCACTCAGCCCAACGAGTCTGCTCTACCTTATTATTATGGCCGATTTGTTCTTTTCCACTCCTTTCTCCTGCCTGCTCTGACTAACTAAGAAGCTGATGAGAGGCATTGATCATGTGGATAGTCAGAGGCTTTTCCCCAGGGCTGAAGTGGCTAGCAAGAAAGGACATAGTTTAAAGGTGCGTGGAAGTAGGTACAGAGATGCCAGGGGCAATCTATTTATTTATTTATTTTTACGCAGGCAGTGCGTCAAACGGGCTGCCAGCAACGGTGGTGGAGGTGGAAACAATAGGGTCTTTTAAGAGACTCCTGGATGGCGACATGGAGCTTAGAAAAATAGAGGGTTATGGGTAAAGCCTAGGTAGTTCTAAGGTAGAGCCATGTTCGGCACAGCTTTGTGGGTCGAAAGGGCCTGTATTGTGCTGTATGTTTTCTATGTTTTTATCATCCTCTGTTTTGAATAAATTCAGTGACTTGGCCTCCACAGCTGTCCATGACAATAAATTCTGCAGATTCATTACCCACTGGCTAAAAGAATTCATCCTCACCTCTGTTCTGAATGGATACCCCTCTATTCTGAGGTTGTGCCCTCCGGTCCTAGACTCGCCCATTATAGGAAACATCCACTCAATGAGATTCCCCCTTATTATTCTAAACTCTAGTGTGTACAAGCCCAGAGCCATCAAATGCTCCTCATTAACCCTTTCATTCTGGAATCAATCTCGTGAACTTCCTCTGGACCCAAGCCAATGCCAGCACATCTTTTAGATAAGGGCCACTAAAGTGCTCACAATAGAGTTGGGGAAGATTTACTGGAACAAATCCATGTTCGATTTTCTTTGCTTGCCAGTTCTAGATATGGTAATCATATTTATTCTTTCCCACTTTTGTTTTAAAGTGTTGAATCAAAGGGTGCTGTACAGTAAGGGTTAGGACTCAAATTTTTTGTAATATTAACAATTGAAATAATGAAGTGCAAAAGCATCAAAGGCTGAAAGTAGATTTGGTGTATCAGAGGAATCCCAAAAGCATAATAAAAAGATTATAAAAGATCTTTTAAAATATAGGCAAATATCAGTGTTGTGGATTAACATGAAATTGTAGATTTATTCATATTATTTTGATTGTAACAAGCCAACTTGTATTTTTATTCTTTTACATTTACTCCTCTTCAATATGAAGAAACATTAAAAGTGCTATCATTTATATTAAAAAAAGGAACATTGAGTAAATAAATAATCATGTTAATATAATCACAGGGTAAGGCAAAACTAGATTATTATATTGTAATATATGGAATAGACAGGATGTTAACTATGTAGTCAATTGATTAGTTATGAAAAGGTTTATTTAATGCTTTGAATATTTTCTTTAAGGGAATTAGTAACTAGTTCATACATTTAAAATTATTGAAGTATAAGATACAGATCATAAAGATCAATTAAGTAAAGAGTGGTTGATTTATGGAATAGTTAGACAAGTGTCTAGAAATTCTAGTGCACCATATGCAGAGGGTGTTGTTAGCCCACTACATAAAACTTACGTTCTACCTTTTCCAAGACTGGTTTTGGGAACCAAACTAGGGGAAGTGTAGATCTGACACCAGCAGACTTTTCAGGGACCTGACTGAGGTATATAAATTTATTAAGGTAATTGATAGTGAGAAAATTTTCCTCATGACACAAAAGGTGTGTGGAATCTGGAAAGCACTGCCTGAGAAGGTGGTAGCATTTGGCACGCTGACCTTCATTAGTCAAGGTATTACGTAAATATAGCTGTTGGGGAGTTATGAAGCCATTATCTAATTCTGTACAGTATTGTCAACCTATTATAGGAAAGATGCTACTGAACTAGAAATAGTGCAGAAAACATTTACCAGTATGTTGCCTGGAATAGGGGGACTGAGTTACAAGGAGAGGTTGCATAGATTAGGACTTGTTCTTTGGATGGAGGGGTGATCTGATAGACGCATATAAGATCATGAAGGGATAGTCAGGTTGAGGGTAAAATTACTAGAAACAAAGCCACTTTAGGCTTATTTCTAATCTTGATAACTTTTTGCTGAGAGTACAGATGCTAGAAGACAATTTTTTTCCTTTACCAGCATTTACTTTTTACTTAATATTTCAAATAAATGTATTTCGAGCACAGAAACTTCAGCACTAAATCTATATTCTGGACCAGGGGATCCCAACCTTTCTTATGCCATGGACCCCTACCATTAACCGAGGGAGGTGGACCCTAGGTTGGGAACCACTGCCCTGGACTAAACTTGACCAAATAAGTGCAAGTCCACCTGTCCTTCAAAAATATTGACTTACTTCCACACGTCAGTGAATTCTGAGGGTGCGTATTCTTTATTTTCCAGTTCAATCATAGCGAAACCTCCAATGGCATAAAGTGATCCAGCCATATTGATGACATTTATCGAGCTTCTCTCTTGTGGAAATTCTGGCACTTTCTCCCACCTGCGATAGTCAAATAAGAATATTTAACATTTCAGATGTATATATGTAGAAGAATATTATCATTTTCTACAGATAGTTATGTAGCTTTGTTTGGATTAATCGTAACAAAAATTCAGAATAAATATGCAACAGCCTTCATCTGCATAGTATTTATAATGTATTGTAGGTATCATGTCTAAGTAATCTACAATAAAATCATTGGCTTAAAGATTCTACACAAATTCCCATATTCAGAGTTACTGTACAATAGTAGTCTTACTGTGATATGTGGGATCAGGCCTTTTACCTGACACTATCTTTCATCTTTTCACAATCTGACCTAGTATTTCATTTCCATTCTCTTCATTGGTGTTGCTTCATAATTCCAATCCTGGACTACTTTCCTTATGTTATCCTACTACTTACTTAATATTATTATTTTAAAAAATATCTTCAGGATAATTACCATCTTCAGAAAGATTCAAAGTTTCGGGCCAAGACCCTTTATCAGGACTGGAAAGGAAGGGGGGAAGGAGAACAAGTTGATGGGTGATTGGTGAAACCAGGTGAGGGGAAATTTAGGTAGGTGGGGGAGGGGCTCTGTAATGAGAAGTTGGGAGGTGATAGGTGGGAAAAATAAAGGGCTGGAGAACAAAGAACTCGATAGGAGAAGAGAGTAGACCATCAGAGAAAGGGAAGGAGGAGGAGCACCAGAAGGTGATAGGCAGATGGGGGGGGGGGGGTAGTTAGTGGGGAGCTGGAATGAGAAAAGAGAGAAGGGGAGAAATTATAGGAATTTAGAGAAATCGATGTTTATGCCATCAGGTTAGAGGTTACCCGGACAATGGCAGTAGAAGAAGTCATGAACTGTTATGTTGGAATGGGAATGGGGTGTGGAATTAAAATGGCTGGCCATTAGGCAATCCTGCCTGTTGCAGACAGAGGCGCTCATTGAAGCAGTCTGCCAATCTACTTCGGGGCAAACTAATGTAGAGGAGGCTGCACCAGGAACACTGGATATAATAGATGACCCCAACAAACTCACAGGAAAAGTGTTACCTCACCTGGAAGGATTATTTGGGGTTGTGAATGGTGGTGAGGGAGGAGGTAAATGGAGAGGTGTAGCACAGGTGCCTCTGGCAAAGGTAAGTGCCAGGAAGGAGATCAGTGGGGAGGGACAAATGGACAATTGTGTCATGGAGAGGGATTCCTGCAGAAAGTGAAAAGTGTGGGGCAGGGTAGGTAAAGATATGTTTTAGTGGTAGGATCCTGTTGAAAATGGTGGAAGTTATGGAGAATGATACGTTGGATGCATAGGATCATTGGTTGGAAGGTATGAATAAAAGGAACTCTATCCCTGTTATGGTGGCAGTAAGATGGGGTGTCTGCCAAATACATAATCAGGTGAAGGCAGCATCAATGGTAGATGAAGAGAAATCCCGTTCTTTGAAGGAAGATGACACCTCATACTCTGGAATGGAAAGCCTCATCCTGAGAACAGATTTGTTGGAGATAAAGGAACTGAGAAAAGGGAACGACATATTTTACAAGTGATGGTGGGAAGAAGTATTGTCAAAATAGCTGTAAGTCAGTAGGTTTATAAAAGATATGAATAGAGGGGTCTCAGAGATAGACCAAGTGAATTTAAGAGCCAAATAGAAGTTGGAGGCAAAGTGGATGAAATTGATGAGCTTAGCATGGGTGCATGAAGCAGCGCCAGTGCAGTTAAAGTAATACAGAAAGAGATGCATTACCAGAAAGGCTTGAAACATGGACTGTTACACATAGCTGATGAAAAGTCAGGCAGAGCTAGGGCCCATGCGGGTGCCCATGACAACACTTTGGGTTTGGAGAAAGTGGGATGAACTGAAAGAGAAATCGTTGAGTGTCAAAGGGAGGAGCGTAGTGGTGGAGGGGAACCGGTTAGGTCTGTTCTGGAAACCATTTAATTATATTGAACAACATGTGTCAACCAGAATTTATGGACATCAATTTTAAAGCATCTTTCAGTAGGTTTTTTTTTGTCCTCTTGGTCTTATATATCAATACCTAAATTCCCTTATAAGATCACTTCCCAGACATCTCCTTTGCTGACTAAACAGAAAAAAAAACTTAATTTCTATTGGATTTCACTTACTTATTATTCACGATGTCATATGCTTCTGCTGCAGCTGTCAAGCCTTCTTCGGTCACCCCTCCAACAACCCAGATTTTACTTTGGTGCACAGCAGCTCCAAACATGGCTCGTGCTTTGCTCATGGCTGCCAGCTCCCTCCACTCAGATTTCTTAGGGTTGTAGACAAATAATTTGTTGACACATTTACTGTGGATAAATTAGAGGTATTAAAATAATCAACAGCTCTGCTGCAGAAGGAATCCATTATACTGTCAATCTAAACAACACTTACGCATCATCAGTCTTCCCACCAATAACATAAATTAATCCATTGTGTGAAACCACAGAGTGACCATAAATCTTCAGAGGAAATTTTTTGGATTCTGTCCATTTTAGATTGCTAAAAAAAAAAATAAAATTTGCATTAAAATAACATTCTCACTGTACCTGTCACTAGTTTTATCAGATTTAAATGTCATAGCAGTCACTCAAAGCTGATTTACTTAAAAAGATAATTGTGGACTTCATGAAGGTGCAGGTTGACCACTCTCCACTGCGCACCAATGGCTCTGCACAAAGTTTCTTCGTGTGCACATAATGGATGATCTAACCTGGACCGACAGCATCTCCTCAGTAGACAAGAAAGACAGCAGCATCTACACTTTTTGAGGAGATTGGGGTGGGCAAGGCTCCCCACCCCCATTCTAACAACTACCTACACGAGTACCATCAAGAGTTTGGCTGCATCATTGTGCGGTATGGAAGCTGCAGGGCATTGAACCTACAGCGGGGAATAAAAACCAAGAGGATCATGGGGTTTCCCTCCCCCTCCACTCGCACTCCCCCCTGCCCTTTGTGACACTTACCTGGAACATTATATATGAAGTCCATCCCACAAGTTATTTGACCAACTACTAACAGGGAGGAGGTACAGGAACATCAGGACGAAGACTTCCAGATTGGGTAAAAGCTTCTTCCATCAGGCAGTGAGACTAATGAATAGCTTGCCACCACTGAGGTCTCATTACTATGACAATGAGCTGTTTAATGTTTACTGTTCACCTGCGCTGCACACAAAATGCACTTAGAATTGTATTTTACTAACTTATTTTGTGGTGGTAGTTTGTTTTATGTGCTATGTGTGATACTGTATATGCTTTGGGGGTGCACTGTGCTCCAGAGGAATGTTTTTGTTTGGTTATAGATATGTACAGTATAGCTACGTGACAATAAGCTTGAACTTGAAAAGTGATTGGACAAAAAAACTTCCCAAAATTAGGAAAGATCGATCACAAGAAAACCCAGAATTCGATTTACTTTAGCATGAAGATGAAAGCCCGTGATATTAGCAGATTAAACATAAGCTCCATTTTGACTCCATGATTAAAAATTAGTCAAATATACTTTGAATATCAGGGAAATATACTTTGAATATCAGGGCCTAGGTTATTGCTATTTCTCTTAGGATGGGTAAAACAAGGTGCTTGTTGATCTTGAATACCCGATTTTGATATGGAATAGCGTAATAAAAACTGGAGAGAAAGCACTTGAACTGTTTTTAAAACAATATTACTGGTCTCAATTTTACAAGTAGTTTTGTATACAGTTTTATCCAAATAAAAACTCTTTTCCTCAATGATAAATCTATCTTCATTATCTTTGTCTCCAGCTAAATCTTGTTATTCCAAATAATAACAATATTTAAATGCTGCAGTCATTTCCAAACCAGAGTGAAATCCCTTTCCGGGTTTTACTACCAAAAGCAAGGCTGAAGTATTGCTGTTATGGAATGGGCCATGTCCTTACTGGTTCATATGGGATAGAATCAATGTAATCTATTTATATTAAACAAAATAATTATATTATTTAACATTTTAAGAAAATATGTTCTGCCAAATTAAAACAGTTTATAGCAATAGTTGGTATAAATCAAACCACACACAACTATAGGGAATTAAAACACCATACAAAATGGAAATAAGGTGGACTTACTTCATATCATAGCACATTACTGAATCCAGCGACTGTTCATTTTGGAGGTCTTTGCCACCAACCACATAAAGGAAATTCTCAGTTTCTCCTAACCCGAAGAGGCATCTGGGTGAAGGCAATGGTGGTAAACCATTCCATGCCCCAGCAATGCTGTCAAACTAATGAGAAACATTTAAACTTAATTTCTGAATAATTGGTGCAGCAGTTTACTTCAATTAATCACCATACTTTGGGCAAGATGTTTTACTAGTAATGATTTCTATTTCTAAACCTAACTTTTTTTTAAAAAAGTAAATAAATTCACGTGTGTTTTTGTATTTTGGATTTTCAGAATAGTTCTGGAAACCATTAAATTTATAAACTTCCAGCAATATTTGTTGAAAATATTATTTTAAATATACAAGAAAGTGAAAATCCTAAGTAACTTTAAAAACGGAATAGACTCAAAGCATACCTGGAAGAAATAGCAATGGCAAGGGTGTTCTTTAACTTCTTCATCCACGTACAGGCCACCAATAACAAAAATTTGGTTTCTTTTTGTAACCAGGCTAACATGATTTTTAGGAATCAAATTGCTTACTGCGGCCAGAAAGCATTCATTTAGATTTGGATCATATGCCACAGTCATTGTATCATTAATGAACATGATCATCTCCTTAACGAACATGCCATGCCTTGGAATGTCATTCAAGAAACCAGGGAGATCTTCATCGCCATTTACTGCATCTCCAGCACTCTCTCCTTTCTTTGCCTTTTTGTCTCCTCCTTTAGCGGGCTCAGGGAGTTTCCCAGCAAATGCATCTTTAACTGTCTGAACTTTCTTCAGCAAATCTGGATTAGACTTAATAATATCATCCTTTTCTACACGGTCTTTGACATATTTCTCAGTCATAAGGCGAAAACGTATATAGTCAAATATTTCTCCAAAATGTTTGGCCCTGTCCTCTTTGTCAGTACGTACCCATCTCATTACAGCTTCAAACACAACCTCTTCCTTCTCTACATTTAAAGTGTCACTTGCAATGAGGCTGATCAGCTCATGAAGGGCAAGCTGCATAAAATCTTCCTCTTTAGAAATCTGTTCAAATCGATCTGTGGCGTATTCACGAGCAGAGATAGCGAGCCGAGGACAATCTAGGAGAAGTCCTAACCTGAAGATGGCTAGACAGTTGTCAACAGATAACCTTTCCTGAAGATAGGTGACACACAGCGTGAAGACAGAAGGGATCTGAAAGCGACTGGACACAGCAAAAACATTTTGCACATTTTCATCGGTCAGTTCTATCTCCGAAGTATACAGGTACTGGAGGATCATAGCCACAATAATTTCGTCAGCATCTTCCAGAACTACCTCATGTTTCTTCTCATTTTCTTCTGAAATGAAATACTCACGGAAGTATGGGCTACAGGCTGCCAGGATAAGCCGATGACAAGGAAAGGACTTACTGCCAACCTTCAGTGAGCAATCAATAAATTTGTTCTCATCCAAAAGTTTTTTCAGTCCATCTTGAAGAAGAGTAGTTTGATAAAGACGTGATTCCTCTCTCATATCTCTGTGAAGATCCATTGCAACTGGATTTGGAGATGAAGAACACAGATGATGTTAACTGCAGTTGACTCCAGCTGAAAAAGGCAGATCACTGTAACGTGCTGAACTTGAAGAGCTTGTAATTTAACTCTTCCAGCTAATTATAGAAAGAAACTTCTGCATGTTGGAATTCAGGTTAACTGATGTGCAAAAAATATTTCACTTTGGCAGCTGTCGCAGACGGAAAGAAACAACTGTGATGAGCGAAGGGGTAAAATAGGACGTGGACAATCACCAAAGGAATGATTACTAAGGGCATTAAATTTAGAATGCTTATAATATTGAAGCAGCGTCACAGCCAGTGCGTAGCAGAGCCATGAATATCACACGTTGCAGAGTAATCCTACCAGCTTCTAGTGCTATCTCTCAAATTATGCCTATCTATACAGCTGCTGCCAGCTACTCAAAAATGATTTGAGGGTTGTCAAGAGACTGCACGAGTTCTCAGGATTAACTTTAAAATACAAATTCTTGCACTTTAGCAATCTAATTGTGTTTGCCATGTTAGAAAGAAGTGGAATGAAATGCCATCTGTAACTTCTCATAACTATCTGTTTTCATCCTTATATCATCATAAATTACAGTAACTGGCTTACAAATGTGCTTTCCAATTATTAACCCATGTATTTAAAATCTGACAATTAACTTGTTCAAATCAGTCTGAGGCGTATTCATGAGTATGATAGCAAATCGAGGACAATCCAGGAGAAGCCCTAACCTGAAGATAGCTAGATAGTTGTTGACAGATAACTTTTCCTGGAGATAGGTGAGACACAATTTTGAAGATGGGGGGAATCTTTCCTTACTTTCAGCTGTTGAACAGCTGAGAGTACTGGTCATCTCAGCTCCTGCCTTTTTTTAGGTTAGAAAGTACATCAGTTATATTCAGTACTAAACTTAAAATTTATCTCATTATCCTTCTATCTTAATAAAAAAGTGACTCATTTTCTACAGCTCAAGTGTTCTTATATCCTTAACATGATGCAATTTTATAATGTAGCAACTACTTTGTATGTATGTAAATACTTTATAAATAATTTAACTGCTAAGCATGTTGTTGGAAAACTGTGCTGTTAAATGTACACAATCAAGACAAACAATCATTTTAATTCTTCCAAATTGGTGGTTACAAATGAAGGACATCTTGTCTGGATCTTTGTTGGCCTCCATACTATATAAACTGATGAACTTTCTGAAGATATTCTTTCTGAGAAAATTTACATCCTGCAATGTATTGCCTTTCAGCTGCTCCATTTAGATCCATGAATTATCCTCAAGCCATCCTCGGCTGTTCTCAGAAAACCAAATCCCCTTACCCATTTTTCACCAGTTGCCTCAGTCCTGTTTTTCACTTTGACACATTTCTGATCTAGCCTGACTCATCAAGGCAGTTTCCTTTTCACTTATTCTGTATTTGATGACTTTAGTCAGGATTATAGTCTGCAGCATAAGGCATCTATCTGAATCCCTGGTTTACATGCTGCCTATTTTCCCAATATGCCCATGTACTTTGTTTGATGCTGCCACACAACAATGCTTCTCATCGACCATTCTGATGAAGGATGTGGAGCTGAAATGTTGGCTCCATTTCTCGTTCCACAGAAGCTGTCTGACTTGAGTATTTCCAGCATCTTCTGTTTTTCTCCTTCCCAGTACTTTTTGTCCATTATACTTAGTCAATCTAAAGGCTTTCTAACCAGTGCCTCCACCTGTAAATAAAAAGAAGATAGGTTTAGGTGGAGCGGCTATTGTGTGAGCAGACCAGTTTTAGAGTGAGGAGTAGGGTCTTTGGCTCATCAGGGCTTCAGTGAGGAGAGGTATAGGCTGTAGATAAATTTTTTCATTGTTTATTCTCTCTTTCTTTCTTATTGCACATTTAGAGCCGTAGGGATGCTAGGCAAAATAGTGCAATGTTCCTCTTGTGGGATTTAGAAACGCAGGGAGACCTCCATTATCCCTGACGACTACACCTGCAAGAGGTGCATCCTGCTGCAACTTCTAATGGATTGTGAACTGGAGGGGGTCTGATATCTTTGCAGGAAGGTTTGCTGATGCTGCAGAGTTTGGGGAGAGGGGAGTTTAAACTAGAGTTGCAGGGGCATGAGAACCAGAGTGCCAGAACAGATAATGGAGTGGTTTTTTTGAAAGATGTTGTTAAGCCTACATACAAAATCAGAAATCAAAACAATGAACATGGTGGGACTAAAGTTCTGAGCTGAAACTAATGTTCTTACTCCTGCAAAGAGTATTGTAGGAATGAGCTTAGGGCATGGATCAGCACATTCAATTATGAGATTGTAGTCATTAGTGAGATGTTTGCAAGAGGGACTGACAGTTCAATGTTCCAGCGTTTCATTGTTTAAACGTGATAGAACGAGAGGGATAAATGGTGGAGGGGGTAGCACTACAACTCAGGGAATATATCATGGTAGTGCTCAGATAGGAAAGTCTGGAGAGCTCGTCTATTGAGGCTTTATGGGTAGAACTGAGCAATAAGAAAAATACGTCCACGTTAATGGGATTATATTATAGAACACCCAACAGTCCACAGGATTTAGAGGAGCAAAATTGTAGAGAGGTAGCAGATTGTTGCAAGAAATACAAGGTTGAGATAATAGGTGATTTTAACTTTCCACATATTAACTGAGACTCCCATACCGTAAAAGGCTAGATGGGAAAGAGTTTGACAAATGTATTCAGGAAAGTTTCCTTAATCAAAACATAGAAGTTTCAGCTACAGAGAATGCAATACTAAATCTCATTTTAGAGAATGAGAGAGCGCAGGTGACAGAAGTTTGTGTAGGGGAACACTTTGCATCTAGTGTTCATAATGCCATTAGCTTCAAGGTATTTATGGAAAAGGATAGGTCTGGTCCTTGGGTTGAGATACTACATTGGAGAAAGCCCAATTTTGATGGTATCAGAAAGGTTCTAGCAAGTGAGGATTGAGACAGACTGTTTTCTGGCAAAGTAGTACTTGTTAAGTGGAGGTCTTTAAAACTGAAATTTTGAGAGTACAGAATTTGTTTGTTTCTCTCAAAATAAAAGGCAAGAGTAACAGGTTTAGGTTTTTGAGCGATATTGAGGCTCTGGTTAAGAAAAAGGAGGAGGTGCATAGCAGGTATAGGCAGGTAGGAAGAAATGAGGTACTTGAGAAGTAAAGAAATGCAAAATTACACTTAAGAAGGAAATCAAGGCAGCTAAAAGACTTGCGGTTGCTCTAGCAGAAAAGGTGAAGGAGAACCCAAAGAGCTTCTAAAGATATATTAAGGGCAAAAGGTTTAGCAAGGGACAAAATTGGTCCTCTAGAAGATCAGAGTGGTAATCTATGCATGGAATTGCAAGAGATGGGGGAGACATTAAATGGATTTTTTGTATCTGTATTTACTCATGTACAATGTACTGTGTATGTAATCAAAATGGCTTCTTTGGTTTGCTAGAGTAGGAATGCTTTTATGTTTGATAAGTGTTCTCTCTCACAATTGTTTAGCTTTGGACTTGCTGATATGGGGATTGTATTCATTTGTTAACCAATGGGGAATGTTATTTTGTCTTGTGAGGCTGGGAGCTTGGGGGTTTCGCGGTCTTTTCAGGGGAGGCGGGAAGGAAACGCCGAGGAAGGTGGACGTGTGCTGTGCTGCTCGATCAACCACCAGGGTGGTCCCGGGTGCGAAGACATGGAGGTCGGAGGAAAGTGACGAGGGGTTGAATGGTTCGATGGTTGAGCTCCAATGATGTGCATTAAACTGTCTGAACTTTGATAAATTGGCGCCTTTTTACTTTATTTTTTTTCCTTCATATATACTGTATTGCCTAGTACTCTTTTAGTTTTAGTAAAATCTTTAAAGTGTATTCCGTAATGGTATCTGGTGTGAGTTTGATATCGTGTGTGTATGCACGGCATAAACTTGATTCTCACAGCACCTGCTTGTATGGGAGGTGGGATGGTGAGTGGCTGGATCTCCTTTTCCCCTAGACATATACCAGCTTGTTGGGTAAGTGTTACACTCAGGAGGCTGACACAGTCTATAGAAGTGAGGCAAAGCAGCTATGAGGTCATGGACCTTATACATGTACCCTAATTCTTGTCTTGAGGAAAATTAGGGTGGATAATTCCACAGGGCATGGCAACATGTTCCCTCGGATTGTGCAGAAATCGCAGGGCCCCAGCAAGATATTTAAAATACCCTTAGCCACAGGTGAGGTGCCGGAGGATTGGAGGATAGCTAATGATGTTCTATTGTTTAAGAAAGGCTGTAAAAATAAACCAGGAAATTATAGGCCATGAGCCAGACATCAGTAGCGGAAAAGTTATTAGAACAGGTATATATGTAGTTGGATAAACAAAGACTGATTAGTCAGCATGGCTTTCAGCATGAGAGGTCGTGTCTAACAAATTTTACAGAATTTTTCGAGCAAGTTACCAGGAAAGTTGAAGGCAGCAAAGCAGTGGATCTTGACTACATGGACTTTAACAAGGTCCCACATAGGAGGTTAGTCAAGAAGTTTTGTCACTTGGCATTCAAAATAAGGTAGTAAATTGCTTTGGAATGCCTTCATGGGAAAAGCCAGAGAGTGGTAATAGTTGGTTGCCTCTCTGAGTGGAGGCCTGTGACTAGGGTACAGTGCAGGGATTGGTGCTGGTTCCATTGTTGTTAGTCATCTTTATCAAAGATCTGGATGATAATGTGATTGACTGGATTAGCAAATTTGTGGATGACTTCAAGAATGGGGGTGTAGTAACAAGGAAGACTATCAAAGCTTGCAGTGATATCTGGACCAGCTGGAAAAATGCACTGAAAAATGGCAGATGAAATTTAATAGAGACAAGTGTGAGGTTTTGCACTTTGTGAGGGCCAACCAGGGTAGGACTTATACTGTGAGCCGTAGGGTACTGAGGAGTGTGGTAGAACCAAAGGATATGGGAATACATATCGATAATTTCTTGAAAATGGCTACACAGATAGATAGACTTGTAAGGAAAGTTTTTGGCATATTGGACTTCATAAATCAAAGTATTGAGTACAGGAGTTGGGATGTTAAGTTGAAGTTGTATAAGACATTGGTAAGGCCTATTTAGAGTATTTTGTGCAACTTTAGTCACCTTCCTACAGGAAAGATGTTAATAAGATTTAAAAAGTGCAAAGAAAATTTGCAAGGACATTGCTGCGAATTGAGTACCTGAATTATAGGGAAAGATTGAATAGGTTAGGACTTTACTCCCTAGAGTGCAGAGGGGAGATTTGACAGAGGTATCCAAAATTATGAAGCGTACAGATAGGGTAAATACAAGTAGGCTTTTTCCACTGATGTTGGGTGAGAGTAGAACTAGAGTAGCAGGTTAAGGATGAAAGGTGAAATGCTTAAGGTGAACATATGGGGGACATCTTTACTCAGGATGGCAAGAGTGTGGAACGAGATGCCAGTGCAAGTGTTGAATACAAGCTTGGGTCAACAGTTAATAGAAATTTGGATAGGTACTGTACATGGATGGGAGGGTTATGGTTCGAGTGCAGGTCAATGGGACTAGATGAGCCGAAGGGCCAGTTTCTGTGCTGTGGAGTTCTAGAACTATGGCCACTTATACTTCAGTTATATGTCAGAACTCACTGCATTCTTTTCTGAATCACATCTGTGCCATTGCTGATCTCACAACAATAAGGAGGGTCTTTCTCTGACTGTTCAAAATTTTTGACCATCTAGATTCACAAATGCTTCTCCAGTGGTCACAGTCAGTGGTGTATTTCTTCATCCCACCCTGACATCTCTCTGACTTATGACCAAGCAACTTTGGGCTTTCTGATATGATTCCCATAAAGACCAGTGAAGCATTTGATTAGAGGTAAAGCCTTTAAGCATACTATACAGGGGAAACATAATTTCAACAGCTCGTGGAATGAAGTGGTGATAGAAATTCCCCATGCCTAAAGACTCCTGTAAATTCTTAGTAGTGCAGTGCAGTGGGAAATCCATAATAGCGGCTACCTTTGATGGGAGGAGATCTGCACCTTTTGCAGATATGTGATGGCCAGAAAAGTCAATGGTTGACAACCGAAATTGACATTTAGCAGGGTTAATTAATCAACCCATGTTGGCTTAAGTGCTCAAAAAGTGTGCGGAGATGAGATACGTGTTCGGATTGGGATGCACTGCTGACAAATATGTCATCCACATAAACAAAAAGAAAATCTCAGTCTTTTAATTGAGTCCATTGGCCACTGGAAAGTCTGTGCTGCATATTTCAGTCTAAGCAGCATGTACAGAAATTCAGAAAAGTCAACCAGGATCATCATAGCTGTTTTGGGAATGTGCCCTGAGTACACAGGTACCTGGTGGTAGCCCCTAACTAGATCGACTTTGGAAAAAATTAACTTTCCGGCTAAATATGCTGAAAAGTTTTGGATGTGTGGGACTGGTTAATGAATAGAGGAGGTGGCCTTGTTAAGGCATTGCCAATCACAATATGGCCAGCAACCACCACTGGACTTAGGAACCATATATAGGGGTGAAGCCCAGGGGCTACTTGACCGGTGTACAATTCTGAGTCTTTCTCTGTTGGCAAGCTCGTGGTTGCCAGCTTTTCTGGATCTAGTCTACGTGCATGGGCATGGACTGGCAGACCAGTTGTGGGAATGTGGTACTCGACCCCACACTTTGTGACTGTAGTGGAGAATGTGGGCTTGGTGAGGTCTGGGAACTTGCCCAGCAGTTGATTAAACTCACATGCGCTAGACAGAGTCACCGTGGGGAACTTAAAGGGGAAGCAGGGTAATGACCTAAAGTGTTTGACATCCACAAGCCAGCAGTTGTTAAGATCAACTAACAGTTTTTGGACACACAGGAAAATTGTGCCAAGCAGAGGTGTAGCCAATTTAGCCAGGACAAAGTCCCATGTGTAACATGGCCCAGTGAAACAGTGTCACACATCGTGTTCCGTAAGTATGGATCCTGCTGCCGTTGGCAGCCTCCAGCGAGGTTTCATTGCTCTTTGCCTTCTCATCAATAGGCGATGCTGGCAGCACACCCACTTGAGCACCTGTGTCACACTGGAGGTGTTGCTCTGAAAGGGCGCCCATAATGAACAGTAGACAACCCAGGTAGGTGGAACCCACAGTGATCACAGCCTTCTTATGTCCCAATGTGCTGGCACAGTTGAAGCTGCAAGGTGGTCGGCACTTCCTAGCACTCGTACCAAAGTGAGTATGGTAAAAGCAAAGGCCTAGCATCGTCTGTTTCGCAGCCACGTGTGTCCTTGCGTTGGGCGTCTTGCTGACCAGGCTTATTGAGGTCGAGAAAGGAGGAATGATGCACCGCTGTCTGGCTGAGTGGAGACTATCGGCCATTTTAGCAAGCTCCCTGTCGTCCATCATGGGTGTATTAGACAGGATAATGTAAACTTGATCAGGCATTTGTTGCATGAAGAGTTCTTTAAAAATAAAACAAGGATGATGGTTTCCCAGGAGAGACAGCATATGGTCCATTATCTCTGATGGCTTAGCATCACCAAGACAGGGTAAGCACAGTGACTGTTCGGCATGCTCAATCTCTTATAATCCATAATTCTGTAAAAGGTGAGTTTTCGGTGATCGGTATTTATAGTGCTCAGGTGGGTGTTCAAGCAGACTCACCACTCACAGTTGTGGAATTGCTGAGTGATGCTGCCACCTAGTAGAGTTTGGTGTCATTTGCGGCGACTTCTTGCTGAGCAAATCTGTTTGTACAAATGAAGCAATGGCATACTGCTTCCAAAAATCCAGCAGCTTCAAAGCAAAATGTTCAATAAGTCTGGAATTGTCCTAGAGCATCAGGGTCACCAATGTAGGTTTTCTCAAATAAAATGAAGTGAGGCATTTTACGTTTAATGAAACCCGTAACACATTTTATTGAACACCAAAACCTAAACACAAACGTGCCTAAAATCTTTACATAATATCATTACATCTGGCCAGCCTCTTATAGTGAAATCCCGACTTAATATCGATGGTTGTGAATTATGTACATTTCTCCCAATTACGATATTATTTGAATTAACATCATTAAGTCTCAATAGTGTTCTTAAAACAAATTAATACAAAAGTGAACCTGAAGTTCAACCCATTACTTCCCAAAGACCTTGCAGAGTGAAGCCATCTTTCAATTTCTCGATTGCCAGTCCCAGTTCCTCAGAATAAACTGGTTCACGATCTTCTTGCTTATTTATAGAAAATATACAGAAACATATAACTTAGTCTTTCAAAATGTAACTTTCAAACTCAAAAACAGTAACTTTCCCCAAACAATAAGGCTGACCAACACCTCCATCCATGACAACTACTTTATCATTTCTGACAGTCATTTTATGCACAGACACTCCTGTGTCTCCACTCAGTGTATATAAGCCATCTTATGTGGGGGGGGGGGGGTGTGTGCGCGCACACACGCGCACGTATACACACACACACACACACACACACACAAGATAAGCACTATAAATATATTAT
Organism: Hypanus sabinus; assembly: GCF_030144855.1. Classification (NCBI taxonomy): domain Eukaryota; kingdom Metazoa; phylum Chordata; class Chondrichthyes; order Myliobatiformes; family Dasyatidae; genus Hypanus; species Hypanus sabinus. Next base: position 24,382,774 of record NC_082709.1, read on the forward strand.
TGTGCTCTTTTTCTTTTTGTGCTGCACTGGATCTGAAGTAACAATTATTTTTGTCCTTCTTTACAATTGTGTACTGAAATTGACATTAAACAAATTAGGAAAAACAGCTTTACTTAAGATATTTAAGATGTAATTACAACATATCAGTCTATTAAAGAAAGCTATAAATACCTTATTGGTATCTGCAAAATAAGCCTGAAACAGAAAACAAACAGAAATCAGAAAACTCTGCAGACTTTAAGCAGTCTCAGGACTTCACAGACACATGGGAAACTCATAACAGTTACCCTCCTAATCTCTTCTAAGGTCTCTACCAGAATGAATTTAAAAATAAAACCAATATCAAAATGCTACTCTTTCAAACCTTAAATTTGTTTCATTGTTACATGTTTTTTAATACCTCTCTCGTGTGTGGTACAACTTGAAAAAAGAAAAATCTCATAAGGTTTTACTTAACATCCTCATCCAAGTTTCACAGTGACATAGCCTCCCATCTACACATCAATTATCTCAGAAGCGCTCAGAATTAAACTAGAAAGCCAATGTAACCTCACTATTTAAAAATCAAGACATCAGGAAATTGGTCGAGTTAGCCTAATGCTGTTGGTGAAGAAAATGTTAGAAGTTGCAATAAAGGATAAAGAAAGGATATTTAGAAAATCTTAACTGGATGAGAAAAATTCAACATTATTTCCTGAAAGGGAAATAATGGTGACCAACCTATAGTGTGAACTAGTGGATGTGATGTTCTTAGATTTTCAGAGTCCATAATAAAATGTTAATATGCACAAGTAAGAGTGCATGGTTGTGTGCTAATACAGTGGAATGCAAAAGTTTGGGCACCCCTGGTCAAAATTTCTGTTACTGTGAATAGTTAAGTGAGTAGAAGATGAACTGATCTCCAAAAGTCATTAAGTTAAAGACGAAATATTCTTTTCAACATTTTAAGCAAGATTAGAGTATTATTACTGTTCTGTATAATTTTAGAGTGGGGAAAAAAGGAAAGGAGCACCATGCAAAAGTTTGGGCACCCCAAGAGATTTGTTTCTCAATTAAAGATTCTCAATAATTTTTACTAAGGTCTCAGACCTTAATTAGCTTGTTACGGCTATGGCTTGTTCAAAGTCATCATTAGGAAAGGCCAGGTGATGCAAATTTCAAAGCTTTATAAATACCCTGACTCCTCAAACTTTGTCTCAACAATCAGCAGCCATGGGCCCCTCTAAGCAGCTGCCTAGCACTCAAAAAAATTAAAATAAGTGATGCTCACAATGCAGGAGAAGGCTATAAGAAGATAGCAAAGATTTTTCAGGTAGCCGTTTCCTCAGTTCGTAATGTAATTAAGAAATGGCAGTTAACAGGAACGGTGGAGGTCAAGTTGAGGTGTGGAAGACCAAGAAAATTTTCCAAGAGAACTGCTCGTAGGATTGTTAGAAAGGCAAATCAAAACCCCCATTTGACTGCAAAAGACCTTCAGGAAGATTTAGCAGACTCTGGAGTGGTGGTGCACTGTTCTACTATGCAGTGACACCTGCACAAATATGACCTTCATGGAAGAGTCATCAGAAGAAAATCTTTCCTGCGTCCTCACCACAAAATTCAGCGTCAAAAGTTTGCAAAGGAACACCTAAACAAGCCTGATGCATTTTGGAAACAAGTCCTGTGGACTGATGAAGTTAAAATAGAACATTTTGGCTGTAATGAGCAAAGGTATGTTTAGAGAAAAATAGGGTGCAGAATTTCATGAAAAGAACACCTCTCCAACTGTTATGCATGGGGGTGGATTGATCATGCTTTGAGCTTGTGTTTCAGCCAGTGGCATGGGGAACATTTCACTGGTAGAGGGAAGAATGAATTCAATTAAATACCAGCAAATTCTGGAAGCAAACATCACACTTTCTGTAAAGAAGATGAAAAGAGGATGGCTTCTACAACAGGATGATGATCCTAAACGTATCTCAAAATCCACAATGGACTACCTCAAGAGGTGCAAGCTGAAGGTTTTGCCATGGCCCTCACAGTCCCCCGACCTAAACATAATCGAAAATCTGTGGATAGACCTCAAGAGAGCAGTGCATGCAAGATGGCCCATGAATCTCACAGAACTAGAAGGCTCTTGCAAGGAAGAATGGGCAAAAAGCCCCCAAACAAGCATTGAAAGCTGGCTACAGAAAGCGTTTACAAGCTGTGATACTTGCCGAAGGGGGTGTTACTAAGTACTGACCATGCAGGGTGCCTAAACTTTTGCTTCAGGCCTTTTTCCTGTTTTGTTATTTTGAAACTGTAAAAGATGGAAATAAAAAAGTAATCTTGCTTAAAATATTAAAGAAATGTGTCATCTTTAACTTTATGCCTTTTGGAAATCAGGTCATCTTTTACTCACTTAGCTATTCACAGTAACAGAAATTTTGACCAGAGGTGCCCAAACTTTTGCATGCCACTGTACGTACTGAAACTAGGTTAATGAACATCATCACTCTTATACTTAAATCCTCTAGCTTGGAAAGCTAAAATACATTCTGCATTGTTAACTGCTTGAACACATACCTGTAAGTATGCTTTCAGTGACTGGTGTACAAGACACCCAAATCTCTTTGTATAGCAAGAATTACCAAGATAGTTAAATAATAATCTGCCTTTTGGTTTTTCTTGCCCAAGTGGATTATTTCATATTGTTGGCCAGAAAGAATTACAGTCTGCAAGTCAGTGAATTTGATTGAATCAAGGACAGTGGAAGCAGACAGACAACTGCCTTTGTTCTTGCCATGAGGGAGGAAATGGACATTGCCATTTTATCAAAAGACTCCATTTGTGAGTTAGTCACTTGGCTTGATCAGTGTTTTAAAGTCAACACAATAATGGCTCAGGGAATCTGTTGGACAGGGATCACTTCCAAATAAGAAGATATTTGTGAGGTGTTCTTTGGTTGGATATAACATGCAGGTTTTTGACTGTTGGGGTCTGAATCTGATCTACGTGATTCAATCTAGTTGCTAGTTGAGAATAAAGAGTCATAGATTACCGACTGTCACTTGCTGGGAAGAGGGCAATAAATGGATGCTGGCCTGGAGCAGAGGAGCCAATAAAAAGGTGTTAAAGGTCAGACACATGACCTACAGCCAATGACGCTGGAATGTAATATTTGAATTGCTAAGGAATGAAGATAAAAGCAGATGCTTCAAGTGTGCTGGCACCCGCAACTCTGTAGAAGAACAACTAGCGTGGATGTGAATATGCGGAGATTCAAAATGGGGCTACGAGGAATACATGACCAGCAGCATAAACTTTTTAATTGATACTACATTTTCTGTTCTTTGACTGTTCATGGAAGATCAGGGAAACTTAGGTGCGCACACAGGTATTGGTTGTGTAAATTCATGTGTTCTTCCATTGAGGCAATAAAGGTACTTGTCAGTCAATACAGATTCTCTCTGTGCCTCACTGATCATTATTACAAGGAGTGATTCTTGTAACAATATTTAACCATATTATACTGCATCAGCAATGTTTTTGTGCATTCACTGTCACTGTCTAATTTGACTTAAAGCTTCTTTGTACCCAACTGACAATTCATAATACAACCAGTGTCACAAGTATAATTGTTTCCCTTAATCAAAGCATTGAAAAATATTATGAATACTCAAGGCCCATGTAGTACATCACTAATTGTTGCCTGTCACCTGAAAAGAGGCCATTTATTGTCACTTTCTTTCCCTATTCTTTCATGCCTTTTGGTTTTGAGAAATTTATTTCTCTCCTCCACAAAAATATTCAGTGACTTAATCTCCATAGCCCTCAGTAGTTGCAAATTTTACAGGTTCATCATCTAAGTGAGTAAATCTTATCTAACTTCAGTTCCAAATCTCTTGTTAATTATACATGATCTTGCTGTAACCAAACTTTGCAGTTTTGGTTTTTGTGCAGAAATCCATATTATATCAATAATTGCATCACTACAATTTCTACCATCAGGTAATATGGTTCTGTCTACAGAAATCTTCTAATAACAGGCAAGAAGTGTGCTGTTATACCTCCAACATCATATCTCTTTAGTTAACACTGGCTTTTGAATATTGATATGACTTCATGACTTGTTATAACATCTGCTATGTTGTCACTGGAGGAGAAGCAAAGTAATACAGTAGGCACAGTAGAAAATGAGGCAAGTAAACCCATTATAAGATTACCAGTTGATCTGGGGATCTGTGTACATACTGGATTGTCTGAACTTCCTAAGATTCTGTCTGATATTGCCTGGAAAATCCACTATTTTAGTTTTAAAATTAAGACAATCACTACTTTCAGTTATGTGGTAAAAGAAGACAAAAAAGTCTCATAGCCCCCTGCTAACTTATTTGTGATCTTTATGGACTTTATTATGGACTGAAACCTCATCATAACTGGCTTAACAGAAGAGCCTTTTTAAAACATTACCCAGATGAATCTGTAATCTGTTCTTTTTTCAATGTAAAATCAACTATATTTTCCAAAGTCGACAATTTAGGCTGAAATATCAACATCTTTATGTATTAATTTTAACTCACCACAAACGCATCAGTTGGTTCCTCTGGTTCAATTTCGACATCATCCTGAACTTGCTCAACTGTCAGGTCTTCTAGTGGCTGAGGCTGTAACAGTATGTAACAATCAAAAGACATAACTGAATTTTGATCCAGTGCAGACATTCTGAGTGGGGAAGGAATACAGGTCCACAATCCCTTATCCGAAATCCTTGGGGTCAGTTGCATTTCGGAATTCAAAATTTTTCGAACTTCAGAATCCCTCTTTATTGGTTCCGAGAACTCCCCCCCCGCCCCCGTGGTTACAAAAAACACTTATGCTCAAATCCCTTATTTAACCTGTCTCAGTGCGGGTGGACTTTAGGATCTGGTGGAGCTCCAGACCTATGCTCATCTTCCCGTATACTTTAAATCATCTCTAGATTACTTATAATACCTAATACGATGTAAATGCTATGCAAATAGTTGTTATACTGTATTGTTTAGGGAATAACGACAAGAATTTTTCTTTATTTCCAACAAAAACATTTAATAAAACATAAAAATATACAGCTTCAAACGAACGAACCAAATCAAACACATGGTAAATGACTTATTGGAATAAATGTAGAAGTCACTGTCACTATAAAATTTCAGTAACTTGTCTTTCTGTTTCTTTAAATCATATACAATGGTAGTTCCGACACCATATTCTTCAGTAAGACGTTGCATGATCAAGCCTCTGCAATAATTCCACTTTCTGCGTTATTGATAATGCTTCCTTCTCTCTTTCTCATTGTTACCCATAGGGGTATCTGCAGCTCTTTTTGACATTTTCACAGTAAAATTAAACACAAAGTCAACAGTGAACACAAAATACCAGCGAACAGCAAATGCACGTGTAACCAGTATGAGTGCTGAGCCACAACTGACGTCTAGAGACCTCTGCTAGTGCTGCCACTCACACCTGAGTAACGTCAGCAGTTGGTGGAAAAAAAAACGGTTTTCAAAGCTTTTTGGATTTCAGAATTTCAGATAAGGGATTGTGGACCTGTAATAACTTTATTACTCAGATTTTGAAATCACCAAGAATAACGTTAATTCCTTAGAAACATAGAACATTACAGCACAGAACCTGGCCCTTCTTGGCTGTGCTGAACCATTTTTCTGCCTAGTCCCACTGACCTGCACCTGGACCATATCCCTCCATATCCCTCTCGTCCATGTATCTGCCCAAATTTTTCTTAAATGTTAAAAGTGAGCCTGCATTTACTACTTCATCTAGCAGCTCATTCCACACTCCCACCACTCTCTGTGTGAAGAATTCCCCCCCAAAGTTCCCTTTAAACCTTTCCCCCTTCACCCTTAATCCATGTCCTCTGGTTTTTTTCTCCCCTAGCCTCAGTGGAAAAAGCCTGCTTACATTCACTCTGTCTATACCCATCATAATTTTATACACTTCTATCAAATCTCCCCTCACTCTTCTACGTTTCAGGGAATTAATTCCTAACCTAGTGGTCACCAACCGTTTTAAGTCCAAGATCCCCTACCTCGGCCTTAGTGAAAGGCGAGATCGACCCCAGATAGATTAGTTACACGCATGCGCACTGGAGCAGAAAAGACCAGAAGAAAAACCCCGCAACCCGTAAGTAGAAATAATGTATAAACACCAGGGGTACCCACCCTTTTTTTGCACCGCAGACCCGTTTAATATTGACAATATTCTTGCGGACTGGCAGACGGGGGGTGGGGGGGTGGTGTTAAACACGAGCGGAATACACCGGTACTCGAAGCAGGTTCCTAATATCCAATCTATTCCGAAATTTAGTTTTCACGGCTCTCGGCACTTAGCTTTTGTCCCGCTTGCTCATGTTTTTTCCGCTGAAAAATCTCAACGTGTTTGTCTTTAAGTGCAGGGTGCTTGGACCCAAGGTGCTGAAGCAGTTTTGAGGGCTTCATTGCCTCGGACAGCCTCCCGCCCACCCGCCACCAGATGCCTTGGCCAGGTGCGGCTGGTCGTGGGTGGGGTGAGAGGACAAAGTCAGGGCTGGTGGTCCCCGTACCAGGGCCGCGGTGGTCGTAGTTCTGAGTGACCAACCGAGCGAGGAGTGCGACAGGACACACCTACCCCTCCTTGTAGGATCTATCGGCCGACAAAAGTTTGTTTTAGTAGATCGCAGCGCAGTAGCTGCTCTGATACTTACGAAAAGCTGAACCCGAATTAGGTCATCTGCAAATATTTTAGCACCGGGTTCCCCACAAACACTGAGGCTGCACCCATCTGTCCGTACTCCAGGACGGTAGCAACGGCATTTCCTGCTGGCCGCCCGCGGCCAACCAGTGATCCCTGCCGCGAGCGTATCACTGTGTTTAGGCAACTGATGACCTCGTGTGTGGGCATGACAGGGAATGAGGAAAAGTGCAGCTGACTTATATTGTTTCCTCATGGCCCAGTGGTTGGGGACCACTGAATTACACTGTGTATTGCGGGGGAGTATTGTGCACTGGGCAGGAAGAGCAGAACTAAAACCCCACAACCCGGAAACAATCTCTCAACAGTATTTGTGTATTTATTTTTCATTTTTTTCGGGATCTACTGGGAAAGTCTCAAAGATCGACCAGTTGATCACGATTGACGGATTGGCGACCACTATCCTAACCTATTCAACCTTTCTCTGTAACTCAGTTTCTCAAGTCCCGGCAACATCCTTGTAAACCTTCTCTGCAATCTTTCAACCTTTTCCAAATTCAACCCTACTAAAATCTTATACAACCTCATCATAACATTCTAACTCTTACACTTAATGCTTTGATTTATAAAGGCCGATGCACCAAAAGCTCTCTTTACGACTCTATCTACCTATGACACCACTTTTAGGGAATTATGTATCTGTATTCCCAGATCCCTCTGTTCTACTGCACTCCTCAGTGTCCTACCATTTACCTTGTATGTTCTACCTTGGTTTGTCCTTCCAAAGTGCAAAACCTCACACTTGTCTGCATTAAACTCCATCTGCCATTTTTCAGTCCATTTTTCCAGCTGGTCCAAATCCCTATGCAAGCTTTGAAAAACTTCCTCACTGTACACTACACCTCCAATCTTTGTATCATCAGCAAATTTGCTGATCCAATTTACCACATTATCATCCAGATCATTGATATAGATGACAAATAACAATGGACCCAGCACTGATCCCTGTGGCACACCACTAGTCACAGGCCTCCACTCAGAGAAGCAATCCTCCACTACCACTCCCAAACTCACCTTTGGAATTCACTAATTAGCAATGAAAATAAAATCCAACCAGTTGCTTATAATAATAAATTTATAGAGCACTTTTCAGACAGATGATGTTGTTCAAAGTACTTTACAATGGAATAAAAGCACAAATATGAAAATAAATTAAAAAAATATAAAAATGAAAGACAAAAAGATGTTAGCTAAAATCAAGGTTAAATAAATAGGTTTTGAGCTGGTGCTTAGAAGTGTCAACTGAGTCTGCATCCCTTATATTATTAGGAATTGAATTCCACAGTTGAAGAGTTCAAAAAAGCTGACCTGCTAATTATCACTTGAGGGAAATCATTTAAATTTAAAGACCAATGGAAGAAGACCTGAGAGCTCAAACAGGATTATAAAAGGAAAACTATTCTGACATTTACTCCTGTCCCAGATGATTAAGAACTTTAAAAACAAGTAAGAGAACTTTAAAATCTATTCTAAAAGATAAAGGAAGCCAACGCAGAGTAGCAAATATGGAAGTGATATGTTGCCCCTTCATCCTGGCTTTGATTAAAAGTCTTAATGTGGTATTCTCAGTGAGCTGAAGTTTGTCAATAGATTGCTTTGGAAGGCCAGTAAAAAGTGCATTGCAGTAATCTTAGTCTATTCAATATAAAGATATTAATTCGTTTTCAGCATCATTATGTGACAGAAACAAGCGTACCTTTGCAATATTTTTTGCAGAGTAGGGAAATTGAGGATTATGGGAAAAAGGCAGGTAGGTGGAGATGAGTCCATAGCCAGATCAACCATGATCTTATTGAATGGAGAAGCAGGCTCGACGGGCAGGTGGTCTACTTCTGCACCTATTTCTTATGTTTTTATTAAGTATAGAAATGCTGTTCTGGTTATTTTCTTTATGTGGGATTTAAAATACAAATCTAAATCAAGAATAACACGCAGACTAGTTACTTTTGATTTTACTTGGAGAACCAAGTTCCCAAATTTATCAAGATTTATCTTTTGGCTTTGGAACCAATCAAAAGTATTTCAGTTTTATCTTCATTTTGTTTAAGGAAATTATTGCTCATCCATTTGTTTATTGCAGCCAGACCACAAGTCAAAGATAGGGTATTATCATCATCAGGCTCAACCGAGATAGACAATTGTGTGTCATTTGCATAACTGTGGAAATCCAGTTTATGCTCTCTAAAGATTTCTTTTTTATCCTTAGTGGGGCCACTGTGTTTAATATATTTGGCAAGTTAACAGTTATGACATTTACAATACAAAGGTTAATATTTTGAATATTACTATGACCTTATCAAGTAGCAGCTGGAATCCCCAAGGTAAATGATTATCAATACATAAAACAATCAAAACTATGATCTTTTGCATTTTACATTCCTCTACAGATTTTTTGGTAATTTGCAAGATTGACTTTGATATGCTACTACAGCAATCTAAAACCTGCATAACTTGTAGGACATGCACTGTCCTGTCCAGTCATGTTTGCTAGAGCAACATGAGTTATAAAATTTCTGTGCAGCTGTTTACAGCCTGTGGAATATTGTTATAATGAGAAAACAATTTTTTATTGTAAACTATTAACAGTTTCTTAAAACAATACCACATCAAGCACATCTCTTTTTCTATAGAGATTGGTTATTTGGTGTTAAATTGAAAGGAATATGCTTTAAACCTTATGAGAAGTTGTGAAAAAAGGAACTTGCAAGAAGAAAGCACATGCTTGCATCCAAGATCACACATCATGATCTGCCAAAGGAACAAACAGATTTACTTAAATTTGTCAAACATAACACTAACTTGCCCGCTCACTTGCCTTCCATTCCTTAGCTCTGCTTTGATTTTTATTTTCAGTCTTTATCGAGTTTCCTTTTGAGTTTCTGTGCTCCAACGTGCAAATTGCCCATCTCAATTAATGAGTTCCAGATCTTAATTAATTGTATTAAAAATGTTTGTGACTCTAAAAAAGGAGAGATGCTAACTTGATTGTGGCAAATTCTATTCAACAATCTGCAATCTAAAAGGGCCCAGAGGAACAGATGTTAACCAACATCATCAGAACACCCCAGATCTCATTTCCAATTTACATCTATTTCCTTAGCAAATGTCTCCAGTTTCAACCCATGTGGATTCCTGTTGAATCCTTTTCCTGATCGTTCAGATCTACTTAAAAATCAAAGACAAGTTCAAAATACATAGCATTGGCAAATGATTATTGTCACACTCCAAAATCTTTGCTTTGATACACATATGCTCTTGACCTCCCTCTGTATCATCACAAACTCACTGTATCTGAAAGTTACCCTGATCCTCAGCTCTATTTTATCTTTTGCCATCGTTGGTATTTCATTCAGACATCAAAGATCACAATGAATTGTGCTGAGGGGTAAATGTCTTGGAACATTTCTCCCTCCATAGATGCTACCTAACATGTTATGTTGCTGGTATTTCCTTTTTTTATTAAATAAGATGAATGGTATCATGGCTAAGAGAAAACAACAAGAAACTTATGTTCATTTGGCTGTCCTGACTTATCTAACAGATCAGAGTAGTTAGATGCTTGTCCCCTTAAAAAAAATCACATTCTATGAAATCTAAATAATAGCACAAAACAATGGGTCATAATGTTTTAAATGCAATAAATACACACCTTTTCCTCCATTTCATATTGGACCCCAAAGATCGGACAGGCAGAGTAAACTTTATGCAAAGAGTTTATCTCTTTAACTGCCTCTTGAAGTTTCTCCATAGGATCAATTTTAAAGCCAAGCACATATCCTCCACTCTAGAAATAACAAGAACTTTTACAATAACTCCTACTGATATATTCACTTATTTACAATGATGCAAATGTAAAGAGGGTTTCTTCTTTTTTGTTAACTAGCAGGAATGCTAATTTACTGATAACGAGAATGGTATTCCTTTGTAAACCAAATGGGGATTAATGTTCTTTCTTCTGAGTCTGTAAGCTTTTGTTGACGGGCTTTTGGGCAGATCGGCGCGAGGGGGTCGAGAGAGAGGACGCAATGCTCTAAGCTGGGCGAGGATCGGACCCCAAAGGGGGGTCCAAGGCCGGGAGATTCTCCGAGGACGGGGGGGGGGGGGGGGGGGGATGAAGCTAGATGTGCTTGGTTGACCACTCGGAGGGTCCTGAGCTGTTTGGAGAGTCCGAGGAGTTCGGAGGGTCCTGAGCTGCGAGTCGAGGAGTTCGGAGGGGATCGAATGGTGGCCAGAAGACTTCAGAAATTGAGCTCCAACGGCTGTGCACGTAGTGGTTTGGACTTTGATAAGTTTGGCGCCTTTTCTTTAATTTTCTCTTCATATATACTGTATCGTTATTAATCACTTAGTTATAGTAACCTTTATAAATTGTACTCATTTAATCGCATATGGTGTACTGTCTGTTTTGGGTGAGGCGGGGACCTCACACAGCATCCACACCAGCTGATTACCCAGTTTGGCGGGGCCGAAAGCTACTCCCCCTAGACGAGAACCTGAGCGAGCCTGAGGCGACCCAGAGGGTTACATTGTGGGGTGCTCGTCCGGGATTGATTTCTGTGGAAGCTGTGTGATCACCCTCTTTAAATTGTGTCTGCGGCGAAGAGCTGGTGTGTCTTTGTGGGTGTGTGATTGCTGGTTATCGCTGCGTGTGTGTTGGGTGGGGTGGCTGCTGTTGTTAGCCTCGAGGTCGTTGTTCGAGTTCCAACTAGTTCTGACGAAATGGTGGTGGGACCATGGGTTGTCCGTACTGTTTGGAGAGTGAGGAGTGACAGGTTGGGATGTTTCAGCAGTGGTGGGCTCCGCCCGGTTATTGGAATAATGTCCAGCCCTAAAGGGGCGGAAGTGTGGGCGGAGCGGACCCCTCAGTTGTTGGGTGAGTGGCAGTGCTTGGCTGAGGAAAAGCGACAGGGACGGGTTGAAAGTTTGAGTAGACGGGCTGGTGACTTTGTTAGAACTGTCGGGCGCAATTACCTCGAAGTGACCGCTGCCAGTTCTGGGAAAGTGTGGGAAAATGCGTGTGGTTTGACTGGAAGTCAAATGCCGCAGCTGGGGGGCTTATCATATCCGTGGCAGGAGATTGGTGGGAAGTTTTTAGGGTATCCCTTTTTGCCTAGGGGGGCAGATAAATTGCTTGTGGTGCCAAGGGGATCTGTCAAGGGGATCAGTTGTTCCGTTGATTCGAGAGGTGTCGGGAAACTTAGAGGAGGCCCAGTGGGGGAACGGCTTGGGGTCTCTGGGGGAGCACATTCCCAGCAATGTACCAAGGAACTCCCGAAAGGAACAGACCCTATTCCTGAAGGCTTAGAGGGGCCATGCGCACAGGTGTTGTTACGGATGGATGGAAGTCAAGTTAAAGCCATCCTCGACACCGGGGCGCCGGTGAAGTTGCTGTACAGTTTGTTTCATAACCGTTATTGGAAGCATTTACCCTTGACAACATTGAGGACACTGGAGATTCGGGGTACCAGTGCCGGTGATTATCCAGACAACGGTTGTTGGTCAGTGAAAATGGAGTTCTTAGAGGCAAATGTGGAGGAGACTGAGGTTCATGATTCGTTAATGCTGATGTGTCCGGACCCTGTTGAGACGGGCAGCGTTCCTGTTCTAGAGAGAACCAAAATCCTGCTGGTGCGCTTGGGAGCCTGCCCGGAGGAGGCGGGTGAGCGCTGTTTGGAGGCATTGTCGATGCACCCAGAGTTTCGAGCTGCTTGTGCGGACGTGTGTAGCAGCATTGGGCTGATACCGAATTCAAACAAGAGCCAGTGGTGTTACGGCCTGGGGGAAGTATCTGAGGGTGAGACCCTCTTCGTGGACGCTGCGAAATACCACAAGGGAGGGGAGTTGACTGCTGAAGACACCTCGGAGAGAGAGAGGTTGCGGCGACTGGCCCCTACAGCCGTGGAAGATGTAGGCAGCGTGTGTATGGATTATATTGCTTTGAAGAGGCGCACTGTCAGTGACCAGAATATGGCCCTGAGGGCCAGAGAGGCGATGGCCTGTCTGAGTGGTGTGAAGTGGTTTAAGGTGCTGGATCTGAGGAGTGGATGTTGCCAGATCCCGATGAGTGGGGCCGACAAGGAGAAGACGGCCGTTATAAATTCCCTAGGAGTCTTCGGGTCCGAAAAGATGCCACAGGGCATATCTGGAGCCCTTGCAACCTTCCTGCGGGGCAGGTGGAAGACCATAGGGGATGTGGAGGCGTTTGGAGTTTTGGTGTATGTGGATGATCTCTTGGTATTTGGATTTGCCTCAGGAGAATATGAAGTGAGGTCGTTGCAGGAGCAGCTGAGAACTACCAAGTTAAAGTGTTTTCGGGACACGTGCCAGGGCTGGCGAAGGTCGCAGCTCGTGAGAGACTGTCTCTACGGAATCAAGTTTGATATGAAGACGGAGAGACTGGAGAAAGTGATCTGGAACCATTCGGAAGACTTACAAGTTGGAGAGAATGAAGAAAGTTGTCTGACTGAGGGTAATAGCAAACTGAGAACCCGGAGAGGGGAGTTTGCGGAGGTGAAGAAATTACAGACGAATCTCAGCAGAGAGAAGCGGAAGCTTGAAGGGAACCTGAAGATGACCATCGACAGTTCAAATGAAGTGCAAAACCTGAAAGTTGATCTGGAAGAAGTCATGAGGAAGAAAAAGCTGGAGAGAAGTGCAGTGAATACTGAACAGGAGGCTGAAGAGACTGCGGGAGCAGTGCAGGCCACGTGTTTCCGTTTGGAGAAGATCAAACAGCAGCTACCGATCACAGGAATGAGGAAGAATACAGATTCGATGGATGATGTGCTGGATGTGTGGTACATGCTGCCTTTTGCTGACTTTCCCTCGATTGAGGAAGAGACCTTTGGCCCTTCTCCCATTGAGTCAGGTGTAGCGGGGAGGGTTAGCTGTGTGCAGTGTGGGGCATGAGTGAGAGGTTGAGAGAGGAGTTGGTAGTGGGCCCAAGGTATCCCCAGTTGTGTCCGAGCCTGAAGGGTTTAGGTGAGGGGGTACGGAGGCCTCAGAAGGGTTAGGGAACTCCCAGATAGTTGGCCTAAGTAGCGCCTGAGGAACAGGGCGTGAGGGTTACTGTGTGGGGAGGAGATGTCACTGTTTGTGCTTGGGTTACGGTGTGTTGGCAGGAAAGGTGGCGAGTTATTTAGTAGTCATGAGGACATGACTTTTATTTGGTGGAGGGAGAGTGTAAAGAGGGTTTCTTCTTTTTTGTTAACTAGCAGGAATGCTAATTTACTGATAACGAGAATGGTATTCCTTTGTAAACCAAATGGGGATTAATGTTCTTTCTTCTGAGTCTGTAAGCTTTTGTTGACGGGCTTTTGGGCAGATCGGCGCGAGGGGGTCGAGAGAGAGGACGCAATGCTCTAAGCTGGGCGAGGATCGGACCCCAAAGGGGGGTCCAAGGCCGGGAGATTCTCCGAGGACGGGGGGGGGGGGGGGATGAAGCTAGATGTGCTTGGTTGACCACTCGGAGGGTCCTGAGCTGTTTGGAGAGTCCGAGGAGTTCGGAGGGTCCTGAGCTGCGAGTCGAGGAGTTCGGAGGGGATCGAATGGTGGCCAGAAGACTTCAGAAATTGAGCTCCAACGGCTGTGCACGTAGTGGTTTGGACTTTGATAAGTTTGGCGCCTTTTCTTTAATTTTCTCTTCATATATACTGTATCGTTATTAATCACTTAGTTATAGTAACCTTTATAAATTGTACTCATTTAATCGCATATGGTGTACTGTCTGTTTTTGGGTGAGGCGGGGACCTCACACAGCAGCCACACCAGCTGATTACCCAGTTTGGCGGGGCCGAAGGCTACTCCCCCTAGACGAGAACGAGCTGAGCGAGCCTGAGGCGACCCAGGGGGTTACACAAATATAATCAGAATCAATCAAGTACTTGCTGGTTTCCAACAGAGCAATCACATTATTCACTGCTCAGCTTATGTTCCTTGCAACTAGCTCTCTTTAACATGTTCATCAACATTCCTTTATTTCTTTTGTCTTTTATCTAAACTGAGCGGTAACTCACAGGAACAATTTGGCCTACAGCACACCTTTCAGTGTGGAACAGCCACTTCAAATCTCTGCAGTTATGATTAATTCCACTCAGACAAAACCTGAGGCTAGAATTGAAAGGAGGTCCCTGGACCAGGGAGGAAGTAGCAGAAAATGCCACAATGCCACCCTTGTCCACGTGAGTTCATCGAAACAAAATACATCATGAAAAATAGCACATTTTTAGATTTATTTTTACCATTATTTTTAAAACAAATTGTCAACATTATCATATTAAGAACTTACTTGTTGTGAACTTTCTATAACAAGTGCCAGCCCAAATTTTGAGTCCCTGATCTTTATAGATCGCTGGAATGAAACATCAAATAAACTTTATGCCACACATGTATCACAAGATAACCAAACATGTCAAAAACTCCAGACACTTAAACCACAGAATCAGATATCTGATTAATTTTTAGGAACAAAGATTATGTAAATTCAATTTTGAAACTGAGATTATCTGTATCTTGATTAATTTGGACCTCAGTTATATTAAACCCTTACTTTTGAGCTTCAACTTTCCTTGGGTTAAATAAATGGGAGACTCTGAAAAGAGCAAAAAAACTTTTTAAAAAGCACAAAAGTTGAACCAAAAAATGAACACGCCTTCTCCCATTTGCAAATTATGCAGCCACATTGTTTTATACAGTTCAAGCTATTCACTTAAGTTATCATTTCAACTAAGTTTTAAAAATATAATCTTTTAATCACACCTAGGAGTAAGCTTTTATCATAATAGGCCAGTATTTGCATCCAAATCAGGAAGTACTGTACTAGCTGGGAACCAGAGCTCTAGTCATACACTTCATGACTTCATGCTAACACCCAGTAGCAGCCTCAGAGTGACGTCCCTCACATGATCCCTTCTCCAATTTAGCAATAGGTTATATCAGACCAAAAAGTAAGGAGTTCTATAAATTTGTTTCAAATCATTAGACTAATGGAAAACACTAAGTGCATCAAAAAATAAAGCTCCCTGGATAAAACTAACCATCCAACTGACTGCTTTAATTTCATTATAAAAATACTACCGGTAATACAAAATCCAAATAAAATAATTAGATGAAAATGTCACTCTATAAAAATCACATTTATATTCTTTAGATTATATTCTAATATTTCTTTAATAAGGTACAATATTTTGAGAAAGAAGATTATGCTTGTCATATGAAAGTAAATAAAACTTACAATTTGAAGATAGGGAATGCTAACATTGAAACTATCATTCATATTTGCGTGCCATACAATCCGAACATTTGTAATAAAAAATGTTCCCAGATTGCCCTATAGAGAGAGGAAAACACATATGACTTTTATTTATTAAAAACTGAACTATCAAAAACAAAATCTACTACAAAATCTATTAAGTTACAGAGAAAGGTTGAACAAGTTAGGTCTCTATTCATTGGAGCGTAGAAGGTTGAGGGGGGATTTGATCGAGGTATTTAAAATTTTGAGAGGGATAGATAGAGTTGACGTGAACAGGCTGTTTCCATTGAGAGTAGGGGAGATTCAAACTAGAGGACATGATTTGAGAGTTAGGGGGCAGAAGTTTAAGGGAAACACGAGGGGGTATTTCTTTACTCAAAGAGTGATAGCTGTGTGGAATGAGCTTCCTGTAGAAGTAGTAGAGGCCAGTTCAGTTGTGTCATTTAAGGTAAAATTGGATAGGTATATGGAAAGGAAAGGAGTGGAGGGTTATGGGCTGAGTGCGGGTAGGTGGGACTAGGTGAGATTAAGGGTTCGGCATGGACTAGGAGGGCCAAGATGGCCTGTTTCCGTGCTGTGATTGTTATATGGTTATATGGTTACAAATCCCAATTCAACCTAATGAAGCTACTCTTTACTGTATATAACATGGAATATAACATACCTGATCACTTGATAGATTCCAAACACCATTAACTTTATCATAAACCTGTTCCTGTGGTAGAAGTCTTAACTGCTTGTTTTGGATGAGAGCGCCTCTTAACTTAAGATCTCTATAAATTTTTGATGTCTCATATGCTCTGTAAAGAAGATGAATTAGGTGTGAATTAAAAAAATAAGCATTTGCAATTTATCAGCATCAGATAACAAGACTGTATTGTTCAATGATGAAATTGGCTGAAGTCAGTATGGTTTCCTTAAGGGGAAATCTTACCTGACAAATCTGATGGAATTCTTTGAGCAAATAACAGGCAGCATTGACGAAGGAGAGGCAGTGAATGTTGTTTACTTGGATTTTCAGAAAGAAGGCTTTTAAGAAGAGGCTGGTAAACAAGATAAGAACCCATGGTATTATTTGAAAGATACTACCATGGACAGAAGATTGGCTGACTGACAAGAGGCAAAGAGCCTTTTTGTGCCTAGTGATTATCTACAGGGGTCAGCGTTGGAACAGGTACTTTTCACATTATATGGCAAAGATATAGATAATGGAATTGATGATTTTGTGGCCAGATAAAAAGGACAAAGATGAGGAGGAGTTTCTTTAGTTAAAAGGTAGTGAATCTATGGAATTCATTGTCATAGATGGTTGTGGAGCCCAAGTCATTGGGTCTAGATAAAATGGAGGTTGATTAAAGCAGATGTTCTTGATTAGTAAGGGTCTCAAAGGCAGTAGAATGAGGTTGAGAGGGATAATAAATCAGTTACGATGAAATGGCAGAGCAAACTTGATGGACTGAATGGCCTAATTCTGCCCAATATCTTCAAGTATAATGTTACTTCATTAACCAGCCAGAACTTTATCACTTATAATTTTAACAAAGGAATAAAATCTCATTAACTAAGGGACTTGTCACATCACTGTAAAATTGACTTGACTGTGAATATTTACTTTTCACATCTATTTTTGAATTCTGAAAATTTATAGCAGAAAAAAAGTATTTTGTTTATTGCAAAAATTAAACATTAATAGATACAGAAGTCTTTTGTCAGAAGTACTAAAAATGCAATAGTTAGCAACAATGCAATCAACATCATTTTGTAACCAGCAATCTTCTGAAGTTTCAAGTTTCATTGACAATTAGTGTCAGCTGGCTATTTGATGGACAAGCAGAGCCAATTATGAATCTTCCCTCATACAGTTTCTGTACGTACACAGGGGAAATGCCAGGCAAATTTTCTTCTTTGATCAGTCTCAAGAAAATTGTTGTGGAGAATATACAGATCTTTCAGGCACATCATACTATAGAAGCAGTAATAGGCCACTGCATGTGGTCTTACATTTAATAAGGATGTGGTTGACCTTTAGTGTCATTAACACTTTTCATGTACTGACCTTACATTCTTTGATCTCTCTTGTCCAAAAGTATATTGATCCCTGAGCCACAAGCATAGCTATCAAATATTTGGTCTAATTTATTCAGAAGAGGTCAGAAAAGTAATATAATTGAATTCAAAATATTGTGTGACATTCTGAATCCTCCTAATCCTGATAATGATTTGTAAGATCTTTTTATACAGCCTGTAATTTTATCATCCATATTCCTGATTTTAATAATAGGAGAACTCAATTTCAGCACTAAAGTGTACTTTCACTTATATACAATATTAATAACCCTGAATTCTACAACGCTATTTTGAAAAAAAAGTATTTCTAAAAGTTATATAGCTCCTTTAATGTAGCATAACATAACAAGTTTCAATGCATTATCTAAAATCTGGCACAAATCCACATTGGTGAGGTATTATAGAATTATATATTTATATAGTATATACATGTGTGTGTGTGTGTGTGTGTATGTATATATATAGTATTATATAGTTCGAAGAATTGTCTTAGTGAAAGCAGAGAATTAAGAAATTTATTTCAGAGCTAATTGCCTGGATGGCATGTGATAAAACGGTTTACAGCAGAATGACTGAAGGTCAGAGTTTTGAGAAGTTGCAGATATGCGGAACTATGAGAGATCATGGAGATTGGAAGGAACTAAGTCACATGGCACAGAAACAGGTCCTGTGGCCACCATAACTAGTTGCAAGATGGTCAACAACTTATACTAATCCCATTTACCAGTACCTGGTCTGTAGCCTTCTATGCTTTGGCAAGTCACGGTGTTTTAAATATAAGATACTTTTTAAATATTGTGAGAATACATTCCTCCAACACCCACTCAGGCAATGTATTCCACATCCCAAACATCTGGATAAAAATATTCTTTCTCAAATCCCCTCTAAACCCCTGACCCCAAACCTCTGCCCTTTAGATTAGACATCTTTGGTATTGGAAAAATGTCCTATTGATTGCTGTATTAATGCTCATAATTTTTATACTGTTTGAGGCTTCGCCTTTCAAAAAAAGGTAAACAAACATCTAATTTCTCCTCATAGCTGAAGTACTCCTATTCCGGGCAACAACGTGATGGGGCTCCTTTGCACCCTTTTCAGTGCAATCACGTATGTCAAGTGGGGCAAACACAGTCTAGTCTTGATGAAGGATCCTCAACCGAGCGTTTTCCCCCCACAGATGTTTTTGATTGGCTGAGCTCTTCCAGAATTTTTGTTTGTCGTATTGTGAAGTTGTTCGAATACATCTATACATCGAATACATGGTTAATAAAGGCAAGTGTTCTGTATGCCATCTTCACCATCTTAGCTACTTGTACTGCCACCTTCAAGAATCCTGGGACTTGTACACTAGGGTTGCTCTGTTCCTCAATATTCCCTTGGTCCTACTATTCATGGTATAGGTCCTATCTTTGTGACCTCTCAAAGTACTTCACCTCACAGAGAGATTAAATTCCATCTGCCATTTCTCTGCTCATTTTACCAATTGTGGCTCAAGTCATGTTATTTGCAAATGTTTTAATCATTCCAACCAGTCACATCAAAAATAAACAAGGTGGTTTCCAGCTTTGTTCCTTCTGGCAAACTACTGGTCCTTACAATCACTAAATTTATATTTCATCCTTTGACTCTTATTACCAAACAAACTTTGGATCCAATTTGCCAACTTGCCTTGCATCTGGACTGTAGCATTTTGGAACAATTTCACACAAGGGCTTTGTCAAGGTTCTTATTTGTCCATTTAGACTATATTGAACTCACAGTTTTCATCATTTTATTATTTCTTCAAAAAACTCAATTTGTCTGTCCCAATCTCTCACCAGCAAAGCTTTGCTGAGTATCTCTGACCAAAACCCTGCCTTTCCAAATGTTTATTGATTCTGTTCAGAACTTTTCTCAATACCTTCCCTACCGATTGTGCTAGTCTGGCAGGCCTGTACTCACTCACTTGCTGTCTTTTTGAATAAAGGAACATTTGTTGGTCACAAAACAACTGGGACCTCAGCTATGCTTACCGTGGCCTACTGCAGTAAAATGGATACATCTTATTAGGCTGAGGATTTATCCAGCTTTAAACCCACCAAGATATCCAATACTTCCTCCTCTTTGGAATTTCATTTTTGCCCTCCCTGAACTATCCAAATATAATATCAAACAACGTGATGCATACAGATGCAAAGAATTCATTTAAGATCTCACCTACTTCTTCTGGCTCCACCCATAAGTTGTTCTTTTGATGTCTCAGGTAATTGGAAGTGGTTTATTATTGTCACATGGATTGAGGCTTTATCCACACTTGACTGAATAATTTTGAAAATGCCAGTTTAGTGTAAAAACGATAGGCGTCCCCATCTAGCGTTTTTGAAAATACCTGGGTCCACATTAAAACGGGAATTTGGGCGAATCCCCTCCTACCGGGCATGCACAGGACACATCCAGAAAACAAGCAACACATTTGGTGTTGAATCTCACTGTGAAAGTGCGCGTTTGTCCAGTTACAGACTAGAAAAACTTAAAACAAAATTGCCAAACGATGGACAGCTGTTGGCTCTTGCACAGGAGGACTTAAAAATAATAAAAAACAAATACTGGAGCGTATGGAGGCAACCAACAGGAAGTTCACGGACAGTATGACCCGGCTGACAACAAACATTGAAAAACTGACTAACTCTGTTGCATTAATAAAGCACTTTGTTAAATGTATAAAACATGTCTGCATCAGTGTTATCTTATATTGTTACGTACTCGTGACACATGACAGTGGTACCCTTGTCACGTGACTGGGGTTGAAGCTATACTGGACTTGAAGTAATGGTCTTGTGATGGTGGAGTGATGTCATTTTCCCGCCAGTAGAGATCATGTGACAGGTTTTTTTTACAGGTTATAAAAGGAAGACCCCACCCTGTGAGGAGGGGCAGTTCGTGGCTGGATTTGCCATGTTGACTTCATGCCACTGCATGATTTAATGTGATGACGCAGTTTAGTTGAAAGATTAAGTTTTATCTAATGCCTAAAGTTTAAAAGGTCATTGCCAGCAGTTTCTTTACAATACTGCTAGTTGAGAATCAGTGGAGAGTGAAGATCGGAGTTCGGGAGTTAAAGATCAAGGAGAATCGATTTTCGACGGTGCAATGGGTTCGACCTTGTTTAATCCTTATTCGGAAGGAATTCGTTGACTGTTCTCGTGTTAATCTCTGCGGGATAGCAGAATAGATTGAGGACTGTGTGATAAAGGAAAGGTCAGCGCCTTTAAGCCGTTTCGTTTCATTTCGTTTCGTAAATTTTTTGTGGGAAAAAGTTTGACTTCGGGGACTGAAGCAAAGCAATGTGAAAGAGAATTTAAATCGTCTTAAAAAGTCTCTCCCTTAAATGGGCCGTGAGCATTTCGAACTTTTGGCAATACTACTTTAAAGAACTGTTTTTGCAACATCGCTTTAAGAACTGTTTAAGCTGCCGCACAGCAGCTGATTTCCGGTTACGTTGTTTGTTTACTTTTGGGGGGTTTGTTTTCAGTGTATAATAAACGTGTTATTTGTTATATAAACCCTTGCCTAACTCATATATTTATTGTTGCCTGAATACGTAACAATATTTCCATACAATGTTACATTAGGCTGTTACACATCTATTGTCAGAGAAGTACTTGCATAAATAGGTAAAACTACCTTCATACGAGCAAGACAGAAAACAGGGCAAAGTGAGTATACTTACTCAGTAAGTTATGGGTCAAAGTATATGGTGAGTACATTTCTAATTTTTCTGGCTTCAGTCTCATTGACATCTGTTCTGAAATTGTTAGGTTATATGGGGGAGTTGCGTTCAAGACAACAATGAAATGCCGCCATCTGTTCTGGCATGTCATGACAGCGTTTTTAGAACTCTCCGGTTACCCCATCCACACTACTCTTGCCCAAGCTGCGTTTTCAAATTTACACACTCTGGAGGGTGTTTTAGAAAAGCTCCATTTTTGGGGGAGGTAAACGCTGTTTCAGTGTGGATGGAGGGTCAAAATGAAGAGAAAAAGCTTCAGTTACAGATTTATCTGGTCTAGTGTGGACGTAGCCTGAGATATAGTGAAAATCTTGTCTTGCATACTGTTCATACAGATCAAATCATTACACAGTGAACTGAGGTAGAACAAGGCAAAACAATAACAATGCAGAATAAAAATGTAATAGCTAGAGAGAGAGTGCAGTGCAGGTAAACAATAAAGTGAAAGATCATAGTGAGGTAGATTGTGAAGGCAAGAGTCCATCTTATTATTCCAGGGAACCATTTAATAGTCTCATAACAGTGGAGCAGAAGTCATCCTTGTGTCTGGTGGTAGATGCTTTCAGGCTTTTGCCTCTTCTACTTTGTGGAAAAGGGGAGAAGAGAGACTGGGACGGGTGGAGTCTTTGATTATGCTGGCTACTTTACCAAGGCAGCAAGTAATATAGACAGAGTCAATGGAATGGAGACTAATTTCCTGTATGTGCTGAGCTGTATCCACAACTCTCTGCAGTTTGTTGCAGTCATTTGCAGAGCAGTTGCCATACCAAGCTACTGTGCATTGATAAAAATTGATAAGGGTCGACAGGGACATGCCAAATTTCTTTAGCTTCCTGAAGTAGAGGTGTTAGGGAGCTTTCTTGAACTTGACATCAACATGGCTGTACAAGGATGGGCTACTGGTGATGGCTCCACTCTTTCCTTAATTATCCTCTTGCCCTTAATAGATCTATAAAATCAAGTTCAAATTTACTGTCATCTGACTGTACATATATACAGACGACCTTCACTAATCAAACTACCTGTGATCCGGTTCCTTCGATAATCCGGCATTGAATTCAAATTTACCGCGCAACCGTAATCTCAAATTTCCTGGGTCACCGTACAAATCTGCTCCTCACTGTTTTGTTTGTGCTAAATCTGTTCACGTGTTGGTGCGCTCTTGTAAGCAAAGACAGGCGATTCCTGCTTGCTTTCCTGCATTTATTTATATCACTTGCATGAGACACGGCCGCCCAGCGCCCACCCATCTCACCTGCCAGCAGTAGTGGAGCTGGCACGCACTGGGTCGGTCCGCCTTCTCACCCGCCTGCTGGCAGTTGCGCACTGCCCTCTGGCGCCGCCTGGCCGGCACTCTGTTCTCTTCTGCCTACAACCTCAGATCAGACGTGGCAACCCGCTGAATTTAAGCATATTACTAAGCGGAGGAAAAGAAACTAACAAGGATTCCGTCAGTAACTGCAAGTGAAGAGGGAAGAGCCCAGCGCTGAATCCCTGGCCGCCTGGCAGTCACGTGTAATGTGGCGTATAGAAGACCCCTTTTCTCCAATTTCTGCTCACCCAGATGCGCTACCACCAACATCAACAGTTTTTGAAGAAACTGTTGTGCCAGTTTCAGCACCAGTTCCTGATGCTTCACTCACTTTTCAAGATGAAGATACTGATGATCCTGACAACCCCACACTTGCAAACATATAACTTTGCCTGAAGGTTTACTAAATGTCTCACTTTAGAAGCAGAAGTGCTCAACTGTTCTGTATAGGTTAATTCCTGTACATTTATCTGCACCCTTTATTTTTTCTGTGCCTGTACAGTATATTACTTTATTGAAATCTCACTTGCTACTCAATTAATATTTGCTTCATTATTATCTAACCTGTACTGATTTACATTATATTTTAAAGGTATGATGAGGCAGTTAACTATTGCATAATGTGATCCTTCCGTAATTCGGCATTTTCACTAATCCAGCACTCCGCAGGTCCCAGTGGTGCCGGATTAGTGAAGGTCAACCTGTACAACCAAACAAAAAAGTTCTTATGGACTACAGTGCACCCACAAAACATATCACGCACAGCACACAGAACAAAATATTGCCACAAATAAGTTAATAAAATATAATTCAAAGTGCATGTAGTGTGCAGCAAAGGTAAATGGTAAAAAGTAGAAAAAATAGCTTGCTGTCTGGGTGACAAGACTTCAGTGGTGGCAGGGCGTTCACTAGTTTCACATCCTGAGGAAAGAGGCTGTACCCAGTTTGACAGTCCTAGTCCTGATGTTCCTGCACCTCTTTCCTGATGGTAGTGGGTCAAAGAGAATGTGGGATGGGTGGTAGGGATCCTCAACAATGCAGCTTCCATACAACACAATGATGCAGCCAAACAGGACACTCTTGATGATGCTTCTGTAGAAAGTTCTTAAGAGTGGGAGCGGTAAGCCTTGCAAACCTCAATCTCCTCGAAGTGTTGATGCTGCTGTGCTTTTTTGACGAATGAGGAGGTGTGTTGGGTGTTGATTAGATTGTCCATTATGTCCACACCAAAGAGCTGTCTGCTCTTCACTCTCTCCATTGGAGAGCCATTGATGTGTAATGGAGAGTGGTTGACCTGTGCCTTCCTGAACTTCACAATCATCTCTTCTGACTTTTCTGCATTGAGACTCAGGATATTGTTCTCACACCATTTGACAAGTTTATCTCCCTCATTAATATTGCTGATGAGGCTAACCACTGTTGTGTGATCAGCAAACTTGATGTGGTTTGAGCTGGATCTGACAGTGCAGTTATGAATCAGCAACAGGCTGAACACAAAGCCCTGGGGTTACCAATGCTCAGCGAGGATAGTTTGAGATGAAGCTTGAGATATTGCTGCCAACGAGGATAGTTCTCCCACCAGACTCTGAAGGATGATTGCATTAAACCCAGAGCTGAAGTCAATAAACAACAACGTGGCAACAATAAGTCATCGTTTTCTAGATGGGACAGGAGGAAGTCCAATGGAGCTGGAATGTGGGATTTTATATGATCCTTTACCAGCTGCTCAAAGCACTTCATGATCGTTCAGGATAGTGCCACTGAGCGGTAATAGTTTTGGCCAGTTAATGGCACTCTTTTGGATGGTGGTTGCCTTGAAGCCTGTATGGACAGTAGACTTTTGCAAAGAGATATTAAATATGTCTTTTAAGACCTCTAATAGCTGGACAGCACAATTCCTTAGCACCTTACCAGGTATGTTGTCCATTCTCACAGCTTTTGGCCCAGCTAGGATCCTCCTCATCTTGGCTGCGAACCAACAGGGTGCCAGTTCCACAGGGTGAGAGGGGCACATCATTCAAATAGGATTTTCTTAATCTTGTCCACCTGTGATATTTTGTACCTCTCCTTTGTCCTCCTAATTCTTTTTAAGCTCTCCCCTACATGTTGTGTGAAGATGCCCTTCTGATTTCTGTTCTCTTTACCCAGCCCTCAATATTACTTGATATTCTGGGTTCTTATGGACTTGCTGTGCTCACCTTTCACCTACATGACCCTAAACTTCCATTATTTCATCATGAATGACTCCTATTTATTGGATATAGACCTCTGCAACTGGCTGATTCGAATTTTGTCAGGTCCTCTCTTTTAACCTTGAAATGATAATCTTAACCTCACCCTTTCTGAGGCTACCTCTAAACAGAACTATGATCACTTTCTCCAAAGTGCTCTCTCATTGACACTTCAAACTCTTGGCCAGCTATAATTCTCTAAGAGAATTTGTCCAGGACAAATGATCCTCTACTTTCTGCTTCATAGAGCCATTCTAAACACACTTTAAAAATGCTATTCCCGCTATATCCTTCATACCAACTCTTGGAAATATCTTGAAGCATATATACAGATTTTTAAAATAGAGGCTTTGCTTGTGAAAGCTAATGTGAATCAGCAAGCATGGCAGAGATTTGGATGATGATAGAAGGGTAACATGAAGATTGTAAGCAGTGTTGTGTCTTTGGTATTTTAGTAACATTTGAGTAATATTGTAAATACATTGTTTGATTATGCTATCTTTGTTGTTTACATAATTTATTACAGGTTATATGCATGAAGTAAAAGAATGGCATACATCATTATGCCACCATGCCATATGTGCATGCCTCACTAAAAGTAAAAATGAAACTAAGACATCCATTCCCTGGCTCCTGAGTTTTTCTTTCAAATAGTTTTATAATTTGGAGTTACAAAATGTAACCGTAAGACCATAAGACACAGGAGCAAGGTAGGCCATTCGGCCCATTGAGTCTGCTCTGCCATTCAATCATGGGCTGATCCAATTCTTCCAGTCATCCCCACTCCCCTACCTTCCCCCCATACACTTTGATGCCATTGTGAAGCAGGCAGCCATTTCTACTCTTTTTTAAATTTATGATTATCACCCGTTAGGCACTGTTTATGTACCTGTGGATTTCATCTGCTTTCAACCTTTTTTTTAAAAAACTCAGCTAATCTTCTCTTTGCAAAGAAACAAACTATCTTTAAATTCTACCATCTCTCTCTTTTTCCCCTTGTGGAAAAAATAGTGTTTTGCTGCACTTCAACAGGTAAGTAGGCGTTTCAGGTTAGTTTTAAATCTCCTCATCACCACAGTTATCATAAACACTTATAAAGGGCATTATTGCTATAATGGGTTTATTTTTGGAAAAGTATCTGCACCTAAATTCTAGCAGAAAGCTATGGATCAAGTGCTGCAAGGCTGCCCAGACACTCAGTGTTACTTGGATGACATCATCTTTACTGGGAAGGATAACAAGGAACATCTCCAAAATTGCAAGACAATGCAAAAAAATTTGAAGATTCTGGGTTCAGAGCACGATGCAGCATGTGTGAATTCCTTAAACCAAGCATCAATCACTGTGGTCATGCCATTGACCCACAAAGTTTACACAAGTATGCTGAGAAAATTTAAGCAGTGGTGGATGCCCCAAGACCAAAGGAAGTGTCATAATTGCAGTCCTTTTTAGGATCTGTCAATTATTATAACATGTAAACCTGGCTACTGTGCTCCACCCCTTGAACTCTTTACTACAGATCGGAAACAAATGGCAATGGACAAAGCAGTGTAAGGTGGCTTTCCAAAAGACAAAGGAAATGGTGATGTCAACCATTGTACTCAGACAGTATGATCCACATTGTCCAGAGAAGCTTGCCTGTGATGCCACACCTGCTTCAGAGAAAAATTACACATAGATTGACAGAGAGGTCTTGAGTCAGGTTTGGAGTGTAAAACAAATCAACCAGTTCTTGTATGGAATAGAGTTGACCCTCATTACTGATCATCAACCACAGAAGTGTTCTGTTTCCAGCAGCAACATAAATACAGAGATGAGCTCAATTTCTTGGAGGACACAAGTACAAGATCAAATTCAACAGGACAATTAATCACGGAAATACTGATGGATTGTCCCGTTTACCTTTGGAAAGGGAAATACTTGAAAAATTTACAAAAGAGGACACTCCTCTTGACATATTCTCCCTTATGCAAATCAGAAGTTTCCCTATTACAGCAGAGATGATCTAAAGGGAAACCAGAAAAAAAACCTTACACTGTCTTAGGTCTACATGCCACTGCAAAATAGAATGTGTGGCTGAAATTCTAGCTTCCCCATTTTTACCAGCACTAGGATGAAATTGCCCTTGAAGGCTTCCTTATGTGGAGATTGAGAGTTACTACCATCTAAACTGAAAGCTAAAGTGTTGGAGGAGCTACAAGCTGGTCATTTAGACATTGTAAAAGTGAAATCTCACTCCCCTCTCCCTTCCCCTTTCCAAACCATGATACCCTTCTCCCTGCCCACTTCCAACACTCAGTCCACAATTGAAACCTGTATCACAATCACGTTTATCATTACTCATATGCCACTTTTTTGTGACAGCAGTATAGTGCAATACATAAAATAAGTATGAAAAAATGGCTGTATTGTTTGGAATAGTGATTGCTAAGACGTTAATCCTGCAAATGCGGAAAATGGACTCTGTGCCTATGTATGATCTATGGCTGAGAGGACGGGCAAATACTTTACATTTGGAGAGACTGAGACTACGTAATGAGGACAGAGGGACATCTTTGAAAGGATATGGGGCCCTGCATTGGACTTTCTTACGGGGTGAGAACTGAGGTTTTTTTGGTGCGGTGCACCTCTGCTGTGTATGTTTACTTTTGCCTTTATATTATTCTCTCTTTTGCTGCTCAATATTTAATTTGATTTTGTTATGGTCGTGGTTTTTGTGGATGTGCTGTAAAAAGAATAAATATATTTTTAAAAATTACTACAGTACTGTGCAAAAGTATTAGACACCCTAAGACATGTATCCCCGGGCTCCCATGTTTTTCTTTCAATTAGTTTTATATTTTGGAACTACAAAACATCACAAACAAATTTGATTTTGATTCAAGCACATGGCAGGAAGAGGTGTAGTGTCAGTCTAGATAAAGCTAATCTAATCTTTAGATTTTGGGTTTAAGGTGCAATAATCTAAAGTCAGTGAAGGAGTCAATAGCTGAAGTTGAGTAAAGCAGGGTGTTATCTGTGAATATGTGAAAACATGTTTTCTGATAAGTCCATTAGCACAGGAGCATCACAAGGCTGTGTGCTTAGCCCCTTGTTCCACTCGCTTTATACTTATCACTGTGAGGTTAAGCACAGCTCCAATGTTATATTTAAGTTTTGCTGATGATACCACTATTGTTGGCTGAATCAAAGGTAGTAACAAATCAGCATATAGGAGGGAGATTGAAAATCCAGCTGAGAGGTGCCACAACAACCTTTCACTCAGTATTAGTAAAACCACGGAGCTGATTAATGACTTCAGGAGGAGGAAACCAGAGGTCCATGAGCTAGTCCTCATTGGAGGATCAGAGATGGAGAAGGTCAACAACTTTAAATTTCTCAGTGTTACCATTTCTTTAGATCTGTCCTGGGCACAGCACCCAAGTGCAATTAACATAAAAACATAGAGAACCTACGGCACAATACAGGCCCTTTGGCCCACAAAGCTGTGCCAAACATGTACATACTTTAGAAATCACTTAGGGTTACCCATAGCCTTCTATTTTCCTAAGCTCCATGAACCTATCCAGGAGTCCCTTAAAAGACCCTATCGTATCTGTCTCCACCACCGTTGCTAGCAGCCCATACCACGCACTCACCACAATCTGCATAAGAAACTTACCCCTGACCTCTGTACCTACTTCCCAACACCTTAAAACTGTGCCCTCTCGTGTTAGCCAATTCAGCCCTGGGAAAAAAGCCTATGACTATTCACATGATCAATGCCCCTCATCATTTTATACACCTCAATCAGGTCACCTTTCATCCTATGCCGCTCCAAGGAGAAAAAGCCAAATTCACTCAACCTATTTTCATAAGGCATGCCTCCCCAATCCAGGCAACATCCTGGTGAATCTCCTTTGCACTCTTTCTATAGTTTCTACATCCTTCCTGTAGTGAGGTGACCAGAACTGAGCACAGTACTGGTCTGACCAGGGTCCTATACAGCTGTAATATTACCTCTCTGCTCCTAAACTTAATCCCACGATTGATGAAGGCCAATGCACCGTATGCCTTTTTAACCACACAGTCAACCTGTGCAGCAGCTTTGAGCTCCTCTGGACTCAGACCCCAAGATTCTTCTGATCCTCCACACTGCAAAGAGTCTTACCATTAATACTATACTCTGCCATCATATTGGACCTACCAAAATGAATCACTTCTCACTTATCTGGGTTGAACTCCATCTGCCACTTAGCCCTGTTTTGCATCCCATCAATGTCCCACTGTAACCTCTGACAGCCCCCACACTATCCACAACACCCCCAGCCATTGAGTCATCAGCAAATTTACTAACCCATCCCTTCATTTCCTCATCCAGGTCATTTATAAAAATCACAAAGAAAAGGGCTCCTAGAACAGATCCCTGAGGAACACCACTTGTCACTGACTTCCATGCAGAATATGACCTGTCTACAACCACTCTTTGCCTTCTGTGAGCAAACCAATTCTGGATCCACAAAGCAATGTCCCCTTGAATCCCATTTCTCCTTACTTCCTCAATATGCCTTGCACGGGCTACCTTATCAAATGCCTTGTTGAAATCCATACACACTACATCTACTGCTCTACCTTCATCAATGTGTTTAGTCACATCCTCAAAAAATTCAATCAGGCTTGTAAGACACGACCTGCCTTTGAAAAAGCCATGCTGACTATTCCTAATCATATTATGCCTTTCCAAATGTTCATAAATCCTGCTTCTCAGGATCTTTTCCATCAACTTTACCATCCACTGAAGAAAGATTCATTGATCTATAATTTCCTGGGCTATCTCTATTCTCTTTCTTGAATAAAGGAACAACATCCACCACCCTCCAATCCTCCGGAACCTCTCCCGTCCCTACTGATGATGCAAAATCATTGCCAGAGGCTCAGCAATCTTCTCCCTTGCCTCCCACAGTAGCCTAGGGTATATCTCGTCTGATCCCAGAGACTTACCCAACTTGATGTTTTCCAACAGCTCCAGCAAATCCTCTTGCTTAATCTCTATATGCTCAAGCTTTTCAATCTGCTCTAAGTCATCCCTAAAATTGCCAAGATCCTTTTCCCGTAGTGAATATTGAAGCAAAATATTCATTATCTCTGCTATCTTCACCGGTTCCATACACACTTTTCCACTGTCACACTTGATTAGTCCTATTCCCTCACATCCTACCCTCTTGCTCTTCACATACTTGTAGAATGCCTTGGGGTTTTCCTTAATCCTGCTCACCAAGACCTTCATATGGCCCCTTCTGGCTCTCCTGATTTCCTTAGCTCCTTCCTGCTAGCCTTATAATCTTCTAGATCTCTATCATTACCTAGTTTTTGAACCTATCATAAGTTTTTCTTTTATTCTTGACCTGATTTTCCACAGACTTTGTACACCACAGTTCTTGTACCCTAACATCCTTTCCATGTCTCATTGGAAAGTACCTGTGCAGAACACCATGCAAATATCCCCTGAACATTTGCCACATTTTTGCTGTATATTTCCCTGAGAACATCTTTTCCCAATTTATAATTCTAAGTTCCTATACTTCTAAATCATTAAGGGTATAAGTAAAGTGGATGCCAGCTGCTACTTAAAAATTAATCCATCATTATGGACACAGGCCCATAGGTGGAGACTGGTTAATGGGAGATTTCAGACTAACATCAGGAAACATTACTTTACACAGCGAGTTGTGGACACATGGAACAAACTACTGAGTTGTGTAGTTGAGAGTAATACCTTAGAGACTTTCAAATCTAAACTCAATAGTTATTTCAACACACTATGTGAATAGGAATTTGGAAGCTTTGTTGGGCTGAATGGTCTGTTCTTGTCAAAAACTTTCTAATGTTCTAATACTCAAATTTTTAAAAATTCACTAACATCCACTTCCCCAATTTTCAACATGCATTATTTATGAAGCAGTAAACTTTTAGCATTAATATTGCCAGTAGCTTTTATGAATGCTATAAAAGTTAAAGAATGCCTAGCATCTCCTTGGGTTTAGTACACCACTGGCTGGATCATTTGGTTACATGGAAGTACACACTATACAAACAGACCATTAGGAGTAACAAGTCCACATTGGCATTTATATCCCATTGAGTCTCTTCTCATTTTTTATAATCCAAATCAGTGAACACGATCCTCTTATTCCTTTCTCACTTGTATGCTTGCCCCACCCTCTGTTCAATGAATCAACACTATTATGAAGTGCACTGAGGCAAGCCTAATAAGAACCTGGGGAATATTCTCCTCAATCACTTATGTCTAATGTAAGTCTCACCAGTGTTAGTGTAAAGTAGTTACCTAGGAATCCCTTGTAAGATATCTTAATAACTATCTTTTACTGATATCATCTAATTATGCTCTTCCTTATAGATGGACAAAAAATATCCCTGTATACATCCTATCAGTAATTCATGTAGTGCTTTTCTATAGCCTCCAGTAAAACAAATTGCACCAGGTCCACAAGTATTCTACATTATTAGCAGTCCCTGAAGAGTTCAGGGTGTGGGAGTCATAAAATGTAAGTTTTCAAATGTCAGAAAATACACTTTTTATGCAAAATGATATGTTGCAAAGTTGCTATTTTGCAAGATTTGCAGGGAATACTTCAATTGAATACCCCCTTTAAATCATGTTCAACTGAAATAAGCTTTAAAAGGAATAAAATTACAGCAATATAAATAATAAGAGTCAAAATGAAAAAAGAACCAAATTAAAAATAAAAACAGAAAATGCTGGAAGCACTCAGCAGATCAGGCAGCATCTAAGCAGAGATTACTTCTAACCGGAACTTAAAAAGGTAAATAACAGATCCTGAATATGAACATTTGAAATATAAATAAGGCCTTAATAAACATGATAGATTTGAAGAATAAAGCAGAAACTAGATTCAAAATTGATCTTCTGACATAATTTACTTTATTTCATCTTAATTTCATGTAAACCATTGTAATATTACCTGTGTACAGCAATAACAGTGGTGAATAGCCGAGGACTTCCTGGAACAACACTGGTAAAAATGAACTCAAATCGTGTGTTGTTGCTTTTAGTCAGAATGTAAAGTGCTTCAGTTTGACCACGGAGTTTCTGTAAAGTCACATTTTAAAATCAATATATTTAGTCATATACTTAAGTATCACTTGATGGTTCAGTGGGCAATTGCATTCCACAGTATGGGAATGAGCTAGCCTAAAACTACTTAATTTATATAGCATGCCAACTAAGCATGGAAAGTCCATTTGCAAATGTTAAAATTACTGATACCAAAATAATCAAGAAAAAATTAGATTAGATTACCAAATACTTGACTAATGGTATGTTTTAAAGTGCATCTTAAAGAGGGATAGAGAAGCAGAGGTGGAATGAATCCAAAAACGTAAAAGGCATTGCTACTAAAAATGCAGCAAATATATTGGAAAATGCTCAGCAACCAGAACTGGAGAGGACAGACGTTTCAAAGAATTATAGAGTTGTCAGAGATTAAAGAAATGGTGCTGGGCAAATGAAAAAAATTCCTAAATCTGATCGAACAGAGACAAGTAACTGCTGTGCTTCCTCTTTTGGGCCAAAAGTGTTTAGCTTTTAATGAAATAAGTTTGCATTTTTTGTAACGTTCATTCAGTTGACTAAGTTAGATAAAATATCTCAATCAACTGGTTATCTTTCAGCTTATACTTGCTGAAATTAACTTGCAACAGTACTATTTTCAGATATTTCACATTACAGGTGGGAAACATTCAAAACAAAAATGTGATTACATGCAGTGCTTAGTTTGGTACTGCATAAGGAAATCTGACCAATCCAATCAGCTCCCACAAATTCAAAAACCTAAAAGATCTTCATTAGGCCTTTGTATTTTAATGGTCACACGGTAACACAAAAACATGGAGTCAATTCATACACATAAGCAAGATTACCCGGCTTTTATAACTTGGACCTAATTTTTTTCTAATTTATCAAAAAGAATATGATGCAATTGCTTCAAAAAATTCAAAACACAGAAATTCTCAAAAATTCAAATCACCTTGAGCAAAATCTCAGCATCAAGTTCAGGGACTTCAAAGCACTCATTTGATTTACAAAGTGATCAATTCATGACTAGTGAACAAGCCTAGCACTTTATCATAAGCATTTTTTCCCCTTTGATTACACTTACCACCTTAGTTTTTTAAGAAGGAATATAATCTGTGCAACATGATGAATCAAAAGAGAAGCTAAAATGATGACAAATGGTCTTTAAAATTATAAGGTTCTAAAATTGCTTACTGAATTAGCAGTTCTGGTCGTGATATTTATAATACAGTTGTAGCCAACAGCTGAAAGAGAAAAATATTAAAGAAAATAAGTCCTGATGAAGGATCTTGGCCAGAAACATCAACTGTTTATTCATTTCCATAGATGCTGACTGACCTGCTGAGTTCCTCCAGCATTTTGTCTGTGTAACTCTGGATTTCCAGCATCTACAGACTCTCGTGTTTATGCTTAAAAATGTTGTATGTTTTACTTAAGAATACATGAAGAAAAAAATAGGTAGAAGACATTTCTACCTATTTTCTATGGATTTCTAAACCATCATCAATATGCAACACACTGTAGTTAAACTTCCATCAACAATTTGTTATTTGTTCTAACACAACATTCAGTTTCACCCCTTCTGATTGGTGTTGCAACAACAACCTTGTATTCAACTTAAGTAAAACTAAGGAACTGATTGTGGACTTCAAGAAAGGGAAGTTGGGAGTACATACACACTAGTCCTCATCGAGAGGTTAGCAGTGGAAAGGATGAGCATCTTTCGGGTCCCCGGTGTCAATATATTGGAAGATATATCCTGGGCCCAACATATTAATGTAATTACAAATAAACATGCTAGCAGCTATATTTCACTTGGAATATTTCACATCATGGACATATGACAAGGTCCCACATGGGAGGTTAGTTCAGAAGGTTCAGACACTAGGTATCCATGGAGAGGTTGTAAACTGGATTCGAAATTGGCTGTGTGGGAGAAGACAGAGAGTGGTAGTGGATGATTGCTTCTCAGACTGGAGGCCTGTGACTGGTGGTGTGCCTCAGGGATCTGTGCTGGGACCATTGTTGTTTGTTGTCTATATCAATGATCTAGAATCCAGATGATAATGTGGTAAATTGGATCAGCAAGTTTGCTGATGACACTAAGATTAGAGGTGTTGTGGACAGCGAGGAAGGCTTTCAAAGCTTGCAGAGGGATCTGGACCAACTGGAAAAATGGGCCAGAAATGGCAGACAGAATTTAATGCAGACAAGTGTGAGTGAGATATTGCATTTTGGAAGGACAAACCAAGGTAGGACATACACAGTAAATGGTAGGGCACTGAGAAGTGCGAAGGAACAAAGGGATCTGGGTGTTCAGATACATAATTCCCTTAAAGTGGCATCACAGGTAGACAGGCTTTTGGCATCATGGCATTCATAAATCAAAGTACTGAGTATAGGAGTTGGGATGTTATGGTGAGGTTGTATAAGACATTGGTGAGGGCAAATTTGGAGTATTGTGCGCAGTTCTGTTTACCTAACTACAGGAAGGATATCAGTAAGATTGAAAGAGTGCAGAGAAGATTTACTAGGATGTTGCCGGGTCTTCAGGAGTTGAGTTACAGGGAAAGATTGAGCAGGTTAGGACTTTATTCCTTGGAGCGTAGAAGAATGATGGGGACTTGATAGAGGTTACAAAATTATGAGGGGTATAGACAGAGTAAATGTGAGTAGGCTCTTTCCACTTAGATTAGGAGAGATAAATACGAGAAGACATTGGTTTAGGGTGAAAGGGGAAAGGTTTGGGGGAACATTAGAGGGAACTTCTTCACTCAGAGAGTGATGAGAGTGTGGAATGAGCCGCCATCTGATGAGGTAAATGCGGGCTCACTCTTATGTTTTAAGAATAAATTGGATAGATACATGGATGGGAGAGGACTAGAGGGTTATGGATGGGGTGCAGGTCAATGGGACTAGTAGAATAAAATTTCCGCAAGACTAGAAGGGCCAAATGGCCTTTTTTCTGTGCTGTAGTGTTCTATGAGTCACCAACGACTCCATCAAATTACTAGTGGAGAGCATTCTGACTGGTTGCATTTGGTATGGGGGCACCAGCGCACAGGATCAGGGAAAACTACAGAAGGTTGTAAAGTCATCAAGCTTCAGCATAGACACTAGCTTCCCCACCATCAAGGACATCTTCAAAAGGCAATGCCTCAAGAAGGCATCCATCATGAAGGACCATCGCCATCCATGATATGTTCTCTTCTCATTCCTACTATCATAGAGGAAGTACAGGAACTTGAAAACACATACTTAATGTTTTTGAACATAGAACACAGAACAGTACAGCACAGTATACAGACCCTTGGGCACTCAATGTTGTACTGATCCTTTAAACTATTCGAAGATCAATCTAGTTCTTCTCTTCTACATTGGCCTCCTATTTTCTATCAACCACATGTCCATCGACGAGTCTCTTGTCCCTATGGATCCACCTCTACAACTGTATCTAGCAGCGTGTTCCATGCACCCACTATTATCTGTAAAAAATCTCCCTCTGACATCCTCCTAACACCTTAAAGTTATCCCCTTGCATATTAGCTATTTTCACCCTGGGGAAAAATTCTCTAGCTGTCCATTCTATCTACCATATTATACACCTCTATCGTCACCTCTCACTCTCCTTCTTTGCAACGAGAAAAGCCCTAGCTCGCTTAATCTACCCTCATAAGACAGGCTCTCTAATGCTGGCAGCATCCTGGGAAAAATCCCCTGCAGTCTAAGCTTCCACATCATTCCTATAATGAGGTGACCAGAATAGAACACAATACTCCAAGTGTGGTCTAACTAGAGTTTTAAATTTATCTTATGGCTCTTGAGCTCAATCTCACAACTAATGAAGGCCAACATTAGGTCAACTTGCACTAAAACTTTGGGGGAATCTATAGAAGTGTGCTCCAGATTCCTCTGTTCCTCACACTGTGTTTAAGAGTAACACATCATGAACCTTTATAGATTGCCATTTTGAACATTTTTTGCAAATGGTAATTTGTGAAATTGCATTTAATATCTTTATTTTTTAATTCAATAGATTCTTTCATACTATCTCCTTACATGTCATGAATGACATCAATTTCTGTCTTTAAAAGCACTATAAAAAATCTCACTACAGCTTTTGCAGCTCTTTCTAATAGGCAACCCCACTTAGTCAGTATTTAATTACTTTTTAACTAAACAATAGCCTTGTGTTAATTTGAAAATAAACTTTGCTAATAGCCATATTTGTTAATGAGCTTCACTTACATAAATTTACTCGTGGAATAGCCAGTGAATGCCAGATAATTCGCAGATTGGACACAAGCAGTCTACCTGGAAAAGAAAATTAGCAACTTTACAAATCAGATTGATTTAAAAATACTTCAAAATGGAAAATAGGCAGCAAGATAAGCTGCTTTGCATCATATATTAAGAAGTCACTTTGTAAAACTTTGATTAAATAACAATGATTTGAAACAAGTAAACCTTTAAACCTTTCCTATTCATTTACCTGTTCAAATGTCTTAAAGTGTTCAACTGTACCTACCTCTATCATTTTGGTGGTTCATTTCATATATCCGCCATCCGCTGAACACCGATGGCTCCTCGGTACAGATCATTAAAAGCACCAGATTTCATGGTGTTCACCTGGTGAAGAATCTCACCTAGTACAAGTGTCCCCTGCTTTACAAAATTATGCTTTACGCCACTTCGCTTTTATGAAAGACTTACATTAGTACCTGTTTTTGCTAACCGAAAGAAATCCGAAGAGGATTTTGGCCTTTACGAATAAAGGCACCCGCTTTAAACTTGTGCTTACCCCGAGAAAGACTACCATGACCATGAAGCCTTGCGCGGGCAGGTGTGTGCGCATGCGTGTACATGCCAATTTTTTTTTCTACATATTGGTTTTGGCTAAATCTTCCTGATTCTGGTAAGTGAAACTACACTGTACATACATTATTTCTCTTTTATATAGGCTGTGTATTTATCATATCATTCCTGATTTTACTATATGTTAGTGTTATTTTACGTTTTATGTGCTATTTGGTATGATTTGGTAAGTTATTTTTTGGGTCTGGGAACACTCAAAAAATTTTCCCATATAAAAATGGTAATTGCTTCTTCACTTTACAGCATTTCAGCTTATGAAAGGTTTCATAGGAATGTTCTACTTTTGGATAGCGGGGGAAACCTGTACCTCAGCACCGGCTCCATAGCAAAGAAAGCCCAGCAGTGTCTCTACTTTCTGCAAAGGCTGAGGAAAGCTCATCTCCCACCCCCCATCCTCATCACATTCTACAGGAATTGTACTGAGTGCATCCTGAGCAGCTGCATCACTGCCTGGTTCGGAAATTGCACCATCTTGGATCGCAAGACCCTGCAGCGGATAGTGAGGTCAGCTGAAAAGATCATCGGGGTCTCTCTTCCCGCCATTACGGACATTTACACTACACACTGCATCCGCAAAGCAAACAGCATTATGAAGGGCCCCACACACCCCTCATACAAACTCTTCTCCCTCCTGCCATCTGGGAAAAGGCACCAAAGCATTTGGGCTCTCACGACCAGACTATGTAACAGTTTCTTCCCCCAAGCTATCAGACTCCTCAATACCTAGAGCCTGGACTGACACTTTACTGCCCTATTGTCTTGTTTATTATTTAGTGTAATGTTTGCACTGTTTTGTGCACTTTATGCAGTCCTGGGTAGGTCTGTAGTCCAGTGTAGTTGTTTTTTTTTCTGTGTTGTTTTTTTACGTAGCTCAGTCTAGTTTTTGTACAGAGTCATGTAACACCATGGTCCTGAAAAACATTGTCTCATTTTTACTCTGTACTGTACATAGCAGTTATGGTCGAAATGACAATAAAAATTACTTGACTTGACTTGACCACCTTACATAGAAAGAAACATAGAAATCCTACAGCACAATACAGGCCCTTCGGTCCACAATGCTGTGCTGAACATGTACTTACTTTAGAAATTATCTAGGGTTACCCAGAGCCCTCTATTTTTCTAAGCTCCATCTATCTATCCAGGAGCCTCTTAAAAGACCCTATTGTATCTGCCTCCACCACCGTCACCACCAGCCCATTCCAAGCACTCACCACTCTCTGTGTAAAAACATACCCTGACATCTGTACCTACATCCAAGCACCTTAACACCTCTCTCGTGTTAGCCACTTGTGGTTAAGACAGCATATGGTGCATTGGCCTTCATCAATCATGGGACTGAGTTTAGGAGCCAAGAGGTAATGTTGCAGCTATATAGGACCCTGGTCAGACCTCACTTGGGAGTACTGTGTTTAGTTCTGGTAGATTTACTATAGGAAGGATGAGGAAACCATAGAAAGGGTGCACAGGAGATTTACAAGGACATTGCCTGGATTGGGGAGCATGCCTTGTGAGAATAAGTTGAGTGAACTCGGCCTTTTTTCCTTGGAGTGACAGAGGATGAGAGGTGACCTGATAGAGGCGTATAAGATGATGAGAGGCATTGATCATGTGGATAGTCAGAGGCTTTTTCCCATGGCTGAAATGGCTAACATGAGAGGGCACAGTTTTAAGGAGCTTGGAAGTAGGGACAGAGGAGATGTCCAGGGGCAACTTTTTTTAATGTAGAGAGTGGTGATTGTGTGGAATGGGCTGCTGGCAATGGTGGTGGAGGCGGATATGATATGGTCTTTTAAGAGACTCCTGTACAGGTATTCGGAGCTCAGAAAAATAGATGGCTTATGGGTAAACCTAGGTAATTTCTCAGGTAACGACATGTTTGGCACAGCTTTGTGGACCGAAGGGCCTGTATTGTGCTGTAGGTTTTCTATGTTTCTAAGTACTCCAAGTGGAATAATATAGAGAAACAGAGTCCTATACAGCTCTAACACTACCTTTTGGCTCTTGAACTCAATCCCACGGTTGATAAAGGCCAATACACCGTATGCCTTCTTAACCACACAGTCAACCTGCACAGCAGCTTTGAAAATCTCACCCTCTCAGATTCTCTAAGTGAGGGGTTCCCAACCTGAGATCCACAGACTCCTTAATGGTATTGGTCCATGGCATAAAAAAGGCTGGGAACCCCTGCTCTAAGTCTCCCCTCTCGCCTAAAACCTATGCCATCTCATTTTAGGCTCCCTTACCTATGAAAAGAAAATTGACTTTCTCAATGCCACTCATGATTGAATAATCCTCTCTAAGGTCACCCATCAACCTTCTCCAATTCAGAGAAAACAGTCCCAGCTTATCATATCTCTCTCCTCGTAACTCAAGCCCTGCAGTCCAGGCAACAACCTTGTGAATCTTTTCTTCACTCTCTGGCTTAGTCACATTCTTCCATTACTATTGCGACCAACACTGCACACAGTATTCCAAATGTGGTCTAATCAATTATTGTGCATTACTGCAACGCAATGTCCAACTCTTGTACTCAATACCACATCCGATGAAGGCAATTCATGTCTTCATTAGCCTATTTATCTGTTTTTCTGTTTTGTCACTTCCAGGGAACTACATATGTACCTTGAAGTCTCTACATTCAACAACAGCCCCTGGGGTCCTGCCTATCACTATGGATATCTTGCCGTGGTTTAACTTTACAAAATGTATCATTTTGGACTTATACAAGTTAAATTCCATTTGCCATTCCTCTGCCCACTTTCCTAGATGATCAATTTCCCATTGTATCTTTCGACAACCTTCTTCACTGCGATATCACCAATTTTGGTGTAATCTGTAAACTTACTACTCATGTCACCTATATTTTTAACCAAATTCTTAATATATCATGACAAACAAAATGGCACTGAGCATTCTGAGCACCAATCCCCATCGCACTTTTTTGGCGGGTCAGAGCCCTCCAATACCACCTTCTGCCTCCTACCACCAAACCAATTTTGTACCCAATCAGCTAGCTCACCATAGATGTAACGGCCGAATTATTTCTCCTCATAGGAATGAAATAAACAATACAATTACAAATGAAAGAATTTCTGATTGGTTTATTGCTTGCTTGGTTTATAGCAAGCCAAAACATTTTTAGCACATTCCACAGTCCTATACAATCAGTAAACTACATTTACAATATAGGCATGCAAGCAATGCAGCCAAGATGCACAATAACCATAATGAGGTGAATGACCAGTTAATTTGTTTCATCAGAGATGCGACAGCTATATTCATTCACTGGGACTTCAAGAGTAAAGAATTAAAATGAAGCAACATACCAACAGAAAAATATCCTTCCCAAAGTCCTGGAAAATATTTTCACTTGTTTCCTGTGTAAAATCTCTTCTAGATGATGTCTCTGGTAAACTCTTTATGTGGTTAGGAATCAGGATATATGGTGGTAACACATACAACACAACAATTCACAAAATGCTGGAGGAACTCAGCAGGTCAGAGAGCATTTATTGAAATGAATAAACTGTCAATGTTTTGGACCAAGACCCTTCATCAGGACCGGAAAGGAAGGGGGAAAAGGCAAGAATAAGAAGATGGGGAGAGTGGAAGGAGTACAAGTTAGCAGGTGGTCAGTGAAGCCAGGTGGGTGGGGAAGGGGAAATAAGAAAGAAGCTAGGAGGTGACAGATGATATAAAATGGTTGAGGAACTCAGCAGGTCAGAGAGCATCAATGGAAAAGAATAAGAAAGAAAGGTTTATTCCTTTCCATCGATGCTGCTTGACCTGCAGAGTTCCTGCAGTTTTTTTTTGTATGTGTTACTCTGCATTTCCAGCATCCGCAGAATCTCTTGTCCTGGAGTCATAGAATGCTGCAGCACAGATACAGGCCTTTCAACCCATCTAGTCTATGCCAAACTATTAATCTGCCTCGTTCTGGTAACCTGCACCTGGACCATGGGCCCATCTATACCATTCCCATCCATGTAACTATCCAAATTTCTCTTAAATACTGAAATTGAACACATATCCGCCACAATTGCTGGCAGCTTGTTCCACACTCTCAGTACCCTCTGGGTGAAGAAGTTTGCCCTCACGTTCCCTTTAAACATTTCACCCTTACCCCGTCTTCTAGTTTTAGCTTCACTCAACCTCAGTGGAAAAAGCCTGCATTTCTCCTATTTATACCCTTCACAATTTTATGTACATCTATGAAATCTCCCCTTATTTTCCCCACACTCTAGGGAAAAAAGTCATAACCCAGAGGTTCCCAGTCTTTTTTATGCCATGGACTAAAACTATTAAGGAGTTCGTAAATGCCAGGTTGGGAACCACCGTCCTAACCTATTCAACTTTTCCGCATAACTTAGGTACTCAAGTCCTGGCAAAATCCTTGTACATTTTCTCTGCACTCTTTCAACATTATTTACTTCTTTCCAAATTAGGCCTCACCAATGTCTTATACAACTTCAGCATTATGACCCATCTGCTGTACTCAATACTTTGATTTATAAAGATGAATATACCAAAAGCCTTATTTATGACCCTATCTACCCATGACACCTCTTCAACAAGGAATTATGGATCTATATCCCAAATCCCTCTCATCTACTGCATTCCTCAGTGCCCTTCTGCTTACCCTGCAAGTCCTATCATGGTTTGTCCTCCCAAAGTGCAATGCCTCACACTTGTCTGCATTAAATTTTATCTGCCATTTTTCAGCCCATTTTTCCAGCTGGTTCAGATATCGCTGAAAGCTTTGAACATCTTCCTTGCTGTGCACTTCACCTCCAACCAAAGTGTCATCTGCAAATTTGCTGATTCATTTTACCACAATATCATTCAGAATTACATTAGATTAGATTCAATTT
Source organism: Hypanus sabinus (assembly GCF_030144855.1). Classification (NCBI taxonomy): domain Eukaryota; kingdom Metazoa; phylum Chordata; class Chondrichthyes; order Myliobatiformes; family Dasyatidae; genus Hypanus; species Hypanus sabinus. The sequence goes on from NC_082709.1 coordinate 24,425,001, forward strand.
TATTGTCATTGTACTGAGTACAGATACAAAGCCAAATGAGATGCAGTTAACATCTAACCAGAAATGCAAAGAACGGTGTGATTTACAAAATAACTGCGAATAAAAAGTAAGTGGTACAGCACACAAATATAAAAGTACTGAGACAGTACAATATGGACGTAATATTGCTTAGCACTGTGATGTGAGATTCAGCAGAGTCATAGCCTCAGGGAAGAAGCTCTTCCTGTGCCTGCTGATGCGGGAGCAGAGGCTCCTGTAGCGCCTACCGGATGGGAGGAGAGTAAAAAGTCCATGGTTAGAGTGAGAGGCATCCTTGATAATGCTTTTCACCCTGCTCAGGTAGCATTTATGGTAGATGTTCTCAATGGTGAGCAACTGGGTGCCGATAAGATAGCAAGAAACATTTTTCCAATAGCAGAGTATGCAAACTGATGGATAGATGACATACAGTTGGAATTGTTCAGCACATCAGACAAAACCCATGGAAAGGAAAATAGAATTAATGTTTCGGGATGATTTCACAGTTGCTGCCTGAGCAACAGGAATTAGAATCGGAATCGGGTTTAATATCGTAGGTATATGTTGTGAAATTTGTTGTCTTCACAGCAGCAATATATTGCATTACATAATAGTAGAAAATAATGTACAAAAATTTTAAAAAGGCACAAGTAGTGGGGTAGTGTTCATGAGTTCGATGTCCATTCAGAAACTGGATGGCAGAGGGAAGAGGCTGTTCGTGATTTGTAGAGTGTGTGCCTTCAGGCTCATGTACCTCCTTGCTGATGGTAGTCATGAGAAGAGGGCATGACTTAGTGATGGGTCCTTAATGGTGACTCAGAACCTCCTGTCTGTTCCTCAACTAATGAATCCCCTATAACGACAGTTCACCTCTTCTACCCCCTTTCCCTTCTGAGCTACAGAGCCAGACTCAGCGCCAGAGACCTGACCGCTCTGGCTTTCCTCTGAAAGGTTATCACCTCCAACGCCCCCCCCCCACCCCGCCCAACAGTATCTAAACCTCTTTATGAGAGGAAAGGCCACTGAAGTACCCTGCACTGGCTACCTATCTGCTTTCCGCCTTCTGACAGTCAGCCAGTTACCTGTGTAACTATCTCCCTGTATGTTCTGTCTATCAACCCCCCAGTCTTCCAAATGATCCAGTGTTCATCATGTTCCAGGTCCAAATCCTTAACACAGTCTGAAAGAACCTGCAGCTGGATGCACTCCTTGTAGGTGTAATCGTCAAAGACACTGAAGGTTTCCCTGCCTTCCCACATCCCAAAAGAGCAGCATTCCACTATCCTGCTTGACATCCCCACTGCTCTAACTATGCAATAAGGAAGAAAAGCTAAATGAAAAAAAATCTAGCTACAGCATTTGCTGAAGCCTGAGTCAAAGACTGAACATCCCACTCTAACACTGGCTTACTCACACGAAGGCCACCCCCACAATGGCTGCTCCTCTTGAACCTTGTATTTATAAAGTAGTAATTAGTGACTAAGTTTTGAGTCATAGTGAAGATCCAGTTTTAAGCTCTATTTTGAAAGGGCCAATAACGTCACAAAAGATCCCGCCCACCCTGCGCATGGACTATTTGTCCCACTCCCATCAGGGACGAGGCTATGTAGCATCCACATCAGGACCACCATACTCAAAAAGCAGTTACTTCCCCAAGCAGTACAGCTCATCTACATCTCCACTCACTAATCCACCCCTCCACACCCCCAATCACCACTTCGTTTCTTGTCAGTCACCTTACATACAAGCACTCCTGTGCCTAGCATCACTTTGTGAACATAAAATCAATCTATGTACATAAGCTAACTTATGTATTTATATTTACGATGTTTTTATTAGTACTATTGTGTACTTTATCTTATTAGTGTTTTTTTAATGCTGCATCATCTGGAATAACGATTATTTTGTTCTCCTTTACACTTTACAGGAATTATTTTGTTCTCCTTTACAGGAAATGACACTAAACAATCTTGAACATGAATCCCAGCATTATGAAAAACAGTCCCAATATGGATTTAAGATTGTCAATGGAAAAAGCCCAATGAAAGGTGTAGTATTAGATACTTTGGTGGAGACAATTCTGTATGGCTTAAGGCCACAAAAGGTGTATCTGAGTCAACGAATGGAAATCTTTCTTTACATATTAATGGGCATTCCCATTTTATCAGAAGCAAAGTTATCCTAATTTAAGATGCTTTTGCAATAAACAGAACATTTCATTCATATCTGCTTTAATGTATCAGTGCCAATTCCAATTCAACGGAAAAACAACAACCTCAACAGTGTGTTCTATTCCATGTATTTTGCCATTTTCCAAATAAATTACCTTTTTTGTTCAAAACTTCTGATAAGGTTTTGAAATTTTACTCTGTAGTTTTTTTTTGCCCACCAGGGATGAACGTTACCTCACTCAGAACATGTAAGCAGTGAGAACTGAGATTAAAATAACTTCTCTTCCTTTTTCAATCTTTTTATTATCATTAATAATATGTACAAAATACAATTGATATATTAATAAAGGGATTACAAACATACAAATTCCCATTGCACATGAAAGAATACATAAGCAATGATTACAATATAAATGAGTTTTCCCAAAACATGAACCATACAGTATCTGTATGAACAAGGTAAATCTAGGTATTTCATAATATATAACATAAAAAAACACAGAAAAAAGAAAAAAATGCAAAAATAACTAAACTACTAATCTAATAGCTAATAAAGAAAAAAAAGCAAAAAAAGAAAAGAAAGAAAAACTAGAAAAGGAAAAAAAAGGGCTGTCTATAATATCTCACAAGAATACATAATCATCAGTGTCATCAACTCCGATCCTCTCAACATAAATAAGATTAAAGCTGGAAAAGTAAATAAGCCTGGAACAAGGTCATATTACATCATATGAAAATATTGAATAAATGGTCTCCATATCTTTTCAAACTTAATAGAAGCATCAAATACACCACTTCTAATTTTTTCTAAATTTAAACATAACATAGTTTGAGAAAACCAATGAAATACAGTGGGAGGATTAATTTCCTTCCAATTCAGCAAAATAGATCTTCTAGCCATCAGAGTGAGAAATGCAATCATTCGACAGGCGGAAGAAGATAAATGCAGTAAGTCCATCATTGGTAAACCAAAAATTGCGGTAATAGGATGGGGTTGTAAATCGATGTTCAATACCATAGAGATAATATCAAAAATATCTTTCCAATATTTTTTCAAAAGCGGACATGACCAAAATATATGAGTTAAAGACGCAGTTTCAAATTGACATCTATCACAAATAGGATTTCTATAAGAATAAAAGTGAGCTAATTTATCCTTGGATATATGGGCCCTATGTACAACCTTAAATTGTATTAATGAATGTTTGGCACATATAGAAAATGTATTAACTAATTGAAGAATTCTATCCCAATTCTCAATAGGAATAATAAGATTAAGCTCCCTTTCCCAATCATTTTTTGTCTTATAAAGGGGCTCTGAATGTATCTTCATAATTATATTATAAAGTTTTGATATAAGCCCTTTTTGAAAAGGATTTAATTCAAACAAACTCTCCAAAATATCTGAAGACACAAAATTTGGAAACGTAGGAAGTACAGTATTTAAAAAATGCCTAATCTGTAAATATCTAAAAAAATGAAATCTAGGCAAATTATATTTATTAGATAATTGCTCAAAAGACATAAAACAATTGTCCAAAAATAAATCAGAAAATCTTAATAATCCCTTAGTTTTCCAAGCCGAATAAGCTTGATCTATAATAGAAGGGTGGAAAAAGCAATTAGATACAATAGGAATATTTAAAACGAATTGAGTCAACCCGAAAAATTTCTGAAATTGAAACCATATACGTAAAGTATGTTTAACTATCAGGTTGTCAATTTGTTTCAGCAATTTAGAAAGAGCAAAAGGGAGAGAAGTCCCTAAAATAGAACCCAGAGCATAACCTGGTACCGATTTAATTTCCAAACTCACCCAATGAGGGCCAGAAGATCCATCCCAATCTTTCAACCAACATAACAAATATCTAATATTAACTGCCCAATAATAAAATCTGAAATTAGGTAATGCTAACCCACCTTCGTTCTTTGTCTTCTGTAAATGTATTTTAGCTAACCTGGGATTTTTATTCTGCCATATATATGAGGAAATTTTTGAATCAACATTAAAAAAGATTTCGGAATAAAAATTGGTACCGCTTGAAAAAATATATAAAAACTTAGGTAAAATAACCATCTTAATAGCATTAATCCTACCTATCAGAGATAAAGATAATGGTGACCACTTAGTAAACATACCTTTAATCTGATCAATTAAGGGTAAAAAATTAAACCTAAATAATTCTTTATGATTTTTTGTGATTTTAATCCCTAAGTAAATAAAAGAGTCATTAACTAATTTAAAAGGTAAATTTCCATAAATTGGGACCTGTCTATTGAAAGGAAACAATTCACTCTTATTAAGATTTAACTTAAACCCAGAAAACTCACTAAATTGAGCCAACGATGAAAGAACTGCTGGAATAGATTTCTCAGGGTTAGAAATGAATAATAATAAATAATCTGCATACAAAGATAACTTATGAATATCTGTCCCATGATTAATACCCGAAATATCTTGTGATTCTCTGATGGCAATTGCCAAGGCTTCTAAAGCAATGTTAAATAGTAATGGGCTAAGAGGACAGCCTTCTCCAGTGCCCCGAAATAAACAAAAAAAGGAAGATCTTTGATTATTAGTAAACACTGAGGCTACTGGAGTGTGATAAATCAGTTTAATCCAGGAAATGAATGTCGGACTAAAATTAAACTTCTCCAACACATTAAATAAGTAAGGCCATTCAACTCAATCAAATGCTTTCTCCACATCTAATGAAATAACACATTCTGAAGAGCTATGTGATGGAGTGTAAACAATATTCAGTAATCTCCTATCATTGAAAAAAGAATAGCGATTTTTAATAAAACCGGTTTGATCTTCCGAAATAATTTGGGGTAAAACCTTCTCCAACCTGGATGCCAGTAACTTGGAAAAGATCTTGGAGTCTACATTCAATAAAGATATTGGTCTATAGGATGCACAGTCAGTAGGGTCTTTATCTTTCTTCAGTATTAAAGAAATAGAAGCTCTATAAAAAGATTGAGGCAAATTCCCCAAACTAATCACTTCCTCAAAAACCCTGCATAACCAAGGAGAAAGAGTAGCGGAAAAACATTTTAAAAATTCTACTGTATACCCAACAGGACCTGGTGCTTTCCCAGAATTCATTGAGGAAATAACCCCTTTGATTTCTGCATCCGTAATAGGAGTATCTAATATTGAAAGATCATCGGATGATAATTTTGGAAAATTCAATTTCCCAAGAAAATCACACATGGTATTACGATCCTGTGGGGATTGATACAGGGAGGTATAAAAGTCTTGAAATTACTTATTTATCTCATCATGGTTAACTGTCAAATCCCCATTCTGCTGATGAATCTTAGTGATTTGACGATTAACCAAAGCACTCTTCAACTGACTAGCTAACAGTTTACCTGATTTATCACTATGTATATAAAAATCAGATCTAGTTTTCATTAATTGATTTTCAATCGGAGATGTAAGTAATAAACTATGTTCCGTTTGAAGTTCAACCCTTTGTTTGTAAAGCTCCTTACTAGGAGTGATTGAATATTTCTTGTCAATCTCTTTAATTTTATTGACCAATAAAAGAGTTTCCTTCTTAATGTGTTTTCTCAAACCAACGGAGTAAGAGATAATCTGTCCATGTATATACACTTTAAAAGTGTCCCAAAGTGTTCCGCAAGAAATATCACCCGTGGAATTAGTTGAAAAGAAGAAATCAGTCCGTTCCTTCATAAATTTAATAAAGTCCGGATCTTGTAATAAGGTAGAGTCAAATCGCCACTGTCTAACATTAGAAGCTGTATCCGTAAATTTAATAGAAAGTTTTAATGGAGCATGGTCAGAGATAGCTATAATATCATAATTACAACCGATTACCGATGGAATAAAACAAGAGTCAATAAAAAAATAATCAATTCTCGAATAAGAATGATAAACATGTGAGAAAAAAGAAAACTCTTTATCGTTAGGATGCTGAAATCTCCAAATATCAAAAACTCCATTATCAGACAAAAAGGAGTTAATACAAGTGGCTGACTTATTGGGTAAAGTCTGAATAGATAAAGATTTATCCATCAAAGGATTTAAACAACAATTAAAGTCACTACCCATTATTAACTTATATTCATTTAGATTAGTAAATAAGGACTTAAAAAAATCAGGACAATCCACATTTGGAGCATAAACATTAACCATAGCAACCTTTTTATTACAAAGTAAACCCGTAATTAACAAAAATCTACCATTCTGATCCAAAAAGATATCGTGTTGAACAAATGCAATAGAGGAGTCAATAAAAATTGAAACTCCCTTTACTTTGGCAATCGAATTCGAATGATACTGTTGACCCCGCCAAGACCTAAAAAAGCGATATTTGTCCTCCTTCCTCACATGAGTTCTGGAACAAAAATAATATGAGCATTAAGTCTTTGGAATACTTTGAAAATCTTCTTTCGTTTAATCGGATGGTTTATTCCAAGACACAAAATTAATGGTCTGAGCCATAATTCTAAAATCAACCCTTTGGTATAAAAAGGGTTAACCAGATTATAAACTCATGCAGCCGGAAGAGGAACAAAAATAAAGAGCGGACCCGGAAGTGACGACATCGTAGACATATTTGAAGTTCAAAAACAGCCCAAATGAAAAAACTAAAACAAACTAGTAAAAGAAAAATAAAATTAGAAAACAGACCATCCCCCACCCCCACAAGAAAAAGACAAGAAAAAGCCAAATTGTGGCTAGAAAAAGGAAAAGATCAGACTAATTCTACCCCCATATCAGCAGAAGACCACTCCGTATATAAAGGATATATATAAAAAAAACCACCCCGACCTTAAAAATTATGATCACTATACTAAAACCACACTTCTTAATATACTTAGTTGTAAAAAAAAAAGAATATAATCACTAAAAGCTTATAAATCGGGTTATAACCCACACAAAACAAAAAATATTTAAACTATGATAAGCGATGCATTGTAGGAAGAAGACAAGAGAGAAAAAAAATACTGCCATCTTAAACAAAACCAAAAAAATATTTTTCAAAAAACCACCATCTTAATAAAAAAAGAATTCACTTTTGAAGGGTTAAAAATACACCTTCGAAGGAACAAAAATAATAGTCAAGAATATAGTATATTGGTTAAAGTGTATAAAACAGAGCGATTAATATGATGAAAACACACTTTAACTTACATATAAAGTATAGGATAAACCTACACCAATAACCGGAGACTAAATCTGGTTTGAGGAATCGAAAACCATCTTACACAATCAGAATCACTCATTTATTAGAGATTAGTGTCTGTATCAGTAGGGAAGTTCTCCTCCAGATAACTTCTTGCTTCAGATGTAGAAAGGAAAACCTGGCGTGGAGCATTTGGCGGAGAGATTCTAAGCTTTGCAGGGTATAAGAGCGCAGGTTTTAGATTTTTCTCATAACATTCAGACATCAGAGGTTTAAAAAGAAGCCTTTTCCTCATAACTTCAGGACTAAAATCTTCAACCAAACGGAAATAGTAATCTTGAAATTTAACCATTCCTACCCGCCAAGCCACACGAATAAGTTGTTCTTTGTCGTGTACATAATGAAACCGGACAATTACAACCGAAGGTTTAGCTGGAGCACTCGATGATCGACGCCATATTCTATGTGCGCGATCAAGTAACGGAGGGTTATTTGGAAAAACCGACGGAAACGCATCTTTTAAAAGTTAAGCAAAATATTTTGAAGGGTCATCTTTTTCTATGCCGTCTGGGAGACCAAGTATACGTAGGTTCTGTCTTCTGGACCGATTCTCAAAGTCGACACTCTTGGCTTTAAGAGTTTCCACCAATTTAGTGGTCGAAATTAAATCCTGTTGCAATTTTTCAATTGTCAAATCTCGTTTCCGAGCTTCTTCTTGCAGAGATGCGATAAGATCTTGCTGCTGGTTAATTACTGAATCCGTCTTAACCATATAATCTTGAAAAGCCTTTATATCTTGTTTAAAAATTTGTTGTAGTTCATCAAATTTTTTATCCAAAACCTCCATAAACAGTTCATAAGTTAATTCAGTGCATTGCGGATGAGCTTGCTTCTTTCCATTACCGTTCGGGTTGCGCCCAGGTTCTCGTCCTTTAGATCTAAGAGCCATTTCTGTTTGGATATCTTCAAAAATTCACAATAAACTCTTAACGATAAGTCCAAAAAACATAGCAAGAGTTTTTTGGTGTAGTTAAAAATAAGTTGGATAAGGGTGATCAAAGGTTAAAAAAAGTAAAGGTTATGGAGCGAATCTAAAACAGTACTCACTCCATGAGCGCCTCCCGCTGACTCCAAAATAACTTCTCAAAAAAAATGTAATCCTTACAATCATAGAAAGAAATAAATAGCTCCCAATTTCACATACATAATTCACTTATTGAAAGATCACACTTTTAAAACTCCAAAATAATAGTGAAATATGATTGTATAATTCCATTAGTTGCTGGCATGAACATAGATCCAAAAGGCAAAGGTACAGCTCATTTCATGTTACAGAATCTATAATTTAGGTCAATGTACTTCTATATGTACATTACAAGTACATGTCATTGGTTTGAGACAAACACCTTATTTCTAATGTATCATTAGATGTGTATTTACTCCCTACCTTTTTCCCCATTATTTCCTTTGGTATCTTCAATGGCGTCCAAACAGTCAATTAGGACCTCTCCAGATCTCATCTTCATTTGTCTAAAAACAAAACAAATATTAATCATTTCTAATTCAATGAACACAACACTAAAGAACCAAACAAAGAGATGAGAACCACAGAAAAATAATCTTGTAGACTTTCAGAAGATTTGCTGAAGAGTGTCATGATACTATTGTGTTGGGCAGTGCACTTTTCTGATCTCTTTGAACATCGAAATGGATAATGATCAACAAAATTACCTCTTTGCACCTACCTAAAGAATACCAGCTAGGTTAATTGGTCATTGTAAATTGTCCTGTAATGAGGTCACGGTTAATCGGGTTTGTAAAGGAGTTGCTGGGGTGGTGTGGTTCAAAGGGCCAGAAGGGCCTACTCCATGCTGTGTCACTAAAATAAAACTTAGGGCTGTTAGAGGGATGCTTGGAAAGGAAGAATACTCCTTAAATCATAACAGACATTATCAATGAGGTCAGACAGTTTCAGTCTTTGAGGATAACACCAGGGCATTCTTCAGAAGGATGAATCCATGAAGGTGTCTGGCTCAGAAGGAATAATCTCACTGAATACTAAAGATCCGCGTAGACTAACTGACTGTAGTACCTCTCTACTGGACGTTCCCACCTGCTTCATAAAGATATCTATTGTACTGGTGCCCTGCCTTAATAACTACTGTATGGTACTTCATCAACCATAATGAAGTACTTAGAGACGTTGGTTATAACATGAATCAGCTCCTGCCTCAAGTGTGATCCAGCATCCAGAAAAAAAGCCCACGTCTCCAGAATAAAAAAAATAAGACAGGAAGTTAAGAAGAGGATAAATATTTAACTTCAGGTGATATGGAAACAAATTTGAGAAGAGGGATGGTGAGTACAGGACTAAATGAATTATACTTGAATGATTGCTGTATACAAAACAGGGTAGAAGAGCAGAAGAGTTAGAAAATGGCAGGTATGATCTTGTGGGCATCACAGAGTCATGGCTGAAAGAAGATCACAATTGGAAGGTAAACATTCAAGGATATGCATCCTATTGAAAAGGGGTAAGCAGAGAGAGTAAGGTGGTTCTGCTGGTAAAAAGTGAAATCAAATCCTTAGCAAGAAGTGATATAGAAACAGAAAATATTGAATCCTTGTGGGTAGAGTTAAGAAATTACAAGGGTAAGAAGACACTGGTGGGAATTATATACGGGTTCTGAACAGTAGCTATGATGTGGGGTACAAGTTACAACAGGATACAGAAATGGCACATAAGAAAGGCAATGTTACCGTGGTCATAGAGGACTTCACTATGCAAGTAGACTGGGAAGATCAATCTGGATTGGATCCCAAGGAATTTGTGGAATACCTATGAGATGGCTGTCTAAAGCAGCTGGTGATTGAGCCCACTGTGGAAAAGGCAACTCTGGATTTGGTGTTGTGCAATGAACCACATTTCACTACAGAATTAAAGGAACCTTTAGGAAGTAGTGATCATAACATGAACGAATTCACCCTGCAATTTCAGAGAAAGAAGCTAAAATCAGATTATCAGTATTACAGTTAAGTAAAGAAGAATGACGGAGGACCTGACCAAAGTTGACTGGAAAGAGATCCTAGCAAAGCAAATTTATTATTAAAGTATATATATGTCACCATATACTGCCCTGAAATACATTTTCTTGCAGGCATACACAGTAAATATAAGAAACGCAATAGAGTCATCACTGGAAAACTACACACAAAGGCTGTCAACCAACCCATATGCAAAAGATGACAAACTGTGCATATACAAAAAAAGTGAATAAATTATACTGAGAACATGGGTTGTAGACACTTTGAAATGAGTCCACAGGTTATGGAATCAAGAGCTGAGGTTATTCATGTTGATTCAGGAGCCTGATGTTTGAAGGGTCATTAATAATTATTCTTGAACATGGTTGTGGGACCTGTGGCTCCCATACCTGCTTCCTAATGTTGGCAGCGAGAAGAGAATGTGGCCTGGATGATTGAGGTCCTTCATGAGATATGCTGCTTTCTTGTGGCAGCTCTCTTAAGATGTGCTCGGTGGTAGAGAGGGCTTTGCCTGTGATTAATTGGACTGTATCCACCATTTTCTGTAGGCCTTTCTAAACTCCAGCATTGGTGCTTCCACACTAGGCCGTTATGCAAACAGTCAGGATACTCTCCACTGTTCAACTACATAAGTTTTCAAAGTGTTAGATGACATGCAGTATCTTCAAAAACTTCAAAAGAAGTAGAGGTGCTGCTGTGTCTTCTTTATGATGGCACTTATGTACTGGTCCCAAGACAGACCCTCTGATACGTTAACTCTCAGGAATTTAAAGTTACTGATCCTTTCCACCTTTGATCCACTAATGAGTACTGGCCCAAGACATCCTCTTTGTTCCTCCTGTAGTCAATAATCAGCTCTTTCTTTTTGCTTAAGTTGAATGAAAGGTTGTTGTTGTGGCACCATTCACTAGATTTTCAATCTCCTTCCTTTATACCAATTCATTACCACCTTTGATTTGGCCAACAACAGTGGTATCATCAGTAAATTTAAATATGGATGGCAGCAGAACAGCAGTGGCAGGACTTTCTAGAAGTAATTCAGAAGAGGCAGAACCTTTCATTCGAAAGAAGAAGAATTCTAAAGAGAGGACAAGGTTTCTTTGATTGACAAGGGAAATCAAAGAGAACTATGCAAAGAGAATTAGCAGGAAGTTGGAGACATAAAAATAAACATAGAACAAGTAAAAAGCAATAAAGGCGAACAAGATTAAGGTAAGTTGACCAATAATGTGAAAGGGGATATCAAAAGTTCTTTCAGAAATATAAAAGAGTACAAGAGAGGCAATAGTGAACTGGCAATGGCATTGTCGTAATCAGGAACAAAGAAATGGCAGATGAACTGAGAAGTATTTTCCACCCATTTTCACTGTGGAAGACAGATTAGAGCCTCCATGCCAGGTATTGAGGCAACAGTCAGAAAAACCTCCATGATATATCCATAAAAATTTGCTAGAGTGGACAGGAAATGAATGGAGGATTATGGGCTGAGTGTGGGTCAGTGGGACTAGGTGAGAGTAAGTATTCGGCATGGACTAGAAGGGCTGAGATGGCCTGTTTCCATGCTGTAATTGTTATATGGTTATATAGAGTGCTTGATGACATACCAATTCTCCTCAACTTTATCATGAAATATAACCATTGGTATGCCTTCTTCATGATTGCATTAGTATGTTGGGCCCAGGATAGATCTTATGAAAATTGATGCCCTAGAACTTGAAGCTGCTCACCTTTTCCTCTGCTGGTCCCTCGATGATGACAGGTGTGAATTCTCTTGACTCTCCCTTCCTGAAGTCTACAATCAGTTCCATGGTTTTACTTATATTGAGTGCAAGGTTATTTTCCAACACTACACAACTAACTGATCTATCGCACTCCAATATGCCTGCTCATCACCATCTCTATCAACAACAGCTGTGTCATCAGCAAATTAATGGATGGTGTTTGAACTGTATCTACTCATGCAGTCCTGAGCGTTGAGAGAGTAGAGCAGTGGTCTAAACATTCACCACTAAACAATGCCTGTGTTTCGTTTGTTAGTGAGATGTTAATTCTGATCATCTCATTGAAACCTACCGAATAGTGAAATACCTGGACGGAGTGGATATAGTGATTATCACCAGCAGTGGAGAATCAAAAACCAGAGGGCACAGCCTCAGAATGAAAGGACATCTCTTTAAAACAGAAATTAGTTGAAATTTATTTAGCCAGAGAGTGGTGAATCTGTGGAACCACTGCCCAGATTGATGTGGAGGCCAAGTCATTGGACATATTTAAAGTGGATGTTGATAGGTTCTTGATTAATAAGGGTGTCAAATGTAATAAGGTGAAAGTAAAATGGAGCTGAGAGGGAAAAAAAAAGTAGCCATTATTAAATGGCAGAGCAAATCTATGGGAAAAATGGCCTAATTTTGTTCCAATGTCTTATAGTCTCACAGTCAGAAATGACCAAGATTTGCTTCAATTTGTCTACCACCACAAATACAAGACAGGTAATTTCTCTGGTTCTTCAATCTGCCTTGGATAATCTGGATGACATGAACTCATACATCAAACTTTTGTTAACTGATTAGAGCTTGGTGTTCAACACAATTATCCCATATAACCATATAACAATTACAGCACAGAAACAGGCCATCTCGGCCCTTTTAGTCCATGCCGAACGCTTACTCTCACCTAGACCCACTGGCCCGCAATCAGCCCCTAACCCTCATTCCTTTCCTGCCCATATACCTATCCAATTTTACTTTAAATGACAATAACGAACCTGCCTCTACCACTTCTACTGGAAGCTCATTCCACACACCTACCACTCTCTGAGTAAAGAAATTCCCCCTTGTATTACCCTTAAAACTTTTGCCCCTTAACTCTCAACTCATGTCCTCCTGTTTGAATCTCCCCTACACTCAATGGAAAAAGCCTATCCACGTCAACTCTATCTATCCCCCTCATAATTTTAAATACCTCTATCAAGTCCCCCCTCAACCTTCTACACTCCAAAGAATAAAGACCTAACTTGTTCAACCTTTCCCTGTAACTTAGGTGCTGAAACCCGGGTAACATTCTAGTAAATCTTCTCTGTACTCTCTCTATTTTGTTGATATCTTTCCTATAATTCGGTGACCAGAACTGTACACAATACAAATTTGGCCTTACCAATGCCTTGTACAATTTTAACTTTACATCCCAACTCCTATACTCAATGCCCTGATTTATAAAGGCCAGCATACCAAAAGCTTTCTTCACCACCCTATCCACATGAGATTCCACCTTCAGGGAACTATGCACCATTATTTCTAGATCACTCTATTCTACTGCATTCTTCAATGCCCTACCATTTACCATGCATGTCCTATTTTGATTATTCCTACCAAAATGTAGCACCTCACACTTATCGCTCACTCTCAAAAAATCAATTTCCAGGATATTGTATATAATTTTCTGGCATCAGGGAGCTGCTATCAATATGCAGGAGACTCCCGGAACTTCCGGGAGAGGTGGGATGTCTGCAGTGATCATTATCAGACAAGTGTTCCTGAATTTTTGTGCATTGGCAGTCCTTGCCCTATTGATGCCTAAAATGAGGTTTTCCCTGGCTGTTCGGAGGGCTGTTCTGTCACCAGACTTGAAGGAAGCATCCGAGGTATTAGCGGGGAGTGCATCTGCGTGTTAGCCAGGGCTTCTGGCTGGACTCTGAAATAACCCTTCTTGAGGTACCAGTGTCATCTACACACCTACTATTGTAGCCGATGACGGATGGGGCACATTCTTCAAGGTCTATGCCTACTCAGGTTTGTGGTGATCTCCTTGAACATCTGCCAGTGGTCTGTTCAAAACAGTCCTGAAGCGTAGAGATTGCCTCATTAAGCCATACACTGATGGGTCCCCTTGACAAAGCCCCAGACTGAAAGATCTCCTCTGAGGAGAGATTAACCATTCCAAACACAAAATCAAAATAATACAGCTGGAGATACTGTTAATAATTAATGGATTATACAGCATCTACAAAGGAAAGATTAGAACTAATGCTTTCGTTCAACAGCAGAACCTTCCAGGGCAGAGAGTTCCATAGATTCACCACTCTCTGAGAGAAGAACATTCTCATACTAATCCTAAATTACTTATCCCTCAAGACTGAAACCCCTGAACTAGCTAAGTTTTGAACCAACACCTCCTAGCCTGCTGGGCCTAAATCTGGTCATGGCTGGAATCAACACCTGTCTCGGGAAGAACCTGGACCCACAGGAATTTGCCTGTCGCCACAATAGGTCTACAGCAGACATGATCTCAATGGCTCTCCACACAGCCTTGGATCACCTGAACAATGAAAATACCTACAGTATGCTATTTATTGACTATAGCTCAGCATTTACTTCCTACAGTCCTGATCAAAAAGCTACAGAACAAGACTGAAGTCAGCTGCAAAAATTTAGTCAACTCCATCATGGGTACTGGCCTCTGTGGTATCCAAGACATCTTGAAGGCGCGGTGCCTTAGAAAGACAGTGTCCATCATTAAGGATCCTCAGGATCAGAACATGCCCTCTTCTCCTTGTTACCGTCAGGAAAGAAGTTCAGAAGCCTGAAGGCACACACTCAAGTGACTCAAAAACAGCTTCTTCCCCTCTGCCACCTGATTTCTGAATGGACATTGAACTCATGAACATTTCCTCACTAGTTTATTGTTTTTTTTTAAATCACTACTTATTTTAACTAATACGTGTATATGTGTGTGTGTGTGTGTGTGTGTGTGTGTGTATATATAATATACTGTATATATTTAATGTAACTCAGTTTTTTGTCTATATTTATCATGTATTTCTTTGTACTGCTGTCGTAAAGTTAACACATTTCATTACATATGCCGGAGATATTAAAACTAATTCTGATACATCAGCCTGACAAATCCTCTTTTCTGTACTCCGGAAACTGGCATGGGTTCGAGCGCAAGTACAGTACACAATACCCCACACGGTGTCACCAAAGGAGCTGCACGATCACGCAAGGGGCCTTCACTTCAGGACTGAAATTAGGACATACTAAACACCAATATATCATTTCCCTTTCACACTCGTTTTCCCCTCCTCCTACAAAGATTCTGGAACGTTTCTAGCATTTTCCATTTTAGTACATTATCACGGTGAGGGCAGGGTCGTAAGAAATTAAAAACAATACCGATATTTCTCGCTTTGATGCTGCTTGATTTACTTTGGTTTTTTATTTGAAAATATCTGTTTGTTTTGTCGGTTCTGACTTCTGTTCTGCTCTCTGAAGCAGGGACATGAAGAAGTGTCCCGAGGGCTCCAGACTGCCAGTTAGGACGGGTCGTGTGAGACCCCACGACAGACCAGAGGCGGAAAGGGAGCAGTAGGCCTCAACAAGGAATGCTTCGGATACTCACTGAAGCGAAATGTCAAAGCGAACATCTCTGTCCTCCCACAGCGCGTCTAGCACGGGCACCATGGCTCCGGGACGCCGACGGCAACTCTGATCAGCACCCTGCCCGGCGTCACCCTGGCAACCACCGTCGCGACGTCACCCTGGCAACCACCGTCGTGACGTCACCTCCGGAAACTGGCTCGGCTTCGAGCAGAGCAAGGATAACAGCAGCCCAGTCCGGAGCTGCCATGCCAGTGCTAAATCCAAGTGTAGCAAGAAAGATAGGACAGAGAGGGGAAAGGGAGGCATTTATATCAAATACAAAAGAGAGTTACAGGTACTAGGATAGGCAGTAGACACAGAAGAGAGGAAACTGTGTGGACTAGATTAAGGCTGGGGCACTGTGCACTAAACAAAACATTGAAAATGATAGGGAAACACCAGACAGGACTGTGTGAGGAATGGCAGGAAGAGGAGTCAGTAGAACATGTAATTCTGAGTTGCAGGAAGTATGGGATACAGAGAGAGATGATGAGAATTAATCTAAGGGAATTGTGGGTGCAGGAATTCACAATAAAATGGTTACTGGGCATGGGTGAGAGAACACAGGTCAGGGTACTCATAGCTTTCTTAAGGGATATAGGGTTTTTTAAAATAGGAAATGATGGATAAGCAGGAATAGGGTACTAGGATGGCCAAAGAAGGAAGGATAAAGATTTTAAAAATTGGATAGGTATATGGACAGGAAAGGAATGGAGGATTATGGGTTGAGTGCAGGTAGGTGGGACTAGGTGAGAGTAAGTGTTCAGAACGGACTAGAAGAGCCAAATTGGCCTGTTTCCGTGCTGTGATTGATATATGGTTATATAAGGTGTAGATTAGAGTGAGTGAGGGAATGGTCGAAGGGATTTAGAATGTAAGTCTCATCTGATCCACACTCCGGAGCAGAAGGTGGTGGTAACGCACCATTAAGCTGGGTGCCAACCGCAGTAAAAGAAGAAGAAGCATCCCAGTGCCCATCTCCCTTCATAGGCGCTGCCGGACCTGCTGGCTTCCTCCAATGTTCTTGTGTACTACTTTAGCATACCTACTCCCTCCACAATTCCGTACATCACAGGAGGCCACAGCATTTGTTGGAACATGTGACTCATGAAGGCTGATGGAGTTTTTCCTCGAGCGTGAATAAAGTACCCTAAATATTTTTGGCCTTTACTTTCCCTCATTTGTTAACCATTTTCTTTATTCTATTAAAAATACTAGTCTTTTCGCTGTTCCTGACATGTCCCTCCACTTAAGTTCCTCATGGAATAGTTTTTGGCCGCAATATATTTCTATTTCTTTTGGGTATATGTTACATTCATGTTTCCATTGGAGGCCTGTTAACCAAATATTATTTTCTCACTTTTGCTGATTGTGTCGATTGTTTTCAGTTTTGAAGATTCTCAACTTAAGTTCTTTTTTTTTGCTAAAATGCTGTTCTATCGTCTTTTTCTAAAGTTGCTACGCTCCTATGAGAAACGCCCAGTATTTCATGCAATTTAGATCCCCAGCACTATATGGTACTGTCACTCAACCTTAACTCCACCTCCTCACATAATTTCACAAGTCATTATGGGGGTTTACCACTAAACATAAAGGGAGGTTAAATAATTTTTTTTCAAAAATAAAATTTAATAAAAATGAAAAGAATGTCACTGACCTTAGGGCCTCTCTCCTATAGTATCAGTAACGTACATTTCAGAGCCACAACAATTTGGCAATTAGTCAGCACCAAAGTCCTATACCCCAATATTACTTTGGAGCCACAAATGTCCTACCATGGTAACCAAAACTGCAATGCACTGTTCAAGCTGGGAAACAGATACTCTCTATCCACCCTACCTATGCCTCTCATAATCTCATAAACCTCTATCAGATCTCCCCTCAGCCTCCGGCACTCCAGAGAAAACAACCCAAGTTTATCCAGCCTCTCGTGATAGCACGTGCCCTCTATACCAAGCAGCATCCTGGTGAACCTCTTCTGCACCCTCTCCAAAGCCTCAATATCCTTCCTATAGTGGGTAACCAGAACTGTATGCAATACTCCTTGCCATTTAAAAATTTCCTCCTCAGTCTGAATCAGTGATATTGCAAAAGGGGGACCAAGTACTGAGCAATGTAGTACACCTCTATTAAGAGCTTCAAGTCACAAAAATATAATTAAGTCATCTTGGTTTGCAAAATCTGTATGTTTCCCTCCCATATCTCCTGTGTTTGTAATTTTTTGGCTATACACTGCCCCCATTAATTTCACTCAAAGAGTTTGATTGTTAGTCCATAACAAATCTATATTGATTAGCCTATGCTTTTCAAAATGAGAATTTGTACAATCTCTTTGAATGGATTCAATGAAACAATACAGACATCCAACACTCAACATGCAATCAAAACTTTATAAAATAGATGATACATTTGTGACTTCAATAAATGTAAATTCATTTGTTCACACATTTAACACTGTAACTCATAAATATTTGTAACACCTGATATCACAACTTTACCAGAGAAATCTTCAAAACTCCTTATATATTCTGCAATATATGAATATTGCCATCTTCCGTTTATGTGTACTTAAGGTCCTCAGTGGCTTAACACATCGATAAATCATAGCTATCCATGCTTGGTAAATGGTGCAGTTAACAGTGGAAGGAAGTGTTGTGAATATGTGCATGTATCATGTTCATGTTCAGGCAGTTCTGTGAAGCCTAACACTATTGATTAAGAAGATGCGCGGGTGAATAACTTCACCTAATCCTGCTGGTACAGCAGAAAAAGGGGCACCATTATTATTTGGAACTTCCATTACATGCCATTTTATAAACTTCAGTGGACAAAAAAATCTGTATGTTAAAATAAAATTCTTACATATAACTCCATATTCCAAGATTTAACCACCGACAATTGTGTTTGTGAACAACTGAGATGTTCCTTCTTTCCAACCAGTGAAAATTATGTTCACATTAAAATACAGAATACAAATTAAATGCAAAAAAATTCTAATGTTTACTGAATTGTTTAAAAATTTCTTAACTTACAGTAACATTTTTTTTTAATTTTTACCCCTTGAGAACTGTATTTATATCAAAAAGTTGACAAAAACATAATCTTCTGTATTAACACTATTATACAACTTGAATTTGAATTTGTGTGACTAGCAAAATATTAAAAAAAATAAATGAACTAAGATAACTTTTAGTCTTCCTCCTGTTCTTCAATGATTTGCTGAAACAACTTCCTGGGATCCACATCAGAATTCTGTATTTAAGAGAAGATATGATGAATAAAGTATAAAATTATTTAGTTACAATGGAATTGTTATCAAAATGAAACAACAGTCTTAAACACCCTATCCTAAGATACAGGGGAGAATTCCATCTGTCGTCACTATTGTTAAAGACGTTCAAGAAATCTGTCCGCTGACTGCACTCAACACCTGTCAAGTAGTTAATTAGAAGTCAAGAAAACTCAGTATATGGTTTTATTGCGTTCATGGTTTTATTTATTTGCCTAGAGGGACAACTTAAGGATACAGATAATTTGTTTCTGTGGGTGTACTGCTACAACCTATCAGAAATCAATTCAGATGCTGGAAGCTAACTCAAGAAAGAATGATGGAGTTATGGAAAATAAGAGGTTAAAGGATGGGTTCAAAAACTGGCTCATTGAGTCAATTTAGAATAAATTCAGTAAATAGGTTTAAACTTTTATTTTGTTGGTGCACAGTCATTTTTTATGTAATGGTCATGTATAAAGCAGAGAGATGAAATCATAATCTGATAAAATCATAATCCCCTATCAGTCTGAGTCACTTTCATGACCTGTGGAATTTATTTCTCATTTGGGAATATCGTCAGCTTTTCCAGCAACATATTCCTATTGATTTTGCTAGCATTTTGTTAGAAATCTGAATTTGCTGCAGCTGTCTCTAATTATTTTCTAACATCCCTATACGAAGTAATAGAAAATATGCTTTAAGGAAATAGTTTAGTTTTAGAATGAGTATGGCTTTATATACGTAAAAACTGACAGATGCATTTGTAATTATTTATTTTCTCTCTTTTAAAACATGGAGATTTTATGTTGAATTTAATCGTTTCAATCTATCATTGAAATTTGAATTGTGAAAAGAAATGGCTTTAAATATATATATTTTTTGAAAGATTGAAGACATACCAGTACTGAACACTACACAGGTTTTTCTGCACTTGTCTTCATTGTCAAAACGATTAGCATTTCCGCCACAACCACCATACCAAAATTGTGCACACGCATTGGCCTGCATGTCATAATACCATTTAATTATATAATCACGGCAAGCCCCTTGGTCTAATTGGAGTTGACAGAGAGGATCTAGGAAAACATATAAATAACATAGATGTATCATAAGCTGAGAAGTGGGTCAGCTTTCAGAATTCATCTTATGAAATAAATGAAATACATTTGAAAATTTATTATTTGGCATGAAGATAACAAAATATCTATCTATATACTGAATGAACACAATTATTCAGCCTCCATGCCCTCCTGGGTAGAGGATTCAGAACTCCATCTTCTGATTGAAGAGACTTCCTCTCATCTGTCATAAAAGAGAGATTCCTTTTTTTTTGGTCTTAGGCACCAGAGCCTGTAGATATATCCTCTATGCAAACCTAAATCAAACCTAGTTATAGTCTACTCAACCGTTCCTCATATATAAACCCACCATTCCTGGAACCGGCTGATTCAACTATTGCTGCTTTACCTGTACGGCAAGTTCATCTTTTCTTAAATAAGGAGAGCAAATCTCTATATAATACTCCAGGTGAGATCTCAACATGTTCCTAAGTAATTGTTGATATTGATAGCAAATATGTTCATATAAATTGGTATATGAGGTGTACCCATTCACAGTCTCTGTAGTACATCCATTGGGTACAGCTACGAACCTGAGAAGGATCTGCATATTCACACTCTTTCTTTCTAAAGATAACTAATTCTCAGTGTTTGTCCCACATACTTTGTCCTTGACCTCTGTCCTCAAATGACTCTGTGTAGACTCATCAAAAGCATTCTGAAAATCCAAATATCCTCTGGTTCTCCTTTATCCATTTTTCTAACAACACCCTCAAATAATTCCAGCAGTGTAGTCCAATCTGATTTTCTTTTCTTGACTCCATGTTAACTCTGGTTTTCTGTGATTATTTCATTTCTGAAAGATTCTAGCATTTGTGGATTTTTTATGTTTTAAGAAAGAATATTCTATATTATCAAAAGTTACACCCTAAATACTTTGGTTATTGTCGTTTTGAAATCTGTAAATTAAGGATTTAATTTTGCAAAGCAAGTTTAATTATGTTTTTTCCTCCAAAACTTAGCTTAGAATGCACACCCAAACCTGGAACCTGTGCTATATATAGGTTTGAAAATGTTTATTTCGAGGTACAGCATACTAATGGCCCTTCTGACTCAATAAGTGTGCACAGCCCAACAGTACCAAGTGACTGATCAACCTACTAACCCTCATGTCTTTAGAACATGGGAGGAAACCCATGTGGCCACAGGGAGAAAACATAAACTCTTACAGTCAGTGGTGGTATTGAACCTGGCTTGCCGGTGCCTGCAATAGTTCTGTGCTGGTAGTGATCTCTGGACTATCCCTGGTCCCAAATGCTAGTGAGGAAATGGCCAGATGAACCTGTGGCTGAAGAGCTGGTGCAGAGGGCAGGGATTCGGTTTCTCAGAACATTGAGATCTCTTCTAAGGTAGAGGCGAACTGTGAGAGAGGGGCAGGTACACTTGAGCCGGAGAGCGACCAATATCTTTGCAGGGTAATTCACTAGTGCTACACAGAAAGGTTTAAATTACACTGGCAGGAGCAAGTCATGGGATAAAGCTGTAGCCAGCGAGGACATGTCTAGTAATCAAGATAGCTGGGACATAGTCAAAATGGGGAAAGGAGTACTCTGTTAAGCTGCATTTATTTCAGTGACCAAGGTTTTAGTAAGCTGTTTGAAGGGAAAGAAGTAAATGGCAAGTGGAAGGCTTTTAAAATTGTGATAGCAAGCGTCCAGCCACAGCATGTTCCTGTTAGGGCAGAGGGCAAAATTGGCAAGTTTAGGAACCCCGGTTTATGAGATGTGCTGAAGAGCTCATCAAGATATAGAAGGAAGCATCAGAGATTGGGTTTGAGCAAATCCGTTGATGAATTGAAAAAGATTAAGAGGGAAATCAGTAGGCCATGTGAGGGTATGAGATGGTGCTGGCAGGTAAGGTAAAGGAGAGAAGGTCCCCTCAGTGATCACCGGAACCACCTGTGTCTTTGGCCACAGATGGGTGGGATTTTTGATGAATATTTCTCCTCAGTGTTTACAGCCATACAATGCATTAAGGTGGATAAATCTCCAGGGCCCGACCAAGTGCATCCCCAGACCTTGTGGGAAGTCAGGCAGGAGATTGCAGAAGCCCTTGCCGATATACTTATTTTGTGAGCCAAAGTGAAGTTCCCAAAGATTGGAAAGTGAGTGACATTCTGTTATTTAAGAAAGGTATCAAGGACGATCCAGAGAACTACAAGCTAGTCAGCCTGACATCAGTACAGAGGAAGTTACTGGAGGAAAACCTGAAGGACAGGATCGACCTGAGTTTGTATAGGTACTGATTTAGAGTATGGCTTTTTGCATAGAAAGTTGTGCTTGATGAAACTTTTGAAGTTTTTTTTGTAGAGGTAACCTAATAGTTTAGGGCAGGCAGTGGATTTTGTTTATTTGGACTTTAGCAAGGCCCTCAACAAGGTCCTGCATGGTAGGCTGGTCTGGAAGGTTAGGTTCCATTGAATACAGGGAGAGCTAGTTAAGTAGATTCAAAATTAAAATTTGGCTTGAGGTAGGTTACAGAAGATGATGGTTGAAAGTTGTTTCTCGGAATGGAAGCCAGTGACTAGTGGTGTGCAGTAGGTGGTCAGTATTGGGACCCTCGTTATTTGTTTTTTATATGAATGATTTGGATACAAATGCACAAGTTTGTGGATGAAATGAAATTAGAAGGTGTTGACAAGGTTATCATAGGCTACAAGGGGAATGGAAATGAGCCAAGGAGTGCCAAATGTATTTCAATACTAGATAAGTGTGGCATGATGAATTTTGGAAAGTCAAACCAGTATAGCACTCATACTATGAATGGTAGGGGACTAGGGAATGCAATCTAAAAATACAAGTGTATAATTTGTTGAAAGTGGTGTCACATATAGACAGAGTGGTGAAAGGCATTTAGCATGCTGATCTTCATTTGTCATGTCATTCAGTACGGGAGTTGCAATATTGTGTTGCACTTGTATAAGTTTTTGGTGAAGCTGCACTTGAGGTGCAGCATACAGTTTTGCTCAGTCTGTTATAGGAAAGATGTGGTTAAACTGGAAAGAGTGTAGAAAAGATTTATGAGGATGTAGATAGGACTGGAGGGCCTGAGTTACAGGGAGGGGTTAACCAGACTGGGTCTTTATTCATTGGAATAGAGGAGAAGGAGGGATGACTTTATGGAAATGTTTAAAAGTATGCAAGGCATAGGTAAGGTGGATGGTAATAGTCTTTTCCACAGGGCAGGGGAGACCAAAACTAAGAGGCAGAGATTTGGGGTAAGAGGGGAGAGATTGAAAAGGGTCTTCAGGGGCAACTTAATCATGCAGAGTATTTAGAATGAGCTGCCAGAAGAAGTGGTTGAGGCAGGTACATTAGCACCATTTAAGGTAGATACATTGAAAGGGTGGGGCTTAGTGGGATATAGGTTGAACACAGGAAATTGGAACCCACTAGGCTGAAGGTCCTGTATACAGGAGGTGCTGTATTGTTCTATGACAATATAACTAGTAGATATATTTTGTGTCTACAGACTTCCACCACCTGCCACTTTGAATAAATATCATGAAGAAAACTTGACAAGGATATGGAGAAAGGCCCTCAGGTTAGAGAATTTAACTTGCAAGTAGCCAGCATTGAGCTTGATATATTTTCAAGGAAGGTGGTAAGTGAAATAAGTCTGTGGAACTTACAGCCTTTCATCCCCCTACTGTAATTAAATGTTGCATTATTGAGATTCTACAGTATGTTATCAAGTTATATCAAGTAAAAAATGTATTTTCAACTATCCTTAAATTATTCTAGTAATGTGTGCTGAAATTTGAACCCATTTTAGAATGAAAAGGTTTAACATGTAATGGCCTTATTTGCTTCTGCAGTTATTCATCAATTATACTACATAAACAAATTAATATCTTACCTGGAACTGTTTTTGTTTGTGGCAGGTTTGCTGACTCTACAGATTCCTTCACAGGCTTAACAGACTGCGTTTGTATATTTGAGTAGCTTTTATTGAGTGATGGATTGTTTCTGCCCTTCGAATGAACAAAGGGGGTTACAAGTTCCAGGTCCTTTTCTTCATTAGAATCATCATCAGCTTTTTCTGAGTTCTGTTTCACCTGTGTAATGCCAGACATCAGTATTTGTTTAAGTATTTTGTATTAGAAAAAGTAATATCAATTATAATAAAAATTAATATTGCTATTAATTTTATTTATTAAAGTATTTGCCTTTTCTTTCATCAGCTGATTTACTCGAGTGTTTAGTTATAACTTGGTACGTATAAAAATCAGGGGTACATTGATGAACAATATATGCTACATGCAAATAAAATGTTATAAACAGCATTTAAGATCATTTTTTACCTGTTCATTGATTTTCGGAGGTTTTACAACTGAGGTAGGTCTGAATGGAAAAGGCTTCACTGATGCATTTACTTTTATCTTTTCAGATACAATTGTTTTTCTAGATTTTGTAGCAGTTGGTCCAATTTGGTTCCTGGTATGTGTAGAACTTGAAGTTATTGAATATAATGGGTTTCTATTTGATATTATACCATTTCTAATTTGGTTAGAAATCAAAGCACCATTTTCATCTTCACAGAACTGTCTGACCAATTTTAGCTCTAGAGCTAAAAAAAAGAAAGAGAAAAAATATGTAAATTGCATTATACTCAAACTCACTTTCATGAAGACATTCCTTTTGCAGATCCTTCCAGGGAACAGAACCCCAGCCATTATCACCTTGGCTGCTATGCTACTCATTGATGGGCAACTAGTGAATTCACAAACATCATGTTAAATTTTTTAATAAGTAAATCACAATTTGCTGAGTCACCATAGTCAATGACATAATTTGCAATCCTGTTCTCTCACTTTGAAACTTTCAAAAATGAAAAATTGTGGAGTAATTTAAAAAAGGATAACACATTGACAATTATTATAGAAAGAGAATTTATTTATCGTTTCCCGACTTACAATTTAAATTCACTATAACTAACCCCAAGGCCTTTCTCCATATAATCGTCAATTTTTCTTCACTATATTTATTCAACCTCCTCTTGAAGAACTTTA
Organism: Hypanus sabinus; assembly: GCF_030144855.1. Lineage (NCBI taxonomy): Eukaryota > Metazoa > Chordata > Chondrichthyes > Myliobatiformes > Dasyatidae > Hypanus > Hypanus sabinus. The sequence goes on from NC_082709.1 coordinate 24,450,211, forward strand.
TCTACCATATCTTTATTCTGGATTCTAACTACACTCCGTGTAAAAAGATTTTCTTCAAGTCACTCTGAATTCCTTAACCATTCATTTTATATCTCAAGTACTTGATAGCTCTGCTAAAAGAAATCCACATCACTTTAAATTATTCTATCAAAATTCCCCCAGCCTTTCCTTCTGTGAGAAAACAGTCCTTTTCCTCTCCAATCTATCCTTGTAACTGTTGGCCTTCATCCCAGGAACCACAGAGTTGCAAAGACAAAGGAGCTGGTTGAGGACTACAGGAGGAATGGAGACAGGCTAACCCCTATTGACCAATGGATCTGAGGTTGAGACCCTGAAGAGGTGGAGCTTAGGATGATGGTGCCTAACGGTGACTCCTTTGCTTGCATCTTCAGAAACAGCTCTATTTCTATCTTTGATATCTCTTTTCCCTTTCAGGGTTCTTTTAAAGACCCTAACCCGGAGTTAGATGCTGACTTTAGTTCTTTGCGGAAATGGGACCTGCTTTCAGGGCTTTTCGATATGCCAATCACATGGACTGGAAGACTTGCGGACCTTCAAGGTGCCGGATTTTCATGGCTCTGGAGGAGGGCTGATTCAAGGCTGGTGCCGCCTGATATGTCATGGCAGTACACAGAAGGTCGGAAGTAGTGAGCTGGCTGCCGGCTGTGTGTCCAGAGACCTGAGTTCTTTGGGCACAGAGCTCAGAAAAAGTGGCACAACAGACTTTTAACACTGTAAATCAGCAGGTTGTTTGTGATGTCTCCCCTCCTGCTGTGAAATGGGACACCTCTTTTTCCCTTATTAGGGGGATGGGGATGGGGATGGAGAGGGGGAGGGGGGGGGAATGGTAAATTACTGGGTAAGTGAGTAGTCTTTGGGGTGCTGCGAGTCTGTGTCTTTACTGATGGTATGCTGCATGCTTGAGTGCTTGGTGGGGGGTGTTGATGCTTTTTTTTGCTGATGGAGAAGGGGGGGTCATTGCTTTGCTGCTGCTTGTGCGTGGGAGGGGGAAGCTGGGGGGGACTTTGGGATTCTAACTGTCATTCATTCTTTGGGGCACCCCTCTGTTTTCGTGGATGTTTGTGAAGAAAAAGAATTTCAGGGTGTATATTGTATACATTTCTTTGACATTAAATGTACCTATTGAAACATATTGACAGGGTGAACAGCTTTAAGTTCCTCAGCTTACACATCACTGAGGATCTGACGTTGTCCGTACATACTGGCTGTGTGGTGATAAAGTCACAGCAGCGCCTCTTTCACCTCAGATGGTTGAAGAAGTTTGGTCAAAGTGTAGAAGATTTGGAGTAAAGACTCAGGTGATTATAGGTTGGAGCCAGCTGAGAAATTGGTGGATAGAGAGGTGGTTGGTGTGCAGTGAAGAGCAAGGTGATCAAAGGATGACGGCAAACAATTCACTTACTTCCCTGGTATTCTCAATCATCACTTTAACCAAGAATAGCATATTGTCCTGGCACCATACATGGTCCCAGACAAGATGATCTAAGTTTCCCTCAGTATGCTAAATGGGGATTTCTACTGGGTATGGTATCAACTTCTGACATGTAAATAACATCAGGGCACTAGGGTTGCTCATATTGGAGGCAATCAAACACATTTCCAGAGTAATATGAAATGACCCAGAATAATTATCATCACTTCTTACACTGGTAAGAAACAATTTTCATTTTTATATTGTTGAACAGTATTTTGCAACTGAATTTCAGGGCAGGCATATTTTTATAAAGATCTAATTTCACCAGCATCTCAATTTCTTATTCCAGCTGGCTCAATCAAATTCCCAAGATAACAATACTTACAATGCAAGAACATCAATTTTTTGATTTCTATCCCCAAGACACTGTGTCAACATAACAAATTAGACAATGTATATGACACAAGAGGAACCACCAAGGGTTTGCAATGCCTTCATGTCCTGGTATACAGTTCTAATGTAACAGAGACTGAGGGTGATCCAGTGTGCAGCAATTACTGCTTTTTGGTAAGCTATGCAGTAGTTGTCCTATTTACTTGGTTTCACCTTAAGTATGCAATTAAAGTTTTCTTGTACCTTCATTAAAAAGCATGAAATGATGAAACGGACATAGCACAAACCTGTAAGAGTATTGAAATCATCAATGAGATACATATGCTCAGTATCAGGATCTGAGGCAATTAAGTTCAGTTCACGCAAGAATTCAGTTTGTGTTGGGTCAGATGTATTTACAATCCCAATTGCAAACATCTCAATGTTTGCAGCATGAGCCTCACGAACAGCAACGTCCAGTTTGACTGTCTCCCTTCTGTCTGCCTGCCCATCTGTCAACACTATAGCAACTTTCTTCACACCAGGCCGAGCTCCATAGAATCCTTCCTGAGTTGCTTTGCGGATAGCTGTTCCCGTGTATGTGCCTTCCCCAATGTAGAGCATTTTCCTAATTGCCTGTTTGACATCTTGCTGCGTCAAGTATCGACTTAGACCAAACTCTAACCGTACTTCCAAGCTGTAGAGGATGAGACCAATTCGAGTGGCATTCCTGCCAACTGTTACTTTGTCAACAAGTGCAGTGACAAAATCTTTTATAATTTCAAAGTTGTCTGGCCCCACACTTTCTGAGCTATCTATCACGAAGACAAGCTCCATCGGCCTTTCTTTACACTTAATTCCACAACCTGTAAAAAAAAATGATAAAATGATTTCATTAAATCTGAGCAGATTAGTTTAAACAAAAATCGCATAACAAATTTCTATTTGAAATGCTAAGATGGTTAACTAGAATCATTGATTTCTAGAGCAATACTTTCAGAAGTACCTAATATTCTCAATGAATAATTTTCATTAAAATCTTCCTGAACTTCATAAAAATATTAAGGCATTGATGAAAGACAGGCAACAACTTGGATAGGAGAGCTGACTATACATAGAATATTACAGCACAGAACAAACTCTTCGGCCAATGATGTTACGGCAAACTTTTAATCTACTCCAAGATCAATCTAACCTTTCCCTCCTACATTGCCCTCCATTTTTCTATCATCGATGTGTCGAAGATTTTCTTAATGCCCCTTTATGCTCCTCTATCACCTTCCCGGCAAGTCATTTCACACACCCATCGCTCTCTGTGGGGGAAAGAAAATTACCTCTAATATACCCCCTATACTTTCCTCCAAACGCTTTGCAAATATGCTCCCTCATATTAGCTGTTTCAGTCCTGGGAAAAAGTCTTTGGCTGTCCACTCAATCTATACCTCGTATCATTGTGTATACCTCTATCAAGCCACCTCTTATCTCTCTGAAGCAAAAAGCCCTAGTTCATTCAAACCATCTTCATAAAACATGTCCTCTAGTCCAGACAGCATCCTAGTAAATCTTATCTGCACCTGCTCTAAAGCTGCCCCATCCATCCTATGATATGGAAACCAGAACTGAACACAACATTCCAAGTGTGGCCTAACCACAATTTTATTGAGCTGCAACGTTCAAGAACCCTGTGGCTCTTGAACTGATTTCCCTGACAAATGAATGCCAACACACCATACACCTTCTGAACAACCCTATCACCTTGCACGGCAACTTTGAGGGATCTATGAACGTGGACCCCAAGATCCCAGTGTTCTTCACTGCCATTAGCCTTGTATTCTACCTTCAAAATCTATCATCTGTTATGGTTATTGGATTTACTAAGTATGTCCACAAGAAAATGAATCTCAGGGTTTTATATAGTGACATTTATCTACTTTGATAATAAACTTACTTTGAACTTTGAGCCATCCAAAATGAATCACCTCACACTTTGCCGGGTTGAACTCAATCTACCACTTCTCAGCCCAGCTCTTCATCCCACCAATGTCCTGTTGCAACCTACAACAACTCTGCACATCTCTACCAACCTACATTGGGAGGATTAATCAGAACTGAACTTCAAAAATTTATTTCTTACACACAAAAAAATTGAATTTACTTCTGGATATAAAGAAATACCTAGGGAAATAACATGTGGAATAATATTTTTAAATTTCTACCTTTTCTCTGGTAAGGATCAGCCTTGTTGTATTGTATAAACCAACAATAATTACAATGGAAACATGTAATATTTGTAAACCAGGAATTGATGGGTACATACCGCATATCTCTTTTATCATTCTGATGATGTCCTCTCTCTAGTCATATTTTGAAAACAAAAGAAAATATATTTGTGCACTGCTGTTAAAAGTAAATTATTTATGTCATGACTAGAAAACAGAGATTTACTTTTGATGCTGACTCTATATTGACATATGGCATTATTACTGAGGATAGAGCAGTTGGAAAACTACAACATCACAATATTCACAGGTTAATCTTTGAATCACATTAAACAAAATGCTATTGTGAAAATGTAATTGAAAAACGTGGCAGGGCTGTAAAACAGATTATTTTCCCTTTATCGGAATTGTGGCAAGAGTACGACATTCAGCTCCTCGTGCCCACTCAGCGAGGTTTTTCGGGGGGCAGCGTGGTTCCGTAGTGCTGTTACACTGCTGGCAGCCAGCTGCTCCAGTTTCCTCCCACGTTCCAAAGATGTTCAGGTTAGTAGGTAATTGGTCACATGGGTGTAATTGTGTGCAACATACACAATAGGCCTTTTATGATGCTGTATCTATAGATTAATAATTAATTTAAATCCTCTCTTTCATTTTCATGCACTAATGGCTATCTCTTTATTTTCTAAAAAACTATTCATTTCTTTACTGAATACATGCAGTGACTGAGCAACCACAGCCATCCTCGGTAAAGAATTACAGTATTCTGCAGATAAAATTTTCTTCACTAATCTGTTATGAATGGCATCTCCTTGCTTTGAGACGTGACTACTGGTTGTAAACTTCTCTGGTAAAAGAAGCATCATTTCTGCATCTAATTGTTAAGCCCTTGAAGAGTTCTAAGCATTTCAATGTGATCACCTTTTAGTTTTGCAAACTCAAGATAGTAGAGGGCCTTCATGCATTATAGGAATCAGTCTGGTGAACTCGCTGTATTGCAAGTTATGCTCTTCCTTAGGAATGAAGTCTAGACTTTCAACACTGTATGCTAGGGCTCTCTATAATTGGAGCAACACATCTCTACACTTGAACTCAAATCTTGTTTTAAGAGGCCAACATACTGTTGTTTTCCTAATAGCTTGCTGAACTGTCATCTTAACTTTCACTGATTTGTGCATAAGGACACCCAGTTCACTCCCAATTGCAACATCTTTCAATTTCTCACCTCTAAAAATACCCTGCTTCTATTTTTCTACCATCTTTTATTAAAACATGTAAACCCTCCAGCAACATAATTCATTGCTCATCCACACAATAATTACACAGAGTGTATTTTGACTGCATCTGGTCAGTATTAACAGTTCATTTGGCATTATTTTTGCTGACAGCAAATGTGGAGACCAGGAAATGCTTTATGATTCTAGTACAATAATTAAATGTCAACACCTTCCCTCACCGAATGAAAAGATTGAAGTGTATGTTCATAATTGTTTAATTTTTTTTATTCTTGATTTTAACAAAAATTTAAAGGCAGGTGCTGAGCTCATATGCAATTAATGTGCTTCCCCTATTTTGTTTTCCGCCAAACTAAAAACTATCATAAAATTATTTATCTTGGAGGTTTTAAATTTACTAATATCTAGTATGTTATATATTGTCAAATTACTTACTGATATGTAGATAATGATATAACCATGCACAAAAATATTAGTAACTCACTGTTAAGCCAGGATCACCCTTTGCTCCAGGCCTTCCCTAAACAATTTGAAGTCAAAATAAACATTAGGTAGAATTAGCACAAAATGCAGCAACAAAAAGATAGTGCTACGAACCATTTTACCACATTTCTCACATTGTGATGAATAAAACACTGGTAATAATTTTAACCTGGAAGAGTAACAGTGAGTGAGGAATATTGCAGATGAAGATACAGATAATGCATTTGGTGCACTAGGAATATGAGGTGCCTGATGGTGTAATGGCACTAGCACTGGACTTTGAGGCCAATGGTTCCGAGTTTGAATCCACCTGGGCAGCAGCAGTATCTGTGTGGAAGAAAGGCCAAGTAATCTACTTCCATATCTTGCCATGAGGATCCAGTGGACAACTACACTATCCTTAGGGTCGCCGTGAGTCACCAACTTGACAGCATTCAACAACAACAGGAATAAAAACAAAAACAAAAGATAGTTGATTTGCCTCAATACTAAGTGGTAGTACAGCTACCCACAAAAATGGCAGGATTTTGCAAGGTGAAATCAAAAAAGAGGTCTCTTGAATATTTCTTGCTGGTGTTCAGAAGACAAGCCCTACTTCTCCCAAGGTATAATGAAACCTTAAAACAATGAAACTACTTTAATGGGCTTCATCTAGATGAGCACTTTTCTGTTGCTGGTTATCTTTTGCAGCTTTGAAATGCTTGTCACAACCTTTTCTTTAAATTATTCACTACTTTAAACCAAATGTGTGAAAGCCTTCTCTACCAGTGCCTGAGAAACAAGATATTTCTCCACTCCCTTGGGAAGTACGGTTAATTCCTCGGCTTCTCAATGAACCCACCACAACTTATTGCAGCTTCCGATTCTTTAGTCACTCCCTCTCATTGAATTGAATTGAATGATCTTTATTGTCGTTATACATAGGTACAATGAAACTCTGTTTGGCTTCCTCTCAGGCAATTAAATAAAGTGGTAGATAAAAACAAGACAGTAATAGAAAAACAGTATTAAATAGATAAGTAGCAGAAAATAAGTTGCAACAGCACCAGACTATCACAGAAATGCACAAAGTGCCATTAGTACAAGTATTTGTGTCCTTGTGCGTGCTCACAGTTTCAGTCGTTGTTCTGTGGAAGTGGTATGATGGAGGCCACAGCTCTGGGGTAGAAGCTGTTCTTCAGTCTATTTGTTCTGGCTTTTAGTGTCCTGAACCTTTTGCTGGACGGCAGCGGGGTCAAACAGGGAGTGGCTGGAGTGTGCGGTGTCTCTGGTTATGCTGATTGCTTTCCTCCTGAGTCTGCTGGAGTAGACGGTGTCCAGTCCTGGGAGCTCCATCCTGACAATTCGCTGGGCCGCCTTCACCGTGCGATGCAGGTCTTGTCGCTCAGCGGCTGTGCAGCTGGCACACCACACGGTGGCGCTGTTGGTCAGGATGGTTTCAATTGTGCTTCTATGGAAGTTAAGCAACAGCTTTTGTGGGAGTTTGGCCTGTTTCAGCTTTCTGAGGAAGAAGAGTCTTTGTTGTCTTTTTTTAACAAACAGCGAGGTGTTGGTGGTCCACGCCAGCTGTTTTGACAACATAACTCCAAGGAACTTCAGGTTTTCCACACTCTCCACTACCTCTCCATGTATATGGAGAGGGGTGTGTACTCTGTCTTTTGATCTCCTGAAGTCAATGATCATCTCTTTTGTTTTAGAAGTGTTAAGGACCAGGTTGTTGTCCTTACACCACTCCGTCAGATGATCCTTGTAAAACCTTTGCTTCACCTCTGGTGCTCTCAGCCTTATCAATGTAAACGGAGGCAAATGGGGCTGACAAGCAACTCACATCCTCAAGGGGGAGTGGAATTCAGAAGACAATGCCTTTAATACTGGCATTAGGTAAGGAATGAGAGACATCAGACATATTGAACAGATTGATACAAGAAAGGCGAATAGGGGAAGAAGTCAGATCTCTTAACAATACTCCAACTGCATAACTGCTTACAAAATCATTTATTTTCAGTGAAGTACTAGCTCTGTTCAGGTGCCTTGCTGTTCGGTGTGGGCGATCATGCCTCTCCATCCATCACAGTCCCTGACTCTCTGAATTGTAGTTGTTGCCTCCCCTGTTTCCAACCATGAAGTTAATCCATCTATCATTTTCATTCTCTGCCTGGCTCTGCTCCTTTTTCCTTCCAGCTTTCCAGATGTAACTAAATGTTCTAATGTCTCTCGTCGCATGACGTGTCCAAAGAATTTTGATTGCTGCTTTCTGATTTTTTTTAAAGTAAAGTACATTTTGTTTTTGTTTTCTGTAGAACTTCTTCATTGGTTATACTGTCCATATATGATATGCATAGCATTCTTCTGAGGAATCACATCTTTGCTGCAATAGCAATGGCAAGAACAGCATTTACAGAAATGAGAAACATCCTAACGAACAAGAAAATAGCAATTGACATTCGCCGTAGAACTCTTAGCTGCTGCATTCTTCCTATATTGATGTATAGTTGCGAGCCATGGACCATCACAAATGCAATGGAAAAAAGAATCAATGCAGCATAAGTACTAGTAAGAAAGAATAAAGATAATTCATTCAAAACAGGAAGAATTATGAACTTACAGTTGCACCAGCAGAACCAGTATCACCAACATCTCCTTTACTTCCCTTCTGACCTCGCTCACCTGTCAAACCACGGTCACCCTATAGTACAGGGCAAAATGATATATTAATATTGAAATAATTTACTTATTCTCTCCATTTTACACCTAGGATTAAAACATAGTGGGTAAATTTAACTACTTTTAAATAAAAAATATCACTCATGACATTGTTAGAAATAGCTGGACGTTGCAAAATTTTCTATAGAAGTCTCTTTCTCATAAGAGTATAAACTGTCTGATGTAATGTCAGATACTTTTTACTCAACGAGCCAACTCCACCTTAATTCTTGTATGATTACTTAACCAGATAGTTGCCTTCCCTAAACATTTGTCATTAATGAATCCAGTAGTCAGTACAATGGGGAGAGAAATTCATCTTTACCATTGGCACTATATACAGCCATGTCCATAAGTCATATTTAGCTTTACACATTTGGTCCATTCACTTCCATAGAACGGAACACTTGGAGGCCAATGCTGTCAAATGAAGATGATTTCTTCCATTGAAAAAAATCTGTCAGCAATATTTTTAAAATAATTTATATTTCCTTTAAGTATATACAGTGGATTCTGGTTAATCGGGACACATCCGAACCAGTAAATTAAGCAACTGCCCCAATTATCCAAAGTTTCATGGAAATCATTAGACATAAAAAAGACAAACTGAGTAATGAATTATGTATTTAAATGAAATACAGTGCAAATTAGAACACTGCCAATACTACTACAGAACTATAAAACTGTGTATTAGTTCGTAATGGTCATCAATGGAGGATTTCAACCAGTGTACACTGCTGAGCAGACACCTAGTGCATTTAATGGACTGCCTTCATATACAGTACAATGGTTTCAATGATTGCATCCTCAGAATCTTCATTTTCATTGTAACATTCATGTTAATACTTTCAAATTATTCATAGTTCCTAACTTGTGGAAACTTAGGGAAGTCGTTTTATTTTCATTTCTGGCTGTATCTGGCATCTCCAAGCCCGAAAGCTTGAAACCTCAGTGAGTTCAGCTCTGAATTGTCTTACTGCTTATTTCTCGCCAACTACCAGTGACAAAAATCACTGCCTTTTGAACACAAACACATGCAACTGAAGCTATTTAAAAACTGTTTGCTCTAAGCATGGTGCAGTGTTTAATAGCCACACGAGTGAATGTGACTGACGCTAGTTAGAAATTGTTCAGGAACAGTAGAATCCCAAGTGAACGAAGGGAATCACGGCAATTTTCTCGATTAGTTTTTGTTCTTTAAGAGTTGCCCCAAATAAGTGGCTGCCCCAATTAACCAATGTGTCAATTAACCCACTGTATTAGAATTATAGACTTTTACAGTGGAGGAGTACATTTCAAGTCTTGCTAGCCAACATTAATTGAACCAAATTGAACAAAATGCCAATTGAACCAAATTCTTCAGTTTGTCATGCTTCTAATTTTGTAAAATTTTTGTTCACATCATCAGGTCTCATGTTTGGTACACAAAATAATTCTATTTCTCAGTTTAAAGACCAGCAGGATATTAACTTTCATCTCTAAGCAACATGCATATCCACACAAGTTAATGAAAAATGAAATAGGACTTCATGGGACCAAGGCATCATCCGGACAGTCTACAAGCACAATGGAAGTAGAGTGAGTAACTCCCGCTAGGGTTCACCACTTCTGCTTTTCAGTGCCTCTCCTCAGCTTTGTCATTACTTGTTCTACTCCTGGGGTTACTTGCATCGATTTTCTTTGTAAACAGAACTAAGTCCCGAATGAAGCAACATAAATCCTTCCATACAGACAAGAACCTGCAGCAGATAGTGAGGTCAGCTGAGAAGATCATTGGGGTCTCTCTTCCCGCCATCACGAACATTTACACTACACGCTGCATCAGCAAAGGAAACAGCATTATGAAGGAACCCACACAGCCCTCATACAATCTCTTCTCCCTCCTGCCATCAGGGAAAAGGCTCTGAAGCATTCGGGCTCTCACGGCCATACTATGTAACAGTTTCTTCCCCCAAGCTATCAGACTCCTCAATACCCGAAGCCTGGACTGACACCTTGCCCTATTGTCCTGTTTATTATTTATTGTAATGCCTGAACTGTTTTTGTGCACTTTATGTAGTCCTGTATAGGTCTGTAGTCTCGTGTAGCTTTCTCTGTGTTGTTTTTTTTTATGTAGTTCAGTCTAGATTTTGTACTGTGTCATGTAACACCATGGTCCTGAAACACATTGTCTCATTTTTACTATGTACTGTACCAGCTGTTATGGTCGAAATGACAATAAAAGTGACTTGACTTGACTTGAAACTTACACTTGATTACTTCTGAAATAACTGATCAAGAACCATGTCAACCATCAAGTACAGGGTAATGGATTGTTGACTTGAAAAGATGTGCTGAATTATCGGTTTCTGTGCTACATGACTCTATCAGTGTTTGGCAGGAGAAAATTAGAGCTTCTGCTCTTCAAGGAAGCTTTAATTTCTGTAATAAATCTCCAGCTGACTGGTAACTTTGAAGACTATTTTGTATCTGTTTGACTCATGGGTTCGCTGTGAGAAAGACTACAACGGCAGTGTTGGCTGTGCATTAATTACTGTTGGCAATAGTTCTTCAAACCTGCATTGGAATGATGTCATCGTCAGTAAGTAGGAGACACTTCTGGTCTATTTGTATATCTGTGTACTCGTAATGCTACTGTGGCACAGTAATTTCCTTTGAGATCAATAAAGTATCTATCAATCTATTGCACAAGACAAATACAAAGCCATAAATTGCTCACGTACCTTGGGTCCCAAAAGCCCTTCCCCTGGTGGCCCACGAGGTCCTATCAGTCCTTGAAAACCTTGATCCCCCTATCAGACAAATAGTTTCAATTTAGTTTTCTACATTAATAAAATTAGAACTTTTCTCTTTTTAAATGATTCAGATGTATTGTAGTTAAGTAGAAATTCTGAAATTTTTCTTAACACATCTGGTTTTGCTTATGTTTCATTCTACCCACCTTAGGTCCCTGAATGCCTTCCCCTGGAGGGCCTTGGGGCCCAGGTGGTCCGGGCCTTCCTGCTACTCCCTAAAGAGCAATAAAAGACTGGAACTGTTTCACACAAAAAAAATCATCTGAAGGCAGTGTTTAAATTTGACAATCCCTGAAAATGGCAACAGAGAACATAATGTATAATTAACCTATCAGAATTTAATACTTTTTAATTTTTGCTTATTAAAGCCAAGAGTAGAGATTTGATAATGGTATATCACCATCACTAGTTAAGACAAGTCAGTTTTGCTCTTAGGTGATCTATATTTCATAAAAAGAAACTGCAATCTGACTAAAGCTGTTATTAGCTGACATTCTTCAAGTGAAGGTGATTTGGGAAACATAATACGGGATAGCAGACAGAGAAAGAGAGAGAGAGAGCTTCATATCTGTGTATTTGTGAACATTGTATGGGTAGTTTTGGTGGATGAAAAGAACATCAGGAACATGCTTAGGATTCACTGAATACAGACAACCTTGAAGTTATTGGACAAGATTGCAGCCTTAAGAATCAGAATACAGTGTCAGAAGAATTTCAGTGACTCACATAAGTGGTTAATGTCAGGAAATATGACATCAAGTACCATATCTTACCATCTCGCTATCAGTCCCAGACACTACTCAATTCACGGTGTCCTCTTTGCTCACTGACTGTCAATCTCCATTTCATTCAGTGCTTCACTGCACCCCTCATGCACTTAGCACTGATGTGATACTGACAACCAAAACTCATGGTTTCCACATCAAAAGAGAGGGATTGAAAACAAGAAACTACTGGCCAGTTGCCTTAACATTTGTTACTCACTTATTTAATGGAACATTCTCAGAATGCAAGGAGTTTTGCAAATTAAAAGCAATGTATCAAATATCTCACTCGCCTTTACTTTTAATACCCAAAGATGAAGTCCATTAGAATCCAGAAATCACTGAAAGGCAGCTTGTTCAGAATTTCCCTTGAGATTGTAATTTTTCTAAATGTTTGCCTTCCTTCCAGTTTGTATTTTTCAGCCAATTTTAATATATTACCTATATCATCTATAGAGAAGGATTATTTTTGTTGAATTCTTCCGCTATATCTTGTTTTCCATAAACCAATTTCCTAGACTCATTTTCTATTCGACCACCAACCACTCTGCTAACTCTTCTTTTCCCCAAATATGTATACAAACTTCAACTATATTTTTACATTTCTGGTGTGTTTTATCTTCATTTTCTTCTTGTATCAATCTTTTACTCATATTTTGTCCAATCATTTGACCTGCCACTCATCTCAAAGTTTCAATTTGGGAGAGCTTAACGAGTAGACGAAAATCAGAATCCAAATGCAACTTATGGTACCTTCTGACCTTGAAGTCCTTTTCCTGGAGGTCCAGCCAAGCCATTTGGCCCTCTGACTCCTGGATCTCCCTAAAGCATAACAGTTATTAGTGAGGATTATCACGCAGCTTGGAAATCTCTTTGACCTTCCAAACACTACCAGCTTGCCATGACCTTCGACTTCTCTAGTTCCATGGTTCAATTTAATATCAGAAAATGTATATAGTATGCAACCTGACATTCTTGCTCTTTGCAAACATCCATGAAACAGAAGAAAACCCCCCAAAGAATGAGTAAGAGAAATTCAATTTTTTTTGGTGGGAATGATGTTAGAACTCCAAAGCCCCCCTCTCATGTACAAGCAGCAGTAAGCATCAACCCTCCCCCTCCTCCCACCTCTCTCAGCAAGAGCAGCAACTTCCTTACCTACCAGCTATAGCAAAGCCCCCAAAAAGACCACGATCTAGAATCCATTAAAAAAAAACACTGTCCACTGCAACACTTCAACGTCCCACAGATTCTCTCTCTCTCACTAATGAGGGAGAGAGAGGCATCGCTCCTGCCACAGCAAGAGGGGAGGCCAACAGCTCGATGTTACAACCAGTTGACAGTGGTTTAAAATCCAGTAGAGTGGCAGCGTGGAAAGGAATGGAGGGAGGGAGATGGGAGTGATCTCAACTTACAAGATTCTCATCCCTCTAAGTTGTGGGAACACCACACTTTAAAAGTGACCAGCAAGCAGAATTGGGGAAATTAGGCAGGTAAAACTAAACTACCCCTTTCTCACAATATTTCACCTGCCAGTTGGTGGGAAATAAAAATGTCGAGGAATATTTTGAAATTGTAGTCCAGATAAAAATTACGTGTGACATACATAGGAATCTAGATTAACTGTTATTTCCACTTCAGTGATGTAACAGCACAATTGAATCCAGGAGGGCAAAGTATAGAGCAAAAAATCGCTGACTTCCAGTCTTGTTTCAATTTACATTCACTTACTTTAATAAATTATGATTTGAACAGTCACACAGTCCTGACAGCAAAACATATCAGAACATTTAATGGAGAGGTTACCACTTAAAAAAAATACTGTATCCACTTTACGGATGAGGGTGTTACGAGCTCATCCTCTATTGCCCTTGCAAAATAATGGCGATCCATCTTCTTCACTCATTGCAGTCCATTCACTGAAGATACTTCCACAGTGTTAGAACCATAGAACATTTCAGCACAGAAAACCATTTTTCTGCCTAATCCCACTGACCTGCACCTGGCCCACATCTCTCCATACACCTCTCATCCATGTACCTGTCCAAGTTTTTCTTAAATGTTAAAAGCATTTACAAATTCATCTGACAGCTCATTCCACACTCCCATCACTCTCTGTGTGAAGAAGCCTCCCCTAATGTTCCATTTAAACTTTTCCACCTTCACCCTTAGCCCATGTCCTCCGTTTTTTTTCTCCCCTAGCCTCAGTGGAAAAAGCCTGCTTGCATTCACTCTGTCTATACCCATCATAATTTTATACACCTCTATCAAGTCTCTCCTCATTATTCTACGCTCCAGGGAATAAAGTCCTAACCTATTCAACCTCTCGCTGTAACTCAGTTTCTTAAGTCCTGGTAACATCCTTGTAAACCTTCTCTGCACTCTTTCAACCTTATTAATATCCCTCTTGTAATTCGGTGACCAAAACTGCACACAATACTCCAAATTCGGCCTCACCAATACCTTACATAACCACACCATGGCATTCCAACTCTTATACTCAATACTTTGATTTATAAAGGCCAATGTACCAAAAGCTCTCTTTACTACCCTATCTAACCTGTGATGCCACTTTTAGGGAATTTTGTATCTGTATTCTTAGATCCTTCTGTTCTACTGCACTCCTCAGTGCCCTACCATTTACCTTGTATGTTCTACTTTGGATTTTCCTTCCAAAGTGCAATACCTCACACTTGTCTGTATTAAAATCCATTTGCCATTTTTCAGCCCATTTTTCCAGCTGGTCCAGATCCCTCTGCAAGCTTTGAAAACCTTCCTCACTGCCCACTACACCTCCAATCTTTGTATTATCAGCAAATTTGCTGATCCAATTTGCCACATTATCATTCAGATCAGTGATATAGATGACAAATAAAGATGAACCCAGCACCGATCCCTGTGGCACACCACTAGTCACAGGCCTCCACTCAGAGAAGGAATCCTCCACTACCACTCTCTGACTTCTCCCATTGAGCCAATGCCTAATCCAATTTACTACCTCACCATGTATACCTAGCGACTGAATCTTCCTAACTTACCTCCCATGCAGGACCTTGTCTTACTGAAGTCCATGTAGACAACATCCACTGCCTTCCCTTAATCCACTTTCCTTGTAACCTCTTCCAAAAGCTCTAATAGATTTGTTAAACATGACCTACCACACACAAAGTCGTGTTGACTCTCCCTAATAAGTCCCTGTCTATCTAAATACTTGTAGATCTTATCTCTTAGTATTCCTTCCAATAATTTACTCACTACCGACATCAAACTTACCGGCCTATAATTTCCTGGATTACTTTCAGAGCCTTTTTTAAACAGT
Source organism: Hypanus sabinus (assembly GCF_030144855.1). Lineage (NCBI taxonomy): Eukaryota > Metazoa > Chordata > Chondrichthyes > Myliobatiformes > Dasyatidae > Hypanus > Hypanus sabinus. Next base: position 24,465,533 of record NC_082709.1, read on the forward strand.
GGAACAACATGAGTTATCCTCCAATCCTCTGGCACCTCACCCGTAGATACTGACATTTTAAATATATCTGCCAGGGCCCCTGCAATTTCAACACTAGTCTCCTTCAAGGTCTCAGGGAATACCTTGTCAGGTCCTGGGGGTTTATCTACTCTGATTTGCCTCAAGATAGCAAGTACCTGCTCCTCTTCAATCTGTATAGGTTCCATGACCTCACCTTTTGTTTGCCTTATTTCCATTGACTCCAGGCCAGTTTCCTTAGTAAATACAGACGCAAAAAAACCATTTAAGATCTCCACCATTTCTTTTGGTTCCATACATAGCCAACCACTCTGATCTTCAAGAGGACCAATTTTATCCCTTACTATCCTTTTGCTCTTAATATACCTGTAGAAGCTCTTAGGATTATCCTTCACCTTGACTGCCAAAGCAACCTCCTGTCTTTTTTTAGCCCACCTGATTTCTTCCTTAAGTATTTTTTTGTACTTTTTATACTCCTCAATCACCTTATTTGCTCCCTATTTCCTATACATGTCATATATCTCTCTCTTCTTCTTTATCAGAGTTCCAATATCCCTAGAGAACCAAGGTTCCTTATTCTTATTCACTTTGCCTTTTATCCTGACAGGAACTCTTCACTCTCAAAATTTCTCCTTTGAAGGCCTCCCACTTTCCAACGACATCCTTGCCAGAGAACAACCTGTCCCAATCCATACTTTTTAGATCCTTTCTCATTTCTTCAAATTTGTCCTTTTTCCAGTTTAGAGCCTCAACCCGAGGACCAGATCTATCTTTATCCATGATCAAGTTGAAACTAATGGTGTTATGATCACTGGAACCAAAGTGCTCTCCCACAAACACTTCCATTACCTGTCCTAACTTGTTTCCTAATAGGAGATCTAATATTGCATCCTCTCTAGTTGGTACCTCTACATACCGATTTAGAAAACTTTCCTGAACCCATTTTACAAACTCTAACCCATCTAGACCTTTAACAGTATGGGAGTCCCAATACGTGGAAAATTAAAATCCCCTACTATCACAACTTTATGTTTCCTGCAGTTGTCGGCTATCTCTCTGCAGATTTGCTCCTCCAATTCTTGCTGACTATTGGGTGGTCTATAATACAACCCCATTAATGTGGTCATACCTTTCCTGTTTCTCAGCTCCACCCATATGGCCTCGGGAGACAAGCCCTGTCCTGCCTGAGGACTGCTGTAACACTTTCCCTGACTAGCAACGCCACTCCCCCCCTCCCACCCTTCATCCCTCTGCCTCTATCATGTCTGAAAAATCGGAACCCTAGAACATTAATCAACCAGTCCTGTACCTCCTGTAGCCAAGTTTCACTAACGGCTACACTGTCATAATTCCACATGTCAATCCATGACCTCAGTTCATCAGCCTTCCCCACAATACTCCTCACATTGAAATAGACACGCTTCAGAAGATTATTACCACCACACACAACCCTTCTATTTGCAACTTTGCATGAAAATTTAACATCATTTATTTTCACCCGTGCTCCACTATCTACTCTGGCACTCTGGTTCCCATCACCCTGCAAATCTAGTTTAAACCCCTCCCGCAATAACACTAACAATCCTCCCTGCAAAGGATATTGGTCCCCCTGTGTTTCAGGTGTAACCTGTCTCTCTTGTACAGGTCCCACCTGCCCCAGAAGAGGTCCCAATGATCCTGAAATCTAAAACCCTGCCCCCTACACCAGTTCCTCAGCCACATGTTCATCCTCCAGAGCATCCTATTCTTACCCTCACTGGCACGTGGCACAGGTAGCAATTAATCCTGAGATTACCACCCTCGAGGTCCTGCTTTTTAACTTCCACCAAGCTCTCTATACTCACTCTTCAGGACCTCCTCACTCTTTCTTCCTACGCCATTGGTACCGATGTGTACCATGACATCTGACTGCTCACCCTCTCATTTCTGAATGCTGTGCACGTGATCAGAGACATCCCTGACCCTGGAACCCGGGAGGCATCAAACCATCTGGGAGTTTCTGTCGCGACCACAGAACCTCCTGTTTGTACCTCTAACTATTGAGTCCCCTATCACAACCACTCTCCTCTTCTTCCCCCCTCCCTTCTGCACTGCAGAACAACTGCAGTGTTGTTAGGTAAGGATTCATACCTAATGCTGCTGATGGGACAACAATATTCACTTGCAAGTGAATTGATGGGGAATCTGCAGGTGGTAGTGTTCCCATGATGTGCAGATCATCAGACAGTAGCAAAACACTAACAAATTGAACAAGGAATGTTTTTTTTTCCTCTTGTGAATATAACAGGATACCTTTGGTCCCGGGAATCCAGTTCCTGCATGTCCTTGTTCTCCTGGAGGTCCCGGAAGACCTGGCCGACCCTTTTAATTAAAATAAAATAATATTTAGTTTTTCCTCAAACTATATTCGCAAACTTCCGCTGAGAACTCATGATTCCATTAGATACACACAGAAGTTATTGTTTAATTAAGATGATAAATTTAAAAACTGGCCCAGCTTACTGAAATGCACTAAGGGTGAATGAAATTGTTTTTACTGTTTTTTGAAGGAAAAGTGTTTAAAGGTAGTGTGGTAAACTAAGTATACCTGTCTGGACATGCCCCTCTGCTGACTGCTCCTGTGGCTCCTCCCACAGACCCCTGGATAAAGGCGATTGGAGGCACTGCTCCCCCCTTCAGTCTCTGAGATGCTGTGCTCCGTTTTGCTGCTAATAAAAGCCTATCGTTTGCCTCCCGTCTCCGAGAATTATTGATGGTGCATCAGGTAGTTCCCAAGTTGCCTTCAGGTTTTTGCAGAAAAAACTCAGTGGTCTAACATGTGCTAGAATTGACAGAGGCCAATCTGTCAAACATCCCATTTAATCCAAGAGATTATAAATCCACCCTGTGCATTAACAACAGTGACACCTCCCATCCTTCCAGGCTGATTGCCGTCTGCACACAACTTGACACAATAAATAATGTGACATTGAGGAATTCTGCCTCTCTCCCTGAAGAACAGGCAACTGTCTGGCTACAGCCTAAGTGAGGAGGATTCTAGCCAGTGTAAAGCCACGCAAAGCTGTGGGGATGGACCACGTAACTGGTCAGGTATCAAGGGATTGTGTGGCCTAGCTAGCAGAGGTCTAAATGGATTTTTTTAACATCTCTTTGAAACAGTCCATTGTCCCTGCAGGTGTCAAGACAGCCACTATCATTCTGGTGCCCAAGACAGCGATGGTAACTGACCTAAACTGTTACTGCCCAGTCACACTGACTTCAACAGTCATGAAGTGCTTTGAGTGGCTGGTGATGGATCATATAAAATCTCACCCTCCAGCTACTTGTACACTGGACCTTTTCCAGTCCGGCTACTGCTCAGACTGTCCACTAATGATGCCAGAGCCTCGGCCCTCCTCCCGGTCCTGTCCCACCTAGAAAATAATGCGTCATAAGCCAGGATGTTATTCATCGACTTCAACTCAGCGTTTAACACGATCATTCCTCAGAGGCTGGTAGATACTGTTCCTGTTGGGACTCAACACCCCTCTCTGTAACTGGATCTTGGACTTCTTGATGGAAAGACCACAGTCAATTCAAGTTGGCAGCAACATCTCAAGCTCCGTCATGCTGAACTCTGAAGCCCCCCCCAGGGCTGTGTACTCAACCTGTTGCTGCTCACACTACTTGTGACATTTACCAGTACTGACATAGACGAAGGGCATAAAGCATTCTTGAGGATCCCCACCACTCTTCCCACTATCTCTTTGACCTACCACCATCAGGACACTGGTACAGGAGTATCAGGACTAGAAATGCCAGACTGGGTAAAAGCTTCTCCCTTCCTGCCATGAGACTAATGAATACCCTGCCACCACCAAAGTCTTCTCCCTTCCTGCCATGAAACTAATGAATACTCTGCCACCACCAAAGTTTTCTCACTTTCTGCCACATGGCTCACTGTACTGTTTACTATTTACCTGTCCTGTGCACTACATGCATTTTGAATTATATTTTATGAACATATTCATGGTTATGATTTGTTTTATGTACTGTGTGTGATAAATGTTTTGTGGGAGCCCCATGTCCAGAGGAACATCGTTTCATTTGGTCGTGTATAAGTAAATTTAGATGACAATAAACTTGAAATCGAACTTGAAGTAGTCTGGTGCTCCCTCCATTGGCCCAGTCTTCAAAATGCTAGGTATTTGAATGTGCCAGATTGTAAAACTCTAGAAGCATAGAAAAATGAGAAAAGACATGGATAAACTAAACTTCGTGAATTAACACTTAACATCATAACTTACAGGTGAGCCTGGAAAACCCTCTCCTTTAGGTCCAATGGGTCCAACCGGTCCTGAGTGACCACGCTCACCCTAATATTGAAGGTCATACATGTGGAAAAATTACTTCATATTGTAGATTATGTGCTTTCTCATATTTGTTCATACATTGAAAAATAAACATTTTTTTTATTATTACAAGCAAATAAACTTTCATAATCCAAGCCCAAAATGAAAATTGGAGTTTGCACTTTTTTTTCTGACAATGTGTGGCTTCCTCAGGGCACATCGGTTTCTTTCTCATCCCCAAGACGTGTTGTGTAGGTGAGTGGGAGTATCTGGGAGGATGGGTAGTGGCACTGGAGTGTGACAAGAGCTGATGGGGCAAGTGTGAAGAGTACAGTAAGAATAGTGTGAATTAATGCTTGATGGTCAATGTGGGCTCAGTAGGCCAGGAGATTTGTTTTGTATCGTATGACTCTAAAAGTACAATAGTATGAAAAGATCCCACAGGATTGTTCACTTCAAAGGTGTCTCTTCATTTCTGTAAGAAACAAGGATGACAAGTAAAGTCGTGTGTGAGATTGTGACTAGCTCTACACAAACTGTGCCAGATACCAGGACATGATTTCTTCCTACAGCCTATATATAGAAGCCTTGCATCTGTTCTCTATCTGCATTGTACTCTGTGTTGATTGTTTATCATTATTTATTATGTCACACGGGTGACAAAGCGAAGGGAATAAGTTACCATATTAATAATAAATCACCATAATAACTTTGTTTAGGGCAGCTTGCAGCTGGAGACTGATGGATGTTGTATCTTTTGTTGATCACTCAATTACGCTTAATTTCACTTAGTTTCATCACTTCAAGTTAGCATGTTTGCTGATTGCCTATAAAGGATCGAATACACATCTTCGACTTTGGAACAATCATTATTGGAGCTGAGAGTAATGAAAGTATAACAAATTCGTGGGGTTGCCGGCAGTGGCAATGGTTTTGGTCAGAATTGCTCCTACATTCTAATATTTAATCTTGACCAGTTTCTCTTTAAAAGATAATTTTTTCATAATTCCGCATGGTGTATGCACAACTGACTAAGAAAAGCCAGCAGTGCTGTGCCTGTTTATTGGACCACAATACTCAAGTACCCAAAATATTAAATTCACATCGAACAGTAATAATGAACAAAAGTGCTCCTTCCTCAACACACACACAGTCAGACCTGCAGAAAATGCCAGCTCTTTTTTTTAATCACTTAAATATGAAGCTATTTTTTGTTGGGGATTCACTTTATAAAATACAGCTGAATTGCAGGAAGAAATGATGTACAATAAACAAAAAGTATGTTTATAATAAAACACTAAATGCAGAAAAGCAGCATTTGGAGGTGGGGTGCAGCAAGTTTTCTTTTCCAGACTTTGCTGTGCGGAAAGCCATTGCTATTCTCTGTAATGCGCATCCCCGTCGTGCGTTTAACGTCTTTCAGGGAAGGGACTCTGTCATTGGTCCTAATCTGCCATAAATGTAGACCCTTAATAATGGTTAGACGCTTCAGTGTCTTCTGAAATAGCCCAACAACCTTTAGGGATCAACTGTTAAAGCAGGATTTAGTAGTAACAAAATCCCCTGAAGTCATGACCGGAAATCAGAAATTCCTTGAAATCTTATTGAATTTCAAAATATATTCTCACTTTTACTATCCTACTTTGAAAACCAGCAAATTATGACATTAGCCCTGTTTATAATGGTCTTAAAAATGTATTTATCTCCTACCTTAGGGCCCGGGATCCCTACTCCAGTTTCACCTACAGGACCCATGGGACCTGGGGGACCTGGATCGCCCTGTACAAAACATTGATCAGTAAAGCACTATTAGAGTCAGAATCAGAATTAGGTTTATTATTAATGACATATATTGTGAAATTTGTTCTTCGTACCAGCAGTACCGTGCAAGACATAAAAATTACGAAAAGTTCCAAAAATAGATAAATAGTGCAAAAGATGAGTATCAAGGTTGCGTTTATGGGTTCATGGACCATCTAGCAATCTGATGATGGAGGGGATGAAGCTGTTCCTAAAACACTGAGTGTGGGTCTTCAGCTCCTGTAACTCATTTCTGATGGTAGTCATGAGAAGTCATAGGCAGATGGTGAGAGTCCTTAATGATGGATGTTGTTTTTTTTTGAGGCATTGCCTCTTAAAGATTTCCTCAATGGGGAGGGTTGTGTCTGAAATGGAGCTGGCCGAGCCTACAATCCTCGTTTGATCCTGTGCCTTACAGCATCCATGCAAGGCAGTGATGCAACCAGAATATTCTCCATTGTACATTTGTAGAAATTTGCATGAGTTTCTTGTTTTCATACTAAATCTCCTTAAACTCCTAAAGAAGTCGACCTGCTGGGCCTGGAAACCCTACCACAGCTATTGTGCCTCTAACTTTGCCTGGAATTACCTTTTCACTCTCATAATAGGTCGTAGCTTGACCTTGTAGGGTTCTGGATTGCCTCTCTTGAATGCTACAAATGCAACAATCAACAGACTGCAAATCTAGTTCACTAAAGGCTCCTGAAGGTAAATGCCTAAATATGGTCCAGTCCACCAAATCAAAACAATCCTGTAAATAGTCATCACGGAGCTGAGGCCCTCGGTCTCTGCTGGGAGCAGGAGTACAGCCAGGCAATCAGACTTGCCAAAGTGCGGGCATGGGATGAAATGGTAACCGTTCTCAATGGTGGTGTAACAGTGATCGAGGGTGCATGTTGGCTCCGCAGGTGGCCGGTTGGTGTCAGAGTCTTCTTCTAACTGGCCTGTTTGAAGTCCCATACAATGATCCGGGAAGGCATCAGGGTGCACTGCCCTGATACTGTTGATCATGGTGCTCAGCTCCTCCAGCGCCAGCCTGACGCGTGCCAGGGTGGAATGTACACTGCAACCAGGATGACAGTGGTGAACTTCCTCGGCAAACAGAAAGGCTGATACATGACCACCAGGTGGTACAGGTCATGGGGCAGGACTGAGACAGAACTGCCATGCCCCTGCACCACGATGACGCCAACATGAAGCAAACACCGCTGCCTTTACCTGATGCTGCTACCCAGTCCATGGAGTGGACGGTGAAGCCTTGGGTTGGAGCACTGTGTCAGGAGTGCTGGGAGTGAACCAGACCTCTGAAAAGAGTAAACAACAGTTCCTGATGCCCCTCTGGTACTTCAATCTTGCTCTGAGGTCTTCAGTTTTACATATTGGCCTCCCTGACAGCCACGCTCCCTGAGACAATGGAGACGTTCCCTGAGCTTACACCCTCGGTGGTCTGGAGGCTCCAGACTGCAGGTTCTGAAGATAACCTGAAACGACATTACTTACTACGGTCTCTGTGATGGTAGCGTGTATATAATCTAAATACTTGGTAACTTAGTTCTGTTCACTGGGTCACAAAGTGAAGAAAATTGCTAGAGACTCATCCAGACTTTTCCTAACAGATCCATTTAAAAAGGCAGGAGTCATCAAAGAAAGTTTATCTTTAATGTGAGATCTGGAAAGAAGAGATCAGTGTACATATTTTATCTTGTTTTATAAATAGCCAGTTTGTGAGAAATTACTTATTTTTCACTGCTATGAATAAATAGTTGGAAGAGTGTTTTTATAATATTTAGGTTTATTGTTTGCCATTTATTTTCACAGGTACATATTAATATTCTACCAAAATACACCGTGTGTACCTTCAATCCGATAATGCCTCGTCCTGGAAGGCCTGGCATTCCCAGGCGCCCTGAAGCACCTGGTTCACCCTAACAACACGAATCAAAACAAAACAGATGGTCAATTCTTAACCTGTAACTCCTTCAACGTGTGATCCACCTCCTTTAATAAAAAATGGGTTAAGCTCAAATATGATTGGCATGAAGTCAGATCAGACTGTTGCTTTTGCAGAAGTTGTATTTGTAGTCAGCCTTCACTGTGGAACAGCCTCACCAGTTGTGGTCACGGTTGCCTCTTTTCTGCTAATGGTTTAAAGCACTGATCTCATATATTTTCCCTGGCAACATCTTATCCTGTCAGCAATAAATTGATAATGGAGACAGTAGAGACTGCAAATACTGGAATCTGCAGCAACAGGCGATCTTCTGGAGCAATTCGGTGGTTTGAGCGGCATCTAACTGAGGAAAGGAATTGTTGATATTTGGGGGCAAAAGTCCTGACCCAAAATACAGATAATTCCTTTCTTCCCACAGATGCTGCTTGACCTCCTGAGTTCTTCCAGCAGATTGTTGCATCAAATTGATGATAGCTCTCTGTTGATATTCAGTAGAACATTAATTTGTGTGTTTAATTTTAGAACTGGCTTTTACAAAAAGATCACAACATGTTTATTAACATGCCGTCTTATCACCTCTTCAAAATTCTGGAATTTATGACAAATCTCCACCACACATGATGTCTGGGAAAATATTGAAGGAAATCCTAACTAAAGTGTTGATGTCCACATTGGCATTAATTACAGTGCTGATTAAAAGTATTTAACTCCCCCCCCCCCACCCTTGGAAGTTTTCATGTTTTACTGTTGTACAACATTGAATGACAATGGATTTAATTTGGCTTTTTTGACACTGATCAATAGAAAAGACTTTTGTGTGTCAAAGTGAAAACAAGTTTCTACAAATTGGTCTAAATTTATTACAAATATAAAACACAAAATAATTGATTGCATAAGTATTCACCCCCTTCAAGTCAGTATTTAGTAGATGCACCTTTGGCAGCAATTACACCCTTGAGTCTGTGTGGATCAGCTTTGCACATCTGGACACTGCAATTTTTCCCCATTCTTCTTTACAAAACTGCACAAGCTCTGTCAGTTGGCATGAGTGAACATCATTTTTCAAGTTCAGCCACAAATTCTAATCAGATCTGGACTCTGATTTGGCCACTCCAGGACATTAACACCTGATGAAGGGTTTCGGCCCGAAATGTCGTCACTACCTCCTCCCATAGATGCTGTCTGGCCTGCCGAGTTCTGCCAGCATTTTGTGTTTTTCATTAACTTTGTTGTTTTTAAGCCACTCTTGTGTAGCTTTGGCTTTATGCTTGGGGTTATTGTCTTGCTGGAAAATAAATCTTCTCCTGAGCCGCAGTTCTTTTGGATCCTGGAAATCCTGGATCCAATCTTGAAAATCCTCCAGGATTTCCATGCATTTTGTTGCATTCATTTTACTTTTGACCTTCATAAGCTTTCCACGGCCTGCTCCTGTGAAATGTCCCCACAGCATGATGCAGCCACCATAGTTCACAGCAGGGATTGTGTGTTTTTAATGATGTGCAGTGTTTAGTCTGATAGCCAAGAAGCTCAGTTTTGGTTTCATCAAACCATAGAACTTTCTTCCAGCTGACTCCACGTGTCTTCTGGCAAACTCTGGCTGACATTTCATGTAAGTGTTTTTTCAACAGTGGCTTTCTCTGGCAACAGTTGTTGTATGTGCAGTCTCTCCCATCTCAGCCACTGAAGCTTTCAACTCCTTCAAAGTTGTCATAGATTTCTTGGTGGCCTCCCTCACTAGTCCCCTTCTTGCATGGTCACTCAGTTTTTGAGGACAGCCTGCTCTAGGCAGATTTACAACTGTGCCTTATTCTTCTCATTTCTTGATGACTGGCTTAACTATACTCCAAGGGATAATCAGTTACTTGAAAAGTTTCTTATATCCATCTCCCGACTTGTGCTTTTCCTTAACTTTTTTGTGGAGTTGTTTGGAGTGTTCTGTTGACTTCATGGTGTAGTTTTTGCCAGGATACTGACTCACCAGCAGCTGGGCCTTCCAGATACAAGTGTACTTTAACTACAATCAATTGAAACACCTTGACTGCACACAGGTTGCTCTCCATTTCATTAATTATGTGATTTCTAAAACCAACTGGCTGCACCAGTGATGAATTGGCATGTTGTGTTAAAAAGGGTGAATACTTACACAATCAATTATCTCGTATTTTATATTTGCAATTAATTTAGATCACTTTGTAGAGATTGGTTTTGACATGAGCCTTTTTCTGTTGATCACTGTCAAAAATGCCAAATTAAAGCCATTTGTGATTCAATGTTGCAAAACATTATAACTTGAAAACTTTTTTTTGGGGGGGGCGAAAACTTTTTATAGGCACTGTATGTAGCTCAGTCCAATCTTGGCTAGGAATCCAAGACATCCTTCTCTAGGTAAGTGTGGCCTTTAAATTTCCATTGTTATTCTAATCCCCACCTCCTTTGCAGCTGATAAGTCTTCTGTCTAATCCTACATGTCATACCATTTCTCTGTTTTTTAAAAAAATGTTTTTCTCTAATCATCTCATCTGTCCGCAACTTGTAAAGTTCCTGGGCACACTTGTTACACTAAAAAGAATACATAATGTGGAAATCCATCACAAACATCACAAAATGAAAAAAAATCTATATTATTGTATGTGCAAGCATTAAAAAGGCACGTGTAGCAGAATTAGATGAAATTCTAAAATTCCAGTTTGACCGACAACCAATATAGACCACCACTTGCCTTTGGTCCTGTTGGCCCTGTTATTCCAGGTGGACCAACCAAACCTCGCAGCCCAGTCTGACCTATATCACCCTGTAAGAAATAAAAAGACAGAGATGGTAAGGAAAGAGCAGTAACCATTTCCTTTTGCACTTCTGGATGGAGGGCTGGGGGGTTCATCCTGTGGCAACTCAGGATCTAACATTCAAGATTGTTTAATGTCATTTCCAGTACAGTAGTGTAAGTCAAACAAAATAATTGCTACTCCTGAATCTGATACAGTGCAAAAAATACAATAAGATAAAGAATGTAATAAAAATAAAAAAAACACAATAAATATAAATACATAAGAGAGCTTACAAACCATAAAATGATGCTAGGCCCAAGAGTATATAATGTGACTGACAGGAAGTGGTAAAGTAGTGGTGGTTGGGGGTCTGGAGGAGTGGGTTAGTGGGTGTAAGTGTTGATCCATCTTACGGTACATGAGCAGGGTGGATGAGAACCTTCATGATGCTACTGGCCCTTATCTGTATATAGGTCCTTGATGGTGGGTAGGTTGGTGCCAGCGACACACAGGGCAGTTTTGATTACCTGTTGTAGAGTCTTCACACGTTGCATTGCATGTTGTGTCTGTGCACAACTAAATATCAATTAAATAAATGCACGCATGCAGGAGATGGTTTTAATTGATGTGTTTACATTGCAATGAGAGAGAGAACAATGCACGTGTGTGGACAATAGCATATGTGCAGACAACAGATCAATATGTAGTGCTAAGGGTAATTGCTCTACAAGAAACAGATCCATACATTACACTTCCTCCCCCTTTAGATTAATGCAATACAAAACTGTATATGTACAAAACATTCAATTTCTCTTTCATAAACCCATATTCCAAATAAATATTCTTTCACAATAACAGTCCATAACTAACTTCGCAGTTCTAAAGGTTCAGTCTTTTAAACTCTGTTTCTTTCAGGATAGCGCCTCTGGACCTGTGGGGTGGCATCACATTTGGCAGATGTCTTGCCAACAATAATATTCTCATCGCACCTCTAGACCTGCGGAGTGGCATCAGGTTTGGCAGGTAACTTGTCTAAGACAATGTTCTCAGTTTCTAATGTCACTTTGCTGTCACTGACATGATCATCACTGAGATACAAGTCCGGTGCTTGTAGTGTGTCCATTTAGTTAGATGCAATTAACTCAGGTGCGTTCTTCAGTTAAACATCCACATGATGTCTCTGTGTCTGATCTCCAACATCCACTGTGTACACCAGTGGTGCAATTCTTGTAGCTAGCCTACCGGGTGTCCACTTATCTTCTCGGTAATCACACGCTATGACTTCCTGTCCAATCTTGAAGCTCCTTGCTGCTTAAATTGACAAATGACTGAACTGGCTATTCTGCACTTCCCTCCGTAGATCTGGTATCAGGGGGTCTATGCAAGAACTCAAATTCCTGTTCATGAACAGTATTGCAGATATTTGAATTGTCATTGCCTGAACAGAATTCTGATACACAAAGAGGAGGTTGTCCACCTTGTGCTGTAGAGGAATATCCTCTTTGTCCATTGCTTTAATGGACCTCTTGAACGTTTGGATGGTGAGGAGATGACTTGAAATGTCTGATGCCATTTTTCTTCATGACCACTCAGAACACTTCTGACATGTATTGAGGTCCGTTGTCACTCACAATTTGTTTGTGTAAGCTATTTCAGAATAGAGACAGTCTTTGCTGAGGTGGTTGACTTCTTTAGTTGTTTAGACTTCTTTAGACTTCTTCATCTCCAGCCACTTTGAATAAGGATCCACAGCAATCAGAAACATGGAGTCCATGCAAAGTCGATCTGCACTCTTTGCCATGTTGACAATGGCTACTTCTACAGGTGTAATGGTGCCTCTGGGTGTGCATTTTGAACTTTTTTCCATCCCAAACAGCTTTTGGCCAAGTCTTCAATCTGTTTATCTATTCCTGGCCACCACACACCACTCCGGGCGAGACTCTTCACCTTGACTGTACCCAGGTGTCCTTCATGCATATTTTATAACACTCTGTTGTGCAGTTTAGAAGGAACCACGACATGAGATCCACACACCAGCTTTCTTTGACATACCAACAGTTCATCTTGTCTTGCTGAGAACTCTGGAAGCATAGAGTTACCATGAGCTGGTCATCTTTGTCCAGTGATTTCATAGACTTTTGACAATGTCGGGTCATTCCTGGTTTCTCTTTGTATATCAGCATCTGTTATCGGCAACTGGTCCACCAATGTGGTGTGGAACAATTCTGCTGGGTCACAGTATGAAGACTTCCCTTCTTCAGTTGCCAACAGCAGAAGGTGTGACAAACCATCATCGTTGCTGTGGTGTTTGGTACCCTTGAACTCTATGTCATAAGAGTGGGGTCATAGGAATAGTGCCCAACATTGTAACTAGGTAGCAGTCATCATTGGAATTCCCTTCCTAGGATTGAAAATGGACATACAACACTGGTGATCTGTCGCTAATGTAAGCTTCTGTCTGTAGAGGTTGTGGTGGAACTTCTTTATTCCCCATACTAGACTAGGGGCCTCTCAGTTGATATGTGTGTAGTTGTATTCTCCACTCTTCAGTGATGTTGAAGCAAACACAATCGGGTATTCAGATCCATTCTTCATAATGTGTGACCACGGCTCCAATGCCATAAGGGGATGCATCGCACATCAGTCTGATGAGCAGGGATGGGTCAGAATGGGTGAGCAGTTCATTAGATGTTATTGGTCAGTTTCCTTGAATGCTTTTTCACATCTTTCTGACCATTCCAACTTTGCTCCTATCTGTAACAGTGCGTTCAATGGATGCAGCACTGTAGCAATGTTTGATAGTGGTTTACAAGGCCCAAGTATGACCTGAGTTGAGACACATTTTCTGGTTTGGGTGCCTGTGGCACTGCTTCGATCTTCACTTGTGACTTATGTAAGCCATCCTTGTCAATGACGTGTCCACATTATGAGATTTCATTCTTGAAAAACTCATGTTTTTCTCTCTCTACATGCACAGAGCATATTCAATCACCCTGGTGAACACTTTACCAAGGTTCTGGGGGTGCTCTTAATCATTTTTACCAGTCATGATGATGTCATCGAGGTAACACTGTGTTCCTGGGTTATCTTGGAGCATTTGGCCCATTGTTCTTTGTCAAATTGCTGGAGCTGATGCTTCGCCAAAGGTGAGACAGTTATACTGGAACAGTCCCTTGTGAGTGTGGATTGTGAGGAACTTCCTGCCTGACTCCTGAATCTCCATTTGCAAATAGCTTTGTGACTAGTCAACTTTTGAAAACCTTTCCCCACCTGCCAAATATGCAAAAATGTCTTCTAATCATGGCAAAGGATACTGCACACTACACAGCCCTGGGTTGATGCTCACCTTGAAATCCCCACACATGCAAATGGCTCCAGCCTTCCTTTTCTTGATCACTGGGACAATGAGCAATGGACCAATCGCTCCACTCAGCCTTGGAGAGAAATCCAGATGCCTCCAAGCTCTGCCATAGAGCATCCACTTTAGGGTGTAGTGTGTAAGGCACTGGATGCACTTTATGGAATCTTGGTGTTGCTGTTTCATCCAGTTCAATTCTGGCCTTCATGCCATTGAGTTTACCAATGCATTTCTCAAACACCTTCTCATTAGCATTAAGTAGCTGTGCCAGTCTCTGGGTAGTACTGCTATTTGGGCTGCCATTGCCTGTTGATGTCACACTGAGAGCTTTGTTTGAGTGCCAGTCTAGTTGGATTTTTCTCAACCACTCACGTCCAAAAAGTGCTGACCTCCACTTTTCAATACATAAACCTCCAACTGCTGAGTTTGGCCTCCATACATTACATTCACTTTCAGTTTGTCTTTGGGAGGCACTTTCTTGCCTGTTTAGGTCTTTAACATTACTGAGGTCTTCTCTAATGGTATCTTAGAAAACAGTCTGTTGTAGTCAGCCTCTGAAATTATAGACAAATGGGATCCCATATCCAGCTCCATTTTCAGTTTTACACCAGACACATCTATTGTGATCCAGGTGATTTTGTGATCTGCTTCAGTAATACTATGCAAATCTAGGCATGACAGCTGACCTTTGTCAGACTCTGTGTTGTCTGTTTCACATTCAGTCACTTTATGCACTTGCGTAGATTTGTGTGTGAAACACTTCACTTGATGTGGTTTTTCTGTTTGGTTGTCCTTTTTTGTTTGACTTGCACACTCTCTTTGTGACCTTGTCTGAGACACTTTCTGCACACTTTTTCCTTGAACCAACAGTCATGTGCATCATGGGAAGATTTGCCACATCGATAACATTTTGGCTTTTTGTACCATTAAGGAATGTTTAGCGCATTTCACATTCTAACTTCCTTTGCTGTAGTCTCAAACAATATTGCAATGGTCAATGCCTATTCTAAAGTTTGGTCTCTTTCAGTCAGTAGCATCTTTTGAGTGCTTTGACTATGCATGCCACATTCAAGCCTGTTCCTTAGTGCATCAGAAAATCTATTTCTAAAGTCACAGTACTGGGAAAATTTGTGCAGTTCCGCAATGTATTCAAAACGGTTTTCATCCTTTGACTGGTTCTTTTTGTAAAATCTAAATTGCTCAGTTATTATCAGCGGTTTAGGGGTCAAGTGATTTTGTAAAACTGTAACAATTCCATTGAACATCTTGCTCGCTAGCTTTGCAGGGATTACTAAGTTGTGTAAAAGACTGTATGTTCTTGCATCCATTAAGCTAAGAAGTATAGGGGCTTTTGTTTGCTTCACATTGTTTGAGTTACAAAACAGTTCAACCCTCTTGATATAGGATACCCAGCCTACCTTAGGTCTATCAAATTCATCAACTTTCCTGACTGAAGCCATCACCACAATATTTTCACTTTAAATTCAGTGCATCTTTCAATGTTACACATGCATTCATTTGCTCGCATCCATGATGGCTTTCTCATGCTGTTTAACTCGTTGTTTTGTCTCGTAACTATCGGTACAGCTTTGATATTTTCTGACATTCAGGTTTATACTCATCACCAATTTATTGTGTCTGTGCACAACAACATATCAACTAAATAAAAGCAAGCATGTCGAAGGTGGCTGTAACTGGTGTATTCACATTGCAACGAGAGAGACAACAATGCACGTGCGTGGATAACAGATCAATACGTAGTATTAAGGGGGTGGGTCATTGCTCTAAAAGAACTAGATCCATACATTGCAGTTCAGTTTCTGTACCACGCAGTAATGCAGCTTGTCAGCAAATCAGTAGAACAATGTTAATGTACAGTGCTGCTTTCACTAAGGACTGGAAGCAAACAATTTGGTAGATGTCCTCCAGATCCAAGGTGGAGAAAATGCAAACACCTTCCCATATCCCAGAAAAAGAAGGAGAAATCGGACCACATATTTCAAAGTATTTACCTTCTCTCCTTGAATCCCTATGCCAGGTGCTCCTTCAGCCCCTCTTGGTCCTGGCAATCCAGGTTCTCCCTGTGACAGTGATTAAAGGAAAATAGTGATTGGAGAATATCAGTAATAATCCCACCAGCGTTTAATTTAGAGGTAGTGTAATGGATTGTTCCATTACCAGTTAGACGTTATCAAAAAATTTTAAGTAATAACTAGTGCCATCTTACCATGACTAATACACTAATCTGATTATAAAAGTAAATATATTAAGAGTGTTGGAATATTTTTAATATCAAACAAATAAATCAAAGCTTTTATCTGCATCATAGAATGGTATCAAGTGTGTTGATTGATTAACAAGAGTATTAATACAATCAAATTATATTTCACTATTTTTTCCCACTAGACAGTATTCAAAATTCAACAGCAAGAATCCAAAATTATAGCTTATGATATTTCAGAATCAGATTTAGTATCACTAGCATATGTCATAAAATTTGTTAACTTTAAGGCAGTAGTACAATGAAATACATAAGTAAATATAGAGAAAAAAGAGTTACATTAAAAAAAGTCTTCTAAATAGTTAAATGCAAAATAAGAGAAATAGAAAAGTTTATGGGTTCAATGTCCATTTAGAAACTGGATGGCAGAGGAGAAGAAGCTGTTCCTGAATGGCTGAGTGTGCCTTAGGTGTTGGTACCTCCTTTCCAATGGTAACAGTGTGAGGAGGGCATGACCTGGGTGGTGGGGATCCTAAGAATGTTGCTGAGATTGGAGTGCCTGGGACTGCTATCCTTGGAGCAGAGATGGCTGATGGGTGACCTTTAGAAAACCATGAGGAGGATAAGATAGAGCGGATAGTTATAATCTCTTTCCCAGGGTCAGGGAGTATAAAACTAGAGGGAATTAGAGTAAGGTAAGAAGGGAAAGGTATAGAGGTGCACTTTTCCACACAGACTGTGGTGGGCATTGGAACAAGCTGCAAGAGGAAGTCGCAAAGGCAAATACATTAGAACATTTAAAAGACATCTGGATAGCTACATTGACAGGAATGGTTCAGAGTGAAGTGAATTAAGTGCCTTAAAACCAGTCGCTTCACGCAAATGGGGTTGTCAGCTGTCATTGGCAGCTCATCTAGGAGAAGGAAAACTCTGCTGTGGCTATAGCCACTCATGGGGAAGGTTTTGGGAGTAAACCCTGAGGAAAATCCGGAGCTGGAGTCCCTAAGGCAGTCCTACATTGAGTTCAATGCTGACTGGCAACTCCTGTGATGCAGCTGGAACCAAATTGTATTGGACTCTGCCGTTCCTTTGGATTAATCAGTTGCATGGAGAGGAGAGCATGTTATATGGGCAACAGCTTTCTGTCCATATCGTACTGCCCTGGCTTGCGTATTGTCTTGTGTATCATGTAGACAGCTAGGACATGACATCCATGTTTGATTCCAACCAAAGGAGAGCCTCAGGCCTCAATGGGTAGGAAAATGAAAAGAGCTCAGGAGAGCACTTCAGTCAGCATCAACAGGTTCAAGGGCCTGTTTCCACACTATAGAACTTCATGTACATTGAACTGGAGATAGTGGGGCTTGGCAGCTGCCTGGAGTTGGATTGTGGAGACAAAAGATATCCAAGTATCATCAATTTTCTTTTGAATTTTATCCAACATTTTGGATGTTTAGAGGTCTGTTTAAGTAGTCTCTAGTGGTCCCAGAAGTCTATTAGTTAGGCCTTTCCTGACTGGGAAATGTCAATCGGAACTTAAGTATAACAAGCCCCAATTGAGGGAAACACATATTTAAAGGTGAGTATATTCCCCATATCCTGCATTCTCAATCAGAGATGGTTGTGGAGATTCTTGGCACTTGGATCCCATTATTATGCCAGGTTAGCCAAGCTACAGTTGAAAATCTGCATTGAGAATGAGTGAATAAAAAAATTATTACGTCTTAGATGATTCGGGTACCATCATCATCAAATCTACCATTATAGAGTTTTTCGAGAAGATCAGGAAAGATGACAAGGAAAAGCAGTAGACGATGTCTACATGGACTTAGCAAGGACTTTGACTTAGCCCCACATGGGAGACTGGTCCAGTGTTCAGTCACTTGGCACTCAGAATGAAGTAGGATTCAACACTGGCTCGCGAGAGCAGCCAGAGAGTGGGAGCAGATGTCTGCTATTCTAACTAGAGGCCCGTGACTAGTAGTGTGCCACAGAGAACAGTTGTTTGTCACCTATATTAATGAGTTGGATGATGATGTAATAAACTAGATCAGCAAATTTGTAGATGATACCAAGATTGGGGGCAAGGAAGGCTTTCACTGCTTGCAAACAATATCTGGGCCAGCCAGAAAAATAGGCTGGGAAGTGGCAGATGGATTTAAAGCAAACAGTGTTGTACCTTGAAAGGAGAAACTCGGGAAGGACTTACACAGTGAATGGTAGGGCACTGAGAAATGCAGTAGAACAGAGGAATCTGGGAGTACAGACACATAGTTTCTTGAAAGTAGTGTCACAGATAGGTGGTCATAAAGAGAGCTTTTGGCACATTGGCCTTCATAAATCAGAGTATTGAGTACAGGAGGAGGGCAGTCATGTTGAAATTGTATAAGGCATTAACGAGGCCTAATGTGGAGTATTGTCTGCAGTTCTGTTTACCTACCTACAAGGTATAAGATTGAAAGATTACAAAGAACTTTTACAAGGATGTTGCTGGGACTTGAGGATCTAAGCTATAAGGTTGAATTGGTTAGGAATTTACTCCCTGGACAGTAAGAGAATGAGGGCTGATTTAGATAGTGGTACTCAAAATTATGAAAGGCATAGATAAGGGAAGTGCAAGCAAGCTTTTTCCACTGAGGTTGGGAGAAACTAGAACTAGAGGTCACAAATTAAGAGTGAAAGGTGAAAAACTTTTCACTCAGAAGGTGGTTCAAGTGTGGAACGAGCTACCAGCAGACATGGTGGATACAGGTTCAACAACAATATTTAAGAAAAGTTGGTTAAGTACTTGGATGGGAAGGGTATCAGAGGGCTATGGTCCAGGTGCGGGTTGATGGGACCAGGCAAAATAACAGTTGGAATAGACTAGATGGGCTGAAGGGCCTGTTTCTATGCTTAGTGTTCCATGAGTCTACCAGTGTAATTTTCATTTATGTTGTCCATGGATGAAAAAGGATGTGAATTAGGGACATGATCAGAATGTATAACCATATTAACTTTTTTTTTAAAGAAAAGCATCACACGTTTACTTTAAAATTAGAAGGCTAGAATTTAATTGACACTGTGCTCTTGTAACAGAGGCTAAACAGTAGTAGATGATATGAACTGCAACTACATAGGTTATTTTGCTGGAATAAACATCAAAATATAAGCCCACTCCCCTCCATGAAAATGTCTGTGGACCTATAAAACTTCAATAAATGACCTTACCAGAGAATACAGGGTTGGGATAAATTTGAAATTCAGCTAACCGCTTTAGAGTGCCTCACGGCCATTTTAATTAAGTTACTATATCCTTAGAGTTACCTTCTGTCCTGGTGCACCATCTTCTCCTGGAAGACCAGGGAGCCCTGCCAATCCTGAAGAGCCAGGTTCGCCCTACAAACACAACAGCTTCATGGAAGACCACAGACAAGTGTTTTAGAGTCGACAATTCTGACCAACTGTTACACTGGGGCCAGTATCATGCAGGCAAAATTGGCAAAATTTGCATTGACGGAACCAGAAATGCAACGATCCTTGCCTGGATATACAAGAGTATTTGCCAGAGTATCGTTCACTGGTTGAGAGCGAAGGGCACTGCCATAAACTAGAAGGGTGTAGGATATATACGATGTTAATCTAGTTAAAGTTTAATACCCATTTTTTGCTCCATTTCTTCTAATTTGATATATGATATGTAGGGAGGGAATACATTACGAATGAACCACCACTGAAAGCATCATGAAGAGTAGTTATCAATGTAGCAGGGGCAGCCTAGGTGGGTTTCTTGAAATAGTGCTTTGATTTTTATAGAGTGGTTTATTTGAAGACAAAACACCCAAAACAACTCACATACTATTATTTTATTAAACATAAAAAGCAAGAAAATTAGAATATTGACAAAAAAGTAGAAAAAAATTATAATAAAAGACGTTATACAGAAATAAAATAACTCTGACACTTGTTCTGCCTCAAAGGAGGAATTAGATTCAATCAGACATTTCCTGATTTTAAACATAAAGAACAGGATGAATTTCCACTGCCAATCTACCACATCAGTTTAGGCTAGATTCGCAAACTCAGTGGTAGTTTTGACAGGTAATACAAAACTGAAAAAAAACTTACTTGTGTTGTAATATCATAGGTCATTCAAATTAACGCTAGCCCTTTTTTCATAAAGCAGTCTTCAATATTAAAAGTATATTTATGATAGTTGCCATTAAACATGACAAAACTGAGGTCCAGTTCCTGTAAATGTCCAATAGATGGCACTCTACACAAAGACAAAATTATCGGCAGTTCAACTACGCAGCCCTCAGCAGTGCAAAATTTTTTAATAGGAACCTGTTATGTTAATTTTTGCATATACAAAGATGATAAAAAGAATTTAGTCAAAATTTCTAATCTCATCTACCTTTTCTTTAAAGCAACATCAGCCTTTGAGAAATGGCTATGAACAATTTTGAAGTACATTTAATGACTTCAAGATAATGGACAAGTCATTCCAACCATATTTCTTACAGGTATTATTTATCTCCTGTTAATAAAATTATCCCCCAGTCTCCTTGATGCATTTTTACTTTTAGGATTTCTCTTACTTTTCTCACACTTATTTCTACTTAATTTTCTCACTTACTTTTGGTCCTGGCTCTCCGACTCCTCTTTCTCCTGGAGCTCCAATTTCTCCAGGCAAACCTTGATCGCCCTGCAGAATGGTTTGAGAATCACGTTCAAATTTAATTAAAATATATGCAAATAATCTGAAGACAAAATGATACAACAACTAAGTAAATTCCAAGCAGGCAAGACATTTTTAAAATGTCCTCAATCACTTAACTTGCAGTTACAATTGCCTCACACCACCGGTATGAAGCACATGGAAGGGGGGTAGATGGCATTTTGGTTGGTAATCATGGCTCTTGTGAATTTGCTACAGATTTAAAAAGCTATAACAACTCAATGTGGCAGTGGTACCAATCTCAGCTTTGACAGGATGCCAGGAAAGGTGTTTCTGATGTCAATAAAGCGGGACAAAACATTTTCTTCCATTCACCATTCTGACCCAAATTCTGCAGATAAAAATAAATTAAGCAATCGAGATGGGTCTTTTGCTTATGGCGGCTGACAAAAGGCACTGACTCTGTGAAATGCACTGTGTTAGATCGTGGGTTACAGTCAAAGAAAAGACAGCTAGAATCGCTTAACACTTTCATGCAAGGGTGTTTATTCAGTGTGTCAAAAAAAATCAAACTTACAACAATTAGTGAAAATAGTGAAACCAAAATTGCCAATATTTACAAAAAATTATCTACCAGAAAACTCAATAGCAGCTCCATACTTTGTCCAATGTGAACTCCTGGCAGCACAATCTCTCTCTCTCTCTCCTCCTCCTAGAGCAACCAGTCCCCATTTTTTGAAGGCACCGGGACATGCCATCTTTAATTTCCCACTTAGTCCCAAAGGTGTGGGTATAAATCACATGTCATACAGCTATTGCACTGGGACAGTCAGGCTGAAGAAGCATTGTGGTGCCTTGGTACATTGAAATGAAACGCCCTAATAAGTTAGTCCGATGTACTGGTATGCAAGGATATGGCAGCTTATTTAAATAGGCTACTCTATAAAGGGTTTTTATCATGGTAGAGGGACACGAGTTCAGATCCTATCGTGCTAACCAAGGAAACGTAAATTCAAATGATTGGGAATAGGAAAACAGTGACTGGCACTTACTATCTCTGTTAAGGTCCAATAAATGCTTTATTCCACACAACACTGCTCTTATCCCACCCCTCCCGGACAGAGTAAGGATTTTCTCTGGTCCTCACATTCTAGCCTACTAGCCTCCACAACCTTAGCAATTTCCACCATCAGACACATTATCAGCTCCTTTTTCAAGCTTTTCAAAGTAGCATTGATCACTTCCCTTCTCGTGGCGCATTCCCATGCGACCATGGAGATGCAGTACTTGTCATTTCACATTTTGGATCCCTGAGAAATATCACTCCTTTTCCAGTGACACAACAATTCACTCGAGTTTCGTCCAGTCTGGGAGTACACTGGGGGACTGCTTGGTCGACATTGGCAAAAGGCAGAATTTCCCACTGGCCGACCACTTAAACGCCAGTCCCCGTTCCCGTTTCAACATTCGGAACAAGAAGGCTGCGGGAGAGCACCCAAGGATTTCCAGCGGGAAGACATTTTGAGTTCTCGGGGGAAGAGAGAGGCCCGTGAACAGCTTAGAAAGAAGTCAGCCATATCCAGCGGGCAGCAGAGTGAGAGGCAGCAGAGTGAAAGGGCTTTGGCTCAACGGGCTTCGGCGGTAACGGGACGAGGCGAGGCAGTTGTTGATTGCAAAAGGAAGTAGTATGTGTGTGAGGCTGGTTTTCTGTGGTCGGTGTCAGATGTGGGAGGTCCTGGAGTCTCCCGGTGTCCCGGACGGTCACTTCTGCTCCCAGTGCATCGAGATGAAACTCCTAAGGGACCATGTTAGGGAACTGGAGCTGCAGCTCGATGTCCTTCATCTGGTCAGGGAGAGTGAGGAGGTGATAGAGAGGAGTTACAGACAGGTGGTCACTCCGAGGCCATGGGGGACAGAGAAATGGGTCAGAGTCAGGAGAGGGGAGGGGAAGAGTCAGGTACTAGAGAGTACTAAAGGCTGTACCCCTTGACAATAAGTACCCCTGTTTGAGTACTGTTGGGGGGGGGGGGAACAGCCTACCTGGGGGAAGTGACTGTGGCCATGCCTCTGGCACAGAATCTGGCCCTGTAGCTCAGAAGGGTAGGAAAAGGAAGAGGAAGGCAGTAGTGATAGGGGATTCAATAGTCACAGGGTCGGACAGGCGATTCTGTGGACACAGAAAAGAAACTTGGATGGTAGTTTGCCTCCCAGGTGCCAGGGTCCAGGATGTTTCTGATCGCGTCCAAGATATCCTGCGGTGGGAGGGAGAACAGCCAGAGGTCCTAGTACATATTGGTACCAATGACATAGGTAGGAAAAGGGAAGAGGTCCTGAAAGGAGACTACAAGGATTTAAGAACGAAGTTGAAAAGCAGGACCTCAAAGGTAGTAATCTCAGGATGACTGCCTGTGCCACGCGACAGTGAGAATAGGAATAGAACGAGATGGAGGATAAATGTGTGGCTGAGGGATTGGAGCAGGGGGCAGAGATTCAGATTTCTGGATCATTGGGACCTCTTTTGGGGCGGGTGTGACCTGTACAAAAAGGACGGATTGCACTTGAATTCCAGGGGGACCAATATCCTGGTGGGCAGGTTTGATAGAGCTGTTGGGGAGAGTTTAAACTACAAATGTAGTTTGGTAGGGGGGTGGGAATCAGAATGTAAGTGCAGGGATTAACGTGGAAGGACAAGGGCATGATGCTAAGGAAGGACAGGCAGGGGACGAAACATAATTGTAGCCAGTTAAAGGGATTGACTGTGTCTATTTCAATGCTAGAAGTATTAGGAACAAGGAGGATGAACTTAGAGCATGGATTAGTATGTGGAACTACAATGTTGTGGCCGTTACTGAGACTTGGTTGGAGGAAGGGTAGGATTGGATGATGCCGGTCCCGGGTTTCGGGTGTTTTAAAAGGAATAGGATGAGAGGTAGAAAAGTGGGGGAGTGGCATTACTGGTCAGGGATAGTATCACGGCTATAGAAAGGGAGGACGCTGCAGAGGGAGTGTCCATGGAGTCAGTTTGAGTGGAAGTCAGAAATAGGAAGCGATCAATCACTGTGCTGGGAGTAGTCTATAGGCCCCCAAATAGCCCTCGGGACACCGAGGAGCAGATAAGTAGGCAGATTTTAGAATGGTGCACAAAATACAGGGTAGTAGTTATGGGTGATTTCAACTTCCCTCATATTGACTGGCACCTCCTGAGTGCAAGGGGGATAGATGGGGCTGAATTTGTCAGGTGTGTTCAAGAAGGATTCCTGACACAGTATGTGGACCAGCTGATGAGAGGAGAGGCCAAACTGGATCTAGTTCTGGGTAATGAACCTGGTCAGGTGACAGACCTCTTGGTGGGACAGCATTTTGGTGAGCGTGACCACAAATCCCTTAGCTTCAGCATAGCTCTGGAAAGAGATAAAATCAGATGAAATGGTAAAGTGCTTAACTGGGGAAGGGCTAACTGTGAAGGGATGAGGAAGGAACTAGCGAGAGTAAATTGGAAACAGATGTTCAAAGGGGAAAGCACAGAAGTAATGTGGCAGAAGTTTAGGGACCACTTGAGCTGGGTTCAGGATAGGTTTGTCCCACTGAGGCAAGGAAAAAACAGTAGGAAAAGGGAACTGTGGCTGACGAAACACATGAGGCAACTTGTCAAGAGAAAAAAAGGAAGCATATGTTAGATATAAAAAGCAGGAAGTAGGAGGGGCTCATGAGAAATATAGGGTAGCCAGAAAGGAGCTAAAGAAAGGACTTAGGAGAGCTCAAAGGGGGCATGAGAAGGCCTTGGCATGTAGGATTAAGGAGAACCCCCAGGGTTTCTAAGTGTTTGTGAAGAACAGGAGGATGATGAGAATGAAGGTGGGACTGCTAAAGGATAAAGAGGGCAACATGTGCCTGGGGGCGGAGGAGGTTGGGGAGGTCCTAAATGAATACTTTGCTTCAGTATTCACAAGTGAAAGGATCTTGATCAGGGTGAGGTCAAAATAGAGCAGGCCTGTCTGCTGGACAATGTGGAGATTAAGGAAGAAGTAGTGCTGGATCTTCCTAAAAACATCAAGATTGATAAATCCCCAGGGCCGGATATGATACACCCCAGGTTGTTGTGGGAATTGAGAGAAGAGATCACAGGAGCATTAGCTATGATCTTTGAATCCTCTTTGGCTACAGGGGAAGTGCCAGAGGACTGGAGAATGGCAAATGTAGTTCCCTTGTTGAAAAAAACGTAATAGGGAGAAACCTGGGAACTATAGACTAGTGAGTCTTACGTCTACTGGAAAGGATTCTTAAGGATAGGATCTATGAGCATTTGGAGAAGTACAGTCTACTCAAGGATAGTCAACATGGCTTTGTGAAGGGAAGATTGTGCTTCATGAGCCTGATTGAGTGTTTTGAAGAGGTAACAAAAGAAATTGATGAGGGTAGGGCAGTGGATGTGATCTACATGGATTTTAGCAAGGCACTTGACAAGGTCCCTCACGAGAGACTCATCCAGAAAGTCATGAGGCATGGGATAAGTGGAACCTTGGCTGTTTGGTTTAAAAAAATCGGTTTAAAGGAAGAAAACAGAGGGCAGTTGTGGAAGGAAAGTATCCTGCCTGGAGGTCGGTGACTAGTGGAGTGCCGCAGGGATCTGTCCTGGGACCCATGCTATTTGTGATTTTTATAAATGACCTGGATGTAGAGGTGAAAGGATGGGTGAGTAATTTTGCAGATAACACGAAGATTGGAGGAGTTGTGGATGGAGCTGCAGGTTGTCGAAGGTTACAAGTGGATATAGACAGGCTGCAGAGTTGTGCAGAAAAATGGCAGATGGAATTCAATCTGGGTAAGTGTGAGGTGATGCACTTTGGAAGGACAAACCAGAAGACTGAATACAGGATTAATGGTCAGTTACTTAAGAGTGTGGATGAAAAAAGGGACCTTGGGGTTCAAATCCATACATCCCTCAAGGTCATTGTGCAGGTTGATAGGGTAGTTAAGAAGGTCTATGGGATGCTAGGCTTCATTTACAGGGGGATTGAGTTCAAGAGTAGAGAGGTCATGTTGCAACTCTACAAATCTCTGGTGAGACCACACAAGAGTATTGTGTTCAATTCTGGTCACCTCATTATAGGAAGGATGTAGAAGCTGTGGAGAGGGTGCAGAGGAGACTTACCAGGATGTTGCCTGGTTTGGAGAACAAGTCATATGAAGCAAGGTTAGCAAAGCTGGGACTTTTCTCTGTGGAGCATAGAAGAATGAGAGGGGACTTGATAGAGGTCTACAAGATTATGAGAGGCATAGAAAGGGTGGATAGTCAGTACCTGTTTCCCAGGGCACCAATAGCAAACACCAGAGGGCATATGTACAAAATTAAGGGAGGGAAGTTTAGGGGAGACATCAAGGGTAAGTTTTTTACACAGAGGGTTGTGAGTGCCTGGAATGACTTTCCAGGGATGGTGGTGAAGGCTAAAACATTAGGGGTATTTAACAGCCTCTTGGACAGGCACATGGATGAAAGAAAAATAGAGGGTTATGGGGTAGTGTGGGTTTAGTACTTTTTTTAATGATTATATGGGTCGGCACAACATGGAGGGCTGAAGGGCCTGTACTGTGCTGTAGTGTTCTACGGTTCTATGTTGGTCCATGGCCTCCTCTTCCACATGATAAACCCACTCTCAGGTTGGAGGAGCAACACTCAATCTGTCTAGGTAGCCTCTGCCCTGATGGCATGAACATTGATTTCTGCAACTCTCGATAATTTCTACCCCTCCCCCTTCCCTCACTCTGGCTTCTTACCTCTTCTCCTCACCTGCCAATCACCTCCCCACACTGTCCCTCGACCTCCCCTTTCTTCCACGATCCATTGTCCTCTCCTGTCAGATTCCTTCTTCTTTAGCCATTTGCCTTTTCTACAATCACCTCTCAACTTCTAATCTCATGCCCTCCCCCTCCCCACTCGGCTTCACCTATCACCTTCTAGCTTGCCCTCCCCCCCTCCCCCCCACCTTCTTGTTCGAGCTTCTTCCCCCACCCCTTCCTTTCCAGGCCTTGGCTGGAAACACCGACTGTTTATTCATTCCCATGGATGCTGCTTGACCTGCTGAGTTCATCCAGCATATTATGCGTGTTTTCCTCCAATCTAGTCTACTGCATTTATTGTTCAAATGGTGAAACCAAACACAGATTGGGTGATTGCTTCGCAAAGCACCTACATTGAAGGGACTCTGAGCTCTGTTTGCCTGCCACTTTAGTTCTCCAGCCCACTCCCACTCTGAAGCATCTATCCGGCGGCCTCCTGCACTGCTACAGTTAATCCTTTCAGTAAAGGACAACACATCATCTTCCTTTTGAGCATACTGCAGATTTCAGTATTCAATGTCCAACCCTACAGTTTCAGGTAATTTGTTTCTAGTCTTTCAGCTATCTCGCTCCTATACTCCTTCTCGTCATCATCTGAAATTATGCTAACAGTAGATGTGTCATTGGCAAATTTAAAGATGGTGTTTGAGCTGTGCCCAGCAGTCATGGATGCAGAGAGAGTAGAGTTCTGGACTTAGCATGTATCCCTGGGCAGTGTTGATCATCAGTTATTTTTGACCCACACAGTCTCTGGTCTCTCGGTGACAAAGTCAAAGCTCCAGTTGCAGAGGGAGGGACAGAGGCCTTTGATTTGGAGCTGGTTGATTAGAACTGAGGGTATGACTGTGTTGAATGTTGAGCTGTGGTCAATAAACAGCAGCCTGACATCGATATTGCTATTGTGCAGGTGATCCAAAGCCGAATGAGATTGCATCCACTGTAGACCTATTATGGCGGTAGGCAAATTGTAGCAGGTCCAGGTCCTTGCTTAGGAAGGAGTTGATTCTGGCCATGTCCGACCTCTCAAAGCACCTCATCACAGTAGATGTAAGTGTAACTGGGCGATATTCATCGGGGCAGCTCACCCTGCTCTTCTTTGGCACTGGTATGATTTTGAAGCAGCAGAGAACCTCAGACAGCAGTAGAGAGAAATTGAAGATGTCCTAGACATTTCTGCCAGTTGGCAGAGGTTTTCAATGCCAAACCAGGTACACCATTAAGGCCTGACGCCTTGCGAGGGTTCATCCTCTTTAAAGATATTCTGACGTCAGCCTTTGGGATAGAGATCACAGGGGTCACCAGATGCTGCGGGGATCTGCACAGGTCTGGTTTTATTCTCCCCTTCGAAGTGTGCTTAAAAGGCTTTGAGCTCACCTGGGAGTGAAGCATCACAGCCATTCATGATGTTAGGCTTTACTTTGTAGGAAGTAAAGACCTGAAAACCCTGCCAGAGCTGACATGCATCCAATTCCATCTCCAACTTCAATTGGAATTGTTTCTTCCTCACTCTTAAAATAGCCTTCTGTAAATTGAACCATACCTGGAATTCTTTTGTAGTTCTGGATCATTGGTCTTGAATGCCACAGATCTAGCCTGCAGCAGACTTCAGAATTTGTGTTAAAGTTTGTGAAAATAATAAATTGTTTTAGCAGCTTTTTGCTTCTCTTACCTTTGAACCTGGCAAGCCTTCACCTGGAGGTCCTCTCAGGCCAGCTGGTCCTCTTGGACCTAGGACTCCCTATCAGATTATACAAAAATAAATTGCCTCAATTTAACGCATTTCAACCTGCGAAATTCTACATTACTCTAAAATAGGGTTCAGAGCACGGTATGGGAGTCATAAAGAAAGATATTGAAATTCATTATGACAGATTTTCACTGGCAAGGAAGTAGCCAGTCAGGAGGTGAGATACCCAGTCTCTGACCTGCTCTTGCTGTCACAGTTTATGTGGTGATCCAGCTGAGTGTCTGGCAACAGCTGGAGTGTTAATAGTGAGAGACTCGGTGACATTTATGCCATTGAATGTTAAGGGTAGACGGTTCTCTCATTAGTGCTTGGCACTTACGTGACAACACTATCAACTGCGACACATGGCCATGTGGCTAGGGACTGCCTCATTTTCTAAGGAGTCACTAGTAGAATTAAACACTGTGCAATCAACGACAAATAGTGCCACTTCTTACATTATGGAAGGAAGGTAATTGATAATGCAGCTGAAGGAGCTTAGGGTGGGAAATAGTTGTAAGGAAATTAAGCTGGAAAGGGTGCAGAATGGGTTCACAAGGACATTGTTGGAAGTTGAGGGAGGGTGCTTAGATTGAAAGGAGAGATTGGATAGGCTAGGACTTTCTCTTGCTTCCTGCTGAGTAGTGATGCTACATAAATTATTAAAATCACAAGGGACGTACAGTGGATGAGATGGATGGCCACGGTCTTTTTCCGAGGTTAAACAAGTACATAATTTAAAGGTTTAAAGGTGAAAGCAGAGGAAGATTTAAAAGGGTACGGAAAGGCAAGCTTTTCACATCATGATGGTGTGTGTGTGTGTGTGTGTGTGTGTGTGTGTGTGTGTGTGTGTGTGTGTGTGTGTGTGTGTGTGTGTGTGTGTGTGTGTGTGTGTGTGTGACAAGCTGCCAGTAGAAATGAGTGTGCTGGAAACGA
Source organism: Hypanus sabinus (assembly GCF_030144855.1). NCBI lineage: Eukaryota > Metazoa > Chordata > Chondrichthyes > Myliobatiformes > Dasyatidae > Hypanus > Hypanus sabinus. The sequence continues at coordinate 24,495,137 of NC_082709.1, forward strand.
TTACAACATTTAAAAGCATTTAGATGAGGGGTGTCCAGCCTGGGATCCATGGACCGCTTGTTGGTTGGGAACACCTGTATTAAGGGTTCAGCATGCTTCATTCATGTGGAACCTGCTATCTATTTTGTGAAAACTACTGACTTAATACACCATCTTACAGCAGAACATAAGGTGAAGACCTCCACATATGGCTGACAAAGGCCACATCTTTCTGCACAGCAGCAGATGCCCAAATTGTGTTCACACAGATGAGAATATGTGCCTGAAATTACTGCTACAATAACTATATTATTTGAATTGTACATGTAAAGCAAGTTGCATGTCAAGTGGAAAGTTTAGGCTGTCTGGAGACAGTACAAATCTTTTTCACTAAAACACCAGAAAATAACTGGTACCTTAAACAACAACGTGCAAACATCCACAAGGGAGAGTGAAAGTGAGGAGCGAGCATTTTCTACTACATTCTTGTTACCTAACAGACAAAACTCATTCAGCTATTTCTACACCAAAATAACTATCAATTTAGAGAGCAGTTGGAAACATTCTTAAGGAGGTATGCACTCAATATTGAAAAAGTCACAGGAGTTGCTTGCTGAATTAAGAGTAAATGCAAAATAATTACCTTTTCACCTTGCAGACCAACTCCAGGTGGACCAATGGGGCCAGGTAATCCAGGGAAACCTACTTCACCCTGATGAGTTACATTTCAGAAGTGAAATGGGACATTAACAAATGTAATAATAACAACAAGAGATACCATATCTGAACTTACTTTTGCATACCAAACAATATATCAAATGTTGATTTAGGTAATTATTACTTGAATTCAAGATTCAGTTCTGCAGAGAGAAATATTTACGAAGTATTCACATTGTTTTCATCTTGACTTCCTTTCACATTCCCAGAAATCTGTCTTTAGTCTTACGTGGAAAATTAAGAGTTTTGTTCAGAATAAAAAATTGCACACTACTGAAACAAGTTTTTAATACAGGTGAAGGACTGAATTCATAGTTCACAGAAATGGAACTCGTGTTGAAATAAAAGAATTAAGGCTATGAATTTAGCTTTTGAGATCTGAGGCAATAACTGAGCCCTCATGAACTGTCTTTTAAAAGCTATGAAGTGCCATATATATATGTGTGTGGGGTGGGGGAACACAAGAGACAGCAGATGCTAAAATCTGAAGCAACAAACAATTTGATGCAGTGTTTTGACCCAAAACATTGACAATTTCTTGCCTCTTACAGATGCTGCTTGGCCCACTGGGTTTCTCCAGCAGTTTGTTCATTGGTTAAAGTATATGGCATTGTTGTAAGATGCTCTGTTTTTTTTCCAACAGAAGTTGGAATCAGTTCATGAGATGAATATATATACTTAGGAAGACTCTCGCTACTAAGAGAACATTTGAATAAAATAATCTGATTCTTGTATTATTTGACCCTGCAGATCTTGTTGATATAAATAAAGTTTTGGTTGTTTACCCAGGACTAAATCTCATCAGCCAGGGTTGTGATTAATGTGAGAATGGTGAGGAGTGCGGTTAAATTATAGGTAGTTGCTTAACTGCTTAATCCCTCTGACCTCTTGTAGGGTCCCAGTGGCAGCTTGCACTTTTGACCATATGAACAGGAAACCTGCAGGAAGGAAGTTGCCTCCACCTTTAAATAGGCAGACTGAGTCTTGATTAGCAGTTCAGGGCTAGTCCTGAAATATTAATGATGGCTTCTCTGTCGTTGAAGCCAGATCAGAACAGCTAGACTGGCAAAACAGATGGGCTAGTGAGTTGTAAAACTTAATGTTAGATTTCCCTGTGAGGCAAGTTGCACTGTGGTGCTCCTCGGGGACTGAAGAGGATGCCTTGGGTCTCCCTCAACCGATACGCTCCCCCTGTTTCTGGGTCGATTTCAGACTACCGTCTCTGAATGCAGACAACGATTCCCACGTTTCTCCAGCTGTGACCTCCAGTTTCCTTCTTCCACCTGCTGACCAGATGGTACGTCTTGCTTGATGGTGAACAGGAAAAACGATGGAAATGAGAGCCAGGCATTAAAGCAGGCTGAGATCCACATTCCGAATACCCCAGATTTTACTCTCGTCCTTGGGGCTCACATGGGCTATTCCTCCCACACCCTCTAAATTCTGCATTACAGAAACTACTACTTCCAGCAGGGAACCGCAGAACTTCGTGTTTTGGATTTTTAGCACTGAGTGGCTGCACCATTTAGATTTTCCCCCAGTTCCTGAGAGGAGAGGATTTAAAATCTGAATGGTCCTCTCAATGACAACACTCAACTAAGGATCCTAGTTAGCAATTTAAACCATCAAGATTTAGTTGACTTTATCTATGATATGTAACTGAGCCAGAATAAAGGAATCAGGGTAAACACTCAGATTGTGTTGGTGGCTTGTGTGGTTTCAGTCCCCTTTATGTAAATATTTAATCTTAATATTCTTGATTTCCTATCGTCATCTCTAATGTTACTCCAATCAGTATTTCAGAAATTCTGTTTGCCACTTATTATGCTGGATTCTCACCAAAATTATTAGAATCCAGTGCATCTTCCAAAAGCACAATCATGTTTACTCCCATAAACATGGGACTAGGTGGGACATGGTAGGTGGGACTAGGTGAGATTAAGAGTTCGGCACGGACTAGGAGGGCCAAGATGGCCTGTTTCCGAGCTGTGATTGTTATATGGTTATATGTTATATATATTGCACAAGCCAGTTCCTAATATTGGATACAGGATATTATAGCTCCAGCTTGAAAAAAGGTAAATTCAGTTTCCATTATTTCAAATCGAAATATACTATGAAGAAATTTACTACAAACTTAGCTTACTTGTTCTTAAAATGTTCACTTCAAATCACACAATCTACTGCTGCTGTCACAATTATCACTATCATAAATTGGGCATATGTGCTCCTCACCTTTTCACCCTTAATACCTGCACCCGGAGCACCACGAGATCCCTTTGGTCCTTCATAACCACGATCACCCTGTCACACAGAAGTTACAGCATCATACTACATTCCATTGTTGTTTCTAATCTTTAAATGAAAGGAAAATAATCCTTCATTGAGTTATTTGAGAGAACTTTGGCATCATCAATTGATGCTTAAAAGTGCAGTAAATTATAAAGAAAAAAAAGTCAGATAGCAACAGTAGATTAAACTCAAAGAAACTTGATCTGATGTGGAATTCTATCTTGAGGTGACCTTAGCAACTTAAAAGCTGCACAGCTGTGCAATGCCCGAGGCTTGCAAGATTCCACAAGTGCAAACTGTACACTGTTTCAGCTTTGTTCAGGACTGCAGACAGAAGGCTGACATGCCGTCACAAATTCCTCAGAGAAAATCTGGTGCAGCTATTCTAAGTCCAGTGCTGATCAGATGTATAAAATGGAATGTTATTTTCCGATCAGTGGACAATTTTTGATCACATGCTGTAAGGACTGGACAAGGTAATGGAAGATCTCGGAAGGTAAGTCCTGCTGCATGAAGAGATCCACACTTCCAATTTGTGTGCCCAAAGAGCCTTAATAGTTGGTGCCCAATAACAGAGTGTCACAAAGCTGAAATAGAAAGTGAGGTTTATTCTGATAAAACATCTCCAGGCAGCACTCATCAATTAAAGGAAGAAAGACTAATCAAGGTGACCTTACAATGTGGCTGCTTTAATTAAATTTGGAAATTGATTGTGGTTTTCACTATCAATACATTCTGCTCTGTCTTGACCATCACTGAGCCTGGAATCATCTCCAATTGCACTCTGGTCCAGTTCCCACTACTTTGGGCCATAAAATTACTTACTGTAGCCTCCTATGGTCTGGACTTGCTCCTGTAAAAATTGGCCTTTGCCCTGTTTTTCAGGCTCACCCGTGGCACCTCAATGGGCCAACATCCTTATGGACCAAAGGTAATAAACGGATGAGCTCTGACTGCCGTCCACCATTCGCTCTTTCATAAGTGAAAACTCAAGCCTCAACAATCATCAGATTCTTTGACACAAGTTGGGGCATTGCACTCCCTCAGGCAGTTACTGAAATGTTCCATTTTGTTCCCTGTGCAACAATCACCCTGCACGGAGACAATTAGGTGAGCCATGTTTGCAAATTGATGCACAGAATATAGTTCTAATAGCTGCCTGGTGTAGCAAACATTAATGAAGCAGTACTCTCAGGGGGAGTGCAATTAGCCTAAGAATGGATTATTGAAGAGAACAAATGAAAACAAAAAAGAATATTTGTGTAAAAATGATCAGATTAGACTGGAAAACAGTCAAAATAAGCCAAGTGGATTTACACTCAGTGGCCACTTTATTAGGCACACCTGTATGTTAATACACAATCATAGGGCAGCAACTCAATGAATAAAAGCATGCAAGCGTGGTTAAGAGGTTCAGTTCAATGGTTCAGACCAACATCAGAATAGGAAAGAAATGTAATCTAAGTGACTTTGTAATCTAAGTGGAATGATCTTTGGTATCAGAAGCTGCTGATCTCATGGGGTTTTAAAGCAGAACAGTGTCTAGAGATTACAGAGAGTGGTGTGAAAAACAAAAGAAAATCCAGTGAGTAGAAGTTCCATGGGCAAAAATGCCTTGTTAATGAGGGAGGTCAGGGGATAATGGCCAGACTGATTCAAGCTGACAGGTAGGTGACAGTTAACTCAAATAACCAGGCTTTGCAACAGTGGTGTTCAGAAGAGCATGTCTGAATGCACAGCATGTTTAACCTTGAAGTGGACGGTTTGAAGCAGCAGAAGACCACAACCATACAATCAGTAACCACTTTATTAAGGACAGGAGGTACAGTACTTAATAAAGTGGCCACTGAATTTGGATCTTAAAAAATCTAAATTATTTTACACTATATGGGTAAGTATTTTATATCTTCCAAATCTAGTTGTGTAATACAGTAATTCCTTGCCCCATGGGGATTTGGTGGGCAGGGAAGGGTAGTGGAGGGTGAATGCAGTTTGGTGGGAACAAGTGGGGAACCCAAAATGACAGCATGTCCATAAGGCTGAAATGATGTTGAAATAATTTAGTAACTAAACTTTATACTATAGGTAAAGTATAGTCTTCACACAAGCTGCTCTGACAAGAGAGCTGCCAGCAGTCTCTGAGACTACAAGACACGTACAACTCATTAAGAGGAATAGTCTGTAGGTCCTACAGTCACAAAGATGTATAGCAGAATATGGTGATTTTTTTTCTCCATCAACACTCATCCTATTTGCCTGCATTGGAACCACATCCTTTTATGCTTGCTTGTTTAAGTGTGTCTAAATGCCTCATAAATGTGGTAATATTATCTGATTTGACCATTCCCTTTCCAGCTCATTCAAGATATCAACCACACTCTGTATAAAAATATTCCCCTCAGATCAAGGCTGGAAGCCTTTTTCAGAGAGTGTGCGTTCATATTGCCAATAATCCCCTTAAAAATTCTCTCGTGTCCTGTGGTAATTTTGAGCAGTGATTATTCCTCCAGTGATTATTTGAGCAGTGATTAATATTATTAATGATTATTTCTCCATTAAATTAGTAACAATAATTATGGACTTTTAAGGGAAAAGGGTGAATCCTTTTGTTGATTTACACATATTTGATATTTTACAATAATAAAAGTATAAGAGCCAGATGGAAATAAATGAAGCATTTTAGAAAATCTGTTCAAAAATTATTAATATTAAGTTCTTAAAAAGACAATTGAATAACAACATCATTTCTAAATAGTATTGTTATTGTAACTGTTTACTGTATAAATACTGATCTGTACAGCAGATCTGAGGGTTTTAAAACATATCATTCAATGTTCCGTGCTCTTGCATTCATTTAGCTGGTTCCAAGCCAGCGCGAGATATTTCCCATGAAAACACTTCACTGCTCTTGAGTTGTAATAGAATCATTTGCTGTTTCATTTGGCAATAAGATTATCATTATTGTTCTTGTCACTATGTGAGGTGTTTAAAGAATTGAGTGCGGCACTGCATGCCACGTGCCAACTAAATATTGTGTGCATGCCATTTTGGGCATGCGTGCCTTGCCTTAGATCCTCTTTGAAACTGGTTCCTCTCATCTTAAACCTATGTTCTCTTGTTTTTGAGATCCCTACCATTTTTGACCTTCTTTATCTATGTCTCTTGTATCCTTATGTCAACAGAAGTTCATTTCGGGAGAAGTCATATTTTACTAAGTATGAACAAGCCAGCCCTTCACTCAACAAGGGTGTAACGAAATAGCAATTAACAACTTATTTTAACAATTCCTCCTTGGGTATGTTAGATACAGTAATGTTTCAGCCATAAATAATATATTTTTAATTTAGTAATACAACACTGAGTAGGCCCCTCTGGCCTTCAACCCCCAACAAACCTGATTAACCTTAACCTAATCACAGGACAATTTACAATGACCAATTAACCTAGCCGTTACGCCTTTGGACTGTGGGAGGAAACCACAGCGCCTGCGGAAAGCCCATATATTCCACGAGGAGGATGTACAGAGACATTTTACAGAACGGCCCCAGAACTGAACTCCAAACTGGGGAACGCCCCAACTCGTACCAGCATGTCACCATGGCACTCCATATTGAGCTTTCATAATCCAGTGATTCAGAACTCGCTCCTGTACTTACCCGTCTAGTATCCACCTCAAATGTTCCTAGGGACATTGAATAATAAGCTTGCCTGTGCATACTTCTAAAAATTCTTGCTGCCTCAACGACATATAGCCTGTAGCAGACGCACACATTAGCTTTAGCATATGCATTACCTTGTTCAACATTGAAAGAAACATTGGCCTTGATAAAAATGTAACATGCTGGGTGTATCCTGCTGGTGGGGAATTTCTTTTCTGCATGTTCTAACATTACCTTCAGGTAGCTTTAGGTGAATCTTTTGTAGTTAAAGAGAGATTTTGTCTGTATATTTACACATAGAATTACATATACCTTCATTCCTGGCCAACCCTCACCAGGTAAACCACGACCTCCTGGAAGACCTTGAGCTCCTGGAGGCCCCTGTGCAAAGTGAAAAGGAAATGAATTATTAACAATGTTATAAGCCGAAGAGCAGGAAAGAGAAGACACATGGTTGAGAATTTTGTCAACTATGGTAGTCAGAAGCCATGGTTAATTCCCTGTCCAGTTTCCACTTTGACTCCTGTTTTTGTCATGTTGAAACATTCCAAAGACTCCCTGGGAACAGCACCTTATCTTCTGCAAGGCTATTTTGTTGATCTCAGTATTGGATTCGAATATTTTGCCTCTCTTCCTGGATATTACAGTTGCAGTTTCTGATTTTGCTTTTCTCATCTCTCTAATGGCCTGAATTTGAAGTAAGAGTTATCTTGATAACACCAGCCTTTACTCTATCATAGAAATTCGTTCCCTTTTCTTCATAGCCCCCTTTCTACAACTGGAAACTCCTTTATCCCCACGTTGATCCTGATGGAGAATCGTTGATCTACTTATCTCCATGGACCCTGTATATTTCCAGCATTTGGAGATTTGTTTTGCTCTTCCAGTATCTGGAGTTTATTTTGGTCTAATTAGCTTCAGCTATGATAGATATGAAAAAAAATTTTAAAACTCTGTATCTATTTAACAAGTAATATATTTGTCATGACATAGCACATCATGATATTTATTGTGTATAAAGGAGATGTTACAAAGGAAAAAATATGAAAGATCTCATTGCAAATCTTCAACATCAGTGAGACTAAAAAGGTCTGGTCTTAGAAATTAAATACCAAACTGCAATGTCATTCAGTGAATATCACATTGTAATTGATCCCTCAAAATTTCCACGCCTTAGGCATTAGGGACATTAAGATTGATTCAGTTGAAATGAATGGCTGGTATTACCCCGCCCCCCCCCCGCCCCCACTGGTGTTGCATGCAACTTTGGTTTAAGGGTAGAAACTCAACAATATGGCACTAAGAAATTGCACACCCTGAACAGTCTGAACAGGTTCCAGTTAGACTAATGGACCCAGGAACTTTCTTGCTGAAACAAAACATGGTAACATGCATTGAGAATATTCTGCACCGCAGAATATAAAGAATTCTTACGCACTATTTTGATAATTTTCTTCTTCATCGCTGGCCTTACTGAGCACAGTATCAATAGAACATATACAGTGTTATACACCGTTAAAACTGGTGCATGTTTCTGCGATACTAAATGCAGGCTAGCACAAACCGATGAGATTATTGCTGAGTCCTCCACAGTGACCAATGCAAGGCTGCTGGGAAATGGCACTGAGTGTCCAACTTGACTTTAGGTCTGCTTCCACTCCTTTAACATGAGCAGGAGGCAGATAATATTTGAAAGTTTTGTTACTTGGGCAATTTAAGGTTGATGACGTCACATGTTTCACGATGAATACTTCAGAGATAACATTTAAAAATCAATTGTATTCAGACTAAGGTTATTAGGCCACCTCATCAACCCACAACTTGTTCTTTTGAGCAGTGATTAGTACAAAGCAAGTCACTCAATGAATTCATTTCCAATATCAAGGATTCTAGGTAGTCCCAAGACATAGCAACTCCTTCAACAATACACAAACTGCTGGAGGAACTCCTGTGGTGAACTACATATACCTGTCTGGACACGCCCCCCCCCCGCCCCGCTGACTGTTCCTGTGGCTCCTCCCACTGACCATGGCTCCTCCCACAGACCCCGGTATAAAGGCCATTGGAGCCTGAGTTCTGCCCTCAGTCTCCAGGATGTAGTATGGTGGTCAATTACTGCTTGTTCTTTCTTCCAGCCAATAAAAGCCTATATCTCGCCTCACGTCTTCAAGACTTATTGATGGTGCATCAATTCTGCAGGTCAGGGAGCACCTGTGGAAGAAAATGGATAGCTGATGTTGTGGATCAAGACCCTTCATCTCAATAGATGCTGCCTGACCTGCTGAGTTCCTCCAGCATTTTGTGTATTGCTCTAGATTACAGCATCTGCAGTCTCCTATGTCTCCATAGCAGTTCTCTGGTTGCTTATGGTATATTAATTACCCGAGTAATCTTAGAGAAACCTACCACTCTTTAAAAAGAGTAATGGCCTCATCACAGTGGCTTCATTATCAACTGAAATAAACCGCCATGTACTTGCCACCTGTCTTATACACCAACACACCAGTTTGGTCTATTTGGTTGACAGTATCAAGAATATTTAGCATCACAGTTTCTTTGACATTTATTGTTAATACTGTCCTCACCCTGAAAGAGAATGCAATCCACCTCTGGGAATATGGACATAAACAAGAGTGATATCTAATGAGAGTAGAATCTGCTCAAAAAAGGCTTGAGAAGATCAAGAGACATTTTAAAAATAAAGAGGACTGAGGTGATTCTAGTTTTCGAGAGATGAGCAGATTTGGTAAAATGTTAGTTGAATGGTTCTGTAATATTTGAAACACTGCAGCCAGTTAAAGGATGCACAACAAAACACACACAATTGGGGAGTAGAGATTGTTGCTTGCAGAGAAGGCTAACAATTAGAACTGCTCTTAGATTTGTGACTTCATCTGTGGCTGGTTGAGATCAGCAGAAATAAAAATACTGGAAGTTGCAAAGTAGTCTGTTAATTCACCATCACTTAACTTACAAGGCATGGAAGTCAAGATCTGCTCCCAGGGAGACCTACTCCAAGACCTTGCTGTTGCTTAAAAAAAAAGCGAAAGATCACAAATGAAGCAATTTTTTACTGCTGACTATTATGAGCACAAAAGTGACATATGAAGAATTTGAAGGTGATACTTTTTGTCAGCCACGAACTGTTTTGCTCGCCCAATTAACAGACCACAGAGAAATTACTTTGATGTGGCTGCAAGACAGATTTTCTTTGGAGAAATGCAGAGATATCCATGCATCTGGAAAGAATAATTGCTAGTGGCAAATATTCTATTTCTGAAGTCCTCAGTTTGATCTGCACTGCTATTATGATATTTTGGAAGGAAACGTGAAAAAATAAGTGAAAAATAAAACAAATTATAATTACCCTTCCTGAGACCAACAAACTTCTCCTTCGCCAGTTCCTAGGCTCTGTGCATAGTTGTAAAATGGTTCTCACCTATCTATGCTGCCAACTCTTGACAAGAGTACATCAATCAACACCCAAACACAATTCAGCCCTCCCTTCTTGGTTTCCTCCCCGATGCTATATCAAAGTCTTCATACTCTACAAATCTCTAATGTTATTCAACCTTACTTTGGGTGATCTCCACCAGTCTTTGTCCTGTATCCCTTCAACTCTAGATTCTTGTGCAATTATCTCTCCCACGTTCAACCATGGTTGCCAGAATCCTTTACTTGGTTCTTCCTTCTTGTTACTTCTCTTTTGAAATTGTGTCGGATTCTTAAACTCATCACTCTTGGTTTTAGTCATTTAATTTTAAACACTTCTATCAGTGGTCAACATCTGTATTGCATCTCTAAAGAGCTCAGATGTTTGTAAGCGTAAATCTGCTCTAGGAATGTATGTTGTTATATCTGCTCATATCCTGGTTTTTCATCTTGAGCAAGCAAGCTAAATTTTACTGACATTCAGATGATCTATCTAGCTAATATCAAGAGATGACAATTATTACAAATTAAAATGATGCAATGTAAAACACAAAATTAAGAGAATTTAACATATTACCGACACTTGATCTGGCCTGTTCGGTGCACTCCCCATGCCATGCCACCGCCCACTCCTACACTATTTCCATCAAACTGTTGTTACACTGTCTGGCAAGCACTGCCCACATGCTCTTCTGAAGGCTTGTTCTTCATAAAAGGCCTTTAAAGGGCTATGACCCCAGACGTTTTAGAAGCATTAAGAAAGGACAGACAGGAGGCTCTGTGTCTGCAGAGGAGACACCAGAATAGTGTGCTGCTTTGTGGATGCCAGGATCAACAATGCTTCTGAACAGTTGTTGAGGGGGAGGATAAATAGCAGTTTGTTGTACCCATTAGTCCAAATGACATAGGTAGAACAGGAGATGAGGTCCTGTAGAATGAGTATAAAAAATTATTACATAGAACATAGAACTCGACAAAATATTATAGGCCTTTTGGTTCACAATGTTGTGCCAACCATGTAATCTACTCTAGAAGCTGCCCAGAATTACCCTACCACATAGCCCTCTATTTTTCTAAGCTCCAAGAGTCCTTTATAAAACCCTATTGTATCCACTTCCACTACTTTCATTAGAGGCCTTCAAAATAATAGTACAAAATTCGAGCAAAGAAAAAGGGAAGGAACTTATGAATGATAATCACTAAAATAACTGCACAAATACCTTAGAGGTTGTCTTAAATCTAATAGCCATCATAGGATCTTCAAAGAAAGACCATAACCTATACCTTAATAAAGTTCAATTCAGTCAGGAACAGCAATAGGCTAGATAGAAACATAGACACCTACAGCACATTACAGGCCCTTCAGCCCACAATGTCATGCTGACCATGTAACCTACTTTATCATAGAATTACCCTACCGCATAGCCCTCTATTTTTCTAAACTCTATATACCGAGCTCCAAATTAGGTAAAATGTTATTGAGCAAGGCCTCAAGGGAATTGGTCTCCAGATTACTCCCAGTGCCACGTGCAAGCAAGGTGAGAAAATGAAACGCAGGCCTGGTGAATGTGAGGCTGAAGAGCTGTTGCAAGTGGCAGGGATTCAGGTTCCTTGGGTCATTAGAATCTCTCTTGAGGCGGGGGTGACCTGTACAGAGAGATAGGTTGCATTGAATCAGAGGGGGACCAATATCCTTGCAGGGAAATTTGCTCTGACTACACAGGGTTGGCAGGGTTGGAATTCTGAACAGTAGCAAATCATAGGTTAACCCAGTGGACTGCAAGAACAAGCTTAGTCACGAGGATAGTCAGGGCATAGCAAAGGGAGAGAAATGAATATTCAGTGAAACTTCATTTATTTTAATGCATGAAGGTTAACAGGTAAGGCACATGAACTTAGAGCGTAAGTTGGTTCTGGAGTCTGGGATGTAAGAGCTACATGAGAAATACGTCTGAGAGAAGTGCAGGGTTGGCAGCTCAACATTTCAGAATACAGGTGCTACAGGTGTGACAAGGGTATGAGGAGCAGGTGTGTAGAGAAATTGCTCATAGTAGGAAGAACAATAGGGTTGTATTACTGGGAGCTTTTAATTTCCACAGTATTTTAAATTCAAAGTTCCCACTAATTAGCCCATCACAGTTAAAGCCCTCCCCTCCGTTGAGCATATCTACACAGAGCATTGTTGCAAGAAAGCTGTATCCATCATCAAGGACCTCCACCACCTAGACCATGCTCTCTTTTTGCTGCTGGCATCTGGAAGAAAGTACAAGAGCCCAGGACTCACACCACCAGGTTCAGGAACAGTTATTACTCCTCAACCATCAGGCTGTTGAATCAAGGGGGATACCTTCACTGAACCACACTTGTCCCATCAGTGAAATGCTCCCACAATATATGGACTCATTTTTAAGGACTTTTAATCTCAACTTCTTGATATTTTTGCTGGTTTATTTATTATTATTTCTTTTTTTTAATCTTTCTTCTTGTAATTGCAGTTTATTGTCTTTTGCACACTGGTTGTCTGCCCAGTTGGTGTAATCTTCCATTGATTCTATTATGGTTATTGGATTTACTGACTATGCCCACAAGAAATGAATCTCCAGGTTGTATGTGGTGACATATATGTACTTTGATAACAAATCTACTCTGAACTCTGAATGGGCTACTCTGAGTTTAGAGGCTTGGTCAGGATGGAATTTGTGAAGTGTGTCCGGGATAGTTTCCTGAAATCAATACCTAAAGGGCCTTACTCAGGGGGATTTATTACTGCACCTTCTCTTTGGGAACAAGGTAGGGTAAGAAAACTGAGTGCCAGTCAGGGAGCACTTTGGCTCTCGTGACCGTAATTTTATTACTTTTAAGACAGTGATGGAAAAGATCAGGACAGGTCCACAGATAAGGATCCTAAACTGGAGCAGTGGAAATTAGACAGGATCTAGCAGAGGTTGATTGGATAAACCTGCTTGAGTGGAAAGGAATGAATGGCAAGCAGGAGGCTTTTAAGATATCATGTCCAGGGTCATCATATTCCTATTAGGGTGAGGGTAAACCTAACATGTTTAAGGAGCCCTGGTAGAGAATATTGAGGCTCTGGTCAGGACAAAAAGAAAATGAACATTGGGTTGAGAAGGTTGGGTTAAGTGAATCCCTTGATACTATAAAAAGGCTAACAATATGCTTAAAGGGAAAATCAGAAGGGTAAAGTAAGGTATGAGCTAGATTTGCAACGTGAGGTTAAGGAAAATCCGAAGATTAGCAAGATTAGAAGAGCGTTTAGTGAGAGAGTCTTCTCTTAGAGATCAACAGAGCCGCCTATGTCTTGAGCCACAGAACGTGGGTGGGATTTTTAATGAACATTTCTCCTTACTGAGGGTAAAATTATGTGGCTCAAGAAAAGGGAAACAAGTGGAGATGTTCTGAAGAACATTCATGCTAACAGGGCGAAGGCTTTTGCAGAGTAACACATGCAAAATGCTGGAGGAACTCGGCAGGTCAGGCAAAAACTATTGTTGGGAATAAACAGTCAATGTTTCAGGCCAAAACTCTTCATCAGGACTGATGAGTTTCTCTGGATTTCTAGCATCGGCGGAATCTCTTGAGTTCAGGAGGTACAGCATAATAAGGTGGTTAAACCCTGAGAGGAATTTATGGAAACCCTTGGAGAGAGATTTACTTCATTGCTCCCCACTGGTGGTGAAGTTCCCAAAAGACTAAAAGGTGGCTAATGCTGTTTTGTTTAAAGAGGGTAACAAGGACAAGCCAGGGAACTACAGACTGGTCAGCCTGACATCAGTACAGAGGAAGTTACTGGAGGGAATTCTGAGGGATAGCATTTGGATAGATAGAATGATCACTTTGTGCATCGTAAGTCATACTTTATGAATCTTTTAATGTTGATTTGAAGAAGTAACCAAAAAAGTGGCTGAGGGTATGGCAGTGAATCTTTCTACTTGGATCTTAGCATGGCCAAGAAGGTTGTTATATGTTACAGGGAGATCTTGATTAGCTAGAGAAGTGGGCTGTGGAATGACTAATACAGATAAATATGAGGTGATGCACCTTGGAAAGTCAAACCTGCACAGACATGTACTATGAATGGTACATAGAGAGTGTAGTGGGACAGAAACATCTCGGAGTACAAGTGCATAGTTCATTGAAAGTAGCATCACAGACAGACAGAGTGGATAAAAAGCCATTTAGCACACTGGCTTTCATCAGTCAGGGTGTTGAGTACAGGAGTTGGGACATTATGTTGCAGTTGTACAGTACACTGGTGAGGACACACTTGGAGTATTATGTACAATTTTGGTCACCCTGTTATGGGAAAGATGTGGTTAAAAAAGAAAAGAACGCAGAGAAGATTTATGAGGATGTTGAAGGGACAAGAAGCCTAAGTTACAAGGAGAGGTTGGTTAGGTTAGGTCTTTATTCCCTGGAATGTAAGAGAATAAAAGACGACTTCATTTAAATTTACGAGAGGCACAGTAAAGGTTGCTGATAGCAATTGTTTCCCCAGGGTAGGGGACACCAAAACTAGGGGTCATAGGTTTAGGGTGGGAGGGAAAAGATTTAAAAAGGACCCAAGGGATGACTTCTACACACAGAGAGCGATCAGTATATGGAACAAACTATCAGAGGAAACGGCTGAGGTAGGTACAATAGAATCATTCAAGAAGCACTCGGAAAGGTACATAAAGGGGCAAGCCTTTCAGGTATATGGCCAAACACATGAAATCAGGATTAACTGAGGGGCACCTTCGTCACCATGGACTTACTGGGGTGAAGAATTATGTCTGTGCTGTACTCCTCTATAACTCTATTTAAATAATTCAAGGTAAATGTTATAAAAAAGGGGAAAGCTTTCTCAAACAGTCAGTGGATGCGTTTTACTTGGATTTTCAGAAGACCTTGGACAACATGCCACACATGTGGCTGTTTAACAAACTAAGAGCGCATGGTATTACAGAAAAGTTGGATAGATAATTGGCTGGCTGGCAGGAAGCAAACAGTGAGAATAAAGGGGGGCTTTTCTGGCTCTCTGCCTGTGACTAGTGGTGTTCTGCAGGGGTCGGTATTGGGACCATTTCTTAACACACTATATGTCAATGATTTGGATGACAGATTTGATGGCTTTGTGGTCAGGTTTGCAGATGATATGAAGATAGGTGGAGGGGCAGGTAGTGTTGAGGAAACAGGTAATCTATAGGAGGACTTAGACAGATTAGGAGGCTGGGCAAAGTGGCAGATAGAATATTGTGTAGGGACATGTATGGCCATGCACTTTAGTAGAACGAATAAAGGTGAAGACTATTTTCTAAATGGGGAGAATTTTCAAAAATCAGAGGTGCATAGGGACTTGGGAGTCCTCGTGCATGGTTCCCTAAAGGTTAACTAGCAGGTGGAGTCAGAGGCAAGGAAGACAAATGCAATGTTAACATTCATTTTAAGAGGATGAAAGAGCAGGGATGTTAAGTTGAGACTTTATAAGGTATTGGTCAGACTGCGCTTGGAGTATTGTGAGCAGTTTTGGGCCCCTTATTTAAGAAAGAATGTACTGGCTTTGGAGAGATTCCAGAGGAGGTTCACAAGAATGATTCTGGGAACAAAATGGTTAATGTATTTGGAGCGTTTGATGGCTCTGGGCCTGTACACACTGGAGTTTAGAAGAATGGTGGGGGGCAAAATTTCATTGAAACCTATCCAATATTGGAAGGACTAGATAGAGTAGATGTGGAGCAGTATCCTATAGTGGGAGAATCTAGGTCCAGACGGTACTGCTTTAGAACAGAGGAACATCCACTTAGAACAGAGATGAGGATAGTGGATCTGTGGAATTCATTGCCACAGAGCAAGTCATTGAGTATATTTAAAGTGGAGATTGATGGGTTCTTCATTAGTAAGAGCGTCAAAGGTTAAGGGGAGAAAGCAAAGAGAATTCAGTTGAGAGGGATAATAGATCAGTTAAAACGAAACACAGAGCAGACTCAATGGGCCAAATGGTCCACGGGCGGTTCTTTACACTTTCAGCCATAAATGCATTCTAGGATTTCTTAGCATGGAAGTCTCAGAATAATTAAACCGACATGGGATAAAGTTTTGCCTGTATTGCCAAGACATGGCAATTCTCTAGGAAAACTGGGAAGACAGCAAGATTGAAGTTCACATGGTAAAAATGGCAGGTTTAATTCACAAGAAAATAAACAGGACTCCAGGAGGGGGTGTATATATAATATTTTGTTGCAAAAGACTCCCCATTACTTTTAAATATTCATTCTCTTCAAAGTGTCTGCAATTGCAATATTTTCAGTGCTAAAGGAGGGCTGGGACTTAGAAGGATATAGGCCAAATGCAATACATTGGGACTAGATGGGTGGCACCGTAGTTGGAATGGACTTGTTGGGCCGAATGGCCTGTGTCTGTGCTGTTTTTCTCTATGACATTGTCTATGTGACTGTCTGTGAAAATAAAGTTTGGCATGTCTTTCAAACGTTACAACTGACTTACTGGCAATCCAGGTTCACCAATCCCTGGTGGCCCAACAGGTCCTGGTCTTCCAGGGAAGCCAATGTCACCCTAAACAAAGAAAGGCAAATTGAAAACTAAATACCGTTTCGTTAAGTTTAAATATTTTGTTCAGTTTCTCAGTAATAATGTAACTGTATTTTCATTATCTACCAAATATGGAATCAATGGGCATTTGATAGTATTACACAATGTAAGCTCTGGACTTTCAAATTAACATATTATAAATCTTTCTGGCATTAAAGAGAGCAGATTCTCAATACTTGCTTATTCAGGAAACCGAGCTTCTGCAATGTGAATGAAATGTAGCCTGGATTTCTGCACGTACAGTTTGGAATATAAGAAGTCACATTGCAACATTTTCATTTACAGGCACACAGTGATGCCTGTTAAAATGCTTGGAGTGTGTGCATTTCTCACACCCGGACACAAAATTCAATACTAAAAGTGCAAATTAGTGAATCTACCTGTAATCATTCCTAAAATTAAAACATTAGATTATCCACTCGACATAATGCCTTCCCAATTCTAAAAGCACAGCCTGGCCAAGGGAAAACACTGCATATTTAACTTTGTTGATTTGCAACCACATACCGAGCACTGTACTCATCTTGCCGACTGCCTTCCTCACCTGGACATACCTATCACCTGCTAGCTTTTGCTCCACTCTTCCCATCGACATTTTTATACCGGCTACGTCCCCTTTTTACTTTCAATCCAGTTTAAGAGTCTCAACCTGAATCATCAACAGTCTTTTCCTTCCATTGGCACTGCTGAACTCACTCAGTTTCTTCAGTGCTTTATTCTTGCCTTTTACCCCCATTGCTCATGTAATGTATTGGATTGACTCTGCAAGAATACTCTTGTTCCTGCTAAATAAGTTCATACCACAGATGTGTCCAAAATGTGCAGTTATAAATGTTTCTTCGTTTTTCTGATACCATTGTTCTTTTCTTAGTTTTCTGTTAATTCCAGCCCCTAAATGGCTGAAATTGTGTTTGGAACCAGAATTCTCATGCTTAAAAATGGACTTCTTTACCTTTGAGCCTTGAAGACCAATTCCAGTTTCACCAGTTAGGCCAGGTGGCCCAGGAAGTCCACGTTCACCCTATAATGTAAATATTTAGAAATGTTCTTAAGCAAATTAGCTCCAATAATGAAAGATGTATGTTAAGAGGTCAAATTTCCTTTGGTCATGTTATGGCAAGTATTTGTTTTCACTCTACTTACAGTGTGATGGAAAATGTATAACAACGAGCAATAAGTATGATTTTTGACATTAACTAACTACTAAAACAAATAATTGTTTGAATTATACTCAAGTATCCTAATCAAAGTAAACCCTTTGGGCCAAATGAGATTCCAAAGTATTCATGGATACCTTATGATGAAAGGACAAGCGGTTGCTTTCTTGAAACATTCCATTTACTTCATTGCTGTTCAGGGTTCCCTGTATCATTTGGAACTGTGCAGGTAGGAAATTAGCAAAGAAAGCAAGATACTGCGGAGCAGTTTTAAACTCAGGAGCAGTAGGTTTTCAGTGGGAGGATCCACGTCGAGGTCTTAAAAACGTGCTGTTGGTGGACGCCGCTTACCGAATAAACATCGAACTTTAGGCTGGTATATACTGATGTGGTTCAAAAGTTGTACTTCACAGTAAAAATGCAGGTCCTAGAGAAGGTGCTTTCAGGAGTGGTGATGGGCAGGGGGAGGGACGATTGGCAGAGTTTGGCTGGGTGGTGGTATTCCTGCTTTCTCCAAATAGCACGTAAAGCATTCATGTTGATACAATAGTTGGTCATTTAAATTCATTAGGACCCTATGAACTTCTTAAATCCCAATATGCATTAAGAAGCTTGGCCCCTACTTAGTTCAGGCAGATATCTAGGCTGCTCCACCTGGTATACAAGTTAAAACAGTAGAGATGGGGGAGAGCAATTCAATGACAATCTCAGGGTCATCTCTGCCTTTTCAGCATATACAAAGGTAGAAGGAGTTGAAATAGTTTCCTTAGTTTAAGAAATACAGTGTAGGGGCAATTTATACAGAAGCTATTCTGGCAATTTGTTAAAGACAAACCAGTTTGATGCAAGGTAGCAATAGGTCAAGAGTCAATGGTTCCCAAGGTGGGCAACATTGCCCCTCTTCCAGGGGCAGTGGGTGTTCCCAAGACGATGATAAAAATAAAGAGGGCGATGCTCAATGCCAAGAAGGGCAACTGAGAGATTAAAGGCCTAACTTAAGAAATGAATGACTTATTATCAGCATTTGATTCTCAGTACCTCATAACTGATTACAATAGACAAGTAATCACCTCATCTCTTGGTGACCCACTGTTCTCTTAGATTTGTTCAAAATGCGTTATAGTTGTTGAAAAGCAATGTGATTCTTCTGTACTTGGCATATCATGAAAACCTGGACTGAAGGAATTGTTTTAATTCCAGGCCTGGCCTGTGCATTATTGTTGCTCACTACCGTAGTACAGCGTTAGCTAGTACCATTCCCACAGCCTCATCACACAGTGATGCAATTTCTTTGAATTACTGTAAGGCATTCAATGGGGTAACATTCTGAATCTGCCCTTTCAAATAGCCTTGACCAGATTTCTCCAGCCCACAGCCCAGCCGAGATGTCACTGACCTACTTTATGTATCTTCAGGCAGAGAGTCAGGTTCTGCTTGAGCTACTATGACATGATTACTTTCTCCTTTATTGATCGCAGTGCCTGAGGTTGGACAGGCCATAAGTCCATAAGGCACAGGAGCAGAATTTGGCCACTTGGCCTGTCGAATCTGCACCACTTTTCAATCATGCCTGATCCTTTTTGTCCCCTCCTCAGCCCCACTCCCCAGCCGTCTCCCCATAACCTTTGATGCTGTGTCCCATCAAGAATCTATCAATCTCTGCCTTAAATACACCCAATGACCTGACCTCCACAGCTGCCTATGGCAACAAATTCATCACCCTCTGGCTAAAGAAATTTATCTGCATCTCTGTTTTAAATGGATGCCTATCTATCCTGAGGCTGTGCCTACTGTCCTAGAGTCCCCCACCATAGGAAACATCCTTTCCACATCTACTCTGTCCAGGCCTTTCAATATTCAAAAGGTTTCAATGAGATCCCCCCTCATCCTTATTAGTTCCAGCGAGTACAGACCCAGAGCTATCAAATATTATTCGTATGATAGCCCTTTCATTCCCAGAATCAACCTTGTAAACCTCTTCTGAACCCTCTCCGATGCCAGCATGTCTTTTCTTAGATGAAGAGTTTTAAACTATTCACAATACTCAAGATAAGGCCTTACCAGTGCCTTATAAAGCCTCAGCATCACATCCCTGCTTTTGTGTTCTAGACCTCTTGAAATGAATGCTAACACTGCATTTGTCTTCCTCATCACTGACTCTACCTGCAAGATAACCGTTAGGGTGTTCTGCACAAGGACTCCCAAGTTCCTTTGCATCTCAGATTTTTGGGTTTTCTCTCTGGTCAGAAAATAGTCTGCAAATTTATTTTTACTACCAAAGTGCATAACCATGCATTTTTCAACATTGTATTTCATTTACCACTTTCTTGCACATTCTCCTAATCTGTCTAAGTCAGGGGTCGGCAACCTTTACCACTGAAAGAGCCATTTGGACCCGCTTCCCACAGAAAAGAAAACACTGGGAGCCACAAAACCCGTTTGACATTTAAAATGAAATAACACTGCATACAACATTTTTTTTTGCCTTTATGCTATGTATAAACAAACTATAATGTGTTGCATTTATGAAATCGATGAACTCCTGCAGAGAAAACGAAATTACATTTCTGCATGCAACAAAACCATTTTGAACTCCGAAAAAAAGACGTTGGGTTGAAGGTTACTTTTAAGTAAAATACTCAATGTCTATTTGAGTCCCTCTTGTATTTATGAAAAACGCCGAACTTAAATTGTCCGCCAGCAGCAAAACAAAAATAACATCAGCCAGCTGTCAACCTGAAAAATAAAAGGACTATTTCACTGAACAATGAAAAAATATGAATATATGTAAAATAATAGGCAATTAAAATATTTATCATACTTGGTTAATGGGATTTCTGCTCCTGGACCTCAGCGCACAGCGTCTACACATCAGGGCTGTATGACGTCACCTTCATCTTTACACAGGATCGCAAGCTGTCATCTGTGAGGCGTGCGCGATGTTTGTTTTTAATAAAGTTCATGTTGGAGAAAACCTGCTCACATACATATGTGGATCCAAAGATCGACAGGACTCCAAGCGCATACTTTTTAACGTTTACATAAATGTCGGGGATAGCATTCCATGTTTCGAACACAAGTTTGTCCGGTATGGAGAGGTTTTCAATATCATTCCATTTGTGATTCTGAGCAAGAACGGCCTTCTGACGGGCAACATCTTCAAGGTCTGCTGTCAAGCGTCTAAACTTGGACAGCCATATGTCTTTGTCCGCTATGTCGGCCAGTTCCATCTCAAGATCAGGTTGACTCACACCTGCTAATGCAGTTGTATTCAGTAGGGATGGATCGATGCTTAGGGGAGTGACCGGGAAGGATAATGTGTTTTTTACCTCTCTGAACTCACAGAAGCGTTTCCCAAATGATGTTTGCATTGCGATGATTGCAAAATGTAAATATTCCGAATTTATCATGTCGTGAGCTTGTTTGAACTCTCTCAAATTGGGGAAGTGAGACAATGTGCCTTTCTGTAAATCTCTGGCAAGCACTGTCAACTTGCGCTCGAGTGCCAAAACATCCTCCAACATGTGCAGGGCTGTGCGTCCTTTCCCCTGAAGAGCTGTGTTCAGCGTGTTCAGGTGCGCTGTCATGTCTACCATGAAGTGTAGCTTTCACATGCACTCTGGCAGTTCCAGCTCAGGAAAGGTGAGACCTTTGCTGCCCAGGAAAGTTTTCACTTCTTCCAGACATGCGACAAAGCGTTTCAGCACATCCCCTCTTGACAGCCATCGGACTTTGTTGTGCAGTAGGAGATCAGAATATGCGCTTTCCAGCTTGTCCAGTAACAAACGGAATTGACGGTGATTTAAACTTTTTGCTATTATTTTATTGACAATCTAAATGACAACATCCATTACTTCTGTGCATTCCGGAGGAAATGTTTGAGCGCACAATGCCTCTTGGTGCAAGATGCAGTGAAAAGCTTTCTGTCCAGCGACTTCTGCAGTAAAGCCACAAATCCCTTGTGCGCTCCTGTCATACTTGGTGCCCCATCAGTAGCTACTGACACCAGATGGGTGGTCTTTATTACTTTGGCTCTTAAACAATTCAAGACAGCCTCACAGCCTCACAGATGTCCTCCCCCAATGTTTGGCCTTCAATCATTTCTTCCTGTGGCCCGGCAAAGTTTACATACCGGCAGAACAGCGCTATTTGTTCAATATCACCCTTGCCTTTAGACTTGTCACAGGCAATCGAGTAGGCCACAGCTGAATTGATGTCTTTAATTTACTGTCTTGTGATGTCTTCTGCCATTTTTATGGTTCTGTCTTTGACAGTCTTTGCAGAGAGAGGCATATCCCTGATTTTCTGCACAATTTCACTCTTGTTTTTAAAGTCCGTGAATAGATGTTCTGAAATCTTAATGAAAGATTCTTTTATATATTCACCATCTGTAAACTGCTTCCCGTGCCTGACTATTTCCTGAGCGGCAACAAAACTAGCATATGTCGTTGATTTTCCAGAC
The DNA here is from genome assembly GCF_030144855.1 of Hypanus sabinus. Classification (NCBI taxonomy): domain Eukaryota; kingdom Metazoa; phylum Chordata; class Chondrichthyes; order Myliobatiformes; family Dasyatidae; genus Hypanus; species Hypanus sabinus. Next base: position 24,517,444 of record NC_082709.1, read on the forward strand.
ATCATCCACTTCTTGAAATGATTTTTGCTCAGATCAACCTTCCGCATCAGTTCCGAAATGGCTTTTTTTCTCTCATCTCCTTCCGGATATTTTTGAGCAAAGGCTGCGTGTTTATTCTAGAAATGTCTTGCGACTTTTGACTTTTTGTTGTTTGCTAATTTCTCATTGCATATTAAGCATACTGGTAAACTGGTCTCGTCAGCAGTGAAAGCAAATGAATCTGCCTACGTATCATTAAATGTTCTGTTTTCTTCAATCACTTTTCTTTTTTTAGAATTCTCCATAGTTAGCCGACCTTGGATCAAAAAGTTAAAGAAAACGCGCACTGGCGGGTGTCAGGCATTGGCAGTGGTGACGTATATTAATAGTGGCAAAAAACATGTTTTATTTAGATTGTACAAGATCACCATAATCTTCAAATTTAGAATTACATTTCAAAAACTAACAAACTAACATAAAATACATTTTAATTAAATACTCATCATTTATTTTCCAAAGCCACAGGGAGCCGCAGCACAGAGATGAAAGAGGCGCATGCGGCTCCGGAGCCGCGGGTTGCCGAACCCTGGTCTAAGTCCTTCTGCAAGCTACCTGTGTCCTCAACACTACCTGCCCCTCCATCAACCTTCAAAGAAGTGGTCCCATCTCTGACCACTGCAGGACACCACTGGTCACCAGCAGCCAACCAGAAAAGGATCCTTTTGTTCCCACCTGCTGTCTCCTACCTGCCAGTCAGTGCTCTAACCATGCCAATAAATTTCCTGTAATACCATGGGCTCTCATTTTGGTAAGGAGTCCAGTGTGGCATCTTGCCAAAGATTGACCATGGTCCAACCATATCAAAACCAAGCAACCAACAGCAGCCAATGAGTCTGTTGTGTAAAAAAGTTATTTCAAATGAGGCAATGAAGCCATCCAGGTGCCTTGAACATTTGAAAAGAATACAGTCTGATAAAGAAAACAAGAACTTGGCTTACCTTTGTGAAAACATTCAGAAATATAAAGCACTTCAAAACTTCAGAACAAAAGAGTGATGGTTTGTGCATTTCATACAACATTGCTAATTGCCAAATCTGGAGAGCCCCATACAATTGGAGAACTGACTCTGCCAGCAGTAAGGGAACTACAGAGTACAGTTTTGCTTAGTCACCAGACCAAATAATGAAAGCAATTCTGTTCATTGTCAACTCTGTTCAAAGACAAATAAATGAAATGTCTGAGAATGTGAAAGACACATTGTGCAACATATCTAGAAAAACAGAATTTGCTCTGCAGTTGGATGAGTCAACTTTGAAAGGCAACTTTGAAATGTTCACTTCATAAAAGATGAAAGCATGGTTCAAAAGTTATTATTTGCAATTTGTTGTTATTATTATTACTTTCTTGCGAAAAGCTGTAGCTGACAAATTTACCATTCACTGTGTAGTTCACAGATAACAATTTGTTGCAAAATACATGAGTGATAGGCTGCAAAAATCATTAAGTACTGTTATCACAGCAGCAAATAAAATCTAGGCCCATGCCCTCAATCCTTGACAATTTCAGGAGCTTTGTATTGAGAATGATGAACAGTCTAAATGCTTGCTGTTGCACACAGAAGTCAGATGGCTCTCAAAAGGAAACTGCTTGAGATGCTTTAATGCGCTTTTTGAAATTGTGATAAAATTGTATGAAGACTCAAATGCTTCATCCAGTAACCAACTAAAGTAGATGAGGCAAGACATTGCTTATTTGTAAAGTTTGATAAATTCAGTCTTAAATTACAAGGAAATTACTTGAACCTCAAAGTCAAATCAGACATTTCGACATTTCTGTTTGAGTTAACCCTTCCGGCATCGTGGCACCAATAAATAGTGGCTCTTTGCATCCACTACAGATGAAATCCACTGTCACAGCCATGTTTACTTCAATAAGCAGCATCGTTTTAAGATGTTTAAAGAACTGTTGATACTCAAACTTGACAAACCTTGGACAGCAGACTTTGGTCATGACTGCAGTTCCCCATTAAGAAAATGGAAGCAGAAATGGTGTGTCAGGCTACAGGTACAGTTGAAATCTGAGCCCTTAAACCCCCAAATAGAACAGGCCCCCCCCCCATTGCCTCTTGCCAGTCAACTAATCTCCAATCCATGCTAGTATTTTCCTGGAATACCATGGACTCTTGTTAAGTAGCCTTATGCTGGGCTCCTTGTCAAAGGCCTTGGAATATTTTCATTGATATACTTCTAAAGTGAGGAATTTCTTTGGGGACAGTGTATGAAGATAGTGGGGTTTCCTGTTTGACTGTGATAATATTTCATAAAATTAATACAAATAAGGTTCTAATGCATCATCAGAAATGCCCATTAGAAGGTGACACTACACGTTTCAAATGCTAACAAATTATGACAGAAGTAGTGGGACAAAAGAAATGGATGGAATTTGACCTGATTAATCTCAAAGGTATATTGTTAAATAATTAATTGGCCCACTAAATTTAAGAACATTGAAGTAAAACAGATTATGGACACAACAACCTTTGACCTTTTGGCTTTCTCCATTTACACTATTACTTTACACAAGACACTGAAATAGTCAATAATTCCAGAAACATTTTTGAACATTCTTTTATTCCTTCAATGGCAACAATCAGGTATTGTACATATACAAATGAAGCCACAGTTCTAATCTGTCACAAAACTTTAAACCATACAATTTAAACTGGAAACAAAAAAGTTAAAAATAAATTTATTTGCCCCACTTTGATGTTTGAGCTAAGATGTAGCATTTTTATGATAGTGTTTAACAAATTTTATTTTCAGTTTCTCATTTCTGCACTCTAACATAAGCAAATCTATTAAAAAAAACTAATTACCTTTTGTCCTTGAGAACCTTCAGGACCATGGTCTCCAGGGGCTCCAGGATAACCCTAAGTGTAGCACAAAATAAAAGAATGGAATTTTGTAATGCCGATGTGACCTGATTGCGTTGCACAAAATTTGAGAATACAATGGAGTCCAGTTAATTGGGGCACATCGGAACCAGTATATTTTGGCCCATAAGTGACTGCCCCAATTAGCCGAAGTTTCAAGGGAATAGTTCAAGGGTATAAAATAGCCAGACTATCATTTACCATAACTAAGTAACAACGTATGCCTTTTTAATGAAATTCTACCAAGACCTTTACAGTCCTATAAAACTGTCTATTAGTTCCTAATAGTTATCGATGGAGGAATTCAACTGCCGTGCTCTTTTGATTGACTAGAAATGAAGAAAATCAGCAGACCGAGTACAGATAATGAAATGCCTTCATATGATTCCATCCTCCAAATATTAATTTTCATTGTAACGTTCAAGATGATTGTCAATACCTTCAAATTCTTCATAATTCCTAACTTATTCAAATCATTTCATTTTCACTCCCAGCTGTTTCTGGCATCTCTAAGCCTGAATGCTTGAAAACTTGGTGAGCAAAGCAGATCCAAACTGTCTTATTGCTTATTTCTCACCAGCTATCAGTGACAAAATCCCCTGCATTTGAACACAAATACAACTGATGCTATTTAAAAACTGTTTGTTCTAAGTGCAGCGTAGTGTCTAACAGCCAGGCATGTGCACGTGTCCGATGCTGGTTAGAAACTACTTGACAGCAGTCTCCTGCCCGATTAAGCAACATTGCGTCCCAAGTAAATGAAGGGAATCCCAGCTGGTTAATCAGTCTAGTTTTTGTTCTTTAAGAAATGTCCAATTAACTGGAATCCACTGTATTATAAGACCATCCACCATAGAATATAGGAGCAGAATTAAGCGATCTGGCCCATCGTCTGCTCCACCATTCCATCATGGATGATCTAATTTTCCTCCTTGTCCGAATCTCCTGCCTCCTCCCCGTATCCCTTCATGCCCTGACCAATCAAGAATCTGTCAACCTCTGCCTTCAATATACATAAAGACTTGGCCTCCGCAGCTGCCTGCGGCACAGAATAAAACAGATTCACCATTCGCTGGCCACAGAGATTCCTCCTCATCGCTGTTCTAAAAGGACGCCTCTCTATTCAGGCAATTATGAAACCAAATAATTAAGGTATCTCATGCTAAAAAAATATCAAATTGAAATTAATAGCTATAAGCATCTTGTTCCAGATATTAAGTTACCAGCATCATAAAAACAGATTGCTACAGTACATACTTTCAATTGGCAAACATGGATTCCCAAAAGTTGATGACGATTTTAAAAATAGAAAGCACTGGACATCTAACTTTGCTGAATGTTTGTAACCATGTAAAATACAAGAGTAAATGAGAAAACTTGTGACACTAATTTTGTTGTAATGATTTCCACAAGATTAAAATTGTATTTGTGATTTTTTTTATTAATGTATTTTATATCACTTTCATTCTTTAGTGTAATTCTGGTAGTTTTCTTCTCTACTGCTTAAGAAGGCAACTGTGGACAGGTTCTATCGGCCAAATTGGCAATTCATGCATCCATATAATTCAGGTACTAAAATGCTAGAATTATTGAATTACCAAAGAGATAGGATTCAGAACTGTCAGTTAAATGTATAGTTTCTTTGCGTCACTCAGATTTATCCAAACATTTCTACACATGAAGATACTATTTGTATATTATAATTAATATTTCTTTTAACCTGTACTCCTCTTAGCCCCCTGGGGCCTGGTGGACCTTCTGGACCCTGTTCGAGAAAAAAAAACTTTTAAATTCTGGCACATACATTCAGATTTATACTATATCTACAAATAAATAACCTACATTTCCACTTCAGTGGTAAAATGTATAAAAATATATTGGGCAAAAGGAATATTTTACACAATTATCCAAAAACAAAAAAAACCCCACAGAGCACAGAAAAGCCATACAGTCCTTTGAACTTCTTCGTTCTAGAACATCTAAATCATTACTGATCTTCTAACTCAATTACATTTCCTTCCACTATCCCCATATTCCTTTATTCAATCAATATCTGGAAATTAATCAATCTCAATGACTGTCCTTTCACAGCCATCCGTGACAGAAAACTTAAAAGATTCATTAATACCTGCCTGAATAAATTTCTCCTCATCTCAGTTCCAAACGCCTAACTTATTTTGACACAGTGATGCTAGTTCTAGATTCTTCAGCTAAAAGAAACATCTCTTTATCTCGCCTGACAAGGTTTACAGGATGTTTCACTGAGAAAGACAGCGATACTTCTGTACCCAAATCCTCTCATATTAAAGGCCAGCATGGCTCGTGTCTTTCGAGTCACTTGCTGCACCTCCATGTTTACTTTCAGTGACTTGTGCACAACAGTAAGTCCTACGAACATTGATGTTACCCACTATAATGTCTGTTTTACTTGTGCAGAACAGAATTTAATGTTCTGTACTTCTGTTTTGTGCTCCAAAGAGGGTAACTTTACATTTCCCCCATAACATTACATCAGCCATGTTCTTGTTCATTTATTCAGATTTGCTGTGGCCGCTTTACATCCATCTTCCTACTCATAATCCTACTTCATTCTACTTCATTAGCAAGGAAATATTACATTCATTCACACTGAAATACTGTATACTTTACACCACAGGGTGATATCTTGCTATAAATAACTTTAAATAGAACCAATAAGGATACATACCCTGTCACCTTTTGTTCCTGGAAGGCCACATTCACCTCTTTCCCCCTTAGGATTAAAAGTAAAGTTAGAATTTAAAGTATTTTTTAGTTTAGAAATATGGATTATTCAATTATTCAGACTTTCCACAGTAAATGCAGAATCATAAAGTTACTAAATAAGTTTCTCTCCTGATAACTATGGTTTTGCAAGTTACAGAAATTCTCATTTTAATTCATTCCTTCACTTGTCCCAGCTCAATTGTTTCTCAAGTGTTTCAAAAAGTTACCTTTGCAACTCAAAAGACTATTACATTTTTATTATTATTTTTCTGAATATTTACTTGTAAAATTGAAATAACATTCCACTAACTTTCTTATTTACACCCTCTGATTCCATAGTCCAAAATTCCATTTATTGAGATAATTTTATTTCTAATTAAATTGGGCATGATTACCAGCAGCTTATTAACAAGCTTGTGTTTTTTCCCAAGTTTCAGATGGCTATTTTTGCATCTTTCATGAAACATGTGGCACTCTACAGTGACCAGCACTTGAGAAGGAGCACTGAGCCTGTAGAGGAATATTGCTGAGGGAGAGGCAGGGTCAAGACCAGGGCAATGCTAAAGGCATGACTGGATTGACATCAGATAAGCTAATATATTTGATGAATCGCCACCTGTTAAATCTGACATATGTCAGATAAGTAAGCTTTTGCTGGTATTTTTTTAACCAAAATTAGTAATTTAAAGATGAAACAAAATTATCAGAACACAACTGCAGTGTTCTAAGGGTAAGCTTTTCTTTTTCCATCTTTTTATTAAAGGGTAAGCTATCACAGTTTTCCCTGTCATGAATAAATGTATGTTATTACATTGAATAATTTTCACATCTAAATAAGGAAGCGAATTTAGACAGACATCAGACAGAAGCAGCAGACTTATACTGCCACCTGTTATGACAAAGTTTCATCTTTCTGTCCAATTTATTCCCTCAAATATATGAAATTAAACATGATTGCTATTATGATCATAATATGCTTCATTATATTGATACTCAATGTTACTTGTGCCATTAATACCTATCTCCCATGAAAATAAACATATTTTAAACCATGCTTACAACACTGATACCCCATACCCATATTTTTAAAAAATTGTTAACTTTGTAGTCCAAATTGAACAACAGATATTTTTATTTCTTGATAACTTCCAATGTGGTGCTGCCTAGCAATATGGACCAAGGCCTCATCAATAAACTGTTTCAGTTATTTTACGTACCTGTTCACCTTTGTAACCAGCTCTACCCTGGAAGTGAAATTAAAATATACAATATCTTTAGCAATGTAAATACTTAGCACCAAATTACATCAAATAAAAATGACCCCAGAATGGTCAAAACTTGTTATGCATAGTCATCCAAGGTGATGGGAATGAGTAGGTTGACTTGCATTCGTTTTGGGCTTTCTGTAACAAGTTTATTGAGTATTAAAGACACGTTTTGATATGCATGCAATTTTGCATCATTTAGTAATGGATGCACTTATTTGCCCCCAATTTATTCAGTTACATAATGTTCAAATTGAAGCAAAAAATGTCAGGGGCATTTTCACAATCCAGAATGCATGATGCAATGTGCGTTATTTGAAAGTGAGGAAGAATGTAACAGAGGTCTGGTATTAAGCGAATAATACAATATATGGAAGATAAAACCTCAGTGATGCGAGATATTCTGATTTTAATTGCAAAATTGTTGAGGAATTCTCTACATTGTACAGACACAACATGGCAAAAAGCAGATGAAATACTTGGGTTTACTCCAGTTTCCAACCTCAGGTTGATCTTCAATTGGATAAAACTGACTTTGTCCAAGTGAAGATCAATCTTTGAGAACAGGAGTTCCTGGCCTTGGGTCCACAAATCCCGTGGTTAATGGTAAGGAACCATGATATAAAGAAGGTTGTGAGACCCTGTTTTTAGAAGCATGTGCTTCATACTCTTCAGGATATTTGTAGGGTGGGTTGAGGTGGGATGGAGTCCTATTATCTATAGTAGTGGAAGTATTTTATTCGCCAGCCACAGTTTGACATACAGCCATTTTCTTCAGCAGATAGTTCACCTGACTGTGTCAAGGGAAACTCTCAGTATTTTGAGTTTACAGGTACTGAATTTCACAAATGACTGAACCTTGTTGATGGATACAAAAATACTCCGCAATGTCCTAAATCAGATGCATCTCCTATCCTTTTGTCCAGATGCTTAAACAAAAACAACAAAATGACTTCAAAGTGATTCAACTGCACAAGAAGGGACAAAGGAAAAAGCAAGGAGCAATAGTGATAAGGGATTCACTAGTTATGGGGGACAGGCAGATGTTTCTGTGCTGTGACTGTAGGATTTTACCTCATTGGTACCAGAGTTGACAATTTCACTGAATGGCTGCAGAAAACCTCAAAGTGGGAAGGTAAACAGCCAGAAAATGTGGCCCAAATTATTACTAGCAATATGGGTATACAGGAAGATGAGGGTCTGCAGATGGAGTTAAGGCTAACTGGGGGGGGGGGGGGAATTGAGGAGAACCTCAAAAGTTAATCCTCTCTGTAGTAATACCAAAGGCCTCCATTGAGACTCTTCAATTACTGGAAACATCTCAACACCTATTCTGTCATAACACACAGGTTTTAACACCCCTCATTTGCAGTTATTAATGGAAAACCATATTTAATTAATTCAATGGAATCTTTCAATTAAGAAACAGAGTTTAGGTGAGAATTGCAGTCAGTGTTTAAGTCAATACACATGGACTTCCAGAAGAGTCTTGAGAAGGTGCCACATAACAGCAAAGTAGAGAGACATTAATAGCATGGAGATGAAGGTGGTCAAATAACAGACAATAGAGGGCTGTGGTGAATGATTGTCTTCTGCACTGGGGAATAGAATTTATGTTCATACTCAAAAAACTTGACAGATTATGAAAAGATAGCAAGGTGCAAGTTCTTAGAGTTAAATGGTACCTCCAGTCCATCCCGTCCGGGAATTCCACTCAGACCCGGTTCACCCTGATGAACATAATATTAAAAGTTATCAGCTAAGAAGTTGCTGAGGGAATAAAACAATAAAATATGGTGTGATAGGCTCATCATTAAGTTACTTGCTTAAATCATTTAGTTAAAGCAGCACTACCTTATTTCCTTTTAGACCTGGAGCACCATCATCACCAGGGCGTCCTTTTTTCCCCTGAAAAGCACAGCATTTTAAAAAAGCAAATTGTGTTTCAGAGAGTTGAGTGACAACTAATAAATAAAAGAGAATTGCTGAATAATAAAGATGAGTAACAAAGGGACATTGTTAATACTGAATATGTAATACAACTTTTACCTCTGAGTGAGGTGATTCAATAATCATCTAGCATCATATACATATCTTCATATGATTAATTGTGTGGTGAACGACAGATTACAATTCTTTTTGATTACTCTTGTCATTCTTTCTAATCATGAAAATTTAAACTGTATCCCCTTTAGTAGGAAGTACTCCTTAGTATTGTTAGTCCCATTTTTGGGGGGGGGGTTAGACAGAAGCAGCCTGTTATGGCAGCCACAGTGTGAATTGAGGCCCAGTCTACTATGGTCTTCGCTTTATTACTTGAACTATCATAATTCTCATTATGAAATAACAACAAAAAAAACAGAATAAAAAACCTGGATTGAAGTGCTCTGCAGTGGTCGCCGGTTTTCTGCCTTACAATATTGAATTTGTAAAAACCTTTAAATTGCAGCAGAGGGAATGCCAGGAATCTGACTTTCTGACACCTGTTAGTGGCACTGCAGCTGCCCAACTCCATAAACACCAGTCAACTCAATGCTATTGAATGACTTGTAATTGAAACATCGGTATTTATCGTTCAAAGAAACTTCAAGTCTCAGCCTGAGTTCACAAGGCTGCCAGGGAGCAGCTTTTGTGTCAATTATTTAATTATGTTGCAAACTGAGTAACTACTGTCATTACGCAGGTCAACGAAACATGAGGTTTCCAGAATTATCCTTACAATTACATTTTAACCGCAAATAGTTAATAATAAAAAGAACATTTTCTTTTGCTCAGATAAATCTCAGACTAACATCCCACTGAATAGGCACTAGTTCTTGGCAATTTCAAATAATATTGGCCAGTTGGGCAGTGAGACTAATCAGGGACCAGAATGGGGAAGTGCAAGGCAAGCCAAAGGGGGTAAATGTGTAGTTTGCACTGAAAGTGAAAGACAGCAACAAAAAAAAAAGAAAAGAAAAAGATCAGGAATGAGACATTTCCATCAGGAACCAGAGAAACATGGGAAAAAGTCACTTCAGGTTTTGAGGTTAAACTCCAGAGAAGGAATACAGCGAGGGGGATTCCTAAAAGCTAACATGAACTCTTGAAAGAGAGTGCTCAGTTTAAAACTTTTGAGAAGAGAAGGCGAATATGTTGGTTTAACAATCCATAAAAAAACAATGAAGTCTGGTGCCCTAACTAATCACAAGCTTAAAAAGGTGGTAAAAAAAAAATTACAAAAATAGTTCCAGCAATTCAAGAGTATGACTACTTGGACTAAACGGAGAAGCTGAAGTTCTCTTTACAATGTAGAAGAGCATTGGAAGATTTTTCAGAGACATTTTTGAAAATGAAATGCTTAGAGCAAATAAAGAGAATCGTTTTCCAATGGACAAAGTGTTGGCACCCAGACAGACAGCAGTAAAACCAAAAAGGCATGACAGGAGAATAAAATATCTTAACTATTAGGATTTGAACTGCATTTCACTCTGGCAGATGAAGATTCAATAGTAGATTTCAAAAAGGGAAACAAACTTACAACAGCACCAGGTGGACCTCTTTCTCCTTTTTCACAGAAACATGTTGGTGTTTTGGGGCACTGAAAGAAGTAAAAGACATTAGTAAATTAGATACAATATAACTGCCTACAAAAAGAAAAGAAATCCATGAAGAAAAAAAATCAATTTAAGATTTAAGAACATAAATGGAGAACGTACTTTCTGAAAAAGTGGCAAAATTTGTGTATTGTGGATGGAATTCTAGAAGGAAACTATGAATCTCTTACTAAAGTTAAAAACACCACATGGCAGGAAGTGACAAGTTCTATTACACAGGATCAATCTTGGAACATCAACAATTTTATGCACCAGTTAATGAATTAGATGATATGATGGACAAGCATTGATGACCCAAAGATTGCAACCACAGTAAGAGATGTAAGCAGACGCATTAACTTACAACCAGGTTAACTGAACAGGCAGACTAAACGAATATAACAAGCAGTTCTTGCCACTATGCCTCAGGGAAGATGTACTGCCTTTTAAAAGAATGCTGCATAGATCTATTAGCATCATAAACTGGACTTTAGGGGTGGGCAATAAATGCTAGCCTTGCTAGAAGCATCAGGTTCTGAAAATATTATTAAGTTAAAAACATGTCCATTGGTTAAGTTTCAAGGGGTGATTATACATCTAGAGTTGTATTCACTATAATTTAGAAGTTTAAGGTGTGAGCTTAAAGATTTCAAAGCATTAAGGGAACTGACAAACTCAACGAGAGAAAATATAGACACAAGAGGTACTGTAGATGTTGGAACTCAAGAGCAATACACACAATGTGCTGGAGGAGCTCAGCAGGTCAGGCAGCATCTATGGATGGGGATAAATAGTCAACATTTCTGGCTGAGACCCTTCATTGGCAGAGAAAATATTTCTGCTGATTGGGGTGATGGAATGAATCAAATATTGCTGAGTTTATCCTTTCAGGAGCAACATAAGGAAACACTTAGATATCCCAAAGGGTAGCCAAGTGTAGAGACGCATACATGTGACAGCTAATGCCAAATCTGCTGCTGATTTGTATCGAATATTCACAGATTTTTCCTCAACAAAAGCTACTGGGACAAATATTCCTGATAATCTCTTTGTAACAGTTGCCCATAGATTGGCAATTCCTGAAAAGAGGTTGCAGTGAAACCTTCCTGCTGCTGGCTATTCAGGAGTTTAACAAGGAAGCCTGAACTTCAGCACACTTCCAAGCTCTCAGCTGAGAAATCCACCCACTGAACATGCACCTGGTTGACTTGGCATGAGTGAAACTACTGAAATCAATCACACAAATCAGCAGTTAGGATTTTTTTTACAACCTCCCATAGGTACAGTCGTAGCTGGTGGAGAGGCTGACACACAGCCCCAGCGACATAGGCTCATCCCCGATTTCTGGTGAGTGCGTATATCCTCCTGTAACTGCACCGATTTCCTCTGGGTGCTCTGGTGTCCTCTCACATCACAAACATATGGGCTGATAGATTCTGGAGCCTTTATTTGTTGCCCTAATGCATAGCTAAGTGGTACAGCCTGCCGATGGGAATGTGGGGAGAATAGAATAGGATTACTGTAGGATTAGTGTAAATGGTGGTTGGCAGTGAGTTCTTGGGCAGAAGGTCTTGTTTCCATGCTGAATGACTCTATATCATCATCATCACTCAATCTAATTCAGGTGAGGATCAATAGAAGCAATGTTGTCCAAATGTAACACAGAAATTGTAAAAATATTTCGGAGTTCAAATACACATCATATATTTTGGTAAAAATTACATTTTGGATAAGAAACAAAAGTGTCAGCTTTTTGAGGCTAATTTGAGATTGTCCAGTTTTCCAAACCATAACCATACTATTGACAGCATCCACAAATAAGCTTCTTTAAGAAATAAATCATGCTTACCCCTTCGTTGACCAGCTCTCCCTGAAAAGATAAAGCACAAGATTAGCTTTCTTAAATAGTATTGGATCATAGAATTTTGCCATGAGATCCTTGGCTCCTAGTGGGCAGATATGCTTAAGGGGCTTGAATTGAGGTTATGATGTTGTATCTCCATCTCGGATCAGTCATCTCTCTGTGTACAAGTGGTCAGTTGGGCTTGTAATGTTTTATTTCACTTTTAATTTCTTTTTTCTCAATCCTTTACCAGAATGCAGGTTAAGGTGGGCAGAATATGAGACAGGTGCCATGGTCTGTAACATCAGTGAAATCTTCCATTAGATCCAAATCCAATCTGCCCATTTGGTTTAGTCTTGATTTAAACTTTGCTGCACAACTATTGTCTGGTAGCAACTTAGTTTATGGAGCCCACAAATCTGAAACGAGAAAACAACATTTCCTTTGATTTTCTTGACAAATGCATTTGATCTTAGGGACAACTGATTCAATTTTACCAATGTAAAATTATTACCTCAAATCAAAATAAATTCCATTACTTTTTCTAAAGTGATGGGAGTTATCACTGTGACTTACCATAACTTCTCATCATGTAATTTAACATCTACTGCAAGCATAGTGCCATTGGAGATTGGAACGGTAAACTAATGTCAATCAATAAAATATGATCAATCCTCAGAATCAAGAATTATGGTCTGAATTTTACGTTTGTTAATAAAATAAGAGAACAGTACTTCCATTTTAATGCAACTTTGTATAAAGTTTCAGCCTAAAACAAACTTCTCAATTGACCCAATAGCTAATACTGCAATTAGAGATCATTCAAATCTGAGCATCCCACTGAATAAACTTGTTTTCGGTGTCATTTAAAAATACATTATCTGAAAACCTGTGGAATAATTGAAACAATTAATTCCAAAGTTTTACACCTTCAGCCTGGAGATATACCTCCTTTTCTCCCCTAAGTGGCAAATCCCTAAATCCAGAGACTATGGCCTCTAATTCTAGGCACCAATCCTACAGTCCTAGACTGAAGCAAGCATCAATGTCTTGCATTTATTTGGCTTTTATTTTAAAAACCTGCCCATATTTCAACTTGTCTACTTTACCCAAATGGTCACTGTCCTCTGAGAATAAAAATTTAAAAATTCTGAATGATATAAGGGAAAAGATTCATGAAATAATTTATTGCATTTTAGGAAGAAATCTGTGATGGATTCCTGACTGACAGTATCTGAAAAATTGGGCCTACCTCTTTCCTGTCTCTTGCAATTATTTGTTGTGATCTGAGTTCCATGCCTATTTCATCTTGTGTTTGCAAGCCCCAATTTGGAGGACCAACTATTGACGGACTATGGATAATCTGTAAACATTTATGGCAATATGTCACAGGCATCTTGCTGACTGTTCTGTACAATAAAATGAAGACAAGGAAATAGAGATAGTTACTAAGTAATGATAATAGCTTCTAGCACTAATCTAATATCTGTTTTCATCTTTCCAACTGGATTTTCAAACGATGCCATTAGCAAGTGACTGAAGGGTCCAAGAAGGAAGATGCCTTGTACTGATTGTGCAACCATTCAAGTTTTGGACTTCCCAATTGGGGGAACAATAATAGACTACCAGTTTGAAATGAATGCATCCATACTTTTGCATGAAACGTTGACTAAAGAAATAATTTTTCTCGAATTTACTTATTTATAGTGCCACTCTGCTGACCCTTCAAGGAAAATATTAGACCAGAAGGCAGGAGCAGTGTTAGGCTATTCTGCTCATCAAGTATCCTCCACTATTTAACCTTGACACTTTATTTTTACCTCTCAAATATTTATCTGTTCTTTATTTGTCTAATAACCTTTGACACCCTCTGCTTTAAATATGACCATAAGACATAGGTGCAGACTTAGGCCATTTGGCCCATCATGTCTTCTCTGCTGTTTGATCAAGGCTGATCCATTTCCCTCTCAATCCCATTCTCCTGCCTTCTCTCCATAGCCTTTCACTCTGACTTATCAAGAATCTATCCACCTCCACTTTAAATATATCCAATGACCTGGCCTCCTCCACAGCCACCTGTGACAATGAATTCCACAGATTCACCATTCTCCGGCTTAAGTAATTCTTCCTCAGGTCCATTCTAAATAGACGTCCCTCTTTTTTGAGGTAGTGATCTAGATCTCTGGATCTCTGGATCTAGACTCTCTCACTACAGGAAGTTTCCTCTCTATCGCCACATCCACTCTGTCTAGACCTCATGACATTCAATAGGTTTCAATGAGATCCCCATCATTCTTCTAAACTCCATTGAGCATCAGCCTAGAACCATCAGAAGCTCCTCATACAATGAACCTTTCATTCCTGGAAGCACTTTTGTGAACTTATTTTGAACCCTCTCCAATATCAGCACCTCCTTCCTTAAACAAGGGGCCTAAAACTGCTCACAATACTCCAAATGATGCCTCTCCAGTGCTTTATAAAGTCTCAACATGGCATCTCTGCTTTTATATTCAAGACCTCTTGAAATGAATGCTAACATTGCATTTGCCTTCCTCACCACCAACTCATCCTCAAAGTTAAACTTCAGGAAATTCTGCCCAAGGACTTCCAAGTCCCTTAGAGTTTCAGACTTTTGAATTTTGTCCACTTTTAGAAGATAGTGTACACTCATATTTCTTCTACCAAAGTGGATGACCATACACTTCCTGAAACTGTATTCCATCTACCACCTCTTTGCCAATTCTCCTTATCCGTCCAAGTCCTTTTGCAGCCTTCCTGCTTCGCAACACCATCTGCCCTTCCATCTATTTTTGTATCATCTGCAAACTTGGCTACAAAGCCATTAATTCTGTCATCCAAATCATCAACATACAGCGTAAGAAAAACAGTGGTCCTATCACTGACCCCTGCAGAGCACCACTAGTCACCGGCGGCAAATGAGAAAAGCTCCCTCTATTCCCACTCTTTACCTCCTGTCAATCAGCCAATGCTCTGTCCATGCTAATACCTTTCCAGTAATATCATGGGCTCTTATCTTGCTACGCAGTCTCATGTGTGGCACCTTGTCAAAGGTCTTCTGAAATCCAAGCACACAACATCCACTGATTCTCCTTTGTCTATCCTACTTGTTATTTCTTCAAAGAATTCCAACAGATTTGTCAGTGAAGATTTTCCCTTGAGGAATGCTGACTACGGCCTATTTTATCACGTGCCTTCAAGTACCCTGAGACATCATCCTCACTAATCTACTCCCACATCTTCCCAACCACTGAGGTCAGACTAACTGGTCAATAGTTTCCTTTCTGCTGCCTCCTTCCCTTCTTGAAGAGTGGAGTGAATCTAGTGATTCTTTAAAGATCTTTACTAATGCTCCCACAATCTCTTCAGATACTCCTTCAGAATGCTAGGGTGTAGTCCATCTGGTCCGGTGACTTATCTACCTTCAAACCTTCCAGCTTCCCAAGTGCCTTTTCCCTAGTAATAGTAACTGCACTCACGTTTGCCCCCTGACACTCCTGAGCTTTCAGCATACTACTCATGTCTTCCACAGTGAAGAGTGATGCAGGATACAGTATTGTGCAAAAGTCTTAGGTACATTTATACAGCTATGGTTCCTAAGACTTTTGCACAGTACTGTAGCAATTTTATGTATTGCACTGTACTGCTACCACAAAAACAATTCATAACATAGGTGAATGATGATAAATCTGATTCTGATATGGGTCTCTATTGTGAACTGGGAGTGGGAAGGGGGCAGGGAAAGGAATCATGGTTGGGAAAAGTGGAAGGGAAAGGGGAGGGAGCGGGTAGCACCAAAGAGAGAATCTGTATTGATCAATAAATGAATTGTTTGGTATCAAATGACTTTGTCTGGTGTTTCAGGGCTGGATGTGTCTGCACCCACACCATTCCACCCCCCCTCCCCAGCACTCCTTCTCTGACACCTATCCTACATTACTCCTATAGCTCTCCACCCTCGCCAGTCCCAATACCCTTTGCTCCCACCAGATTTACAAACTCGCTCTATGCTCCACATTGACAAATACAGTACTGTGCGAAAGTCTTAGTCACCCTGGCTATATATATCTGCATAAGACTTTTTTTACAGTACTGAACTTATTCAGTATGTCTGACATTTCCTTGTTTCCCATTACTAACTCTAGTGTCATTTTCCAGCGGTCCAATATCTACTCTTGCCTTTTTTTTTTGTTTATATATATATATAAATCTTCTGGTATCCTCTTTGATATTATTGGCTAACTTAACTTCATGTTTCATCTGTTCCTTATGGCTTTTTAGTTGCCTTCTGTTGGTCTTTAAAAACTAAACCTAAAGACTTGGCCTCAATGTCCACCTTTGGCAATGAATTCCACAGATCTCTCTCTGGCTCAGGAAATTGTTCATAGGCCTACGAATAACTCCCATCTCTTCCCTACCACTTACATCCTGCTGTCTAACTACCCACATAAATGAGTCAAATGGCTTCAAATTAAAGGTCCATAATTACTTCAACCATTGGTGTGAATAAATTTGAGTGAAATTGGCCACATCTTGCACAGAACGTAGCATGAACAAAATAGAGTGACTAGCAATTGCTTTCTACATCTTATTAATTAAGTGCTGATCCATAGCTTGTTATTTGCTTTCCAAACACAAGGAAAACTTCTGCAGGTTTGACATAATAGATGTGTAGTGCTCAAACTAATATCTACAGCTCTTTAGCATTCTCATTGTGTAATGTGTCAGAGCATGTTTGGCAACGTGTCTCTCTACTTAACCCATGAGGTGTTGACAAAGTGGAATTTTAAATGTACGGATCTATTTCTTTTAGAATAGTAACCCCCCCCCCCCCAACCCAAGCACTGGGCCGTTGTCTGCGCATGCGCATTGTTGTTTCTCATTGCAACTTGAATATACCGGTTTAGGCCATCTCCCGCGTGTGTGCTTTTATTTAATTGATATGAAGTTGTTCACAGACACAACAGCATTCGAGTTGGTTCAAACAATAAAGAATAACAAAAACCTCCCCATTTCTCTAACAAATAATACAAAAGTTTGTTAAAGAACTCCCCTATCGCAATGTATTTCTGGGCGACGTAAAAATGCCGAAGCCTGATTGCTTAAATTGCGAACCAACACACACGTAACATATTTAAAAAGGCGATACGCGGAATCTCAAAATGTTTCCAAATTGAAATTAAACATCAGAGGAAGTGATTTGTAAATGTCAGGGAAACGTGTATGAATGGGAGCCTAAATGGGCTTAACTGCCCGTCTGAAACACTGTGACAACTCCAACCTACCCACATGAGGAGGGATACGACTCTCCGTTCTACTATTGGAAATGGAAGCACCACGTTGTTCGACCCCGGGTTAAAAAAAAACTCATTTGTAACAAGCTGTCGCCATTAAACCCAGGGGATAATGTCAACGTAGTGCTCCCAGTAGCAAACACTCGGGATGACAGGGCATTGCTTCCATTTGAAGGCAACAGCGAGTGAAATTGGAAGAAGAGTAAAAGTGAAGATCCTTATACATTGAGTTCAAATGCGTGTGTGAGATCGAGTTGTAAGATTGACATGGAGATGCTACACTTTGGAGTCCATTGCCCTTACCACTTCCAGTAACAGCTTCCCCAAGGCGCTCTGGTCTTGCAGGTTGTGAACGAAGCGGGAAGCGGGCGCGCTGGCCAGCAGGCGCAGCTTGCCCGCGTTGGGCGGCTCGGTGGCCACGGGCGACATGCCCACCGTGAAGAACTTTATGCCTTGGTTCTTGGCCTCTGCCGTGGCCGCGTAGATGTCCGGGTTCCTGGGGTGATCCACGCCGTCGGTCATGAGCACGGCCACCCGGACGCTGCCCGCGACTGCTTCGTTCAGGTAGAGCTGGGTCAGGTTGGTGATGGCATATGTGGTGTAAGTGCCATGGCCGATGTAACCAATGGGCGCGACGCGGGCTCTGAAGGCGGCCGCGCCGCTCCAGTCGCGGAAGGTCTGCTCAATGAGCACCGTGCTGGAGTACTGCAGAAGCGCCACTCTGGGCACCAGCCGCCGGCCGCTCGACACCCGCAGCTGCTGAAGCCGGTCCACGAAGTCCAACACGAAGCTCTTCTCGCGGTTGTGGTTATAGTCCTTGGCGCTCTCCGAACTGTCCAAGAGAAAGGCGACCTCCAAAGTACAGTCCTCCTCTGAACAGGTGGGAGAGAAAGACAGTCATTGATTTTTGAAAGCTCTTATCATATTCAGTTCCTGGATTTACAAGGTATAAGCGTGCGGTGAAAAGAAACAAAAATAAACCGGCCGAATATTTTCCCTCATAGAAGTGCGCAAGGTTAAGACAAAACATCACCAGCAGGTTGTTCTACTTTGAAGCGCCTCAGATAATGAAACGACGCTTAGTGTCTGCATTGCGTCGGGAGCGGGTGTGTGAAGAGAAATTCTCTGATCATTATTTTACCCCATGCCTACTTCACAGGCAAACATATAACGTAGGAGTCACTAACGAGGAAAGTTGGGTAGTAAGCAGCAAGTACATGCCAAATGGGCACAAAGTTACAACAAAAATCTAACATTACCTTGTTCATTTTCGCCAGGTGGTTTAGCCGAGAGATATTTAATTTTCTGTTTTCTGATTAAATTTCCGTCGCCACGTTCTTCGTAGTCTTGTGACAAAACGTATCTTGCCCAGCCTAGTAGCCACCAGAACTGATAGAACGCTTTCATTCTTCCTGTCAGAATACATCTCTATTTAAGCGTGTTATAACAACTATTAACAATTTTCTCGAATACATGTCTGTCAGAGTATTTACAAAATGGTGGCGTGTCTTGTTTTGTAATTTGCAGTTTGCCACAATAATGGATTAAACATCTGAGGTAAACTTTGTCTGCTTTGGGTACAGAATTGTATTAAGTTGATAAAGCAAACAGGATTCTTGCGAAGAACCAGAATTTCAGGATGTATATCGTATACATTTCTCTGATATTAAATGGAACTATAGAATATACAGAGTGATGAAAACACGCTGGCAGATCAATAGTTTTAGAAAGTGGACAACCTAAGTGGCGAACGCGCACAAAATGCTGAAGGAACTCAGCGGGTCAGGCAGCATCTATGAAAATGAATAAACAGTCCATGTTTCGGGCCGAGACGCTTCATCGAGTCTGGAAAGGATTGGGGAGGGGGGAGAAGATGCCGGAATAAAAAGGTGGGGAGAGGCGAAGGAGGGCAAGCTCGAAGGTGGTAGCTGAAGCCAGGTGGGTGGGAAGGGTTGCTGCAAATTTGACATAAAAGTTGGATTTACATATTACCAGATGGAAGATTCTGCCGCAAGCACCTGTATCCTCGACTAAACTTCTGTCTCCACCGGACTGAAATGCAACGCAGGCACCAACGGAGTAAATACCGCAGAGTGTCGAGGGCCGTCCAATTTATTCTCTGGGAATTCTGCCGCTTTTCAATTCAAATATTTAAACTCGCTTCATAAACGTAGGCGGGACAGCCCGAGGATGGTCCTGGAATGGCGAAGACAATTGGCTGCTGCGAGGAACGGTAATCTAATTTGGAAAAAAAAGAGGAAAGTTTCTGGATGTTTGAAATATAAAAGATACAGGTTTCGTGAAAGTGAATTTATGATACCTGCATAATCCCATTCAATGAATAAAATTATCGCCCAGCTACGAATTAACGAGCAAAATCCACATAAGATGCAAAAGCACTCTATAAGACGCTAAATAAATAGGTGCACAAATCCAGTGCCTCTTTCCAAAAAAAGAGCAATGCTTGATTGGAGGGACAATAAAAAAGTTGGATACTAATCTCAGAATCTTAAGGGCTTTTACTTTAGATTATCCATCCAAAGGAACCAACATTTCCTGCACGAATAAGCGGTTACATCTTTGAACCTTAGTACCTGGGTACCCTATAACCGCAGTTCTACCCGGAACTACAAGCTGCATGTAAAGTAACGTGCACGTTATTTTTGATCTTCTAACGACTCCTGTACACTGGAGAGTATACCAAATTACGTGAAGTGGTCCCTAGTCACTTTCCGGAGGGTAATTATCGACGAGTAACAAATACTACCTTGCCTCCGAAGAGAAAAGCAAGCAGACACAGCAGGTGAGGTAAACTTAGCTGAGACAAGACACAGTGAGAGCGAGACCACTGTTAGACTTGCTCCTGCACAATTATTTTTAAAATGTTAATGTTTGCTATAAAGTTTAGGCTGAAGAGGGACAACCTGCCATTCGTCATTGGTGCACATAGTTTGTTTCCTTAAGCAGTAAGATTTATGAAGCTAAAAGTAATTTGAGAAAGGAATTAAACAGAGGTTGAATCAAATGAAATATTAAATGAAAAATGTAGAGTGGGATTAAATACTGGAGTAAGAAAATGTGACAGCGTTGTTTTTACCGTCTCCTGGATTGGACTGTAACTTGATGAATGAGGCATTAGGCTTATAATTATTTTCTACCTGAACTGGAGGGGCTGATTGACAATCTTTAATAACAATCACGAGCACCGACTTGCGGATTGCTAGAGTAAGTTTTCTGTGACAAGTTTGAAGTGTAACTCAGGAGCTGCTATTGCAAATTTGTGCAAGCCTGGGAAATGTTCACCCTACCCGAGGAGCAACTGGCTGGGTGATGCTTTCGGCAGAAACTTGTAATGATTTTCATTTCTTGAGACATCACTTCCTCAGAAGAAGCTGTTGGCCTCTTTTAGCATGTTGGTTTTCTTGTAAAATTTGAGATGCTTGATATTTATTTTCTACTTTATAAAATGATTAATTTCAACCTCCATTAAAGAAATGATCCATCAAAAGTAATATACCTTTCCAAGAAGATTAATTATAGACCGGTTAGCCTGACGTCAGTGGTGGGAAAGATGCTGGAGTCAATTATAAAAGAGGAAATTACGACACATTTGGATAGCAGTAGAAGGATCAGTCCGAGTCAGCATGGATTTATGAAGGGAAAATCATGCTTGACTAATCTTCTGGAGTTTTTTGAGGATGTAACTATGAAAATGGACAAGGGAGAGTCAGTGGATGTAGTGTAGCTGGACTTCCAGAAAGCTTTTGATAAAGTCCCACATAGGAGATTAGTGGGCAAAATTAGGGCACATGGTACTGGGGGCAGAGTACTGACATGGATTGTAAATTGGCTGGCTGACAGGAAATAGAGAGTAGTGATTAACAGGTCCCTTTTGGAATGGCAGGCTGTGACCAGTGGGGTACCGCAAGGTTCGGTGCTGGGACCGCAGCTGTTTACAATATACATTAATGATTTAGATGAAGGGATTAAAAGTAACATTAGCAAATTTGCTGATGACACAAAGCTGGGTGGCAATGTGAAATGTCAGGAGGATGTTATGAGAATGCAGGGTGACGGACAGGTTGGGTGAGTGGGCAAATGTATGGCAGATGCAGTTTAATGTGGATAAATGTGAGGTTATCCACTTTGGTGGCAAGAAAAGGAAGGCAGATTACTATCTAAATGGAGTCAAGTTAGGAAAAGGGGAAGTACAATGAGATCTAGGTGTTCTTGTACATCAGTCAATGAAAGCAAGCATGCAGGTACAGCAGGCAGTGAAGAAAGCTAATGGCATGCTGGCTTTTATAACAAGAGGAATTGAGTATAGGAGTAAAGAGGTCCTTCTGCAGTTGTACAGGGCCCTGGTGAGACCCCACCTGGAGTACTGTGTGCAGTTTTGGTCTCCAAATTTGAGGAAGGACATTCTTGCTATTGAGGGAGTGCAGCACAGGTTCACAAGGTTAATTCCCGGAATGGCGGGACTGTCATATGTTGAAAGATTGGAGCGATTGGGCTTGAAACACTGGAATTTAGAAGGATGAGAGGGGATCTGATTGAAACAGATAAGATTATTAAGGGATTGGACACACTGGAGGCAGGAAGCATGTTCCCGCTGATGGGTGAGTCCAGAACTCGAGGCCACAGTTTAAGAATAAGGGGTGGGCCATTTAGAACAGAGATGCGGAAAAACTTTTTCACCCAGAGAGTGGTGGATATGTGGAATGCTCTGCCCCAGAAGGCAGTGGAGGCCAAGTCTCTGGATGCATTCAAGAGAGAGCTAGATAGAGCTCTTATAGATAGTGGGGTCAAGGGTTATGGGGAGAGGGCAGGAACGGGGTACTGATTGTGTATGATCAGCCATGATCACAGTGAATGGTGGTGCTGGCTAGAAGGGCTGAATGTCCTACTCCTGCACCTACTGTCTATTGTCTATTGTCTCTCAATTGTATATCTGGAGAAAATAGAGACTAATTTTTTCATTGCAATCATTCTTTCACTGCAGTAGCAGCACCTTTTGCTTCTTTAAACTTGAAAGAGGCAATTCTAATTGGGGTTGTTATTAACTAGTTACCTGAAACCATTTACTACATGGAATTTAGCTCTGGCTAGCAGGTTACAATTTTGTTTAAAGCGAACATCTGCTAGGTCGGAGGTTGAGCTGAATATAGGCTGTTGCCATATGTATGATAGGATGGTTGGAATGTTACTGTCTGTCTGACAGAGACCTGATAATCGTTATTGCCCGGGACTGCGGTGTTCTGATCTGTGAAGCTTCAGTACCTCCCATGGGCCTGAAACAATCAGGGTAATGGAGTTGTCAGATGCGAATGATCAACTGAAGAGATATGATTGAAACTCAGTTTCTGCTTTCAATCCTTTGAAATCTAATAATTTTCAATATTTTCTGGTCAATTTACTGTGTATAAGAAGTGGTCTTGCTTATAACATCTACTTGTCAACAGCCGTTCAAATGATGGCATTTAACCAAAGCCTCTGCTGATACATTCTGTAAGTATCACCTAAACTGTTTATTTGTTAGCAGTGTTGAAGACAGCTTCATTTGCCAGAGGGAACAGATTTGATTCTCGGGATCCACTGTTACAATATTGTCTTCATTAATTATCCACCTTTGGAGAATTGTGAGGGTTCACCGACGTTAAAACAATTTTAGTGTTAATGACAGGGATGGTTATGCCGTTGTCAAAAATCCTGCACTGGCACAGTGATTGAATGAAGGAGATCCAGTATCAAACAATACTCATCTGTTCGGGTTGGGAAGTTGTAAACTTTAGCACTTCAACTTTGTAAGAGTGAGGAGACATATTGCCATGCGTATTAGCTAAAGGAAATTGAAGGGTGGGCAGTCTTTCTGAAAGCTCAGATACTTTGATTATTTTGTCTCTTGCACACTGGTTGAATGTCCAAGTTGGTGTGGTCTTTCATTGATTCTATTATGGATTTATTGAGTATTCCACAGGAAAATACATCTCACGGTTGTATAGGGTGACTTATATGCACTCTGATAATAAGTTTACTTTGAACTTTGAACTAATATCTAAACATTCCATTCATCTCTTTCTTGAACATACTGGATCGTTCTGCCTCCACAGATCTCTTGGGTTGAGAATACAAAAGCCAAACCAAATAGTTGGAGAAGAAATTTCTTCCTACCTCACCCTTAGGTGGCTGAACCATTTTCAGATACTACGACATCTGTTTGAGACACACCAGCCAAGGAAACATCTCCCTTGCCAACAATTACTTCCTCATTTCTCCCAACTCAAAGGAGTATAGGTGCAGTCTGCTGAGCTCATACAACAGACCCAGAATCCCTGGAATCAATCTACTGAACCTCAAGTCCTCAAAAGCCCATCACATTGATGAAGGTAGAGCAGTAGATGTAGTGTCTATGGATTTTAGCAAGGCATTTGACAAAGTACCCCATGCAAGGCTTATTGAGAAAGTAAGGAGGCATGGGATCCAAGGGGACATTGCTTTGTGGATCCAGAACTGGCTTGCCCACAGAAGGTAAATGGTGGTTGTAGACGTGTCATATTCTGTTTGGGGGCCGGTGAGCAGTCGTGTGCCTCAGGGATCTGTTCTGGGACCCCTACTCTTTGTAATTTTTATAAATGACCTGGATGAAGAAGTGGAGGGATGGGTTAGTAAATTTGCTGATGACACAAAGGTTGGGGGTGTTGTGGATAGTGTGGAGGGCTGTCAGAGGTTACAGTGAGAAATTGCTAGGATGCATAACTGGGCTGAGAAGTCACAGATGGAGTTCAACCCAGATAAGTGTGAGGTGGTTCATTTTGGCAGAATATAGTATTAATGTCAAGACTTTTGGCAGTGTAGAGGATCAGAGGGATCTTGGGGTCTGAGGCCATAGGACACTCAAAGCTGCTCTGCAGGTTGACTCTGTGGTTAAGAAAGCAGACAGTGCATTGGCCTTCCTCAATCGTGGGACTGAGTTTAAGAGCCGAGAGGTAATTTTGCAGTTACGTCGGACCCTGGTCAGACCCCACTTGGAGTATTGTGCTCAGTTCTGGTTGCCTCACTACAGGAAGGATGTAGAAACCATAGACAGGGTGCAGAGGAGACTTACAAAGATGTTGCCTGGATTTGGGAGCATGCCTTATGAGAATAGGTTGAGTGAACTCGACCTTTTTTCCTTGGAGCAACAGAGGATGAGAGGTGACATGATAGAGGTGTACAAGATGATGAGAGAACTGGAATGGCTAGCATGAGAGGGCACAGTTTTCAGGTGCTTGGAAGTAGGTACAGGGGAGAAGTCAGGGGCAAGTTTTTTATGCAGAGTGTGGTGAGTGCGTGGAATGGGCTGCTGGCGATGGTGGTGGAGGAGGATATGATAGGGTCTTTTAAGAGTCTCCTGGATAGGTACGTGGATCTCAGAAAAATAGAGGGCTATGGGTGGCCCTAGGTAAGTACATGTTCCGCACAGCTTTGTGAACTGAAGGGCCTGAATTATGCTGTAAGTTTTCCTTGTTTCTATAAACATGTGCTGCACTACATCAGTGGAAAGAATAGCAACACACACAAAATGCTGGTGGAACACAGCAGGCCAGGCAGCATCTATAGGGAGAAGCACTGTCGACGTTTTAGGCAGAGACCCTTCATCAGGACGAAGGGTTTCGTGTGTGTGTGGTGAACTACATATATCTGTCTGGACATGACCCCGCCCTCACTGACTGCTCCTGTGGCTCCTCCCACAGACCCCAGTATAAAGGCAATTGGAGACACAGCCCCGGCCTCAGTCTCCAGGATGCAGTGTGGTGGTCAATTGCTGCTTGTTCTTTCTTCCAGCCAATAAAAGCCTATATCTCACCTCACGTCTCAGAGAGTTATTGATGGTGCATCAGTGTGTGTTGCTTGAATTTCCAGCATCTGCAGATTTCCTCATGTTTGTCAGTTGAAAGAATATCTTTGTTTAGTTAGTGAGACAAGATCAATATTTAATATTCCATTTATGGTTTCATGGGGGGCCCCCATATAATTCAGATCAAACCTTCTTGCAATAAGGGCCAAGGTACCATTTGCCTTTCTGAATGCTCACACACTTCCCTGTTACTTACTTCAGTGATTCATGTTCTTGTGCATCTGGGTCTCTCTGAACACCAACGTCATTTAAAAATACTCCATCTCCCTATGTTTTTCTACTAAACTGGATAACTTCATGTGTTTCCCCACAATATATCCCCTTATGCTCTGACTTGACCTGATTGTTTAACCTATATATTGCTGAGGCCTCTTTCCATCCTTCCATTGTGGAACCTGACCTTATATTGTGAAACAATTTACATTTGATCTCATTATCCGAATCATTGAATAGCTGAGGCCCTGCAGTGAATTCTGCAGCACACCACTACTCACATCCTCTCAATCTGGAGAAGGACTATTAATTCTTACTCTCTGTTTCCTGTCCAAAACACCCTCAATCCATACCAGTAAATTACTCCCAATGTTTGTAAATAATCTCTTGTTTCCTTATCAAAGGTCTTCTGTAAGTCCAAATGCACCACAACATTTGATTAATCTATATCTATTTTACATGTTACAATCTTTAAAAAATTACAATTTTAAACGTGGTTCCCCTTTCATAAGTCCTGTTACATTGTACTGTTTTCTGAATTTAATGGTACTACTTCATTAACAATATGACATAATAATAAATGGTTTTAATCCTTCTTGTCGTTGAAGCCTTTTAACAGAAGAAGCATGGAGATGTGACTACCTGCCCCTGTTGTGTAAGTATTAGTTCCAGTTCAGTCAGACCACCACGTTGCACTCTGAGACTTTGAAAGAAGTGCATAGAAGATAAAACAAAGAAGAACATAGAATAGTACAGCACATTACAGGCCCTTTGGCCCACAATGTTGTGCTGACCCTCAAACCCTGCCTCACATATAACCCCCCACCTTAAATTCCTCCATATACCTGTCTCTTAAACTTCACTAGTGTGTCTGCCTCCACCAGAAAGGAATTTATTTTCTGTAGTTTTACCAAAATGCCATATTTCCTTATGACATAGAGGGGACTGCCTTTTGGACCATCATCTATGGTATCTTATAGAACAATCCCATTCCCCATTATTATTCCCTGTAAGCTATTCTCCCCTCAGACCTCAGACCCTTCACCTACTTATTACAGGTAACTTACAATGACCAATCAGCTCGCAATCTTCATGCCCTTGGGTCGTGGGAGTCATGTGATATACAGAGGAAACCCATGTGTTCACAGGGAGAACATGCAAATCCCTCACAGGCACCGCCAAATGTCAGTAACCCCAATAACTCAAGTTGTGCTGCAATCCCATCCATAATTAGAGTATTTTTCCCTCAGGATAAGTTCCAGGAATATTATTTATCAATAGTTAAACATTTTAGACCAATCCTCACAATGTTCAGTCTGTTTTCTAATATTAAGATTGAATTTATTTTAGGTATTTACTTACTGTAAATCTGGCATTTTAGCACATGACTTTGCTAATTATTAATTTTAATAGACAAGAAAATTGTGGGGTATTAAGTAAAAAGGAAAGATTGGATTTTATTGGTAGTTTTTATAGCTTCAGGTCATCCCAAAGTATGTTACAGTCAATAAACCCTTTTGAAGCGCTGTCACCATTATAAACATAGCAATTAATTTGCAAACAGCAAATTCCCACACACAGTTATTGTTTGAGCAGATTTTTTTTTGACATTGATTCAGGGATAAATGTCAGGACTTCAGGAGTAAGTTCCCCATACTTTTTCAAAATATCACCTGAAAAGGCAGCCGCATCTAACTTGATGGATGGCCCGTCTGGGTGTGTGGCATTGCTTCAATACTGCACTGAAATATTAATCCAAAGGCAACTTAATGAGCCAGACAGCTGACAGCTCCAGTGTCACTAATTATGAAAAAAATCTAGAGATTATTTTAATCTTCCCTAACCTTGCAAACATTGCAATTTATCTGTTGAAGATATGACTGTCATTGTGTAGATTTTCCCTTTGACCTACACAGCAAACTGATAAGAGGGACATCTGTATCATTTGGGTTGATCCTCCTGATTGGGTAATGAAGGTCATTGGGGCTTGGTTGAATTTTTAAGCAATGGCCTGTGTAATAATAATATTGGAATTTGGCCTCCATTGGTCAAATAATACATTTATGAATAGGCTCTTTCTCTCACTGAATGCCTCTTCTTTTCTTTGGCTTTAGATTATTCTGAGAATGTACCAGAAAATTATTGCTAGCAGAGAATGGGGATTAGGTCATTAATACAAAATGCTGTGAACTTTAGCTGCACTTTGGGAGATTTTGTCCTTGGTAGTAGTGACCTCTGCAGGACTTTTGATCGAGGTACACCCACAAATATTGCTTGACTGGGCCTTCCAAGATTTAGATGCAGCTGTAATAAAGGACTATGATGCTTCCAGGTTAGGGTATTTTGGGATTGGGAAGGGAACCTGTGGGCACATATGTTTCCATGCCCCATCTGCCTTTGTTCTTTCAATGCCAGAAGTCCTGGTTTGGAAGCTGCTGTTGGAGTAGACGGGTTGAATAACTGTAGCAGAGCACAAGGAGAAATGAGCATAAAATATTTTAAATTAAATTTGAAAATATTTCTGCAGTTAAGCATATTTGTTATCTGACTCTTACCAAGCAGAAATGAGAATTAATAATTTTACTTTTAAGACCAGAGTGTCTAATTTTATTTCTAAGACCAGAGTGACTGATAAAGCATGTGTTCTTCTGTTATCATTGATGCTAATGGAAAGTCTCCAGCATTCCTTTCCTTTTCTCTCACATTTTTTTCAATGGGAATTATCTGAGGTATGTAGTATATAATAACCCTAGGGTTGCTACTTGACCTGGGATCAAACTCTGAAAAAAATTCCATTAGAAATAATTTGCAGAATTGTCAGTGATTAATGGTCACCATGATTTTAATAAGTCATCTTCAAAACATATTTAGCATTGTAGTCTTTGTGTTGGAGACAATTTGGCTCCATAGATAGAGGCAGAGAGAGAGAAAGGGGAGGGAGATGTCAAAAATGGACCAAGTGAATTGAAGGGCAAGGTAGAAGTTAGAGGCAAAGTTGATGAAATTGATGAGTTCAGCATGGGTGCATGAAGCAGCATCAATGCAGTCAACACGGTCATGGAAGAAGAGTTGTGGAGTATTTCCAGGGAAAGCTTCTACATGGACTGTTCTTCACTGCCAACAAAGAAGCAACAATTGCTGGGGCCATGCTGGTGCCCATGGCTGTCTCTTGAGTCTGGAGAAAGTGGGAGGAGCTGAAGGAAAAATTGTTGAGGCTGAGGACCAGCTCTGGCAGAGGGAGGAGGATGATGGTGGAGGGGTACTGGTTGGTTCTTTTGTTAAGAAAGAAGCGGAGAGCTTTGAGGCCTTCTTGATGGGGGATAGAAGTGTTTAGGGATTAAACATCCATGGTGCAAATGAGGCGGTTAGGGCCAGGGAATTGAAAGTTACTGAGGAGAATGAGAACTTGGGAAGTGTTGTGGATGTAAGTGGGAATGGACTGCTCCATAGAATGGAATTGAGGTACAAGGTCATGAGTTCAATTTTAACCTGTAATTTATAGATGTCATGTTTCCATTGATCACGCTTGAGGGTTAGTACGGGAACAAAGGCTTTTGTGCTCTCCCAATAATGTTTGCCTGCACATACTGAGTGGTAGTCTATCCAAATTCAAGTTCAAGTTATTCAACCATATATGAGTACCACCAAATGAAACAGTGTTACTCCAGGGCCACGGTGCAAAACACAGTACCAATACTCATACACAGCACAAGGCATATATAGCACATATAAGATAACAATAAAATACAGACATACAAAAAGAATACAGCCCAGGTCCCTGAGTCCATGAATGTTACAGCAGTCTGCAGTCAAGCCCAACACAGCTTGTCTTCTGCTGAGTGAACACTAGGGGTCAGCACTGACCCTGGCTGGATGCTGCACCGCAACTGTGGCTCCAACTATCATGGCGATGCCTTGGCTTATGGCCCTGCTACAACCGAGGCCACACAGTTCCCCCGCTGTCCACCATAACCGGGGAATAGGACTGGCAGAATTCCACATTAACAATATCCAAGCATGGCCTTGCGATTGCAAGAAAAGTGACCGAGACAATCACTCGCTGTTAGACTGCACACTGCCTCCATGTACTGACTCCTCCGATGCCTCTCTAGCGCCGTCAGCAGCATGACCCACACCAAATCCAGCTCCTTCAGTTTCTCCGTCAATGAGCAACTTGCTGATGGGAAAGGCCTGCAGTACTTTAAGTTCTTGATGTCCACCAGAGTCTTGTCCTTATAAAAAAATATGTTAATAAAAAGTCAATAACACTTTTAACAAGTGAGAAAATCTGCGACGCTGGAAATGCGAGCAACACTCACAGGATGTTGGAGGAACTCAGCAGGCCAGGCAACATCTATGGAAAAGTATACAGTTGACGTTTCAGGCCGAAACCCTTCGGCAGGACTCCTTTGCTTGTCCCCATAGAAACCAAGATGCTGAGTGTGCCACCATCTTACTGGAAGTCATCACTGGAATACACAATGTACACAGTTTAAACTAGTGGTCGCCAACCTGTCGATCGTGATCGACTGGTTGATCTTTGAGACTTTCCCAGTAGATCCCGAAAAAAAAGAAAAATAAATACACAAATACTGTTGAGAGATTGTTTCCGGGTTGCGGGGTTTTAGTTCCGTACTTTATGCCCAGTGCACTACACAGCGTAATTCAGTGGGCCCCAACTACCGGGCCATGAGGAAACAATATGTCAGCTGCACCTTTCCTCATTCCCTGTCACACCCACTGTTGAACTTCAACCCACGCAAGGTCATCAGTCGCGTAAACGCAGTGACACCCTCGCACCAGGGATCACCAGTTGGCCTCGGGTAACCGGCGAGGAGTGCCGTTGCTACTGGCCTGGAGTGCGGACAGATGGGCGCCGCCTCTGAACATGTTTAGCACACTGAATGTTCGTAGGGAACCCGGTGCTAAAATATTCGCAGACAACTTAGTCCAGGCTCAGGGTTTCGTAAGTAGCAAAGCAGCTACCTCGCTGCCATCTACTGAAAGTCATCCCTTGGCTGATAGATCCTACAAGGGGGGGGGGGGGGGGCGAGCGCAGGCCCTGTCGCACTCCTCGCTCGATCGGTTACTCTCTCTGGACTGCGACCCCCGCGATCCCAGTACGGGGAACTCCGGCCCTGACCTTGTCCTCTCATCCGACCCACGACCAACCGCACCTGGCCAAGGTGTCTGACGGTGGGTGGGCGGGAGGCTGGAGTTCAGGCCCGGAGGCTGTCTAATGAGGCAATGAAGTCCTCAAAACTGCTTCGGCAGTTACCCCTGGTGTTCATACATTATTTCTACTTCCA
Source organism: Hypanus sabinus (assembly GCF_030144855.1). Taxonomy (NCBI): domain Eukaryota; kingdom Metazoa; phylum Chordata; class Chondrichthyes; order Myliobatiformes; family Dasyatidae; genus Hypanus; species Hypanus sabinus. The sequence continues at coordinate 24,548,514 of NC_082709.1, forward strand.
GGTTGCGGGGTTTTACTTCCAGTCTTTTCTGCCCCGGTGTGCATGCATGTAACTAATCGATCTGGGGTCGATCTTGCCTTTCAGTAAGGCTGAGGTAGGGGACCTTGGGCTTAAAAACGTTGGTGACCACTAGTTTAAACTATCTGCCTTTAATTTTTTTTTCTCTGTCTGCAGGGAAGCTTAAATTGCCCAGTTTCGATGAATGGTAAGGAGCTGGAGTGCATACAATTAGTAAATTAGCGGTGGTGGTTGGGGCATTAAACATAAAACAGTACAGCACAGGAACAGACACTGTGGCCCACAATGTTATACTGTTGACTACAACTGTCATCTGATGAGCTCTGCCTGCACGTGATGCAGATCCCTCCATCAATTGAACACTAGGGGGCAGCTTTTTGTTTTCTTTGCCAGGCTCGTTAATGGAGCAGAATGTTTGGAGAAGTTCCACTCAGTGAAGAGAAACTGAAACATCAATACTGGAAATTGGCCAAAAAAAGCATTTAAGAACTGGGATTTTGAATGTTTTGCTGAGTATGAAGAAATACAGATCTAGTTTATCTGACCTCTCCTGTTAACTGAGCATCCTAATCCAATCATCATCCCAATGAACCTCTTCTGCACCTCCACATCCTTCCAATAGTGTGGTAATCAGAACTGCAAACTATACTCCAAATGCGGCCTAACCGAAGTTTTATATAGTTTCATCATGACTTGCCAACGTCTATACAGTACTCAGTTTCCTACTGGATGAAGGTAGTCATGTTTTAAGCCCTCTTTACTATCGTATCCACTCCTGTTGGCAATTTCAAGGAGCTATAGACTTGTACCCCATCAACCCTGTGTATAAAAAGCCCTGCCATTTACTGAGTACTTACCTGTTGGATCTGACCTTTGAAAGTAGGTCACTGGCAGTTCGGTCGACATTGACCGGTATGGTTCAAAGGGTCTTTTTCTGTGCTGTACCACTCTGGTCTGGGTTAAACTCCATCTGCCATTTCACTGTCCATATTTCCAACTACTCTATAACATGCTGCATCTTTCAGCTGCGGTCTTTGTCAGGATTGTGTCTCAGATTTAGGTTTTTTAGGTTTGTAGGGGCGGCTTTGGGGAGTTAGAGGTCAGGTATGCCAACTATTGGAGTGGTGTCACAGCAACAACCTGACACTCAATGTCAATAAGACAAAAGAGCTGATTGTGGACTTCAGGAAGGGTAAGCTGAAGAAACACATTCCAATCCTCATAGAGGGATCAGAACTGGATAGAGTGAGTAGTTTCAGGTTTATGGGTGTCAAGATCTCTGAGGATTTAACCTGGTCCCAACGTATCAATGCAGCTACAGTATAAAGAAGGCAAGACAGTGTCTATACTTCATTAGGGGTTTCATGAGAATTGGAATGTCAACAAAAACTCAAAAACTTCTATAGATGCACCGTGGAGAGCATTCTGACAGGCTGCAACATCGTCTGGTATGGGGGGAGCAGGAGTGGGTGGGCTACTGCGCATGATCAAAGGAAGCTGCGTAGGGTCGTAAATTTACCCAAATAATCTTTGGTACTAGCTTACAAAGTACTGAGGACATCTTCAAGGATTGGTGTTGCAGAAAGGCAGCTTCCAGTATTAAGGATCTCCAGCACCCAGGACATGCCCTTTTCACATTGTGACCATCAGGTAGGAGGTACAGAAACCTGAAGGCACACACTCAGTGACTCAGGAACAGCTTCTTCCCCTCTGCCATCTGACTCCTAAATGGTCATTGATCCTGTCAACACGATCTCTCTTTTTAATATATATGATTTCTGTTTTTGCATGATGTTTCATCTATTCATTATACATAAACTGTAATTGATTTTCTTATTTATTCGTTTTGTGTTTTCGTTTTATTTATTTATTTTTATTTTTTTTCCCTCTTCTTCTATACTATGTATTGCATTGAACTGTTGCTGCTATGTCAACAAATTTCACAACACATACCTGATAATAAACCTAATTCTTCTTCTGATTTTTGAGGTTTAGAGATAGGGATGTGGGGAGTTGGAGGTCAGGTCAGAGTCTAGGCCTCCATTTGAAGACCAATGACAACACGGACAAAAGACAGTCCATGGATGGATGTTCACCCAGCAAGTACTGAGGATAAAGAGTAGTGAGGACAATGGATAGAGACTTCTCCCAGGTCAGTGAGTCACAAGGATGGATGGCCGGCAAGGTATGTGAGTCAGCACATCCAGAGTTTGAGGCAGAGAATTCGGGTTTCAGTTATCAGTGAGTCTGGAGTTCGATGCCATGTCACTGGCGAGTCCTGGGGTTGATATCAAAGACTGAAGCCTGAAGATTCATTGGAAGTCCAGAAGACGAGGCCCAGTGTCCAGTGCCCTGCGTCTCCAAGTCTTCAAGTCCACTGGGGAAGTCAGAGGCCCAATGACTATGAGCTTGTGAGTCCAATGGAGGTTGAAGGCCCAGAGGTGTCCTGTCAGCCCAATGGAGGTTGAAGGCCCAGAGGTGTCCTGTCAGCCCAATGGAGGTTGGAGGCCCAGAGGTGTCCTGTCAGCCCGATGGAGGTTGCAGGCCCAGAGCTGTCCTGTTAGCCCAATGGAGGCCCAGAGCTGTCCTGTCAGCCCAATGGAGGTTGGAGGCCCAGAGGTGTCCTGTCAGCACCATGGAGGTTGGAGTCCCAGAGCTGTCCAGTTAGCCCAATGGAGGTTGGAGGCCCTGAGGTGTCCTGTCAGCCCAAAAGGGTTGGAGGCCCAGAAGTGTCCTGTCAGCCCATCCCAGGTTGGAAGGCTGATTGCATGTGTGAATGGGTAGGTGGATGGGACGGGGAAAGGGGCTTGTTTCATTGTGGTTGTTTTGTTGATGCTGTTTTATTGAACATAGAGGGTATGTTGTGTTGGCACCATCATATGTGATGAAACTTGTGGGCTGCTTCTAACGCATCCTTTGGTTGTGTTGATTATTAATGCTGGTTATTAATCCTCAGCAATTACTGGAGTCACTGAGCTTTTCATGCTTTTTCCATGAAGAACAACAACTTCCCAATTAGCTGAGGCCATTATACAAGAGATGGTGTTAGAAAATTTGCTTATGAAGAAAGTGCTTTGGGTTGACTCTTGGAAGAGAATTAAGTTGTTGGGAATGAAATTCAATAGTTTTCTCATATCTGACATTTTGGTTCACAGTGAGATTTTGGTTCACTGGAGTGCCTCACTATTGATTTTGGTCAAACAGTTTCATTATTCTATGAACACAAGAGGTTCTGCAGATGCTGAAAATCTTGAGCAACACACACACAAAGCTGTAGGAACTCAGCAGATCAGGCAGCATGTATGGAGGGGAATAAGCAGTCACAGAAACATGACTGTTAATTGCCTTCCATAGATGCTGCCTGACCTGCCGAGTCTTTTCAGTATCGTGTGTGTTGCTCATTCCTCTCGTGCATCTGATGAATGTATTGATGGATGTAACAATGTCTATTCATGCAGAGGAATTTTGATGCAAGTTTTTACAGCCAAGGAATGAGCAGGTGTTTGGGATCACTGAGTCCTTTACTCATCTTTCACATCTATTGCTGCAAGGTGTTCTTGTGCCGGTCCTTCGGCTGCTAAAGCTTAGCTACCCTCTACTCCATTCTTCAACCCCCTTCAGATGAGGACTGATCCTGCTGTACTGCCTACAAGCCTGGAACTCTCTGAAAGGCGAAGCTGTGCAAGATTCAACATGTCATCAGGCTGGAATTGCTGTTTGGAGCATTTTATCTGAAAACTGCCCAGCTATTTACATTTTAATTTCAGCATAAAACAAAATCATAGTTACATTCCTTTCTCCATTGGTCTGCTGTCCTCTTCTATAAAATTCCTTCCTCTTCAGCTACTTACCTTTTTCACTGAACACCTCCCCCCTTCTTTCCTCACCCCCACCCCCCATGCACACTCTTTTCCCCTCCCTCACCTGTGCTGAAATATGCCTTCTATGTTTTATATTCTGTGCTTTTGATCTTTTTTTTGTTGCTGTTTGAGTAATTTTTTTTGTGCATGGGTGGGGGGTTTGATGTTTGATGATTTTCTTTGAATGGGTTGGTTCCATGGTTCTTTGTTTCATGACTGTCTGTGGGAAGACGAATCTCAGGGTTGTATACTGCATACATACTTTGATAATAAATATACTTTGAAGGTTCAAACCTGCTTTCAACGACCACTTGCCAGCTTGTACTCCTTCCTCTCCTTCCGCCTTCTTATTCCGGCTTCTTCCCCCTTCCTTTCCAGTCCTGATGAAGGGTCTCGGCCTGAAATGTCGACTGTTTAATCCTTCCCATAAATGCTGCCTGACTTGCTGAGTTCCTCCAGCATTTTGTATGTGTTGCTCAAATCATTGTGACAGTTGCCTTTCTTGTTCTTGGTTCTGTAGTTGGGCATTAATTAACTGGAAACCATCACTGTAGGTATCTCGCAAGGTAACTGAGCAAACTGATGCATGTACGGTCGCATATTGGCTAGCACAACGCATTACTGTACTAGTGACCCAGGTTCAATTCCCTCCGTGCCTGTAAGGAGTTTGTATGTCCAAGGATCTACCGTCATTGTAAATTGTCCTGGAGTAGGCTAGCATTAAATCTGCAGATTGCAGGGAGGTGTGGCTCAGAGGGCCTGAAGGACCTACTATTCGCTGAATGCCAATAAATAATTTTTTCAAAATCAAAAGACTGAAAGTGAGGAGCAAGTAAAATCTCTAGTGGAAGAAAAAAATACCTCCTGCACCAATATAGATTAAATAATGTTTATTCACACCAATTTTCATTTCTTTACCAAACAAAACTTTATATGATGAGGCAAATGATACTTACCAGCATAACCTTGCATCTCTGCTTTCTGAATTATATTGCCTATTCTGTTATTTTCTTTTGTCAGAGATACTGACTGTAATTACCTGTTGCTCCAGGTTCTGGTATGCTTGTCATTATAACTTGCAGCTGTTTGCAGCCTTCGGTGTGCAGACTGTCCTGTCATGGTGATTCAGGTGAAAACACAGAGAGATGTCATTTTGCTGTGTTCGTTCTCGAGTTAATGTGCCCTTGCGTAACCTTTTATTTGTATTTGTGGACAAATCCAAATTCTTACTGTACCATACAAAACAAGTGACACATGAGGAGAATTTTTGTTATCTTCCTAATGAACCAGCCTGGAGGTGAGGTGGAGATACGTCTCTACTAAAGGAGGTGTAAGGCACTCCATGCCTTCATTAGCCGGCAGGTCACCCTTGGGGGAGGTGTAGCACCTGCTTAGCCACCTCCCCCCACCCCCCCACACCCTGAATCAGGGTTATGTGAAGCCATGGGAGCAGGTGGAAGATGGTTGTATAAGCAGCTGGTGCACATCCCAAGTCCAGGTTTTGCAACCACTGACGCCAGGCAAACAATCTATGGAGAATATTGACAAATGACAGGGGTCACTCGTAATGATGAGGAAGGCAATGACAAACCACTTCTGTAGAGCATTTTGCCAAGAACAACTACGGTCAAAGACCATGATCGCCCACGTCATACAACATTGCACAGAATGATAATGAATGAACCAGAACCCAAAGGGACAAACATACTTTGCCATTTTAAGAGTTATAGAATCATGCAACGTGAAAGAGGCCATTCAGCCCATTATAATCTGCCAACTATCCCATCTTTCCTATCAATACTAATCCTATTTTTCAGCACTTAGCATATAAACTTCTATGTCAGGGGTGGTGAGCCTATGGCACATCTGTCCAAAATGGCACGTGTGTTGCTGTGCAAAGTTTTTGTTGGCACATGGCACACGGTGCCACCCCTTGATTCTTTAAACCCTGTCCATGACAAAAAGATACTTAACGATTATCGTTACTGTCAGATGAAACAGCAAAAGATTTGTTACAACCCGAGAGCGTTGGGAGTTTTCACAGGAAATGTCAGCTGGACGGTTGTGAGAGCACATGACATTGGATGTTACAGGTTTTGTCAATCTGTCTGCCTAATGTGTTGGACGACCAACAATCCTGAATCAGAAATTCGGGTCATTTGAAGAAACTGCAAAATTCATAAAATGTGAGGAGAGCGTAACGTTAGATAAACTGACTTTGGAAATACTGTGTTGCAGTGGATTGATTTGGATAATTTTGAAATGTAATGGATTGATTTACAAAGCAGCTCAATTTGCAGGCAAAAAATTTGTCGACTTAAGAGCTGAACTAGAAAATATTGAAAGAGGTAGATCAGTGACTAGATCAAAACTTAAAAATACAGACAATGAGATTCTGAAATTCAGAAATTCCTTTTAATGATCTGAAAAATCTTGCAATGGCAATATTAACAGTATTTTCACTGACATATTCGGATGAGTCATTGTTTTCTGTGAACTTGGTCAGGTCTAATTATAGAAGCAAACATACCACTATAAAGGTGAAAAACTTCTCATTATCCACTTGATTTGTGACTCTCATAAATTCATATACCTCAGTCAGTCCCTCCTCAGCCTTCTCTGCTCTGAGGAAAACAAACACAGTTTATCTGACTAAGTCGATCCACATAGCTGAAACATTCCTTCCCAGGCAACATCTTGATGAATCTCTTCTGCATCCCCCTCGGTGCAATCTCATCCTCCCTATCTGCAATGACGCAGTACTCCACAGCACTTACGGCTGAACTTATGTGTGTTGCAGACACCACCGTTGTTTGTCATCTATAGTAATTATTTGGATAACGGTGTTGTTAACATCATTAGAAAGTTTGCAAATGCCAACAACGTTGGAGGTGTAGTGAACAGTGAAGAAGGTTATCTAGGATTACGACAAGATCCAGCTGAAATGGGGAAGTGGGCTGAGGAAAGGCAGATGGAACAAAGGTGTTATATCTCAGTATGTTAAGCCACGATATGGCTCACAATGTACATTAAAGCTCTGGAACGTGATTTAGAACAGAACATTCTAGTGGTACAGGTAGAAGCCAACCGGTATGTACTAATCCTATTAACCAGCATTTGCTCCATAAGCTTCTATTCACTGGCAGTTGAAGTACTCAACAGGTTGCTTTGTAAATGTGAGAATTCCTACATCCCATCTGCTCAGGCAGTGAGTTCCAGATTCCAGTCACCCTCTGGGTGAAAAAGATCTTCCACAGGTCCCTGTCAACACCCTCATATCTTGCCCTAAGTCTACACCTTCCAGTTTTAGATACATCTGCGATGGCAAAAAGATTCCTCCTATCTTCCCTACCTATGCCCCTCATTGTGATGCACCGATAACTTAATTAGAAGAAGTTGAAGTTCAAAGTAAAAATTTTTATCAGAGTACTTACATGTCACCACATGCAACCCTGAGATTCTTTTAGTGAAGGCATACCTAGCAAAACAAAAGATCAGTAACTGTAAACATCAGGAACTGTAAATGGTTAAAAAAAAACTCTGCAAGTGCAGATAATAAATAAATAGCAACAAATAATGGACATGAAGTAACAAGATAACAGAGTCCTTGAATGAGGGTAGTTATCCCCTTTAGCTCAAGAGCGTGATGATTGAGGGGTAGTAACTGTTCCTGAATCTGGTGGTGCTAGTCCTGAGGCTCTTGTACCTTCTAGCTGATAGTAGCAGCTAGAAACGAGTATAGTCTTCTTTGTGGTGGCGTGCTGGGGAGGCAGCATTAAGAAGAGGGACGCCTCACGTCTTAATAAGCTGGTAAAGAAGGTGGGCTCTGTCGTGGGCACAGAACTGGAGAGTATGACATCGGTGGCAGAGCGGAGGGCACTGAGTAGGCTACGGTCAATCATGGAAAACCCTGAACATCCTCTGCACAGCACCATCCAGAGACAGAGAAGCAGCTTCAGCGGCAGGTTGCTGTCAATGCAATGCTCCTCAGACAGGATGAAGAGATCATTACTCCCCAACGCCATTCGGTTCTACAATTCAACCACCAGGGGCAAGACATGTTAAAGTGCCGGGGTTAGGTCTGAGCTTAAGTTACCACTCAATGCATTTTAGTAAACTATTTAAGAACTTTTTAAAAAGCTATTTATTAATGCTTTTTGGGAGGGTGATTTTAGATGCATATCATATTTATACTGAGTTAAATACTGTATGTAATTAGTTTTGCTACAATAAGTGTATGGGACAATGGAAAAATGTTGAATTTCCCCTTGGGGATGAATAAAGTATCTAGCTATCTATCTATCTCTAGCTATCTAGTCTGGGCGGTGAGGATCTTTGATAATGGATGCTGCATTTCTTTGGCAATGTTTCATATCGACGTGCTCAAAGGTTGGGCAGATTTTGCCTGTGATATACTGGGCCGACACCAGTACCTTTGTCGGATTTTCCACTCAGAGGCACTGGTATTCGCATTCCAGGCCACAATGCAGCCAGTCAACACACTTCCCACCCCACATCTACAGATGCTTGCCAAGGTTTTTGATAACATTCCAAATCTCTGCAAACGACTGAGAAAGTAGAGGTGCTGTTGTGCTTTCTTTGCAAGTATATTTATATGATGGGTCCAGGACAGGTCCTCTGAGATAGTGACACCCAGGAATTTAAAGTTAATGACCCTCTCCACCTCTGATCCTTGAAGATTACTGGCTCATGGACCTCTGGTTTCCCTCTCCTGAAGTCTACAGTCAGTTCCATGGTCTTATTGACATTGAGTGTGAGTGGTTTTTGTTATGACACCACTCAGCCAAATGTTCAATCTCCCTCCTGCATGCTGATTCATGCCCACCTTTGATTCAGCCCACGACCATGGTGTCACCAGCAGTCTTGTAAATGGTGTTGGAGCTGTGCTTAGCCACACAGTCATAGGTGTAAAGCGAGTAGAACAGGGGGCCGAGTATACTTTCCTGCGGTGCTCCTGTGCTGACAGAGATTGTGCAGGAGATGTTTTTGCCAAGTGAGAAGAAGCATTAAAAGAAAACTTAGGCATGTCAGCAATAGAATCATTTTTGAGTACACACGGTACAACTGGAACGTTTGAGACTTGGCGATGATGCACAGAAAATACCTTGAAAAAATTCCTTACACATCAGAGAAATATCAGTGTATTTAATTAACCTTCTTAATATCTTTAAGTAAGTAGACAAATTCCAGATAGCATAAGTCTGGCTGTGGGTTTATTATAAATGCAAATCTCAATGAAGTATGCATAATGAAGAATCTCAGAGTATTAAATGTCTTCATGATATCTTGCATGGATATGACCATCTGGAATTCTCTAATGAAGCCTCTGGCAGATAATTTTGTGAACTTTATAAATTCAGTTTATTCATATGAAGACTAGAATCTGCCTTATATTTAAAATGATAAACCAAGGAATTTTAAGGGCTAGAATTAATTTTAAACAACAGTTAAACTATTGGGGCCAAGCTGAAGAAAATGATGTCATGGCTAGGTGATGAAATGTTTGATTAGAGGAAGGCTTGAAGGGTCATCTTAAAGGAGGAGACAGACTGAGAGTTGTGAGGATTCAGGGAGGTGATTCCAGACTTAGGATCTAAGTGCTGAAGGTCGAGAATGTCACTGAATGCTGCAGATCAGCCTGATGAAGGAGGGTGAAAAGGAGTAGTCCACGTGGATACCAATACATGGGATGAAAGAGGCATGAGATTCTGCAAGCAGCTCTTAAAAAAGTCAAGGGAGAGGAGGACCCAAATGTCAAGAGTGTTCACAGTTCAACGTGCAAGCAGCTACAGAAATACAGGGCAGACCGGGATTATTCATGGCTGGAGAGAAAAAAGGGAGAGAGGGCTTTGGACTTTCTGAGATGGGGAATGTTTTGGGGGCCGATAGAACCTTGTACCTTAACATGGCCAGGACCAAGATGTTTATGAGTGCTTTTGGTAAAGATTTGTTGGGAAATTGAGAGGACTGTTAGAAGTAGATTCAATAGGTAGTGAGTAAATCAGCAGACAAAATAAAAAAGAAGTAGAAATGAAGGCATATGGGAAATAGGATCAAAACATGGAAAACCTGTTAAAAGGTATGATTGAAAGATGTAATAACAATATAATGCATGCGTTAACAAGGAGGATGAACTAGCAGCACACATGGGCTTAATTACATGGTTGTAGAAATGTGGTTGTGTTTACCAAAACCAGAAGTAAAGATTGGGAAGAACAAACAAAAAAGGGAAATGAAGTGAAATATAACTTTTAAAATGGAATAGAATCAATGCAGTTAGTAGATAGGATCTTGGCTTAGCATATTATGAAATAGAATTAGAATCAAGCTGTGGGGAGCAATGCATCAGGAGACAAAAGACATTGATGAGAAATGTAAATACTGTTGATGGAGAGAGAGGGAGAGAAAAAAAGCAGCAAATCTGAGGTTTGGGAGTATTTTAGAATTTAACAAAAGGTGAACAAGAAATTGATGCAATCTGTGTCAAAGTCAATGGCCATTTGCACTACAATCATGTTAAATGGTGTAGATGCAATTTGATAGCTTGTGGCTTGGCATTTTGCATTGAGCCATGGAAATGACATGGAGATGAAGAGGAAGTGGCATCAGGTATACACACAGTAAAATGTGATACCAATGTGGAGAAGCTACAACTCAGAACAATATAAAAACAGAAAATGCTGTATATGCTCAACAGGCCGGGCAGCATCTGTGGGAAGGGTAAAAGAGTTCATGTGTCACATTGAAGACAAAGTCTTTTACTTACATTCAGTTTTTAAGTATTAAGCTGCAAGTGAATTCATTTTCCTAAGATTTTTATGAGAACTTTTCGAGAAAAAGGATACAACACAGACAATGGAGGATAGTTTAAACAGCATATTATCTGAGGAAGGGTCGCTGAGATTGAATACAAAGAATTGATAATGGTGAAGAGGTTTCCCAAGAAGATGTTATGATCAAATCAAATTATAAACTGAAAGGTGTATTCTTAACTTGACAAGTAACTCTCCCTTCACAAATTACCAACATTTATGTTTATATTTATTTTTGCTAAACTACCTAAGAAGATATTTAAAGTTAAATTGATGTATAGAATTTTTGTTTACTTGCCATCATAAAATCTTAACAAATCTAATGGCCTTATAGAAAAATTGTCCTTGATTCAATCTGGCAGTTTGACATACTAAGTATAGAATTCAAATAACGTTGAAAATTTCCAAAGCCTAATAAAGAAAATTATAAACTTATGAGGACATGATATTGTACAAAGTTGATCATTATCAGGCAGCCAAACAGAACAAAACAAACATATTTGAGCCATTATTTTTAATAAGATATGTCTTTATTAGATTGTTTAAAAAATAATCCAGCTAACTAACTTGACAAGCACTGTGGTTTGTCAATTAGCAATTTATTTTTTAAACTATTTAAAGAGATAAGAACAATCTATTGGTTTTAAAGAATAACAGATATCTTGGAACAACATCTTGCATTGATAACCACAACAGTAGATGTTGTTTCAAGAAATCATACATTTTCTTTCAACTTGCTGACTCTGAAATGTATTTTATAAGAACAGAATTAAATTAATGGTTCTGCAAAGAGAATAACACAACATGAAGAATCCTAAAGGCAATAATCAGTTGGCAATTCTGTCTATGCCTCAGAATCCAACCTCCTTAATTTCATTAAATGTAGAACACCAGAAGAGTAGTTGCTTTACTGAAATAGGATCTGGCAGAAATGAGCTCAAATCTCACATGGTGACTATAAAATGAATTATTACAAATTAATTAAAGCCAGCATCTGTAATAGTAATCATGAGACTATCGATTGTCATAAAATCCTAATGAACATATGTCATTATCCTTGCCCAGACTGGTCTACATGTGACCCCAGATTCACAATCATCTAGCTGACTCCTGACTGTCCTTTGGAATGGTACGCCTTTTTATTTCAAGGACAGCTAGGGATAGGGAATAAATGATGGATTTAGCCAGTAAAGTAGCTTATATCCTGCACACAGTGTACACAAATCATTGCCTCTACAACATGCTGTCTTGTATTCACATCATCTCCTCCTCCAACTCCAGCTGGGAGAGTACCATACCAAGAAGGATTAACTTTAACCTTACAAAGACAGTCCTGAAATCATGATCACAATTCAAGGTAGTTCCCTTTCCCCACAGGTTTCACAAGGTTAATAAGACTGACATTGATAATTTCTTTGTTATGAAAAGCTGATAAGTGATGTAGAAACAGGAGGGTTAAATAGATTTATTCAGTTAGCATAGGTCAGGGGTTGGGAAGCTTTTCCGCCGTGTGTACTTCCGCGAGTGAGAGTGTGATTATAGCCTGGAATTTTCCTGTTACTCTTTGCTGGGTTATGGCAGATTCAATGTGGCTGCAAAGCCAGCAGAAGCAGATACGAAAGATCATAGGCTGCTATTAATGGGGAGGTGGAGAGGAAAGTGTAGCTCCAGAATGAGACCCAGAAATGCTGAAGATTTAACAGCATCTTAACAGTAGCGCCTTCTCATTTCCCCATTCTGTCATGACTGGCTGTTAGTCTGATACAGCTTGCTGTGTGGGGAAGTTGCTGAAGGGTCATTAACTGGCAAAGGATTACCTTAACTCTGGTATTTAAATTGAATATTAGTTTCCTGTAAAATTTCTGGAAGGTTTGATTATTTCCTGAGCAACACACACAAAGTGCTGGAGAAACTCAACTCAGGCAGCATCTATGGAGGGAATAAACAGTCGACATTTTGGGCTGAGACCCTTCATCAGGACTGGAAAGAAAGAGGGCACAAACTGCAAGGAGACGGTTGAAATAACAACTATAGAGCAACAAACAGAGTTTTGGTAAATCTACACTGGAGTTTTTCTTGTATTTCTCATACTTTCTAATGACCTAAGAGGCCATTGAACCAATGTGGCTCTCTGAGCATTCCCACTCATCCCATGCCCCACTTATTAGCTCTGCAACATATTCTTTCTCAGTTGGCCTTAAACAAGAGGCAATTTGCAGTAGCCAGTTAACCTACCAGCATTTCTGTCTGCTGGTTGGCTTGGTGACACAGTGTCTAGCACTGCTTTCAGTCCGCTCTAGAGACCAGGGATCAGTCCGTGCAGAATTTGCACATCATTCCTGTGATGGTGGGCTTCCCTTGCTGCTCCAGTTCCCCTTTTCAAGCGGAAGGCATAGATGAATTAGCCACTGTAACTTGCCCCAAGTGTGGCAGGATATTGGGGAGCGGTATGGGGGTGTTGAGATGATGAGAATGTAAAATGAGGAAGGTGGTTAATATAAGCAAGTGTTGTTGGTCAGTGTGTGGTCTCACTGGGCTGTGTGGCCTGCTCTGTGATATACCACTACAATAATAAAACCGGAGCATCCAGGGCAAATTCATGTGGTCACCGGATGAAATTGCATCTTCCACAGCAGCAGCACAAAACATGGAGCACCACTGTGTCACCCTCAGCAACTGGGAGAAATCTCGTGGCAACAAGCTGGAAATTGCGAGGCAAGAACCCGAGGACCACATTGGAGAAGATGCTTATGTGAGAATGCTGTTCTTGGACTACAGTTCAGCATTCAACAACGTAATTCCTTCCAGGCTCAACAAGAAGCTCAGAGATCTTGGCCTTCATGCTGCCTCAACACAGGTGCCCCTCAGGGCTATGTACTAAGTCCCCTCCTTTACTCTCAGTATACCCAAACTCTGTCACCATCCACAGCTCCAATTGCTCATTAAATTTGCTGATGACCACTACACTGATTGGCCTAATCTCAAATAATAATGTGGCAGCCTACATTGAAGAAGTCATCACCCTGATACAGTGGAGTCAAGAAAACAACCTCTCCCTCAATGTTGCAAAAACAAAGGAGCTGGTTGTGGACTACAGGATGAATGGAGACAGGCTAACCCCTATTGACATCAATGGATCTGGGGTTGAGAGGGTGAACAGCTTTAAGTTCCTTGGCATAAACATCACTAAGGATCTCACGTGGTCTGTACATGCTGGCTAGGTGGTAATAAAGGCACAACAGCGCCTCTTTCACCTCAGACAGTAGAAGGAGTTGTTATGGGACCTCAAATCCTGAGAATCTTCTACAAGGGCACAATTGAGAGCATCCTGACTGGCTGCATCACTGTCTGGTAAGGGAACTGTACTTCCCTCAACCGCAGGACTCTGCAGAGAGTGATGCGGACAGCCCAGTGCATCTGTAGATGTGAACTTTCCACTATTCAAGACATTTACAAAGACAGGTGTGCAAAAAGGGCCTGAAGGATCACTGGGGACCATCTGGGAAACAGTATTGTAGCATAAAAGCCAGGACCAACAGGTTCTGGGACAGCTTCTTCCACCAGGCCATCAGACTGATTAATTCATGCTGACACAACCATATTTCTATGTTATATTCAAGCAACACACACAAAATGCTGGTGGAACACAGCAGACCAGGCAGCATCTATAGGAAGAAGTACAGTCGACATTTCGGGCCGAGACCCTTCGTCAGGACTGAGAAGGAAAGGGGAAGATGCAAGGATAAGCAGGTGTGGAGGGGAAGGAAGATAGCTAGAAGATGATAGGTAAAGTCAGGTGGGTGGGAAAGGTAAAGGGCTGGTGAAGAAGGAGTCTGATAGGAGAGGAGAGTGGGCCGAGGGAGAAAGGAAAAGAGAAGGGGACCCGGGGGAAATGATAGGAGGTGAGAAAAGGTAAAGGGTCAAGGTGAGGAATAGAGGAAGAGGGGAACACACATATAAAACACTTAACTGGAAGATATATGGAATTAAATGTGCTGTCAGTGTATGATGGTGCAATCTACCCTGGCATTACTACTGTATTTCAAGACATCAAAAGGCCAGCTTGAAATGTTAATGAGTATTCTCAGTTTGTTGCAATATCTGAATTTTTTTTTTGTAAGATTTGCTAATGGCTCATGTTTTTCAGAATTTATTGAGACTCCAGCTTTGGCTACTTGGTACATGGCAATTGTCACTTGTACAACTAGTATTGCAGAATCAGAATCAGGTTTAATATCACCGTCATATGTCGTGAAAATTATTGTCTTGTGGCAGCAGTATATTGCAGTACATCATAATAAAAAACTATAAATTATAATGTATATTTAAAAAAAGAAAATTAAATTAAATACATAGTTCCAAACCAGAAGAAAAAAATACTCAGGTCGTGTCATGGGTTCATTGTCCATTCAGAAATCTGATGGTGGAGGGGAAGAAGCTGTTCCTGAAATACTGAGCATGTCCTGTACCTCCTCTGTGATAGTTGCAATGAGAAGAGGGCATGTCCTGGGTGATGGATGCGGCCTTTCTTTTTTTTTAATTATTGAAATTCTTCTTTTATTTTATTTTTTTAAACCCTCCCCCCTTTAACCCTTATCTAAAGAAAGAAAAAAGAAAGAAGAGAAAGATTGTCTGGATATCGGAGGATCCCCACATGCTCCATGGAGTTCAAAATAATTTTGATATTTATTTTTTACTTTCCCCAATTACTATAATTTTATCTTCAAAGGACCTATGTATTTAATCCTATCTTTTGTAACCCAATCTCTCTTTAATTTCTTATGTTATGTTTCTGTTAAATGTGTTTCTTGTAAAAAAAAAGCTATATCTCCTTTTATTTTCTTAATATATGTTAAAACCTTTTCTTTTCACAGGTCCATTAATTCCATTAACATCAAAACTTAAAAAATTAAGTAAATTAATCATTCATAGTACCTTGGGAATACTTTATAATTCCCCATGTAGCTATGAGTCTCTCTCCAATCATCCAGGCAAAGAAGAAGAAAAATAAAAAAAGATATAATATATATAAAAAAAACAAAATACCTCCCCACTAATGTTGCGAATAAAAAGAACACATTACCCCCCCCCCCATTTTACGGTCATGGCAATTGCCATGATTGTACACGTGAAACTCGCAGCTATCGATCAGGAGCTCCACTAGCTCCCCCGCAAAAGAAAAGAAAAATATATTTCAATAAAAAAAGAAAAAAAAATGTCTCTACTCTCAATTAATACTCCTCGACCATTTTTTTTAAAATAAATGTCCATCCGGTCCAACCTTATTTCAGTTTTCATCATTAGTCCATTTCATTTCTATAATTCTTTAGTCCTCTTCATGGGCATCAGGTAATTCTTGTACAAATTCCTCCGCTTTCCTGTAGTCAATGAAGAATCTTCTTCCTCCATTATCCAGGAAAATTATCAATTTTGCTGGATAGCTCAATAAAAATTTATTGCCCTTTTCACATAAAGATTTTTTCACTGGATCAAATTCCTTCAGCCTCTTCAACAGATCGTAGCTTATGTCTGGATAAAAAAAACTCTTTTCCCTTCTACTATCAATGGCCCATTTCTCTTTTTAGCACCTTGAGTAGCTGCCTTCAAGATCATTTCTTTATCTTGATACCTTAAACATTTTATCAAAATTGATCTCGGATTTTGATCTTGTTGAGGTTGTGGTCTTAAAGCTCTATGTGCTCTTTCAATTTCGATTACTTGACTTCCTTCTTTCATTTCCAAAATTTCTGGAATTCATTCTTGAAAGAATTTTATTGGATTTTCTCCCTCTGTACCTTCCATAAGACCAACAATTTTATTATTATTTCGTCTACTAGAGTTCTCAAGGGCATCCATTTTTTCCATCATCTGTTTTCTTTCCGCTGTCCAGGCAAGCTTATCGTATTCTATCTCTTCTATTCTTTCTGTGTTTTCTTCTATTTTTACTTCCATCTCTTTAACTTTATTATCCATCTTCTTTTGTTCTTCCACCACATTATCAAGTGTATTCTGTATGCTTCTTATATCTGTTCTTATAGCTTTAAATTCATTCGCCATATCTGTTCTTATAGCTTTAAATTCATTTGCCGTATCTGTTCTTATAACTTTTAATTCATAGATTATATATATCAGGATATCTTTTACGTCTCCTTTAATCTCTTCCTTCTTTTCTTCTTTTTCTTCTGGATTTCCCAAAGTGTCTGTTTCAACTTCCGACTCACTTTCAATTTCACTTCCAACCATAGTTGAAGCTTGTATTTTTGTTAACATCTGTTCATGCATACTTTCGCGCATGCGTTTTTCTTGCCGTTTCTTCTTAGAGACCGCTGACATTGCTGCAACTTCTTTTCCCGCAACATCAGAAGTGTCATGCACTTCGTCGGGAGAAGATCCAACTTGAGTCCAAGGCTTTGTCAAGACGGCTAGGCCTTTCTCCCCGCCGATTTGCGCAGTCTTCGAAGTAGTAACTTTCTTCTGTTTCAGTTTAGGAGCCATATCAAAAGATAATCCTGAGTTGCTGATAAGTAGTTTCTAATAGATATTTGTTAACTCTTCTTCATTTAAACCTTATTTCATTACTTTTTGCGAGGGAGCTGGAATCCCAACGTCTCGACCCTACGTCCCCCTGGATGCTGCCTTTCTGAGGTATTTCATTTTGGAGGTGTTCTGGATGCTGGGAAGACTAGTAACCATGATGGAGCTGGCAGAGTTCACAACTTTCTGTGGCCTTCTCTGATCCTGTGTAGTGGCCCCATCATACCAGACAGTGATGCAACCAGTTAGAATGCTCTCCATAGTACGTTTGTGAGTGTCTTTGGTGACATACTGACTTCCTTAAACTCCTAATAAAATATAGCTGCTGTCATGCCTTCTTTGTAGTTGCATCAATATGTTGGGCCCAAAATCCTCAGAGATGTTGACAGCCAGGAACTTGAAACTGCTCACCTTTTCCACTTCAGATTCCTCTATGAGGACTGGAGTGTGTTTTCTTGATTTCCCCTTCCTGAAGACCGCAATCAATTTCTTGGTCTTACTGATATTGCAAGGTTGTTGCTATGGCATCACTGAACCAGCTGATCTATCTAACTTCTATAAGCCTCCTTGGCACCATCTTAAATTCTGCCAACTATAGTTGTGTCATCTGCAAATTTTAAAGTGGTGTTTGAGTTATGTCTAGCCACACAGTTGTGGGTATAGAAAGAGTAGAGCCTTTTTGAGGACTAAGCATGCATCCTTGAGGTGCACCAGTGCTGATTGTAAGTGAGGAAGAGATATTTCCAATCCACACATACTGTTGTCTCCTGGTGAGGAAGTCAAGGATCCAGTTGCAGAGGGAGGTACAGAGGCACAAGTTTTGGAACTTGTTAATTAGAACTGAGCATATAATGACGTTGAATGCTGAGCTATAGTCAATGAACAACAGCCTGATGCAGGTATTGCTATTGTCCAAGTGGATCAAGGCCTAGTGGAGAGCCAGTGAGATTGCATCTGCTGTAGTTCCTATTGTGGTGATGGGCAAATTATAGCAGGTCCACGTCCTTGCTTAGGCAAGAGTTGTTTCTAGCCATAACCAACCTCTCAAAGCACTAAATTACCATTAACTCTAGATTGTAATGCAGTTTGAGGCTCAATTCATTAAATCTGCTGTGTTGCCTTATTGATTCGTGTTCGGGGAAAATATTTCTATGTTTTAATTCCAGCTGTGGCATTTAATCATGGTTAATAAATGTGAGATGTGATTGGAAATTTTGCAGTATTTTCAGAATTGTTTATTAGATTTGTTACGAATCCCGTAACTGGAGAATTTACCAGCAAAGACAGAGAGGTCCGTTGAAGTCTGATGTTACTATTTTCAAATGTTTTTATTGATAAAGGGACACAAAAGTAGGGTTAATACAAACATTCAGATAGTGCACATCGTCACCACTCAATCTAAAGCGTGGGTATAGTAATAATCATCATTAAGAAGTGAGCTCTGCTGTTGTCTAGGGGTTAATAGATTGTCCATTGGAAATATAAAAGTCACTCAAAGTCTGCAGGCCTCAGCCCTTTGAAAATCGCTGGGTTTTCCATGGGGCGACCGAGAGAGAGCGATTGGGGGAGAAGAGAAAGAACTTGCCGAGTCTCAATGAATCTTCCGTGAAATCGGGGGAGCGTTGGTTTCCTCTTCCCGATGTTAGTTAAAAGTGGTTTCCTGTGATTCCAGCCACAGATTCCAATCCCGGAATCTAACGCACGTGTCTTCCTTCAGAATGGCTTCCCGCTGCTGCGGGAACACTCTCTCGTGTCTTCTTGGTGCGTCTGAGGGGGCTGTCCCCCCTGAGACTCTCCTTTATACTTCCTCACGGGGTCGCAGGTGTCAATCAGGTTGTGATGATGCAATGTCTCTCTCAACCAGCCCACCTTGCCCAAGGGCTTTTCACGTGGTCTCCATGAGACAATAGTCGCTGTTGTCTTTATTCTGTATCCCTGGTGGGACCTGCAATTTGGCACATTTCTCTCTCTCTCTCTGACTGGGTCTACTGACCCTCCCCCCTTTCGACGGGTGCTCTTGCGATTCTCACAAAGGAGGGGGCTGGGATCATAACACCTCCCCTCTTAAAAAACGTTTTTACCAGCGGTTAAAATGGAGTGGTCCACAGTCTTACAGGAGTTTTGAATCTAACACACTACACAAGTTTTTCTTTTCACAAAATACTACCATTATACATTCAAGTCAGTATCTAAATAGTTAACGATTACAGTGTCCCTTTCTTTAATATCTTAACATTGCGAACTGTACATCAGACTTCAATTCAATAACCACCTATTTATTTTTTTTCCTAAGCAACAAAACTAAGGAGGTGTGACCTTAGCTTCGGTGCATTTACAAAAGTTTACGCGAATACTAATCGTTTCAGTCGTTTAACTTAACCGGCAGGTCTCCAAAGGGCTATCTTTAATATTCACAGGCTTTGGCACAAACCCGTTCAACCTGTCTGGCTGTCTAACAATGGCATCCCCATTAACCTTTGCCTCTTTTTCGGCAAGCCCCCCCCCCCCCCCCATGGGGAACTTGAGTAATTTTTCGTGGTGAACTCACGCCAGCCTCGTTCATCAGGGTTATTTTTGCAACACCATGCCCCAAACTTAGACCCTTTTCACCCAATTCTTCGATTTTACCCAGGTGGCTGGCCCTTTTATCAGTCCCCTTCAGGCTATTGGTGTTTGATTCAAACTCTTCGCTCAAGTAGCCGGTCGAAGGCAGCCTTTTCACACTCCATCCTGGCATAACAATAGAGTGGGGGGCCCCGCTTTTCCCCGGCTCACTCTGTGAGCGATCTGCCAGGTTTAAGATTTCTTCCTTCGATTTGGAAACTACAGACTTTTCGTTTCCTTCGCTAACAATCCTTACCCCCCCATTCTTAAATTCGGCGTTAACTTTGAACACTCCTTCGAGTACAGACTCCGGGGAACTCACACTTCCCCCAGTTACCAAGGTTAACCCTTTTCCCACTGAACCAAGTTCATCTGACCCACAAGGACGGCCGCCCCGTTCCCCTGAATCAGATACCTCAGACATCTTCTGAGCTCCGTTACCAGGTTCAGCACCCCGTGCATCCCCATCTTGGACACACTCGAACGGGACATTGGCCTCTTCCAGGCTTTCAACACCCGTACCTTTTTCACCTTTTTCAACTTCCCCCGATCCTCCCAGTTACTCTCTGGGCAGCTCCCACCCGGGGAAGGCGCAACCCTGCAAGCTGAAACAACCTCCTCGGTCTTTTCAGCAGACTCCTTCGAGGCAAGGGTATCCTTTTCATCTAGGACTGCCCTCCTCTCATTATCGGGAACACCTTTAGAACTCTCAAGTTCTTCAAACAATTCTGCCAAACCAGACAGATCATCCATGTCCCACTCTGGACCCTTTAACAGCTTTATCTGTTTCTCATCTTTATCTCCTACCTTTAGGACCTTTCTCTTCGCTAAAGGCAGATCTATCTCCTCTCCCTTACCCCCTTTCACTTTACTACTCTTCGTCTTACCACCCTCGAAACCCTCATGGCACAGGGTCAGCAAAGACGTCTCGGCCAAATCAAACTTGGCCAGATTTAAACTGCTCTCGTTCACAGCTCTCTCTCTCGACAGGCTGCGAGTGACCGCGCCGGCGAGAGGGTCCTTGGGCGCTAGGGACGGGGCCACCGTACTCGCCGGTCGCCAGGTCGGCAGCATTGCTGACCAAACCTTACCCCCTGCTAAGTCATTTCCCAGCAGGATGTCCACGTCAGCTCTCGGGAATTCTGAGGGCACCCCCATTTCAACTGATCCATACACCAGCTCACAATCCAGAATGACCTTATATAAGGGCACCATTTCTATCCTTTTATTTATTCCTTCCACCTTTACCATGCACGTTTCCCGACCAAATTCTAGTACCTTACGGCTAACCAGGGATAATTCAGCGCCCGTATCCCTCCAGATTCGTACGGAAACTGATGTGTCTCCCTCCGTCACAGACACGGTTCCGTGTGACAGACAACTCCCAGAGCCTTCTCGTACTCTGTCTACCCTCGGCTCTCTGGTCGATTTGCTGATTACCACGGCACACCTGATAGGGACTGCGGCTTTCCCTCTTCCTACCTCCTTCCTCGGAGCAAAGCATCGAGATGCAATGTGCCCCTCCTTTCCACAATTAAAACAGGTCAAACCCGGAACCCACTGGCCGTCTTGCCTTTCCCCCTCAACCTTACCGCTAGCTCCCGGTGGGACCTCTGCCTCACTCATCGGACTTTCTCGATCGTTCCCACGGTCTCTCTGGGGACCTTTATTCGAGGGAGTCCTTGTCTTGTGGGTTAGGGCATATTCGTCCGCCAACCTGGCAAATTCTGAAATGGACTTATCCGGCTTCTCATTCAAATACACCCGGATCTCCTCCGGAACACAACTTTTAAATTCCTCAATCAAAAACAACTCCCTGAGACGCCCATAATCCTCGCCCACTCTTTCCGCGGTGCACCAACGGTCCAAGAGCACCCCCTTCTCATGGGCTAGCTCGGTATACGTTTGATTCCACCCTTTCCTTAAATTTCTAAACTTTTGTCTATAGGCCTCAGGTACCAATTCGTAAGTCCGGAGAATGACCTTTTTTACCTCATCATAATTCTCCGCTCCTCCCTCCTCCAGGGACAAGGCCGCATATGCTCGTTGGGCCTTCCCCTTTAACACACTTTGTAACAACGCCACCCACTGCTCTTTTGGCCATTTCTGATTTACTGCCACCTTTTCAAAAAGCAACAAATAACTATCGACATCTGCCTCCTCGAACGGGGGCACCAATCTCAACTCCCTACTAACATTAAACCGCTCTGCTTGGTCTAACCCTTGATCTCTTCGCTCTATTCTCATCTTCTCAATTTCCCGGTCATGTTGCCTCTGTTTCTCTTCTGCTTCTAGCTTCTTTAGGTGAATTTCATGCTGCCTTTCCCTCTCTCTCTCCTGCCTTTCCCTCTCTCTCTCCTGCCTTTCCCTCTCTCTCTCCTGCCTTTCCCTCTCTCTCTCTCTTAACCCTTTCTCTCTCTCTCTCAGCCGCTTCCAGCTCTTTTAACTTAATTTCACGTTCCAACTTCAATTTCTCCACCTCTAACTGAACCGTCCCACTTGATGGTACCTCTTCAGGGATATCTCCCAATACCTCAGCTTCAAACACCTTCTTCCCAATGTAATACTGAGTTATGGCCCTTCGTACCTCCCGCTTTTTCATGGACGACCTCACTTCTGTGAGGTTCAACCCCTTCGCTAAATTTAACAAGTCTGATTTTGTGGCCGCCTCTAGCGCCCCCACCGTCGGATTTTCCATAAATTCACCCACGTCCATCTTTGCTGGTTTCCCGTCTGGCTACCCGCATAACCAGATTCAAGTTTTTGATTTACAAGCCCGATTCACTGGCCTCCCAATTTGGTGTCAAATCCCAAGACGAGAACCCCAACTGTTACGAATCCCGTAACCGGAGAATTTACCAGCAAAGATAGAGAGGTCCGTTGAAGTCTGATGTCACTATTTTCAAACGTTTTTATTGATAAAGGGACACAAAAGTAGGGTTAATACAAACATTTAGATAGTGCACATCGTCAACACTCAATCTAAAGCGCGGGTATAGTAATAATCATCATTAAGAAGTGAGCTCTGCTGTTGTCTAGGGGTTAATAGATTGTCCGTTGGAAATATAAAAGTCACTCAAAGTCTTCAGGCCTCAGCCCTTTGAAAATCGCTGGGTTTTCCGTGGGGCGACCGAGAGAGAGAGATTGGGGGAGAAGAAAAAGAACTTGCCGAGTCTCGATGAATCTTCCGTGAAATCGGGGGAGCGTTGGTTTCCTCTCCCCGATGTTAGTTAAAAGTGGTTTTCTGTGATTCCAGCCACAAATTCCAATCCCAGAATCTGACGCACTTGGCTTCCTTCAGAATGGCTTCCCGCTGCTGTGGGAACACTCTCTCGTGTCTTCTTGGTGCATCTGAGGGGGCTGTCCCCCTGAGACTCTCCTTTATACTTCCTCACGGGGTCGCAGGTGTCAATCAGGTTGGGATGATGCAATCTCTCTCTCAACCAGCCCACCTTGCCCAAGGGCTTTTCACGTGGTCTCCATGAGACAATAGTCGCTGTCGTCTTATTCTGTATCCCGGGTGGAACGTGCAATTTGGCACATTTCTCTCTCTCTCTCTCCTACTGGGTCTACTGACCCCCCCCCCCCCTCGACGGGAGCTCTTGCAATTCTCACAAAGGAGGGTGCTGGGATCATAACAGATTATTAATAGTTTGCATTTTTATCTATCTTTTTTGAACCTTTTAATCTCAGTCTTCATTATAAGGGAAACAAATGTTTGTAAAGCACAACATGAGAAGAGCAGTATCCTGAGTTTTTTAACATTTTCAACTAAAACAGCATTTTTATTGTTAAAAATGTGGTCATAAATTATGGGTAAAATTCTTACTACTTCTTCTTGACCATCTGATATAATAAGTCATTGACAAAACAGTCACTGCAATTTGTTTTATTTTTTTGAAATGCGTATTAACAATTAATACAAGATGTTGAACTCTGATAGTTTAGTTGTTTACTATTTATTTTGATAACTTTTTAATAAACAGAAAAATATGAAGTACGTATGTAAGACTCATGCTTTAAATTTGACTACATTTCTCCAGAAGTCCATAATTAGTGAAATAATCTTTATGATTACATTTTGTCATCAATGCAATATATAAGTATATTTGTAATTGTAATTTCAATTTAAAGCCACAAGCCCAATATATTGAAAAAGACCAATATCTTGTCAAAAATTATTTATGAATGCTCTGAAAAGGACATGGTGATCCCACCTGGCACCAATTTTTTTTAAAGTAACTTTTAATTATTATGCATATGTTGTCCTTCCTTTCTAATGGTCTAAAACTAGTTTACAGCATTTGAACATAAACTGCAGGCAACCATTATGAAAATGATTTCAAATGCAGTTTCTTTAGACAAAGTAATGAGTAATTTCAACTAGGTTAGTGTTTACCTTCAGTTTTTTGAGAAAGAATGAAACCGTTTAATCAGACCAATATAGTATAGTTTGTTTGATTACATTTGAATCTGGTAAGTAATGTTATTTGTTAGAAATCTGCTTCAGCATCAAGTAAAATTTGGAACTCAGTATACAACTTCTACAGATGCATTCATTTCCAGGCTAGTTGTATCACATTACTTGATAAATTGAGGGTTCAAGTTGTAGTTCTGTGGATCTCGAAATAACTTTGCTGCGTTTGAATCTAAAAAAAATAGAATTTGTAGATCAGAAGCTAATTTAATATCTGTTTTCTTTTTAGCCATATATTTTTAAAATTTAGGTTGATGGAGCCCTCTAGTGAAAAATCAGATGCATTTTCATTTACTTACAAGTTTCCATGGATGTTGCTTAAATTGCTTCTATACAATATGCAAAATTATTGAAAGAAGACCAAATACAATGTGTTCAAATAAATACCAAAACCGTTCTTGAAGCAAATTTAATCTAGAACAGAAGAATGGCTGGGTGATGTTTAAACATTTAAATTAAACCCAGATTGTTTGAAATCATCAGTAGAATGCGAAGCATTTAATTTGCTGGTTATTTGCTTTACATTTGCAAAATTTGTTAACTTCTTTCTCTTTCCATTAAGGAGGAAATGATTTGTTGATTTTGATCACCCTTGAACTTGTCAGAAGGTTGACAGCACAAGGTATTAACAAATTTAGTGACATGTTTAATAGTTAATAGTCTTGACTTGACTTAATTGTATAAATCATATGCAGCCTCGAAATCAGAATCCCCTATATAAATGAAATATAATTGCAAAATTCTGACCACACTTCAGTCAAGTGTATGTTAAAATTGGTAATAACAACTTGATTTATCGGCAGGGAAAAGTGAAGCTTCTGCAAAACTTGAGAGCTATGCTGAGATCTTGGATCAGCACTTGAATCTTAAAGGATGATGATTCACTGCTTATATAAATGAATAAAGTGGCACAATTGCCGACAGTCAGCAAGGTCCAGCCCCATCAATTTTAACCTACCGGCTGTCTTTTTCATTGATCTTTTACCCATAAGGCCGTGGAAACAGTCCGACGTGTCACATCGCGATTGTCTCATCAACAATGCATTTTTATCTAATCCTGGAGACCATTCATTCAAAATTTCAGCAGTCTGAAAGAACAAACCATTAGAAAAATATACTGCATTAATGTCATTTACTTGGAGATTCAGAAAATTCTTTATACACCTGAAGGTTCATTTACTTGTGAACGTTCTTTATAAACCACTGTCAAAATTTATCGGTTTTCGTTGTTACGGGGGGCGGGGCTGCAAACCGGTTGGGTTTAACATTATGAAACAGTAGCAGCCTTTGACAACACAAGCAGGAAATAACTCGCCGTCTCTGAACTCTCCACTGGTCGGAATATGTACCCACAAAACGGCGGAAAGAATCACCTTGAATTCGCCTCTTTGAGGAGCTTTGGAGCATTTACAGTTACAGTATAGGTTCTCCCAGTTTACGAATACGTACTTGTCCATACAAATGTGCAGACGGGAGACAGGTGGGATGGATTTACCGGCTGCTCCTGGCCTTCGGGCATCTTGTGCTACGTGGGAACTCTTTTCCGCGGCATTTCCGACTTGCGAACTGTTCGGGGTTATGAATAGATCACAGGAACGTAACCGTGTCGTAACCTGGGACGAGCTGCACGGGCAGGGAATATTACCGTAAATGGGAGTATTTCATGGCAAAATGTGGAATAGCTCGGATCACCCTAATATTTTATCCAAGTTCTGAAATAATTGAAATATACAGAAACAGGTATATTTCCGTTTATGTTGTATGAGCATTCCGAACCATATGCACACATTTCAATAGTTCAATTTAATATCGCAGAATGTATACAATATATAAGAATTTCAGGTTATTTATTGTATACATTATCTGATAACAAATGAAACCATTGAAACGTGCACATATGGTTCGGAATGTACCTACGAGTTCTGGAAAAGCATACTTGGAATATGACTTTCCCAACACCCTCGGATATAGATGCTGGGCATCAAATTTTAAAAAAAACACGGAATTGTAGAAATGCACAAAAGATATTTTTTTCTCTATACAGGTGTTGCCCGGTTTTCTAACTTGCGAAGTATTTCCAGTATTCCGTGCTCTGATCTCCGGCTCTTCAGCTGAGCGGGTCAGTCTGAAGCCGGGTTGGTCAGCGGCCTCACAGTGGCGCTGGAGGAACTGTTAACTGGGTTGGGATGACAAGCAGTTCGGAGCTCAATCAAGTTAGTTGTGGTCATGAAAGGTTAGGAGAAAGGCACAGGAGCACAGATATATCGATAAATATGATGATATATTCTGTTAGAGAGCAATTCCTCTCCAAGAACTTGGGGATTTCGATACAAAACGTAGAAAGTACACTTACATTACATTTTGCGTTGCATCTTCTGTGCGGCATGACTGACCTATCACTTATGGGATAATCAAACTTTGTTTTACAATAAACAGCAGCAGCTGTGCATTTGAAGCAGTGGCAGGAAGCAGACCTGATCTCATCGGATCTTATCTTATTTTAGGGTAGAGAACAGCCTTTTGTATTTTAGTTAACATTTCTGTCAATTGAAAAGTCCAAAAAAGAGCCAGATTTTTCATATCCATGACAATTCGATTTTTATACACAGCATTTCTAAATTTAAAGGCAAATAACTTATTAACAGTTATACATGAAAGATGAGCCCGCTGTGTTTTGCTTTGATAATTGTTCACGTTTTTATGGCTTTACTTTTTACCTGCTTCAGCAATTCGGACTTTACTTCTTCTTCCAAGGACACCGGCAAACTCGTTGCCTCCATTATTAGCATCGAGACCATCATAGCAAACACAATCGCACTCATCATTTTGGAAACTCTCCCGAATATAGCTAAAGACAGAATTTAAAAGACAATTAGAGTACATTCCTCTACAATTCAAAACGATACTGAATGGTTCGATGTCTGTAGAGATGTTACCTGGTCAGGAGTAGCGATTTCAATAAACTATAGGGCAGATGCAGAAGGCATAAATAGTCTTGGATCTTTTTCTGGGGAGGAGCCAGGAACTATTTTAAACAATCATCCCATTGCATCACAAAAATATTACGGCCTGATGATTTGGTGATCCTCAAGAAATCTTATTTTGGATTCATTTCATTTGAGATTAGTTCATGCTGGAATTAGTCACAGTAAATTCCAATTTAATCAATTCTATAAAACTTTTAATCACTTCTATTAGCTGTTTTGCACACTATATTACAGAATGTAAACAGAAACACTGCGTGACAGTTAAATACTTATATAAATTAACATTTATATATTATTTTGTTTAATTGGAGTAAGGGGAATTATCAGGCTGTCAGGCAGGAAATTGGAAGCTTAAATTGGGAACTGATGTTCCCAGGGAGAAGTACGGAAGAAATGTGGCAAATGTTCAGGGGATATTTGTGTGGTGTTCTGCACGTTCCAATGAGACAGGGAAGTTATGGTCAGGTACAGGAACTGTGGTGTATAAAGGCTGTAATAAATCTAGACAAGAAGAAAAGAAAAGCTTACAAAAGGTTCAGAGAGTTAGGTAATGTTAGGGATCTAGAAGATGATAAGGCTAACAGAAAGGAGCTTAAAAAGGACATTAGAAGAGCCTGAAGGGACCATGAGAAGGCCTTGTTGGGCAGGATTTAGGAAAACCCCAAGGCATTCTACAAATATGTGAAGAGCAAGAGGATAAGATGTGAAAGAATAGGACCTATCAAGTGTGACAGTGGGAAAGTGTGTATGGAACTGGAGGAAATAGCAAAGGTACTTAATGAATACTTTACTTCAGTATTCAGTATGGAAAAGGATCTTGGTGATTGTAGTGATGACTTGCAGCAGACTGAAAAGCTTGAGCATGTAGATATTAAGGAAGAGGATGTGCTGGAGCTTTTGGAAAGCATCAAGTTGGACAAGTTGCCAGGACCAGATGAGATATACCCCAGACTACTGTGGGAGGTGAGGGAGGAGATTGCTGAGCCTCTGGCGATGATCTTTGAATCATTAATGGGGACGGGAGAGGTTCTGGAGGATTGGAGGGTTGTGGATGTTCTTCCTTTATTCAAGAAAGGGAGTAGAGATAGCCCAGGAAATTATAGACCAGTGAGTCTTACCTCAGTGGTTGGTAAGTTGATGGAGGAGATCCTGAGAGGCAGGATTTATGAACATTTGGAGAAACATAATATGTGTAACACTTTACCAACAGGCTGGTATAGGTCTCCGGGAAAAGGAGATCCAGCCACACACCAACCCCACCTCCCGTACACGCAGGTGCTGTGGGAATCAAGTTTATTCCTCGCGCATGCACCCAGTATCAAACTCACACCAGATACCATTATGAAATACACTTTAAAGAGTTTACTAAAACTAAAAGAGTACTAGGCAATACAATATATATGAAAGAAAAGGAAAAGCAAAAGGTGCCAAATTATCAAAGTTCAGTCAGTTTAGTGCACATCGTTGGAGCTCAATCATCGAACCGTTCGACCCCTCGTCGCTTGCCTCCGACCACCACGTCTTCGCACCTGGGACCACCCCCGGTGGTCAACTAAGCAGTGCAGCGCACGTCCACCTTCCTCGGCGTCTTCCTCCCGACTCTCCCGAAAACCCGCAAAAACCTCCCCCCCCCCACAAGCTCCCAGCCTCACAAGACAAAATAATATTCCCCATTGGTTAACAAATGAATACAATCCCCATATTAGCAAGTCTAAAGCTAAACAACTGTGAGAGAAACACTTATCAGACAAAGAAGCATTCCTACTCTTAACAAACCAAAGAAGCCATTTTGAGTAACAGACACAGGACATTGTACATATGATTAGGAATAGACAGCCTGGCTTTGTCAAGGGCAGGTCATGCCCTATGAACCTGATTGAATTCTTTGAGGATGTGACTAAACACGTCGATGAAGGAAGAGCAGTAGATGTAGTGTATATGGGTTTCAGCAAGGCATTTGTTAAGGTACCCCATGCAAGGCTTATTGAAAAAGCAAGGAGGCATGGGATCCAAGGGGACATTGCTTTGTGGATTGAGAACTGGCTTGCCCACAGAAGGCAAAGAGTGGTTGTAGACGGGTCATATTCTGCATTGATGTCGGTGACCAGTGGTGTGCCTCAGGGATCTGTTCTGGGACCCTTGCTCTCCATGATTTTTATAAATGACCTGGATGAAGAAGTGGAGGGATGGGTTAGTAAGTTTGCTTATGAAACAAAAGTTGGAAGTGCTGTAGGTAGTGTGGAGGGCTGTCAGAGGCTACAGCGGGACATTGATAGGATGCAAAACTTGGCTGAGAAGTGGCAGATGGAGTTCAACCCAGATAAGTGTGAGGTGGTTCATTTTGGTAGGTCAAATATGATGGCAAAAAATAGTATTAATGGAAAGACTCTTGGCAGTGTGGAGGATCAGAGGAATCTTAGGGTCTGAGTCCATAGGACACTCAAAGCTGCTGCGCAGGTTGACTCAGTGGTTAAGAAGGTGTATGGAGCATTGGCCTTCCTCAATCATGGAATTGAATTTAGGAGCCGAGAGGTAATGTTGCACCTATATAGGACCCTGGTCAGACCCCACTTGGGAGTACTGTGCTCAGTTCTGGTCGCCTCACTACAGGAAGGATGTGGAAACCATAGAAGGGATGCAGAGGAGATTTACGAGGATGTTGCCTGGATTGGGGAACATGCCTTATGAGAATAGGTTGAGTGAACTCGACGTTTTCTCCTTGGAGCGACAAAGGATGACAGGTGACCTGATAGAGGTGTATAAGATGATGAGGGGCATTGATTGTGTGGATAGTCAGAGGCTTTTTCTCAAGGCTAAAATGGTTACCACAAGAGGACACAGGTTGAAGGTGCTGGAGAGTAGGTACAGAGGAGATGTCAGAGGTGAGCATTAGGCAGATTGAACTTAGCAGAGAGCTGTTGAAAAGATGTGAAGCGATTATCAATAAAAAGATCTTCAAAATGTCTAATGCCCTTCCTATACCAATCATGGAATGTTGAATCATATATAGAAGGTAAAAAAAGGTGATTATGTAAGATAGGACTAGAAAAGGAAAAACCATAGAAACCATAAAATTTCCTAAACTGAGCCCATATTCGCAAAGTGTGTCTAACAAGAGGATTAACAATTAATCTGGACAAACTACTAGGGAGTACAGAGCCAAGAAGTGCAGAGATAGATAAATCTTTAGTGGAACTCAACTCCATTGCCACCCAATTAGGGCACTCGGGTTGGCCATGGAAAAAAGACCAAAAGGTAGCACAATGTATATTGGCTGCCCAATAATATAAATGAAAGTTCGGTAAGGCCATGCCACCCTCTTTTTTAGATTTTTGGAGATAAACTTTATTAATTCTAGAACGCTTATTCTTCCACAGCTATGACAAAATAATAGAGCCTAAGGAATCAAAAAAGGTTTTAGGAATAAAAATTGGGATAAATTGAAATAAATATAAAAATTTAGGGAGAACATACATTTTAACAACATTAATACGACCTACCAAAGACATAGATAGAGGTGACCATTGTGACAGTGTTTTGTAGTATATAAAAGATTGGCAAAATTTTCACGAAAAAGATCTTTAAACTTCCTTGTGACTGTAATCCCAAGATAAGTAAATTGGTTATGAACTACTTTAAAAGGGAGGTCACAAGATGTTAATTCTTGTGCTTCTTTATTAATTGGGAAAAGTTCACTCTTATGTAAATTAAGTTTATCGCCAGAAAACTGGCTAAACTGATCAAGAAGTGAGAATATTGGAGGTAAGGCTGTAGACGGATTTGAAAGAAAAAGTAATAAGTCATCAGCATAAAGAGAAACTTTATGCTCAACACCCCCCTCCAAATCCCGGTCAATTCAGGACAGTTTCAAAATGCTATCGCGAAAAGTTCTATAGCCAAATCAAAGAGAAAGGGACTTAAAGGGCATCCTTGACGGGTGCCACGTTTGAGGTTAAATAACTGGGATTTCTGAAAATTAGTCAAAACAGAGGCAGTAGGACACAGATACAGTAATTTGATCCAAGAGATAAAACTTTGACCGAAGTCAAATTTTTCCAAAACTGCAAAAAGGTAGTTCCACTCTGTACGATCAAATGCCTTCTCCGCATCGAGGGAAATAACACATTCAGGAATCCCAGTTGAAGGTGAATATAAAATGTTAAATAAATGCTGAATATTAAAAAAGGAAGACTGTTTTTAATAAAACCAGTTTGATCATCAGAAATAATAGAGGGAATAACAGTTTCTAATCTATAAGCCAAAACTTTGGCCAAGATTTTAACATCAACATTAAGCAAAGAAATCGGCCTATACGAGGAACACTCTGTTGGGTCTTTACACTTTTTTAATAAAAGAATAATAGATACCTCATTAAAAGAGGGTGGCAATTTACTGTAATTAAACGGGTCAGGTAGTACTGAGAGTAACTGAGGAGAAAGAAGTGAAGAGAATGATTTATAAAATTCTACGGGGAACCCGTCAGGTCCAGGAGATTTCCCTGAAGACAATGCAGAAATTGCAAAAGATATTTCTTCTGATGATATAGGCACATTACGTTTGGCTTTAAAATCAGATGAAAGCGAAGGAATATTCAGATTAGGGTTAGGGTCTTAAAAAAGATCAACAGAAATATTCTCATTCAGAGGAATAAAGTCGAGAGTAAAAATTTTTAAATATGTCATTGATTTCTAAATGATCCGATGTAAAGTCTCCATTTTCCTTCTGGATCGTTGTAATATGTTGTTTAGCTTTAGAATGCCTCAGCTGATTGACTAGAAATTGACCAGATTTGTCACCATGAATACAAAAGCGACTCTTAATTTCAAGAAGTTGGCGTTCAACAGGTTGAGTAGAGATAGGGTCTTTTAAGAGACTTTTAGATAGGTACATGGAGCTTAGAGAAATTTAGGGCTATGGGTAAGTCTAGTAATTTCTAAGGTAGGGACATGTTCAGCTCAACTTTGTGGGCCAAAGGGTCTGTATTGTGCTGTAGGTTTTCTATGTTTTAATAATGATAAATATATTTTTAAATATATCTGCTAATGTAGGGATATTCAATGTGACTGGAAAACATGTAGTTTTCTCCAGTATTTCATATGACCACCTTATTAAAGTTTCTTTCTTTTGATACTAGACCCAAGCTCTCCTCTGGTATAGTTGATACCCATGTCCTGACATTTGCTGAATATTTTTGAAGAAGTATGCTTAGTGAATATTGTGATAAAATTAATGTGAAGAATATTTGTTTACTAAAAGACCAACAGACTAAGGGAGAAAAGTAGGTCAGCACTTTTAATGGGAATTTTTATACATTGGAAGCTTTGTGCTAAAATGAATGTTAACGTATTTTCTTTTGGACAGTTTTATTTAGAACTGTGGAATTTAGAACTTTCAGACTTTAATTAAAACCTTAAGAATTTGTGTTTTTTTGTTATTGTAATCACTGTACAGTATTAATATTTCAAAAGAGAATTGTATTGTATATATTTTTTGAATGTATTGGATTTAATATTTCACTGAATGGAAATTTTGGTGATGCTAACAATTTATACTGTAGCAAACAGCATTAATTTGCTGATTGTATTCTAAGACTTTGGAGATAGAATTTCGCGAAGCATCAGATTTTCAGATCCGATTATAATCACTGTTGGAGAATGCTGCAAGTTGTGGTTTTATCCACCCTTCCATTGCTGGTCTCTTAATTTTTTTCTCTTAATTTTGAAATTAAAAGTAATTTTTCATCCACTTTATCAATTAATCAATTGTCTAGATAAATTAGAGAAGTGTCCTGAATAGTTTGCAACCCATTTTCATTCTGCACTATGTTTTATGCAATATCAAAGTAACTTAGTCTGGAATAAGTTATATTTAAAAGAAAGCTTACTTGAGGGTAATACTGTATAGCCATTTTTAGAAACTAGGAATAAAATTGCTTACTAAGAGATTAATCAATGTGAAGTTTTGGAACCTTAATCTGAATTCCACTATTATTACTATAGATAGCAATAATTGGGT